>NC_139570.1:42292759-42892759 GCF_965112155.1 Podarcis liolepis | reverse complement strand
TATCAGTGAGACTGAGAGGGTGGTCTTGTCCTCTGCGCAGCCCAGGACCTCCATACACACTGCCCAGAAATGTGCCTCTGTGAGGTCACTTCAGTGCTGCTAACACAGCAAAAACAACACAGGAGTCAGCAGTTATGAGTTTCTGGTCTCTGCAGCCGCAGCAGGTGTGGTGGTTCTCCAGCTGTTTGACTCCACTTCCAAAGGCACACTTCATTGTGTCTCAAGACAGATAGATGCCAACACACTACTTTAAAATGTCATGGCTTCCCCCAAATATCCTGGGAACTGTTAAGGTTTAACAGTCTATCCCTCTTTCCAGAGAATTTTGTGAATTAAAGCTTTGAGAGGTGAACAGAGAGTCTTCTAACAGCTCTTAGCACCCTTAAAATACAGGTCTCAGAATTCTTTAGGGAAAGTCATGACTGTTTAAATTTGTATCATACTGTTTTAAAGTTAGGGTGCCGATGTGGCCGTACTCAAAATTGGCCTACATGCCCTCCAACATTTCTCCAATGAAAATAAAAAAATAAGGATGTCCTATTCCACCACCATCATCATCATCATTAATACCCTGTCCATCTGCGTTCCCCCAGCCACTCTGGGAGACTTCCAACATATATATAAACATAATAAAACATTAAAAAACTCCCCTATACAGGACTGCCTTCAGGCGGTTTCTAAAGGTTGTATAGTTGCATATCTCCTTGACTCAGGGGTCGCATAACTCCATGTCCTTTAACACTTATCTGAAGGAAATAGATATCCTAAAGAAAAGTGGAACATTCCAGGATCAAATCTGAAACCAGGGTGGCTTCTGTACATCCGGGACTTTTACTGCAAAATAGGGACACTCAGAAGGTCTGGACCTATCAAAAATAATGGGCCTGACTGACTTACGGTTATTAATTTCAATGGACCTGCTACGTGTAGAATGAGTAAAAATTAACTGCCACCCTAATTTGTGGCACAAATTTTGCCACAGCTAAAAGGGAAATAATAACCAAACAAAGACTCACCGTTCTTTTCACTTTCAATTTCTTTTTTTGAGGCTTAGTAGCCAAGATCTCTTTTTACCTAGATTTTGTACTCCCAGTTGGTACTCCCATTAGTTGGTGCTAATGATGACTGTTTTTACTCTAGGGTCTCTGGAGATCACACAGCAGAGGGGATAGCAAAGGTAAGAGGCATCCAGGCTCAGAAAGCAGGTCAAAGGATTGCTTTTGAAGTGTTGTTTGGACTTTGCAGAAGTTTGAAGCAACTCATGCAAGCTGCCCAAAGGAAAATCTGTTCCCACTAGCGTAGGGATGGGTAACTGGACTTGTACACCGTCCATGGGTCACTTTTGGCAGGTGAGCAGGGCCACCAACCTGACAACCCCATGGTATCATTTTGATGATTCTTCCTTTGCAGACCAGGCTTCAATTGAGGTTGAGGCTCCAAAAATTCCTGTTGAAAGCAGGACTTGCTGAATGTAAACAACATTGAATACAAGCCTCACTGCCAAGGAATGATGAGGACCAGTAATTATTCCTTGGTAGCCATGGTTGTCCTGGACAGGCTTCACCTGTCACACATCTGATGTTGCATGGTGTCAAGTGAGTGAAAGGTGTGTGTGCCCATGGGTGAAACTGGCCAACCTAATTCCTAACCCCTGTGAAAGAGATAAAATCAAATCAGCTGGTAGGGGGAAGCTAATAACCTTCAGGGTCACAACAGACATAAAGGAGGAACTTAACCTTTTCAACCTCTGTTAAGGTCCTGCATAAAAAACCCTTTTTAAAGTTCCTATTTGCAAAAGGAGATGTGTGGCATCATTCTCACAGATTTAATCTTCCCTTTTTCTTTTGAGATGGGAGCCAGGAAGGAGAGTTAGAAATAAGAAACAGGCAAAAGCATGTGGTGCAGAGGGAGGGAGAGAATGGCCAGGAGCATTGGACAGGACAAAATCCCATCTGCAGTATTGGTTTATTGCCCACATTTTATAGACTCGGGACTTCAATCTAACTGAAGTTATGGCTGGTGTTTGTTTTTTTACAGGACCTTGCAGATTGAGAATTAGTTATTAGTTACTCTCAAGCATGAGAGGCAGCAATCAAGTGCATCCGTGCCTCCATTTTGTATAAACCATGGGGACTGTTCACATGAACACCATGAATTGCACACACATGGCTGCTTTAAACACACAAAAACCATCATGAACACAAAAACATGACAACTGAGTCAACAGCTTCTGCCCGGTGGTGCCAGATCACACCCAGCTCCTAACCCAGACTTCCATGCAGGGTGCCCTGTCACCACCTTTGCAAATCCTCTATTTGATTGTTTGAAGGACTGTCCTGGTCCAAGTCCAGACCCATATACAGAAAGAACAGAAGGGACCTGGTGGTCTCCCATCCAGAGTGAACACGTTGATAGCAGCCCCACAGATTACCTGAAGGGAATGTGTGGAGAGTCTCCAGGGGCAGATAGTGAGACCTGGAGAGCCACATTTGGCCCCTGGGCCTGAGGTTCCCCACCCCTGCTTTAGGTTGTGACTTTCATATGGACACCCAATGCCCCCCCTTAGAATGACTGTAGGTAAGAAAGCTATCATCTGGAGTCCAGCTGGGGGCAGGCTGATTTGTAAGGCAGTGCACTGCTCCCTCTAATGGATCAACCTCCACTGTTGTCTCTTCTTCCAAATGCTCTGCTTTCTATTTACAGAGAGGGTGGCATCTCCACGGGGAAGAATTCCAATATGCAGTCTCCATCTGTAACTCAAAATAGAGCATTCCAGGAAGTGATTTACCACATGGTTCTACTGGCTGTGTAAACTGGCCTTCTGGGAACTGAGATGTGTGCCTGTGCACTTATCACAAAAGAAGCCTGGTCCTTGGGCTTTCTTCTCTCATTGCTGTAGGCAGCAAAAAGTAAATCAGTGCTTATCATTGTCCTTCTGCAGAGCTTTCGAACCTGCGTCATCAGGGGCCGGTCCAATTCCCTGGAGCTGCATCGTGCCCCAAACAATTGTGTGAGGTTCCAATTGCGCCAGTGGCGTCAGTTGCAGCAGGGCATTCCTCATTTCTTAAAAATGGAAATGAGCTGCTAAGTTCTGCAGGTGGCTTTTGCTGATAAAAAGATTTACAAGGGTCTCTCTTCAGTGTGTCGACTGTCGTTGCAGCTTGCCAGAGCCGACTCTGTTGCTGCCTCCAGGGCGGAAGTTATTGCAAACAGTTCGCGTGCCGCCATGTGTTAGGAGAAAATGTCTGTTCACGGAAACACTTGTCATGTTTGGAATCGCTCTGAAGAATTTGGCTGTAATGTTAAACTTGCTCATGTGGGAGTAAGGCCCATTCAACTCAATAGGTCTTACTTTGGAGTTATAGGGAGGGGAACAAAATTAGATTTTTCTTGCAGCTGAATGAGAAACTACCTAATTTACACTTCACAGATCAATATGTGAAGAGATAATGCAAGTGTCTTTTGTAATTTGTACTTCTCCAGGTTTTATGATGCGGTTCTTCAACCGATGTATACAAAAAGCCACGTGTTATGGGGAAATGTGCCTTAAAATGCATGGTATTTTTGAAAATAACATACACATATATTAGAGGAAATTACTTGCAAAATGTGTTTAGTCAAACTGGCATGCAACAATGTGTTCATGATGAGAAATTTGTTAAAGAATTTTTAAAATGCTAAAGAATTTTTCATGAGGTTTTTTTTTATATATAATTACAACTTGCTGAAGCAATGTAGGGAACTGAATATAAAGTTGGAAAAATGACATGCAGAAATTGAAATTCCCCACTTCATCCATTTCAGGCCTAACCCTGCTAAAGGTGATCTGGACATGACTTTCCAAGAGATTGATTGCAACATGTTGTGCCTTTTTGAGAAGTAATTCAGATATTCAGGGGGAAAGCTTGGCATAGCTCTAGTGGTATATAATAAATAATCAGGACAGTTAAAAGAAAGTACGTCTTCATGCAGTACATAATTAAACTTTGGAACTCTCTCCCACAAGATGGCCACAAACTTCAATGACTTAAAAAGGAGGATTAGGAAAATTCTCTCAATTTTCCACTTCCCTTCTTCACAACAGTCAGGCTATATTTCATGTCCACATATCATGTTTGGGCCACACTAAGCTTTTTGGGGGGGGGCTTGCCCTTTAGGGTCCTCCCTAAGCTGACTGATGCCTTTCTTGCACATGGATCCAATAACAGATGAGGAGTTCGCTATTAGTACTTTGTACTGTTCTCTGATCCTCCATTGATCTTTCAAATTTTGGTCACTAGATTCTGACCTCCCTTAAAGCAACAGCACTGTTGTGTACTACCCCAATCTCTGAGCACTGTGAGATTCCAGGGTTCCAAGCTCTTACCCAGAGTTTGGTTTCCTCAGAATGAGGGACAGCAGACTGTGGCATCTTTATGATATATGGTTTATTTACACATATATACAATCTGAGCTTGTGATGCTTACAGCATTAACACCCAAAGAAAGTCTTGCTACTCCCATAACCACATATTTGGATTCCAGCAGAAATCAGGCATGGTTCTGACTCCCTGGCTTCCCATCCTGCAACTTTTTTCTAATTTCTAGCTTACGCACCTCAGCTCTGACCTTTGTCTTCCTAACTACCAGTGAGATGAAGGAGGGAGCTCCACCCATTTGCAGTCTAGCACAGAGCCACTTCCTTTGTTACCTTAAGGGTCCATTCTTAGAGGACCATTACCAAGAAACTTATCTGGCTCTCCAGCAATTTAAATCCTTGCTACATCCAGGAAACTGAAGGGACTCTGGCATACAGCCTAACACACACACACGCATGCACACACACCAAATTCACAATGGTGCCTATCTAATCTTTTCAACCTCAGCAGCAGTTGCGACTTTGTACTCAAGCAACAAAAGAGAAGGAACCACACCAATGGGGGTGGGGTGGGAGAATGCCAGAAGCAAATCCATTAGGTACAATTATACTTTCATGAATTATTCCTCACATGTTCTGAGTATCTTTCCCAAGGGAAATTATTCAGTAGTGAAATAGATGCAAAGTCTGTGTCTCCTTTCATAAATATTCCTCTTAGGAACAAAAGAAGCTGTCTTCTACTGAATCAGACCATTGATCCTTCTTGTCTACACTGACTGGCAGGGGCTTCCAGGATTCTAGACAGTTGACCTTCCCAGCCTTAACTGGTGATGCCAGGGATTGAAACTGCTGCCTTGCGCATGCAGGGCAAGCACCCTGCTGCTGAACTACAACCCTTCCCCTCATTATTTCAGAGAGGACCAAGGAATAATTGCTAGGGAGCAACAGGGGAAGATGGCTTTGAGAAAGGATTAGAACACAGGGAAATCTTCTATAAAATATATGATACCAAATGGAGCCTCCAGGTTTTGAGGTGCTCTACCAGGGATTACAAACTTCAAGGGGTTGGAACAATGGCAGGATTAATAGAATTTCAGGGGTGCTCGTAGGCGTCCAAATCTATCCCTCTGTCCAGGGCATCCTGAACAGATGACTATCCAGCCTCCAGCAAGGGACAACCACCCCTCTAAGGAAATTGGGTCTCTAGCCAAACTGCTCACTCCACCAAGAAGTTTCTCTTCATAGTCAGCCACAGTCTTCTCTCTTTCAGCCTAAGGCTATGAGATCTAGTTTTGCCTTCTTGGGCAGCAGTGGAGAACACGCTTCTCTTCTATGTGACTGGAATGTTTAATTTAGGGGTCAGCAAACTTTTTCAGCAGGGGGCCGGTCCACTGTCTCTCAGACCTTGTGGCGGCCAGACTATACTTTGGAAGAAAAATATGAATGATATTCCTATGCCCGACAAAAAACCCAGGGATGCATTTTAAATAAAAGGGCACATTCTACTCATGTAAAAACATGCAGATTCCCGAGCTGTCTGCAGGCTGGATTTAGAAGGCTGGATCTGGCCCCTGGGCCTTAGTTTGCCTACCCATGGTTTAACTGAATTCAAATTGTACCTTTTGCTTGCCTAGTAGGAGGACAGATAGGGTCATGAGGGTGTGTGTAAAAACTAGTCTATTGTACAAAGGAAAAATTTGCATCCTTTGCTCTGCCCACTTTTGCCCGGGCTCTGCCCACCACTGGCACGTGGCCACTAGAAGGCTGGCTAGATGGGAATTAGCCCCACCTCCAGAGGAAAAACACTCTCCACTCCTAGGGATGTAAGAAGCCTGCAATTTCCATTCTGATCTGTATTCACCACAATCAACGCTGTTTCCATTCTGCTGCTCTATGGTTTCCCCCAGAGACAGTATGTTAATCATCTCAGTATCCACTATTTAACTGAAGCTATGTAAGTTACAGAATTATGTAGCTATTTATGTTACATATACACTATACCCATTTAAAACATTGAAACAATGTTGAAAACATCATTCATTACATATTTGCAGGCTTAATACTGAGGTGGATGGATACTGATTCATCACTTGATCACTTGAACGATTTCTGTTCCTAACCACAGAGGAACATGCAAATTGCAGCAGTTCCTGCTGCTTCCATTTTGGTTTTCGTCAGAATTCTCAAACATTCTCTAGACACCACACATGGCCCCCAAAAGGTTGCCCAGAAGGGAATGTGGCTCCCTAAATGGAAAAGCATTCCCTATTCCTGCTTAAAATGAATTGGGCTGCCATCATCAGGGGTCTTATGGAATCCTGGCTAGGAACAAGAAAGGGACCTTCCCCTCAATCAGACTCAAGTGTTAACAATTGCTGATTATTCCAAGGGCCAAAAGATTCCCCACCAGCAGGCCACCTACTCTGAAACCTTTTGAGAGCAACTGGCTTGATTTTAATGGAGGAACACTTTACAATTACAGCTCCTAGCTCAATGTCTGCTAGCCACTCTCCTACATTTCCCACTGATTCCATTCCTCTGTCTGCAGCTGATGAAGGTTCTTTGCCCATTTTTATATTTAAAGAACAGCCTAAAAATCAAGGCATAATGCAAAAATAAAATTATGCAAAGGTTCTAATTTTAATGCGAAGAGACTCTCCCAGACACTTGAATGCAAGGCAGAATAATGAACCTTCTATTTTTGGAGTTCGGACGTAGTATGAGATGGTAAAGAGACTTGTATGGGAGGGGCGGGGTAGTAGCTTAGTGGCAGAGTGCATACGCTGATATCAAATCATCCTGAGTATCAAATGCATTAAAAGGCAGGAGAGAATGCACAGACTACTTCAGGGACAGCCAACTTGGTGTCTCCAGATAAGCTGAACTACAAAGCCAGTGTGGTGTCATAGTTAGAGTGTTAGACTAGGATCCAAGAGACTAGGTGTGGTGAACTCCCTCTTAACTGCTGCTTAATTGGTTTTTATGAAGAATCATAGAATCATTGAGTTGGGAGGGACAACTCCCAACTCAATGTTGTAAAAAACCCCTGTCCAACCCCTATCCAACCCCCTGCAATGCAGGAATCTCAACTAAAGCATCCATGACAGATGACCATCCAACCTCAGCTTAAAAACCTCCAGGGAAGGAGGATCTCATCCAGCAGGGTCTTGTTATATTCTTAATGAATTCCCATAATCCCTGACCTTTGGCCATGCTGGTTGGCAATGATGGCAGTTGGAGTCTAACAACACCAGGAAGGCATTGAGTTGACATGTCATACTGGCATGCAATATGCCACACAAGGCAGCCACCTATCCCAGCCACCTAACCGACCAGAAGTCCCACATTTGTTTTTTGTTTGAAAAATGGCACCCAACACGCGAGGCCCAGCACACAAGTCAGCATTTCTGGGGCAGGATTAGCTCATGTGTTCCCATTAGTCCAGTACACATGCATACAAAAATGCATGAATAAGGCTTTACTTGGGAAACAAGTCCCATTTTAATGGATGAGGGCTGTCATTGTCCCCCACCCCTCCAGCAATGCCTTTTGAGCAATACCATATTATGACGCATGGACGCTCCAAATGAGGCAGAGGGTGAGGGACATGAAAGCAAGAAACTGGGTGGAGGAAAGCTACATTCAACTCTATGTTTCCCAGCAAACTCCACCCTCAAAAAAGACAATGCTGTATTAGAAACAACACTCTTCTTTCTCTTATGCAAAGAATGGATTTTATCTTCAATCTGGAGCACACACATGGCTCACCTGAAACCTTATACTTATGTTAATCCTACTCAGACTAGATCCACTGGAAATAATGGACATGGATTGCATAGGCTCCTTAATGTCAATGAATCTTCTCTGAGTAAAACTAAGTTGGCCTCAACCCAAAGAAAGAGTGATGTTATTCTTCAATTATGTTGTTTTCTTCATGTACAAATTTATAAGTGGCATTGGTCAAATAACCAATGGACTAAGATTTCTGCATTCAGGTGATGGTGGCCCTGAAAAGTTCATTTCCCTTAATGCTCTTTCTCCTCCTCCCACTCCCAGCCATCTTTTTACAGAGGTCTGGCAGGATCCCAGGTAACCCTGAGCAGCTTGGTGAACCAAAGCCGTGTGATGCTGGAGGAGCAAGCACGTCATCTCCTGAATGAACCTGAGCGATCCACCATGGGCTATTACCTGGATGAGTACAAGGAGAACAACATTCCAGTCGATGCCCTTGTCATGGCTCTATTTGAACTGCTCAACACTCACGCCAAGGTTAGATGGGAGAGGTCCAGTCGCGAGGGTGGGGGTGGAATAATGAGCTAATCAGGGATCTGGTAGGGGTTTCCAGCTTTTTCTTGACTTTCTGCTATGAGTGTTTACACACTGCATTGAGCAAGAGGAAACATTGGTTCCAACAAAATTTGCTTCTGCTTGCATCCTCAGCTCACATGCACTCACAGATTCCATCCATGCAATCAGGAATCCTTGTGAATAGTCAGGGTCCCTGATTGTGCTTATACAGTTCATTCTCAGACAGTTGGCATAGACATAGGTTCATTGTGTGAAATGAACGTAGTGGTGGGCTATGGGCTTACAACTACCCTCCCCCCATGTATTCAGTCTAACATGGGATCAACCCTCCTATGCCCACACAATCAAGACAGAGCACGAGAAAGGAGTGAGGGGGTTCCTGCTGTGCATGCAGAAAACCAACTGTGTAGATGGTCCTAGGGCACAGCTCTGGATAAATTATTCAATGGAAATAGCATTGCCAATTTCTTTATATCTGATAAGGTGCTCCTGCGTAATCTGTTGCTGCCAGACAGGCAGAAATGGAGACGGCCAATGATAGTTTGCTGCTGCCCCATGTGGTGAGTTAGTGGAATTGCAGTCCAGAGCATTGCCTAGGTCAGGGGTCAGCAAACTTTTTCAGCAGGGGGCCAGTCCACTGTCCCTCAGACCTTGTGGGGGGCTGGACTATATTTTGAGGGGGTGGGATGAACGAATTCCTATGCCCCACAAGTAACCCAGAGATGCATTTTAAATAAAAGGACACATTCTACTCATGTAAAAACACGCTGATTCCTGGACCGTCCGCCAGCTGGTTTGAGAAGGCGATTGGGCTGGATCCAGCCCCCGGGCCTTAGTTTGCCTACCCATAGCCTAGGTCCTAGACCAGTGATGGCCAAACTTGGCCCTCCAGCTGTTTAGAGACTACAATTCCCATCATCCCTGACCACTGGTCCTGTTAGCTAGGGATGATGGGAGTTGAAGTCCCAAAACAGCTGGAGGGCCAAGTTTGGCCATCACTGCCCTAGGCAGTAGCTACATGAGTGACCCTACCAATCCTGGCTACCCATTGGTTCTCCCTGAACCAGAAGGGTTATGAAGGCTTCCAGATGAAGATGAAACTTTTTCTGAGCAACAGCACTTTCTGCTCTGTGTTGAGTACTTTCTACCTGTTACCTTATCTCTAAGCCCAGAAAACCTTTAGCCTGCTAAAGGTCTTCACTTGTTTTGTGTTTTCTTTTGTTTGCCTGTTCAATCAGCATTTAAAGGGCAGAGGAGCACTGCCAGAATTAAACTGGACAACTCTAAACAAATGGGTTAAGCCTAAGCAAGTTTTGATTTAGTGCTCTGCTTAGGGACGGGTGGTAGAGGAGAGAATTTCAGTCCAGCTTGCATTTAAAGGCAAGCATACCTAATTTGCTCTTTCTGAAATGTTATGCAAACTGAAAACATAGCAGTCCTTTGAAATTCACACGTCTCCAAATCTGGCAAGGCAGTTTTCCAGCCAAGTAATGTTTACAAAAATACATCAAAATGCAGATGTAGCAGAAAATAACATACAAAAGTGCAGTATTTTAGGGGAAATTGCTTGCAAAAATGTGTATATTAGGAAAAAATTAGCCCTAAAATATTGATGAATTTTCATGAGGTATACACACACACACACACACACACACACACACAGAAATGTAGAACACTGAAATTAAGATTAGAAAAATAACAATCAAACAGACGCACCCATCCCTCCCAACCTTGGGTCAACAAGTTGCTTGGAGTGAACAGCCAGTAGAGTAGTTATCTGACCTTTACATACTTGTATTCTCTAATTGAAGAAGTTATCTAGCCCAGGTATGGGAAACATTTTCCAGCCTGAGGAGTGAATTCACTGATGGGAAATCTTTCAGATTCCATGTTCCATTGATGGACGTGGCCAAAGGACTAAGTCAATGGAGCAATGGATGTGATTCATATTTTTGACCAGTGGGCTACCTTTCAACCACAGAAAAGTCAGAAGGATCTATACACATGCACTCCTCTCTCAACCCTGGCAAGCGAGAGGCATTAACAGAATTCAGGGACACATTCCAAACAGGCATAGTTCTTGAGGAGGATGTGAGGCAGAGTCAGTGAGAGATATGGCATGGTGAGAGTACTGAGGGCCAGATAGAGAGGACTGAAGAGCCACTTTTGGCTCCTGGGCCTGAGGTTGCCCACCCATGTTATAGCAAATCAATCAATTATTTATTGTGCTTCACTCAAGACCATTATAAATTCAATTACAGATCCAGCAAGTCAATTAAAACCTGTTAAAAGAAATCCAGAGATATGGATTTACAGTCAGTCACGTTAATGAATTGCCTGCACAGTCTACAGCATTGTCTTTATATAGCTAGCATGAATACTTTTAGCAGCTTTAGCAAATAGGGCTGTTTTGTATGTGACAAACAGATCACAGTCAGATAATAGCCAACATATTTTCACTTCAGGGTTCTGTCCCTGTAGTGGTGCCAGCATCTGTTCCAAAAATCTATTTCTGGGGTTTTGATAGAGCTAACAATGGAGTATATAATGGGGGAGATCTTCTACTTCACCTACCCCACAATTACAAAGTCTTAAATGCATTTTAGTACAAAGTCTTAAACATTTTTATATCTTCCATCTAAGGCGTTGTTTGAAAACGGAGAGCTGTAAATGCAGTTCTCAGGAAGGCAAAAGTAAGTGACTGCAAGTATTGATCTCTGGTGTGGTTAGATTTCAGCAAATAGTACCAATGGGAGAATTTTGAGATGGGGTAGAGATAAATCTTGCTTGTGATTCTGTTTATGAATCCAGTCCCTGAGCAATCATTTAACTCCAGGGACTACAAAAATATCTGTTGTCAGGTTTTTTTGAGGTTAGCACGTCTTGTACTAACTTGGCCCAAACACCCTTCTTCCATTGTTCCTCCAGGCAGAGTCTAGGCAAGTGGTCCTCTGGCATATCCAGGACTCTTTTATAGTACAAAAAAGCAGCCATCTCTGCTCTAGCTTTTACAAACACGACACCTGTCTCTGTGCTAAGGAAGGTATCTGGGGTATCTGGAGGTACCTTAGGAAGCTTCAGCAGATACCTTAGGAACTTATTCTGGCACACTTCCAGGTCTTTCAAGTTATTATGATTGATTCCCCATATCTCAATACCATACCACATTTGAGCAGTAAGAGGTATGGCCTGCTGAGAGTACTGAGGGCCTGAAAGAGAGAACTGAGGACTTCCGGTCGGTGCCAGCGCTTAATGGCGGTCCTACCTCCGAGCTCCGGAGAAGGACTGCTCCGCAAGTTCGGGTCTTACCCGCTACGGCGAGCGGGGGACCCCTAAAATCTCAGGCGCTGAAGCCTGAGAACAAGGAGATTCGGTGGGCACCTTTGCGCCCCCCGGTACTGTGAAAGAGCCTTTTTAAAGGCTACGGAGCGGCATCGGGAGTGAGCGCGGTGCTGAGAGTCGTTACCCAGCCTGCGGAGTGAAGCCGCGTCGCCATAAGCGGAGAGCGCCGATTCCTTCCTGAAAAGAAAATCTGGACTGAATTCCCGTGAGTAGGAGCTGAAAAACAATTGGGATTCTTTAAATTGAGAAAATTGGGCTAAAAGCGGGGAGGTTAAAATTAAGGAAGTCTGCCTCCCCCCGACTGCATGAAAGCGAAAGCAACGGAACTTCAAAGCTGCATCCGTTGAAGCCTGCTCTTTACTTAACTAAACCGGACATTTAAACCTTATATCTCCCCTCTAGCTAGCAGGGCAGAGGGGAGGTGAAAGAGACTTTAGAAACTGCATGATCTACCTAAAGTAAAAATCCTCTGCTGCCTCAGTTATCAAAAGCATGAAACGGTCTGCCTTTTAGGACAATAGGACACTGAACTGACTTTTTCCTGTAAAAGTGATACTGTGACATAAAGTTTATACAGTGTTTGGCTACAGTATATAATAAGATGAAACAGTATATACTGGGAAACGGTGGCAATTTGTAGCTACAAGCCTTCAGCTATACTTGCTTTAACTGTGTTAACTTTTTTACATCTTTGGACACTCTTCTTTGTCTTAGTACTTGGACATTTTATTTTTGGCCATCTTGATTTGCTCCCCCTAGAGGGTAAAGTAAAGTTCGGCACGGCCTAAGAGAGTGGAATTTCCCAACAGGGAACAGCTCTCGTGGGAAACGACCTTGACATGAGTGGCTCACAAGAAGAGATAGTCACAAGAGCCAAGACTAAGCAACAACAGCAACAACAGCTGCAGCAGCAACAGACAAGGAAAAGAGGCTCAATTTCAGGCGTAACTGCTGGATCGGCAGGAACAACAGGACAAGAAAAAGGGACAGCTGTCTCTATGGAAGCCGTGACAGAAGCCCTGCTTAAAATAAATCAATCTTTGGAGTCTCTGACAAAACAGACTTCAGAAAATACACAAAAATTAACAGAAATATCAGTAAGACTAAACCAGAATACAGAATCTATAAACAAATTGGTGGAGGAAAATGCTACCACGCGTAAAATTGCTGAAGATGCTAAAGCTACTGCTGGAGAGACGCAAGAGAAATTAGAGCCGATCGCTAAGAAGGTTTATGAGCATGACGCAACTTTGGCCTTGTGGGAGTTACAGAGAAAAGAGAGAAATTTGAAATTAAGATTGATTCCAGAGAATGAAAGAGACAACCTTGTGGAATATCTGACACGGGAGTTTGTTGACTGTTGGGATCTTGAGGAAGACGAATTTAAAATTACAACAGCTTTTAGATTGGGCAAAAAGCAGGACAGAAAGACCCCGAGAGACTGCCTGATCACATTTAGATCCAAGGAGGAAAGAGACAAAATATTAGGACTACATTTTGAAAAGGCCTTGCAAATTGGAAACTCAGCTGTACAGATCTTCAAAGACATTCCAAAATATATCTTGGATTTAAGAAACTTCTACAAGGATTTAGCTCTTCTGTTAAAGAAAAACTCCATCCGCTTCAGGTGGGAATTCCCACAAGGGCTGTCTTTTGATTACAACGGAAAGAAGGTGAAAATAAAGACAATTCAAGACAAAGACAAATTTTTGGGAAGAAACCAGGAGGACCTGCAGAAGGGGACCGTGGATCCAATTGCAGAACAAAGGAGAGCATTAGACATCCTGAGTCTCTCGTTTGGACAAAAACCACCACCATCAGAAGAAGAGCAACAACTCGGGGCTGTTGGAGGAGTGCCAGGAAAATAACAAGATGGCGCTGCAATTCCTTAGCTGGAATTGTAATGGGCTCAATGGGCCTTTGAAGAGAAGACAAGTATTTCATATTTTGAACAGAGAACAACTGGACGTGATATGTCTACAAGAAACTCATATAACTAGAGCCCACAGGAGATTACTTACAAATAAAAGACTAGGACAAGAATTTATTTCATCAGATAAAGTCAAGAAAAGAGGAGTTGTAATATATGTGAAAGAGAAATGGGCCCCAAAAATGATATTTAAAGATGAACAAGGGAGATATCTGGCAGTGGAGATACAAGTACAAGGAGAAAAATTTTTAGTTGTTGGAATCTACGCACCAAATGAAGGTAAATCTGACTTCTTTAAGAGACTCTATGAAACCCTGATGGACTATCTGGATTACAATATGATAATTATGGGAGACATGAATGGTGTGGTCTCCACTAACATGGACAAGGCACAAAGACTAACAGTCAGCAAGGAAGGGAGACTTCCTAAGACTTTTTTTGAAATGACGGAAAGCATGGACTTGATAGATATATGGAGAACAAGGAACCCTCTGGAGAGAGAGGGAACCTTTTTCTCTCAAGCAATGATGACCTGGACCAGAATCGACCAAATTTGGATCACTAGTGCTATGGCTCCAAAGATTAAGAAGGTGGAAATATGCCCAAAAACTTGCTCCGACCATAATGCCGTGAAGATGGAGATGAAACTTACAATAACTGGTCAATTTAGATGGAGAATGAATGACACCCTCTTTCGAGATAAGGAGATCCTCACGAAGGCCCAAAAAACTCTAAAAGACTATTTTGAAATAAATTTGAGGGCCGACGTAGAGAAAAGAGTGATCTGGGACGCAAGCAAAGCGGTCATGAGAGGCTTCTTGATTCAACAAAATACAATAAAGAGGAAAAAACAAAACGAGAAAAAAGAAAAGATTTTGGAAAAGATAAAGGAAGGAGAGAAAAAATTAAGAACAAAACCAAAGTCCCAGGAGATCTTAAGAGAGATTAAGCTATATCAAACACAATATATGGAATTGATGAACCAAGAGATAGAATGGAAGATAAAGCAAATGAAACAAAAGACATTTGAATCAGCAAATAAATGTGGTAAACTTCTGGCATGGCAACTGAAGAAAAGGCAGAAATTAAATACGGTTACAAGCCTAGAAGTGGATGGAAAGAATATATCTAAACCCAATGAAATTAGAAATTGCTTTTTGAGTTATTTTAAAAAACTTTATACGCAAGGCCTGCAAAATGAAGAAGATATAGACAAATTCCTTGATAAATATGGATTACAAAAAATCTCTCATCAAAGTAAGATGGATCTGAACCAGAGAATAACAGAACAAGAGATAGAGGCTGCCATTCAGAACATGCAATTGGGCAAATCTCCAGGACCAGATGGACTGACTTCTAGATATTACAAATCGCTGAAGGAATGGTTGACTCAACCACTAAAAGAAGTTTGCAACGAGATTCTTGAGGGGAAAAGGGCACCTGAATCGTGGAAAGAAGCATATATTTCACTCATACCAAAGACAGAGACTGAAAAGACTCAACTGAAGAACTACCGCCCAATATCACTACTTAATGTGGATTACAAAATCTTTGCAGACATTTTGGCAAAAAGATTTAAAAGAGTGTTGATGGAAAAGATTCATAAGAACCAAGCAGGCTTTCTCCCCAAAAGGCACCTAGCAGACAATGTAAGGAATATAATAGACATTTTGGAAAAGCTAGAGGTGAATATAAACACTAAAGCAGTATTGATTTTTGTGGACGCGGAGAAAGCCTTTGACAATATTTCTTGGAGTTTTATGATAAAGAATCTTCAGGGGATGGGGGTAGGTCAAGGTTTTGAGAATGGTATGGCTGCAATATATTCTGAACAAAAAGCTAAATTGATTGTAAATAATGTAGTGACTGAGGAACTTAAGATAGAAAAAGGAACACGACAGGGGTGCCCAATTTCCCCATTACTTTTCATTTCAGTTCTGGAGGTGTTGCTGAATATGATTAGGAATGACCAGCAGGTTAAAGGAGTGCAGGTCGGAGCTAAACATTACAAGTTAAGAGCGTTTGCAGATGACCTAGTATTGACTTTGCAAGAGCCAAACACTAGTACGAAAAAGGTGTTAGAAATAATACAACAGTTTGGCCAGGTAGCTGGATTTAAGTTGAATAAACAAAAAACCAAAGTTTTAGGGAAAAATTTAACAGATACGGAAAAGGAGAAATTCCAAGAGGAGACAGGCTTGACAGTGGTCAAGAAGGTGAAATACCTAGGGGTTTATTTGACATCTAAAAATGTGAATTTGTATAAGGACAATTATGAAAAATGTTGGTCAGAAATTAACAAAGATTTAGAAATATGGTCAAATTTGAAACTGTCAATGTTAGGCCGAATTGCTGTGATCAAAATGAATGTATTGCCTAGAATGCTATTTTTGTTTCAGACCTTGCAGATTCTTGACAAGATGGAATGTTTTAAGAGGTGGCAGAAAGACATTTCAAAATTTGTCTGGCAGGGCAAAAAGCCCAGAATTAAATTTAAAATATTGACAGACGCTAAAGAAAGAGGGGGTTTTGCCCTGCCGGACTTAAAATTGTACTATGAGGCAGCAGCTTTTTGCTGGCTGAAAGAATGGATGCTCCTCGAGAACACAGACATTTTGGATCTGGAAGGTTTTAACAATGCTTTTGGTTGGCATGCATATCTATGGTATGACAAAGTCAATAGTGCCTTCAAAAACCACATTGTTAGAAAAGCACTATTTAATGTTTGGACAAGATATAAAGATCTGTTGGAAAACAAAACCCCTAGATGGGTGTCACCAGTGGAGGCTAAAGCAGTGAAGAAACTCAATATGGAGGTCGGATGGCCGAAGTATTGGGAAATTTTGGAACAGGATGGAGATAAGTTTAAACTACAAAGCCATGAGAAACTGAAACATAAAGTACAAAATTGGTTTCAATATCGGCAAATAATGGAGTTTTTCAAACAGGATAGGAAAATTGGCTTCCAGGTGGAAAAATCAAAATTAGAAACTGAACTGTTAGAACCCAATACTAAGAATTTATCTAGAATGTATAACTTGTTGCTGAAATGGAATACACAGGATGAAACAGTCAAATCGGCTATGATTAAGTGGGCACAGGATGTTGGGCATAACATCATGTCAGCTGACTGGGAATGGTTATGGAACACCGGTATCAAATTTACGGCATGTAATGCCTTAAAGGAAAATATTATGAAAATGGTCTACAGGTGGTACATGACCCCAGTCAAGCTGGCAAAAATTTATCATTTGCCCGATAATAAATGTTGGAAATGTAGAGAGACCGAAGGTACTTTCTACCACCTTTGGTGGACGTGCCCGAAGATCAAGGCTTTCTGGGAAATGATCTATAATGAAATGAAAAAGGTACTCAAATGTACTTTCCCTAAAAAACCAGAGGCCTTTCTCTTGGGCATTGTCGGCCAACTGGTGTCAAAGAGGGACAGAACTTTCTTTATGTATGCTACAACAGCAGCAAGAATACTTATCGCAAAGTATTGGAAGACACAAGATCTACCCACTCTGGAAGAATGGCAGATGAAAGTGATGGACTATATGACATTGGCCGAGATGACAGGCAGAATCCGTGACCAACGAAAAGAGGCGGTGGAAGAAGAATGGAAAAAATTTAAAAGTTCTCTTAAGGACTACTATAAACTTAATGAATGTTAAAGTGTTGTGGTTTTCAGAAACAAAGGGATACAGTGATATAAGGTCAGAATATAAAGAGGACTAAGATGACAGAGGTTGGAAAGTAACAATTGGGAGTTGCTATAAAATTATGGACATTGGGATGCAGAAAGGGGGGGTATGGGGAAGTCCAAGAAAAGAGGTTTATGAAAATATGTTATGAAACTATACGTGTATGTTTGTCTTTTTAAGTGTTTGTCTGTTCTTTAAAAAATTTTGTAAAACCAATAAAAATTTTATTAAAAAAAAAAAAATGAAAGAGAGAACTGAAGAGCCACTTTTGGCTCCTGGGCCTGAGGTTGCCCACCCATATTATAGCCAGCCATGTGATCATGCTCTCTTCTTTCTTTGCAGTTCTCACTCTTGTCAGAGGTCAGGGGAGTTATATCTCCTCAGGATCTTGACCGCTTCGACAATCTGGTCCTGAAGAGGGAGATCGAATTCATGAAGGCCCGGCAGCCCTCGGGGACAGGAACGGACTCCTACTCCTTGATGTCCTGCAGTGACACAGTGTCTTCCACTGGGAGTCATTTCACTTCTACCACAGTCAGTTCAGCTCGGGTAAGTGCCCTCTCCTCTCCTTCAGTGGTCTGATATGTGCCATGGTTGGACATTTTCATGTCCCATCCCCTTTTAGTTAACAAGATATAGCTGAAACTCAAACTAAACATTACATATATGTAAATGTGTCTAAGAAGATGGCCTGTAACTCAGTGGTAGAGCATCTGTTTTGCAAGTAGAAAGTCCCAGGTACATTTCCTGGCACATCCAGACAGGGTTGGGAATGCTCCCAGTCTGAAACCCTGAAGAGCTTCTTCCAGTCAGTGTAAATAGGGCTGAGTTAGGTGGACCCATAGGCGAACTCAGGCAGTGGGGTCTCCAGTCAATGACTAACAAAGCCCTACTATAAAACTTAGCCAGTTGCTCCAGGACTTTGCTGAGACAATTGGATAGTTGACGTCAGTTATGGGAGCACGGTTCATTGTCCTGAATCTGAGAAACATTGATCTCCTTTCAAAGTGCCTTTGCCTTTGGAACCAGAAACTACAGACCTCTCTGTATAAGATGGCTTCTTACGTCTTCAGGCTGCTGTTTATTAAAACGCAAATTGCCAGCACAAGATGCCAAGTCTAGACTGGGATCTTAGTGAGAGGGGGAGCACTGGAAGTTTTAATCTTTTGCTTCAGTTCCAGATTGTATACCCTGTGCATACAATTCCCAGGCGGAAGATGCAAGCTCCAACTAACAAAAATCAGATATGTGGGGCACCATCCAAATCACAAGCTCCCCTCCCTTACAGGATAAAACAACCCTGCATTTAAAGGCACAGCTAGGTATCGTCGCCATCTGATTTGACTTTATGACATGATCACATAGCCAAACGTGATGCATTGGCAGCCACCAACTTGGATGGCTTTAAAGGGGGGTTAGACAAATTCATGGAAGGCTATCTAGGCTGCTTGTCATTAAGAGTGTGTTCTGTCTCCACCATCAGAGGCACTCTGCTTCTGAATACCACTTGTGGGGAATCTCAAGTGTGGAGAATGCTGTTGGGCTCAGGACCTGCCTGCAGGCTTCCCTTTGGGAAATCTAGATGGCCTCTGTGAGAAGGAGATGCTGGACTTGATGTGCCTTTGGCAAGGCTCTTCTTGCATCCTTAGGTCCTTAGAGTCTTTTCTCCCTGACTTCTGCCTGTTAAAACTACACCCAATCATAGACTTTGCCGCTTTCTGTAGGGCTATGTGGGGAAACATAGCCTTATGCCTGTTCAGCTGACCTCTTCACCTCTCCCCTCCTGCCAACCTTCCCCGCGCCTCAGTGTCATTGTTATATAACATCTCAGAGACCTCGTCACATACACGACGTCTAATTAAGTTAGCATAATCACCTCTAAGCATGCAGCCTAACCGCCACAAAATTAATTTGCTGGCCATAAAACACCTTTTCATCATAAACGCATTAGCAGCCTTGGGAAACTGAAAACCTCTTTTAATAAATGGAGCTGATGATTCTGGTAGTTCAAAGGCAGGCATTGCCCAGGGGGTGGAGGCTGGAGGAGGCTGGGAGTGTTGCCTGGAGATGGAATAGGAAACCACACTGCTGTGCTTTTTGAGGGCTAATTCTAGAAATATTATTAATTAATTTCTTCTTGTTGTTGTTGTTAAACAGTTGATATGCCAACATGGCTTCTAAGCAGCTTACAGCTTTACAATACTAATGATATCCTTTCCTTTGTTCTGCCCTCACTCTGATTATTTAGAATAGGAGTGCGGCATCTTAGGCCCAGGGGGTCACCTGTGGCCCTTGAGGCTTTTCTAGCTGAGGTCATGCAGCTCATCGGCCTTGCTCTGTACCCTCCTTGAGTGTTTTTGCCTGTCTGTAATCTGTCCTCTGATTATTCTTCCTGCTTGACTGGATGTGTGGGTATAGAAACTAGCCTACTGGTAAAAGAGGTAAAATTTGCATTCAGTTCTCCTCCCACTTTTGCCTCTAGTACTGCCCAGCACTGGCATGTGGTCCCTGCAAAGTTGCACAGAAGGGAACACCATGATGGGTTGCTAACTGGTGCAGCAAAATGGGAGAGTGACACTCTGCTCTTTAAAGCACTGTGTTGTCTGCCCGTAAGCAGCCAGGCCTGGTTCAAGGTGTTCATAATTCCCTAAATGGCTCATAGCCAGTGGAGGTTGGTTCATGAGGGAAAATGGGGCACTGGCCAACCAACCTCAATCATTCCCAGCCTGTCTGTCTTCTTACTTTTCCATCTCCGGTGTATTAAGCAGTTGGTCCCTTACCTTTCTCGCCCTGATCTGGCCACAGTGATCCATGAGACAATCACCTCCAGGCTTGATTATTGTAACTCACTCTGTGTGGGGCTGCCCTTGAAGCTGACCCAGAAACTGCAACGGGTGCAGAATGCCGCGGCGAGGCTCCTTACGGGGTCCTTGCTGCGAGATCACATTCATCCAGTGCTTTCCCAGCTGCACTGGCTCCCAGTGGAGTACAGGGTCAGGTTTAAGGTGCTGGTTTTGACCTTTAAAGCCCTATGCGGCCTAGGACCCATGTACCTACGGGATCACCTCTCCTGGTATGCCCTGCGGAGGACCTTAAGGTCCACAAATGACAACACTTTGGAGGTCCCAGGTCGCAAGGTGGTTAGATTGGTCTCAACTAGGGCCAGGGCCTTTTCAATCCTGGCTCCGACTTGGTGGAACACTCTGTCACAAGAGACTAGGGCCATGCGGGATTTGACATTTTTCCACAGGGCCTGCAAGACAGAGCTGTTCCGCCTGGCCTTTGGTTTGGACTCAGTCTGACCCTTATGTTTCTCTCCCCTTATGGTCTTGATTTATCGTCTACTTTTAAAATGAGGCTGCATTTTAACCTGTATTTTAAATTGTTTTCTTTTCTTTTCCTCCCCCCCCCCCATTATGTTTTTACTGTGATTTTATTGGTGTTAGCCGCCCTGAGCCTGGCTCTGGCTGGGGAGGGCGGGGTATAAATAAAATTTATTATTATTATTATTATTATTATTATTATTATTATTATTATTATTATTATTATTACTTTCATCCATGTAAGGCTGTGGTGGAGACTGTCAGCACCCTCCTACTTATCCTCAGTGTTGCCCTACGTAGAAGCAGGGAGCAGGATGAGGTCAAAGCTGGAATTAGTTGTCTCTGTCATTAGCTCTGGCGCCACCTGCTGTTCCAATGGGCACCAACCACCACTGCCCCAAGTCTAAGTATCTTCAGGAGAACACCCTCCAGTAGCAGCCAGCTCTGTCCTTAAGAGAGTAAACTATGCTGTGATCCTTGGATGAAGGGCAGTATAGAAACATAATAAATAATAATAAGATCAGCAAAGAAGGATCTTAAAACTAGGATTTGCAGCAATGGCATGCGTCAAAGGGCCTTCTGCATCAAATCACAGAATTGCACAGTTGTAAGGGACCCCTCATTCCTAAGCGGGTGGCACTGTGGGTCAAACCACAGAGCCTAGGGCTTGCCGGTCAGAAGGTCGGTGGTTCGAATCCCCACAACGGGGTGAGCTCCCGTTGCTCGGTCCCTGCTCCTGCCAACCTAGCAGTTCGAAAGCATGTCAAAGTGCAAGTAGATAAATAGGTACCACTCAGGCAGGAAGGTAAATGGCGTTTCCGTGCGCTGCTCTGGTTCGCCAGAAGTGGCATAGTCATGCTGGCCACATGACCCGGAAGCTGTATGCTGGCTCCCTCGGCCAATAAAGCGAAATGAGCGCCGCAACCCCAGAGTCGGTCATGACTGGACCTAATGGTCAGGGGTCCCCTTTACCTAAGGGATCCCTCAAGGGCCAACAAGTACAACCCCTTCACACACCGCGGTGCACATTAGGGGCTACAGCTGTTTAAACAGTTTGACATGAGAGCAATAGAGCACCAGCTTTGCATGCAGAAGGTCCCAGGTTCAATCCTCAGGTTCTCCAGGTAGGACTGGGAGAAGATTCTTGAACAGTAAAGTGAGGGTTTGTATTTATAATTGTTGTTAATTTTCTGCATGCTTTAATTTTGGGTTTGTTCCCCCTCCATCTCTTTATGCATTATTTTTCTTTTGTCATGCATCACTCTGTTCTCCGTTGGAGGACAAATGTTTCGTAACTACAATTAATAATAATAATAATAATGTCAAATCACAATTAAAAACAACAAAACCCAGAAATGCAAAAGCAGCACTTAAAGCAGTTTTTAAATGGATACTGGGCGATATACACCATTGTTCAATCCTCTTTTTTCAAGAGCTCAGCTGGTACCATGCGTGTGTTTGAACACTGAACCTGAAGGATATATTGTTTGCTTATTTTACCCTCCTTCTAACATATTTCTCTTCTCCTATCCATTATTTTATCTTTTTTTAAATGGCCCCACCAGGAGCGACTCTTGTGGCTTATTGACCTCATGGAGGTAAGCAACTCCTAATGGGTGCTGGCTGGGGTTTGGTTCCTGTTAACAAGTCACAGGGGGAATTGAGTTGGATGGGACTTAGCCAAAGTACCTGCTTTTTCCAACCTGAGGGCTACATTCCCATCTGGGCTGCCTTCTGGGGTCACGTGCCAGAGATGGGCAAAGTAAGAGACAAAAGGAAGTGGAGCAACAAATAAAACTTTTTACCTTTGCACAGTAGTCTAGTGTCTACACACAGCCCACCTGGGCAAGCAGGAGACATCATTGGAGTTCGAGGACACCTTCCTGCCAGGCATGAATACTCTAAGGAGGGTGTGATGCTGGACCACTGAGGGGTACGGCCTGGGGAGAGGAGTAGTGGTATGGGGAAAGTCCTAAGGGCCAAATAGAGATGTTTGGAAGGCTGCAGTCAGCTCCGGACACCCATCAACCCTGTACCAAAATCATTTCTTTCTTTTCTTTTTTTTTAAAATACCTTTATTTTGCTTTAAAAAAATACAGATAAATATAATCAACCAAAATTACAAAAGAAAAATCCTTAATAATAATAATAATAATAATAATAATAATAATAATGAAAAAAGCTTAAATAAACTACAAAAATTATCAAAGTACATGGCATAGAACATAAGCCATTATGGGAAAGAAAAAGGAAAGAAGAAGGAGGAGGAAGAGAAAAAAATGAAAAGAAAAGAAAAGAAAATGGGGGGGGAGAGAGAGAGAGAGAAGAGAAAAGAAGAGGAAGATGAGGCAAAACACAAGAAGACTCATCTATTGTACGCTTCCGTCAAGGTCACAGCAGATCATAATTCTTATGAATTCTCTCTATCTGCATTCCATAGAATCCCTCATCTTGGTACCAGGGAACATTTCCCTACGCAGTATCATTCTAAACATAACCAGGTCTTTCATGATGAACCCTTATCCCCTAGATAATTATTTAAATATTCCCAAAATTATTTCAATCGGTGGTTCCCAAACTCTTTTGCAGTGGCATAGCGTGGGTTGTCAGCACCCGGGGCAAGGCAAGTAATTTGCGCCCCCTAACCCGTGGATTTGCGCCCCCTAACCCTAACCCCCAGATGTTGTGCCCGGTGCGGCCGCCCCCCCTGCACCCCCCACGCTATGCCACTGCTCTTTTGGGCCGCCATCCCCTTATGTCAAAGGCCTTCCCCAGCCAAAGGAGCGCACCCAGCAGATATTGTCAAAGTTAACACATACAGTCACTTCTACAGCTCTGGATACCTACACACCAATCTTGCAGCTAGGCCGCTGTTCCCAGGTCCACACTCTATGGAGCAGCTGTAGCAACTGGGGACCAGTCTTCCTCCACCTGTTTATGTAAAAGCTGTGTGCACATAGTCAGAGAATGTGCCTGTGTAGCAACTTCCTCTGCTCATCGCTTTTCAATCCCCTCCTGTTTCTGGAAGACAGCAGTGCAGGAGAGCGTGAGAAAGCACCCGGCCCTTCACTTGCCTTACCTGCCTCTTCTTCTCACCCATCCTGTGCTCTACCCAGGGCTATCTTAAGCATATCCGGCGCTGTGGTGCAAAGATCCCTCCAGTGCCCCACCCCCTGTTTCCCAGAGTTGTCAACCTTTTCCCAAGCCTCTGTGGAGATCGCTCTCCTCCTGTGGGGACTTGGGAAGGAAGGTGCACACTCGCCAGTCATATAGTTGGCAGGGCGCAGCTTCCATCCTAAGCCTCTGTGGGGATTGCTCTCCTCCCGCGGAGGCTTGGGAGGCAAGTTGCACGCCCGCCAGCCATATGGTTGATGGGGAGCAGCTGGCGGGTGTGCAGGGAGGAAAGGGAAGGCTGCCGGCAAAGCCATGCAGCTCCCCCACTCGCTGGGGCGCTCCTGAGAGGCCGGCGCCCTGGCGCAATGTACCAGTGAACCCACTGGAAAAGAAGAAGAAGAAGAGTTTGGATTTGATATCCTGCCTTTCACTCCCTTTAAGGAGTCTCAAAGGGGCTAACATTCTCCTTTCCCTTCCTCCCCCACAACAAACACTCTGTGAGGTGAGTGAAGCTGAGAGACTTCAGAGAAGTGTGACTACCCCAAGGTCACCCAGCAGCTGCATGTGGAGGGGAGGAGCGAAGACGCGAACCCGATTCACCAGATTACAAATCTATCGCTCTTAACCATTACACCACACTGGCTCTCAGTGCTCTGTCTCTACCTTTCAGCTCTGAAAGCTTCCCCTGCCTTCAGCTCTTTCCTCCTGGCTGGCACAGGTCTCCACAAATCACTGCCCCCCTCTTCTGAGCCAGACTCCAGCCACCCTTCCCTTGGTGCACACTTGTCAGCATCTGCCCAGTTCCATAAACTCATCCCCGGTGCCCCCTACCCTGTAAAAAATGGTTTGCACAACCCAGTACAGAAGATTACAACACAATAACATTCAACACAGTAACAATTAACTGCACACTTATTACAAATCCAGTTAATACTTAGTTTAATTAACTAGTTCGGCAAAACTGGTGAACTTGATGTAGTGATATCAGCTTTTCTAAGCCTGACAGCCATTTGCATCTCCAGCACTCCAGCACTACTGCCACCCCCTTGCCTCTTAACACTCCCTTAGGTAATCCCACTGCATTCCCACACCCCACCCAGATATGCAAGTGCCCACTATTGGAACCTTTGATCTAAATGCCAAATCACATCTGCAACTCGGCAGGTAAAATATGTTCAAGATCGTTTCCATGGCATATTTTCCTGCAGTGTGTGGAGCAACAAATAACATTTTTATCTTCGCACAATGGGCTAGTTCGAGTGCTATCCTTTTAGTGCTATCAATCCCATTTCCTCTAAAATTGGTATTTCAGTAATTGTGTGGTTTACACAGATGACGGGGGTTGAAGGAAGTGACAAACAGCATATTGATCAGTTCAAATAGGAAGCTGCTTCCTTGATTCTTCCTCTCAGTGCCTGACCAATGCAAACCATCTGGCCAGGCCTGCTTTATCATCACCTCCCTGGCTAATAGCTTCTTCTTTTTTTTAACACAGGCAGGTCCTCTAAGTGGGAGGTTAATTGTGTGCTGAGATAATTGGAAGCAGCTATGCCTGGTCATAGCAATGCATTTATTGCTAATTTGCTTAAAACAGAGCTGGCCTCAAAATGGGGGGCAGCGCCATAATGTTTATTTTATCTACTGGTATTTTCCAGCTATGTAATGCAACACATGAGAGTGGTTGGACTATATCCACACACACACACACATACTAGAGGCTGCCACCCCTGCATGCAAGACCACCAGTGCTGCCTACCCCAATCTCTGTTGCCAAACCCCCTTCCTCTCCATTTACACCTTGCCCAACCTTTCATCCCCTCACAGCTCCTTCAACTTCACCCCCCACCCATATATTCTTTTTACGAATTTAGGAAGCTGCCTCTGTTCAAATGGATCTTAGCCAGAACTTGATGAATCTAGCAGAGCATATGCAGACTGTCCAAAAACAGTCAGTTGCAGGCAGGATGAAGCAGGAACAAGACGCTGCTACCAGTAACTTGGTTACTTATAGGTTTATTATTTGCAGCAGAATCGCAAGTTACTATATACGGGATACAGACACAGATCTTAACTCTCTCACAGAACAAACTCCAACGAACTCTCAAACCACACACTGACCAACCAACTAACCAACCAGGAGTCATCATGCCTATGTGGAGACCTTGACCAATAGCAGAGTTGTATCCAAGGTCCCATATCTCTAGGCAGAAAAAGTCCCTCTGCTCAGTCTTCCTGGCCTTTTGCCAACTCCTTAATTGCTTCTATGGGAAGCTGCATCAAACAGCACGTAGTCAAAAATCCCAACAGCCTCACTGGTCCACCTAGCTCAGTATTGCTGACAGGTGGCTGTCTCAGCTCCTGCTCCAAAACACATAAGCAGAGGCTCTAACGTGTAAGTGAGAGGTTCTTGTTCAGAGGTGTACTTAGGGGTTGGCCCCCGCTAACGGCACAGGTCCAGAAGGGGTGCAAAAATCATGCCTTTTCACACTGGGTCGCAGTGGCTAGGAATCTGCTTCCCCGCATGCCCACACACTCCTCAGGCCCCTCTTCCACTGTTTCTATTCTTCTCCCAGCCTCCTAACCTGGGATTTCATACCTTCCTCACCTCTTACACTGGGTTCTTCTCCAGTCTTCCAACACCTCCCTGTGTGTACAGTCCCCTCAGTAACCCAGAATAGAGGAGTCCCAAAAAGAAGAAGAAAAGGCAAAGTAAGGAAAGAAGAAGATGCAGGAAGATAAAAACACTAAAAGAATGAAAAAAGAAAAGGAAGGAAAAGAGAGAGAGAAATAAAAAGGGATTCCAATTCTCCATCTTTCAGTTTTATATACAGTACAGTGATACCTCGGGTTACAGACACTTCAGGTTACAGACGCTTCAGGTTACATACTCCTCTAACCCTCACCCTACAGTTTGGTCTGTAACTGATACACTTGGATGTAGAGTTCCATTCAAGACAGCCCCAAGCAAAAGAATGACATTTTAAGGAAATCCCCCAATGTTTACTGAACCAAAAGGAGGTGTCTATCTCATCTTTTCTGGTCCTTTTCCTCCTCAACAACCCATCACCTTCAATAATTTTCTGACTGACAGCCCCACCAGTCCCTTGGCTGCCAGAGAGACAAACTAGCTATTTAATGTTTGCTTAAAAACAAAAAAAAAGGTCTAATCTTCCATTTCCATTGATTCATTTTCAGCATTATTTTGACATTTGATAATGGCATTTGGGCTATAATTAGATTTAAAAGCTGGAGTGGGGGGCCCTGTATACACCTGAGAAGGAACTGATTTGGTGACAGGGAAAGAATTACTGTATGTAAAAATAGTGTTTGTGTGTGCAAGAGAGGGGGAGAGTGGCATTTTTTTTTAATTTAAAGATTTTCTTGGGTTACAAAAGTACACACATCGTCTCTAATTTCAGATCACAGAGTCCTTTCCACAGATCAGCTCTATTTAATGTGAGATGTTGAATATAGTATAAAGTTGGGGGAGAAGAGAGGTGAGGAAAGAGATCGGGGAGGCAGAGAATGAGGGTAGTAAACTTTCATACTTTTGCATAGTATGTGCAATGTTTTGTGCCAGGATCATGTGGGAAGGTTCTCTTTCTATTCATTCATTAATTTCCATTGGCTCTGAAGGAGATTGGGGGGCAGGACATGGCTGTGTGCCTATAACTGACAGCAGAGAGTTTTGTTTGTTGTTCCATGCCTTCTGTAAGCCTTGAGTCACCAACATGAGGCCTGCAAGTACCGTATTTTTCCAGACCATAAGACGCACCTAGTTTTTGGAGGAGGAAAACAAGAAAAAAAATATTCTGAATCTCAGAAGCCAGAACAACAAGAGGGATCGCTGCGCAGTGAAAGCAGCAATTCCTCTTGCTGTTCTGGCTTCTGGGATAGCTGCACAGCCTGCATTCGTGCCATAAGATGCACACACATTTCCCCTTACTTTTTAGGAGGGGAAAAATGAGTCTTATAGAGCAAAAAATACGGTACATATGACTCCTGCAGGATCCCATCCACCCCTGCTGAAATTAGGCTTGAAAGTATTTTTTGGGCAGTAGATGGATTTCTTTCAAGCCTAACAGTGGTACAAGTTTCAGGGTAGTTACAGCCAGAGGTGCAGTGATCCAGGGTCACTAGAGGGAGGGGCAAACACCCATTACTATTTCTGCAGCAGGGTCTCTGCCTCCAGCATCTTAGAACCACCCAATCAGCATGAAAGGGTAGCTTTTAAGGCACTGAGAAAAAGTCTTCTTAACCTTTGTTCTGATTGGAACTGACTGATAAGGGTGAAATGAGCCAAGTCAACCACTGAAGCTGCTAGTCCAGGGGTCTGCAACCTTTAAGACAAAAAGAGCCACTTGGACCCGATTCTGAAGAAAAAAAAAACTGGGAGCCGCAAAACTCGTCATTATAAAAATAACTTTTTTGTCACTGTTTTATTATTTCTTTGTTTGACCCCTCAGAATTACTCCTCCTCATAGAAATAAATGTTAAATTAACAAGTTACCTTTTTTGTGTGTGTGTGTTCTTCACTCCCCTTCAAAACAGTGACCAGCGTACATGCCCCCTTTCAATGCAGTGACCAGTGTACATGCCCCTTACAATGTAGCAGGCGGGCGGGAAGGTGACGTCGGGATGGTGCGTGACTAACGCACGCACCGCCCCCATGCGATGTCACAGCCAGTACAGCGCCTGCCACAGTGGGGAGTGTCGGGGCGCACAATGCGCCTCCTCCCCTCGCTAGTATCCGTCCCGGAGCCACGGCAAAGGTGTAAAAGAGCCACATGCGGCTCCGGAGCCGCGGGTTGCAGACCCCTGTGCTAGGGTCACTCTGGAGAAGAAGACATGTAGTAAGAACACCAAGGAATCAGAGAATTGTAGATTTGGGAGGGTCAACACATGGTCCCCCATCCAATTTGAAATGATAGCTTTGCAAATGCACTTGAAGTTTTATTTTTGCATCACTGAGGCAGAGGAGTTTTTCTATATGTTCCAAAGCTAATCATTTAGAAACACTGAAAATAGAAATGGCTTCATTTTCAAGAGAACTGTGTGCAAGTTCTGCTATGCACAATGGAACTTCAAGGGAAACATAACTTAAGTCACCCCAAAAGAAGATATTGGAGCATTCCAAGCCATTTGCCCATGTACGAACAAAAAAATATTAGATCTTGCTAAAAGTCAGCACATGGAAATCTGTACTGATCATTGTGGTGCATGCCTAATGATTATATACGGTAATCCTATAAGTGGGTGTAGTTATGACTTTCATGAAGGGACTTCACTTCAGAATTAGCCACTACACTACTAGTTACACCAGAGGAGAGGAAGAGTTGCAGTAACTGTGTGGTGCCTACAGAAGTTTCTCAGGTTTGCAAATGTGTCACATGCTCCCAAAGGGATGACAAGACCTGCTACAGACAACTCAGAGAACCTTGTTTGAAAGAGAGGTGTATGATTTATTTATCTCCTGGTATGCCCTGCACAGGACCTTAAGGTCCATGAATAACCATGGTTTAGAGGTCCTAGGCCCTAAGGAAGTCACACTATCCTCCACCAGAGCAAGGGCCTTTTCAGTGATGGCTCTGGCCTGATGGAATGCTCTGTCCCATGAGACTAGGGCCCTTCAGGATTTAACCTTCTTCCATTGGGCCTGTAAGACAGAGCTATTCTGCATGGCCTTTAATTTGAATTCAGCCTGAATTCAATCTTTTATTTCCATTCTCTTCCCTCCCCCTCCCCTTTTATGAAGATCACCCACTCTGAGACCCCACAGCTAATTCTCCCCTGGCCTCCTCGCTGGCCCAAGTAGGACTAATTCAGCCAGCTAGCCCTGGTGATTATCTAATGCTTATTAGATGGATTTCCCCTAAATTGATTTCTGAACATTGAATTTTATTGTTATTCATGTTTTTATACTGTGTTTTATGCTGCTTTTACAATTAAGTGTTTTAAATTTGTTGTTAGCCACCCTGAGCCCGGTTTTTGAACCGGGAAGGGCGGGGTATAAATAAAAATATATATTTTATTATTATTATATTTATTTATTTATTACAAAATAAAAAATAGGACCTTTATCTTCCTCCTTTGTGGCTAGAATACGTCAGACTTGGAAGGGAGCAGAAACGGAAGTCAAAGCAACATCAATGCCCTGCCTGACATCTCACTGGTAAGGCATGTTCTCATCCAATCCACCACCTACCATCCTCTACTTCCCCACAGTAATGCTCCCTCTCTGTCAGGACCAGGACACATATCCAGGGTGCCACGCAATATGCAGCAAACATGCACTTTCTTGGCGTGAAGATATTAATCTAATTGGCAGCTGATTTTCATGATCACATCTTATGCCAGGCTTCCTAATTGGCCACCATCTGGCATCTATCCTACTGTTCTATTGCTCTACAACACATTTGTCTTGAAATGTGAACAGCTTGAGTCTTTCACAGGAAAAGCTTGATTCTGAGCAGTTAGCAGAGGATACTAATCCCTATGGAATGGGGTAGGGGGTGGGTGGGGCAGAGCCTTACTTGGATTATGTCTGCAGCTCATCTTCCATAACTATGGCCCAGCAATCCTAACTCCTCAGGGTGATAGTCATACATTTATTTTTTCTTTTCTTTTTTTTATCATTCCAAGATTCCCTGGAGTTCTTTCTGCCCATCTCTCTTTGCATAAGGTGACCTGGAAAATTACAGGTGTATCTTGGTTAGGGATGAAGGGAAAGCTCAAATCAGTACACATCTGAAGCTAAATCTGTGAAATTCACACTTATGCGAACTGAAACGTAACCATCCTTCAAAAAGTACACGTTTCTGAATTGTGTGATGCGGTTCTCCAAAAACAATGTGTACAAAAATGTAGGGTCAAGTGTGCATAAAAACACACATCTTAGTGAAAGTAAAATATAAGAATGCATTATATTAGGGGGAATTGCTTGCAAAAATGTGAACATGAGTCAAAATTGCAAATGAAAAATGAGTTTGTTGAGCTAAATTTGCACTGGGATGCTGGCGTTTTTCATGGGAGATGTTTAAAAATAATAATCATAAATTGCTGCAGAAGGTGAAGAACTGAATTCTAGATTGAAAAAATGAGAAACCCGAGAGGACCAAAAGTGACAGATCCTTCTACCCCTAATCTAGGTATTTATTGATGACACCTAGAAATGCAAGGTTCTAGAAGTCCAGCTTTAGCCCACTAAATCTTTCTTATGAGAATGGCTTAAGTGTGCACTGTAATTTTGCAACAGAGGAGGATGGGAGGAAACAGGTTTACAATGCCTCCAATCACACACACACACACACACACACACACACACACACACACTGAGAGAGAGAGAGAGAGAGAGAGAGAGAGAGAGAGAGAGAGAGAGAGAGAGATATGAATCTACCTCCCATTAGCTGCTCTGCCCACCACTCCACCAGCTCCAGTGGTTACCAGCCAGAGGTACCAACTTGAATAAAATATTGCAGGGGCCCAGGTAAGTCCCACCCCACATAACTGATGGTGTACACACACCATTTGAATGGAAGTGCCCAGAAACTGGGGGGGGGGCTGGCCCCCTCAAACATTTTATTGGGGGGGGGGTGAAGCCCCCACAGCCCCTAGGAGTTGGCTCCTATGTTACCAGCTGCCACTGATGCTGAGTATTTATTAAAGTGGACATTGGGTAAATGTAGGAATGGCACAGGCCTAATATTGTATGGATGCCCCACTTGTGGTTTGCAACTAAAATAAGAACCACCGGTTGTATCCAATTCAGTTCTACTCAGAGTAAAAGGTAAAGGTAAAGGGACCCCTGACCATTAGGTCCAGTCGTGACCAACTCTGGGGTTGCGGCACTCATCTCACTTTATTGGCCGAGGGAGCCGGCGTACAGCTTCCAGGTCATGTGGCCAGCATGACTAAGCCACTTCTGGCGAACCAGAGAAGTGCACGGAAATGCCGTTTACCTTCCCGCTGGAGCAGTACCTATTTATCTACTTGCACTTTGATGTGCTTTCGAACTGCTAGGTGGACAGGAGCAGGGACCGAGCAACGGGAGCTCACCCCGTCGCGGGGATTCGAACCGCCGACCTTCTGATCAGCAAATCCTAGGCTCTGTGGTTTAACCCACAGCACCACCCACGTCCCTCTACTCAGAATAGGTTAATTGAAATGATTGAATCTCAGTTTGGCCCAATCTGCACTTAGAGCCACTTTAAATAGTCATGGCTGGAAACTGCAGTTTCTTAAGGGAATTGAGAGTTTGTAGGCTACCTCCTTTTCCCCTCCTAGAGTGGCTGAAGAAGAAGAAGAAGAAGAGTTTGGATTTGATATCTCACTTTATCACTCCCTTTAAGGAGTCTCAGAGTGGCTAGCATTCTCCTTTTCCTTTTTCCCGCACAACAAACACTCTGTGAGGTGAGTGGGGCTGAGAGACTTCAAAGAAGTGTGACTAGCCCAAGGTCACCCAGCAGCTGCATGGGGAGGATCAATCACTCTTCCCAGGGAACTCTGAGAACTGTAGCTATGCAAAGGGAGTAGAGGTCTCCTAACAGCTCTCAGCACCGTTAACAAACTACAGTTCTCAGGATTCTTTGGAGGAAGCCATGACTGTTTAGAGTGGCTTGATGTTGCTTTCAATATATAGTGCCGTGTCCATCAATTTCAGTGATGCAACCCATTATTACAATAAAGCACAAAACATAGCAGCAAGGCATATATATGCTTAAAAAGCTATCAATAAAAATATTGACATAAATTGCACTAATCAGGGTGCTAAAAAGAAATCTGCCATGAGTGGCCTAGGAATCCCTGAGCAAACATGAGTTTTTAAACCATAGCAGAAGCACCCAAAAGTTGGTGCCTGACTCATTTCCAAGGTGATTGGTGCCACCACAGATGAGTCTCCTTCCTATACCATCATAAGGTGAACTTCTACAAGCCATGCGGTTAACAAAACCCTTCTATTCATGGTTCAGCCCTCAATATTTGAGATGAAGTTTCTTATATTCGCTTCTGTTCTGGGTGGATACTTCTCATTGCCATAGCATCAATCTCCTCTCCACTGAGATATTATAATTTCAAGGTACACCTGGAAGCAGACTGCATTCCTTTGTCCTTGTCCATTCGGACTCCTCAGATAGAAACTCACTCAGGCAGAGCAAGGCAGTGGAATGGAATAATTCAAGGCTCGTTCTGCAACACCAGACACAATCCCTGCCATGATCTGCCTGGAACAGAAGATACGATACGATACGATACGATACGATACGATACGATACGATACGATACGATACGATACGATACAATAATCTTTATTGTCATTGTCCCATACAGAACAACGAAATTAAGATGGAGGTGGATTATGCTGTTGACATCACAGCATTCACCTGATATTTATTTATTCACTTCCATTTATAGATCAAGTCCCATGAAATATCTTAAAGTGATTTCACAACAAAAACAACAGCAGTGAATATAGATTATAGAAGTTCATATATTAAAACAATGAGAGCATGCTTTTAAATATATATATATATATATATATATATATATATATATATATATAGTTAAATTTAAAAAATAAACAAAATGAGAAATAGACTATTATGTAATACAGGAACAAGTATTAGGTGAAGTGTGTGATATTATGCAGTATACAAAAGGGATGGGTATACAAACAGAATGGAAAGGAACGTAGGAGGTCATATTGTAAGAAAAACGTGTAACAAATTTGAAGTTTAAATTAATTGGTTAAGTTATGAAAAATTAATCAAAATCTTAATTTAAAAATCATGAACACTTTCATGGTTGTTGTTTTGTCTCTTTTGTCTAATCAGGATGATGTTTCCTCCTTCCCTGAGGAGCCTCCGGCCTTCAAGCCTCCTCCTCCCCCCTCTCAAATGACAGAAGACCCCTCTGCCCCCCAGGACAGGACCTCAGCAAACAACACCCTCAAGCGGCCCTCTTCAGAATCTTCCCAGTCAGGCCTGTTCTTTGTGGCACCCCGGAACCCCACACCTACACCCAGCCTCTCTGAGAAGGATACAGGCAGCATAGCCTCCTCCTCCACAGAGGACTCCACCTCCAGCGCCATCTATGCTTCTGTCTCTCCTGCCACCCATTCCTCCCGGAGGCCCCTGGATGCCCACTTGTTGCTGGTCAACCAACACCTGATTGGGCCCTTCCCTCGGGTCCAATCACCAACACGGCTGAAGAACCCCTCTCCTGAGAGAGCAACACAAATCGGCACCCTTCTAAACCCCAGTTCACCATCCCCTCCTCCTCCACCACCTCCATCCCATCCTGCTCCTCCACCTCCCAGCGAGAAGGGAGGTGGGGAAGCTGGCACTGCACAGCACTTTATCATGGTGGAAGTTCATCAGCCCAACAGTGAGCCAGATGTGAATGAAGTGAGGTCTTTGCCCCAGGCCAGAGGTGAGGATTTCTTCTCTTAGCAGACTGGTTAATGATGGGCATGTTCTGTTCTTTAATATGTTTATAACCTGCTTTTTGCCAGGCATTTGAGGAGGGTCTCAAACACCAGTTAAAACATGGGTAGGGTACCATTTGAAGTCCAAGTGCCACATTTCCTTCCTGGCGGAGGAAAGGGGGGTGGGGGGAGCACACTGCCCCTGGCGCCACCGGGGAGAGGGGTACCATCGTGGCCACCCCCTGGGCATGTGCCACGCACTGGGCGCCATGCCCCCACAGGTGGCATGCCATGCTCCCAGGACACACGCCAGGCCCCCTTGGGCAGTGTGCCATGCCTCTGGGGCACACGCCACACCCCCAGGACGCGCACCAGCCACATCCCCCCCTGCTCTCCACCCCCAGTGCCGGAGCATGCAGCTTCGCCACTGTCCTGGCCACCTACCTTCCAGGGGCTGCATGCCAGGGGTGAGCAGGGACCACAGGCAAAACTGGGCAAAACAAGGAGTGTAACTTTTACCTTTTTTCCTCATAACAATCCTGTTAGGTAGGTTAGGCTGAGAGCTTGTAATTTGCTCACGGTGATAGCTCAGTGGGTAAAGCATAATAATATCAGGGTTGTGCGTTTGAGCTTCATGTTGGGCTAATTATTCCTCTTGCAGGTGGGTTGGACTACAGGACCCTCACGGTCCCTTCCAGCTCTACAATTTATGATTCTATTATTTTATGTGGACTTTACAAGGAAGCTGGGATTTGAACCTGATTATCTGAGTGTGTTACAGTGTACGTTGGATAGGCAGGCAGGGCAGGGGCAACACAGAGCTCAGACCATGACCCTTTGTATCAAGACTGGAATGCTAAAAGCAGGTAACCTCTTGAAATTTCTGGATGGCACAAAACACCGCAACTTGATTTTTGTGTGTTTCATTGTGGATGGGGTACCACACACACATATAAAATCAAACAATTAAATACACTTAATGGAAACTAATTAGCTTCAATGTGGATCAGAGCAGCAGAAACATGATGGGGGGATACTGGGGTGACAAAACTCCCCACTGAAGAGGGCCACCTTGTCTTGGTAGCTAAGAGCCAATGTGCCCTTCTGAAAACTCTACATATTCAAAGGGAAGGGCCACAATCCAGTGGTAGAGCATATTTGCTTTGCATGCAGAAGGTTCCTGCATCTCCTATCTTCTCCCAAGAGGGGCTGAAAAAGACTTCTGACTAAAACCATGGAGAGTTGCTGCCAGTCAGTGTAGACAATACTAAGCTAGATAGAATAGACAGAACCAATGTCCTGACTCAGTTACATACCCTCCAAGTGTCTCTGTTTTCCAAGGGTAGGCCCAGAATGACAAAAGCTTCTCTGTGTCTCTCCATGGCTGCTGCTTCTGCCAACCTCCTCCCTTGGGCAGCTCATAACAGCTGTTGGAGAACAGAGGAGGAGAGCCTGCCACTGTCCCATGTGATAAACCACTTCTGAGGGGCAGGCAGAGGGCAGGAAGAAAGGGGGAGCAGAGTGGAGTGCAAAGAGTCTTGATATATATTTTTTAAGTACTTTGTGTGTGTGCATCTAATATTGCCCCTTCCTAAACTTTATTTATTGGTGTGTGTTTTCCTTTTTGTAAATCTACCAAAAAATAAAATGAAATCAGGATTAAGGGTTTTTCTCAGGATGATGGAGGGTGTGTGAGCTGTGTCCCATTGGTTTAGTGGTGGCGGCACTCACCCTTATCCTGATAGGAAATGATGGGGGCGGGGAATGAAGGTTAAGGGGGGATCGGGGGGGTGAGAAATGTCCCTATTTTAATCTGAGGAATGCTGGAGGGTATGCAGTTGTAATGCCACATAATATTCCTAACTTGAAGGCTCTGCCCAATCTCCTCTTAACCGGAGATCAGCACCACTACTTGTAAGGGAAAATCCATCAATTAGCATAGGGCACTAATAATGAGGACTCCAGAGCGAAACTTCTCAGATAAAGTCTCCAATCACCCCTGCCTCCCCATTGAACTTTGCAAGTACATTTATAGCTGTGACTTTGCTTCCCTCTTGTGATACTGTTTGCTAAACTGCATGCCTTTGTTCCTTCTTTTTATAGATTTTTCCCTTTCCTGTTAAGACTGTTGTTATTCCTCTATTCTCTGCTGTTCTAACATCACAGGAAACAGGAGGGGGTCTCAAGATCTGTAGGGCATCTAAAAAGCGACAGAGGCCATCGTTCACCGATTCATTTTCATTTATTCATTTAGCACTATATTAAATCATCAAACCTTCTAAGCAGGTTACATGAAATGTACATTAAAGTTCCCTATAAAATCAGAAGTTAACAATAAGTTAGCCAAAAAGAAAATATTCAAAATAAAATCAGCAGTTTTAAAATTAATGTTAAAACGCACGTTAGGTTTACATGTCTGGGCAGGTTTGCTTAAACAACAACATCCAAAAAGCTTTTAGCAGATGCTGAAAATGGGCATGCCTAATGGCAATGGATAGGGAGTTCCAGAGTGGAGGTGCCACTGGAGTGAAGAACTGATTCCTTGCAAGTGTGGAATGGACATTAGATGATTCTTGTGATGGTGCCAGTTCTGCAGACTGAAAAAGTCCAGTGGGCACTGGCGGAGGAAGAGGAGTGCGGGGGGAGTGCACCGCCCCCGGCAGCGCGATCCTGATGGGGTGCCATCGCGGCCATCCCACGCTGGGCGCCATGCCCCCAGGACGCATGCCAGCCTCACCCCCGCCTCCTCTCTCCCCCCCCCCCGTGCCGGAGCATGAAACTCCGCCACTACCAGTGGGCATAAATATGGGGTAAGGTGATCCATCAAGTAAACTGGTCCCAAACTGTTAAGGGGTTTCTGCAGTCCAATCCAGAAGTAAGAGCAGCAGGATGTAAACCTCCCACCCATCAGCTGGTGAGTGGAGGAAGAAATAGTGTCCAAAAAGAGTGGCACCCACAACAATCAAAAGGTGCCCATAAGGCTTTAAAAGGTTGTCAGATCTTGCTATAGACTTCAGAGCTTATCCAGTGCTGTGTTTAATGTGTTTGGGTTATCCAGGCCCCTCCAGACTGGTGCTTGATTGTGGGCACAGTGTGCAGCAGCATACCCTTGACACAGTGATAGTGTCTTAGTGGCAGGCATCTTCTGCTTCAGTTTGTTCCATGATTCATCCCCGGTGCTGTCCGGAAGGGAACTGTAGCACAGTGAACATGGGACAGACAAGAATAGACCAGAACATTTGTGCCATAACACAGTAAAGGATTTCAGCAGGAAATTACAGGTTGCGTGACCACCCTAAAACATTTGCCCAGTGGCTGCCCACAAAGCCCACAACAAATCCTAGAAACAGTAGATTGCCCCTCATGGAATGACAGTTCCCACCACACTTATCAAACTGCAGCTCCCAGTGTTTGGGGGGGAAAGAAATGTACTGTAAATGTGCTTCCAATGTTTTGTGTGGCCTAATTAGATCAGGGCTCCTTACAAATTCCACCTCTGACAGTCAGCCTGATTCCTCTCCTCTGGCGCTTTCTTAACAGCCTTTCTCCCATTGTCGTCTGCCGCAGCCTCGACACTCTCTCAGCTTTCGGACAGTGGGCAGACCCTCAGTGAGGACAGCGGTGTGGACATCGGGGACACAGAGCTCAGCGCCAAAGACAGGAGCCGGCCGCAGGGTCCCATAAAAAGCAAGAGCCCGCAGGAAGCACCACTGAAGGCTGACGGGCCCTTAGAGGCAGGCCCCAAACCGGTAAGACATCACTGGGTACCAGCCATGGGAAACAAAAGCAACATGTGGGGGAGGTCAGTCCTGAGCCACTTTCAAAGGACCAGGCGAAGGGTTGGTATTCAATAGCAGAGTTGTATCCAAGGTCCCATATCTCTAGGCAGAAAAAGTCCCTCTGCTTAGTCTTCCTGGCCTTTGGCCAACTCCTTAATTGCTTCTGTGGGAAGCTGCATCAAACAGCACGTAGTCAAAAATCCCAACAGCCTCACTGGTCCACCTAGCTCAGTATTGCTGACAGGTGGCTGTCTCAGCTCCTGCTCCAAAACACATAAGCAGAGGCTCTAACGTGTAAGTGAGACAGAGGTTCTTGTTCAGAGGTGTACTTAGGGGTTGGCCCCCGCCAACGGCACAGGTCCAGAAGGGGTGCAAAAATCATGCCTTTTCACACTGGGTCGCAGTGGCTAGGAACCTCCTTCCCCACATGTCCTCACACTCCTCAGGCCTCTCTTCCACTGTTTCTATTCTTCTCCCAGCCTCCTATCCTGGGATTTCGTACCTTCCTCACCTCTTACACTGGGTTCTTCTCCAGTCTTCCAACACCTTCCTGTGTGTACAGTCTCCTCAGTAACCCAGAGTTGTTGTTGTTGTTGTTTAGTCGTTTAGTCGTGTCCGAATCTTCGTGATCCCATGGACCAGAGCACGCCAGGCACTCCTGTCTTCCACTGCCTCTCGCAGTTTGGTCAAACTCATGCTGGTAGCTTTGAGAACACAGTCCAACCATCTCGTCCTCTGTCATCCCCTTCTCCTTGTTCCCTCCATCTTTCCCAACATCAGGGTCTTTTCCAGGGAGTCTTCTCTTCTCATGAGGTGGCCAAAGTATTGGAGCCTCACCTTCAGGATCTGTCCTTCCAGTGAGCACTCAGGGCTGATTTCCTTAAGAATAGAGAGGTGTGATCTTCTTACAGTCCATGGGACTCTCAAGAGTCTCCTCCAGCACCATAATTCAAAAGCATAAATTCTTCGGCGATCAGCACTATATGATGGTGTTTAATTATCTATCCTGGCTTTTCTTTTATGGAGGTTGGGGTTACATATATGCCCCTGTCCTTGTTCTTAATTTAGATATCACTTCCCATGAGGCATCCCAACGTAACCAACAATATAATGGAAACGTTGATAAAACAGTTGCATATATAAAAGTAGCTGAAGCAATGCCAATTGAAGACTATTCCACAAGAGGGCAGCATAGCTCATGCTTTCTAAAAGTAGAAATGCTTTAGATTCAGGGGTCAGCAAACTTTTTCAGCAGGGACCCTCAGACTTCGTGGGGGGCCAGACTATATTTTTTGGGGGAAATGTGAACGAATTCCTATGCCCCACAAATAACCCAGAGATGCATTTTAAATAAAAGCACACATTCTACTCATGTAAAAACATGCTGATTCCTGGACCGTCTGCGGGCCAGATTGAGAAGGCGATTGGGCCAGATATGGGCCTTAGTTTGCCTACCCATGATTTAGAACTTCTGAAAGTTCTAAAAGGAGAAAATCTGGAAGGTGTTGGGCTGGGAGGGAGTTCACAATTGAGTGACAGCTTCAGCTTTCCTCCCAAGGTCCTCCTAATCCTGGTTGGCCCTTTGTTTCTGGAGCACCATTCAAGGTGTAGTTGGCCACAATATTGTGTTTTAAAGTAAAGTCGTGAATCCTGAACTGGGGAAAGGGGGGCTAATTTATATTCAAATAGTAAAAAGGGAGCAAAAGCTTTGCAGGATTGGGTTAGAAAAAGTAAATAGTAACCCTGGGTTGTCATGCTCTTTTCCTCCTCCACCACAGCCAGGTCTCCTGGAACCAACATCCCACCTGATTCGGGTGACAAAAAGTGCCCCCACCTTGGGCATTGCCATTGAGGGAGGAGCCAACACTCGCCAGCCCTTGCCTCGTATTGTGACCATACAGGTAAGGGAGCTAGTGCCTGGTGCTCTCAGTCACTGGTAGGTACATCTCTTTCAGGGTCCGAAATGATTAGAAACGTATCAGATCAAGGCTGCATCCTGCGCTGAGTAGATGAGGAGGTTCCCCAGCTGTGGTCCGTGAACCACCAGCCCTTCATTCAGGAGGTCTGCAGCATGTCTATGTACTTGTGGTTGAAGATGAGAGCTGGCACACCCTATGCATTCAATATTCGTACTGACTTTAGGCTACGTTTCTATTTCTTACCTTGGATTTCATGGTATCACGTTTTGAATTCTGTAAGATGTAATAAAATGCAGTATACAAGAAATAAAAGAAGCACTGAAATACAATTAAAAATCATGCAGCATCTGGCATGGTGCTTTACGTTTGCTAAAGAGTCAGAAAAATAATTAAGTGGTCTGCCAAGACCCTTGGCAGTTTCCAAGTTGTGCTTCCATGGCGGCTCCAACCTTTTTAGGTCCGTGGGATATTTAGGTTTTTGGAGCAAATGCATCCTCTCTGGTCATTTCTCTCTCTCCCCTGACCCTGGCTCAACATCCCTGTGCCAGTCGCTAAACACAGAAGGAAAAACTGCTGAGACACTCCTTAAAGAGGAGTGCAGACCTTCAGTATTCAACCCTACAGTACGTGAATGAATCCCACTGTGTTCAATGGAATTTACAGTGGATGCTCGGGTTGCGAACATGATCCATGCAGGAGGCACATTCACAACCCACAGCATTTGCAACCCACAGTGTCGCATCTGCACATGCGTGGGTTGCGATTCAGCACTTCTGCACATGTGCAAAGCGCGATTTAGTGCTTCTGCGCATGCATGAGCGCCAAAACCTGGAAGTAACCTGTTCCGGTACTTCCTGGTTTGGTGTGGTGCGCAACCCAAAAACGCGCAACCCGAAGCATCTGTAACCTGAGGTATGACTGTATAATGAATTTGATTGACTAAAATGTACCCACAATTAATTGAGTAAAATACTTGTTGTTGTTTTTAAGTTCTGCATTATTGCTAATACAAGTATTTTATTTATTTTAATCTCTTTATCAACCACCCAGTAACCACAGTTCTCTGAGTAATGTGCAAAATGAAATTGAAAGTCAATGTTACGATTGCTCAGGACAGCAAAACTCACAACAATATATCAGCTCGTTCTGCCTCTTAATATCTTCTTTCTTCCTTCTTCTCCTGCTCCAGAGGGGAGGCTCTGCCCACAACTGTGGGAAGCTGAAGGTGGGCCACGTGATCCTGGAGGTGAATGGAGTGGCAATGCATGGGAAAGAGCACCGGGAAGCAGCTCGCATCATCGCCGAGGCATTTAAAGCGAAGGACAAGGACTGTGTTGATTTCCTAGTCACTGAGTTTAATGTCTCACTTTAGGGATAGGGCCCAGAAAGGTCCAAAAGCCAAATGCAAGAGAGAAACAAAGCAAGGACAAGGGTTCAAATAGACTGTCACGTGCATGTTAGCACACGTGCACTATCACAAGACCCAGATAACTCCCACCTGAAGCCCAGCAACACATGTACGCATGCCGCGCACAGAGCACATGCAGGATATATGCTTTGGGTTGTTGCACTGGTACTCAAAGCGGCTTCTCTGCTACCACTCCAAGACTGAGCCCGGCCGGGTGGTCTGTGGGAACAAAGAGCAATGGAACATAGAGGAAAAACAAAGAGAGTCAGTCACCTCCTGATAATAGTTCTTTCCATAAACCATTCTCATCTGGTTGGTGAACTATGGCGTAGATGTCCCATCTCTGCCTATTTTGTCTCTGTGTTTGAATGACTTGGCCAGTCACTTGTCTGAGTACCTCGCCCCACCCTCTCTAGCTCTTCCATTGCTTGCACCGTACAGTAGCATTTTGCACCTGCTTCAGAGCACCTGTGGGTTGGGTGAGGGAAGAGCCCACCTCCACTTCTCGAGCAGTCCTAGAGGAGAGAGGGGCCTCCAGGAGGCGCCATTTGTAATGCTTTGGGGTTTAACCTCTGTGACACACCTGGCGTGAGGTTCCTATACTCTGCCTTCCCACCCATTCACAGCCTGCCATGAACAATGCCTTGTAAATGGCCAGCAATGTCACTGTATTTATATATGAAAGAGCTTGTGCTTTTAATTTTTCAATAAATGAAACACGTTAGGAAATGACAACTTGTTTGATTGGTTATAACAGGGTGGGGAACCTCAGACCCAGGAGGCCAAATACAGGCCTCCAGCACTCTCTATTTAGTCCTCAGTGCTGTGGGTTAAACCACAGAGCCTAGGACTTGCTGATCAGAAGGTTGGCGGTTCGAATCCCCACAATGGGGTGAGCTCCCGTTGCTCGGTCCCTGCTCCTGCCAACCTAGCAGTTCGAAAGCACGTCAAAGTGCAAGTAGATAAATAGGTAGCGCTCTGGCAGGAAGGTAAATGGCATTTCTGTGTGCTGCTCTGATTTGCCAGAAGTGGCTTAGTCATGCTGCTCACATGACCCGGAAGCTGTACGCCAGCTCCCTCAGCCAATAAAGCAAGATGAGCGCCGCAACCCAAGAGTCAGTCATGACTGGACCTAATGGTCAGGAGTCCCTTTACCTTACTCTCCCCAGACAACACCCTTCTTGAGTGTTTTTGCCTGGCTAGGATGTGTCCTTCAATTCTTGACAATATCTCTTGCTTGCCTGGATGGAGGATAGAGAGGGCTGTGTGCATATACAAACTACCGGTAGCCCATGGAACGAACCCACTTCTGCCTCTGGCCCCTGCCCATCACTGGCATGTCAAGGTTGCCCTTAAGGAAATGCAGACCCCAGGCTGAAGAATCTTCCCTGATAGAACTTGCCCTTATGAGGCAGTTACAAGGACCAAAGGTCTCCGTCTTCCCACAGCTCATTAAGTGTCCTTCTTCCCCTGTTCCTTCCCAAGCAATCTGAGGCTCGTCATCATCTTGTCTGTCTTTGCTCTGCCCTTTTCATACCTCTTTAGGTTCTGGGAGATGAAGGGGGATGATAGCTGGTCGCAGCAGGAGGGGGAGACAGCCTGGCTTCCTTACCAGCCTAACTCATCTCTGCCTCTTGACCTCCCTCCTCTCCTGACACAGCATCTGTCTCTGACTCTGGACTGCTTTCTGACTGCCTTTTCTGCTCATTTCCTGTTACCTCTTCAGCTTTCAACACCTTCTCCCAGTCTGCTCCCTTTTCTCCCTCTGACCATACATTGTCCCATTACCAATTCCCTGGTTCTGAGCCGCCTTCTCCTGGGGGTTCCCTTGGGGGATTCCCCAGCTGATGCCTGACAAATCTACATCCAGACAGTCCATGACAATATCAATACAGTGGTACCTTGGGTTAAGAATTTAATTCGTTCTGAAGGTCCATTCTTAACCTGAAACTGTTTTTAACCTGAAGCACCACTTTAGGTAATGGGGCCTCCCACTGCTGCCGTGCTGCCGGAGCCTGATTTCTGTTCTCATCCTGAAGCAAAGTTCTTACCCCGAGGTACTATTTCTGGGTTAGCAGAGTCTATAACCTGAAGCGTCTGTAACCCGGAGCGTCTGTAACCCGAGGTACCACTGTACATTTAAAAGAACAAAATGCACACATCAGTGACTACTACATGCAACTCAAAAGATGGGCATCCTTTCTGTTTATTACCCCACAAATTCTACACAGTGAAAACCTTGGATTTTTCCAGCTCAGAAGATTCGCATTAGGGCAAACAAGCAAATGTTTATTTTTAGCTGCAGTTAAATGCACATTTTATAAAATCAGCTGAAAACAAGCTCCCCACCCCGTTCACCCACACAGCCTTCTCAGGTCACGAGGAGCAGAGATTGGCAAAAACTCCTATATGAAATAAAAGATGGCACAGAGGAGTTTTGCAAAATGAGGGTCTTTTAGCTTTTATTGAAACACCGTTTATCTTTTCAACTTTACAAAAACCTGAAGTAGGTTTTAGCAAACAAAAATATAAATGATACATTTCTTCTTCTGCTGCTGCTACTCAGAGCAAACTATACATGCACACACACAAAAAATATACAACACAAACCAAACATTGATACCAAGAAATCTTTGATGGAGAAAGGAGGAAACTTGGTTTACACTAGGGTTGTTGGCTGGGCTGATGGGAGTTGTAGTCCAACAGCATCTGGAGGAACCACAGTCCCGCCCAGCTCCACTTCGGGATTACTGTACTATGTGTTTTGCAAAATCCAGCGGGTGGGGAGAGTCCCCCACGTTCTGGCGAGGAAAAAAAAGAAAGAAGCGGTTCTTTTTTTTTTTAACGCGTCGCTCTGCATGCATATTCAGCCCCGCCCCGATTTCCGACCAATCCCAATTTAGCAAGAACTGTCCCGCTTTTAGCAGTCATTGAATTTCATAGCATACTCTGCTTCTTTGCTAACGGACGCGAGCGGATGTGGGAGGAGGAGCCTTGAGGGCGTATTATGCAGATAACCCACCAAGCCCGGCCTCTTCCATCCCTGGCTATCTGCCTGCCCAGTATTGGAGGAGACTATTGTTAGCCGCCAAAGTTGCAACTCCAGGAAATTGACTAAAGGGGCCAAGCGCTCTTTTCTCGCCCGCGAAGGCGCAGCTGGAGGAAGAGAAGAACGGAAACTTTGTCGCGCGCGGAGAGCGGAAGGAAAAGCTGGTCTCTCCAGGTGAGTAGCCGGCTCTGGAGACCCCGCGTTTCGCGACTCTCAGGAAAGGACTCCGTGTGGGGAAGGGGCGCGTGAGAGAGACTGTCTTTAAAAGAGGTGGGGAGGCAGCCCAGGATAAATCCCTGCCACCCACCCCCATCACTGAGAAATCATTCAGTGGCACTTTGACCCCCATCTCCCCCCCCTCGAGACCCGCTTTCTCTTTTCTTGAGAAAAAGAGAAAAAAAATTGAGAACGTAGCCCCAATATGTCGCCAGTTGTGCATCTCTCCTCCTTTTCATGTTTATTTCAATTATGCCTGATTTTCCAGAAGGCTCAACTTAGAAAATGAAATAAAATCTTTCTCTTTTAATAAAGAACAATCTTCGTAGCACACGTCGATGCTTGCTTACTCGGGAGTAAGTCCCGCTGTGTCGGTGGGATGTTACATCCAAGTTAAGGTTGTGTGTAGGGTTGCAGACTTAACGAGTGATGCAGCGCTAAAACTACTAGCGTGTATGCAAAGCTAAGCGGGGTCCAGTGTGCTTTCAAACTGGATGGGGAACCTCGTGTTGAGATTCCTGCATTGCCGGGGTTGGACTAGAGCACCCTCGAGGTCTCTTCCTACCCTGCAATTCTTCGAGGGTAAGGATTGTGCGCTGCCTTCTGTGTGTTGTTTCTCCCAAAGCGGGAGAAGAACCTGTTGTTGCTGTGGTTGCATCTTAAAGGGAAAAGGCATTGGCTGCAGGGAAGTTTTGTTGGTATCTGGCTACTTGCTAAGCAACCGAAGGGAACAGTCTAAGGCTGGTGAGTTCATCTGCTTGCTTCTCTTTGAAAGAGTTTTTAGACTTTCCTTCTTAGTTCCAGGGGAAGTGGAAGAGGGGAAGGAAACCACTTAGTTACTGAGGCTGCAATTCTGCATGTACACTTACCCAGGAGTAAGTCCCATGGAACTCAGTGGGATTTACTTCTAAGTAGCTATGCTTTGCAACGACACCAGGCTTAGGTGTGTATGTTAAACTGAGCAACAGGGAACTTCCTAAATTCTCCCACATGACTGGGGGCAAAAGAGCTGTCTGCCCCCTTAAGAACATTGCACCTGCTGGATCAGACCATCTAGCTGCTGGATCATCCCATCTAGCCCAGCATCCTGTTCTCACAGTGACCATCATGGGAAACCAGCAAGCAGGAATTGAGCACAAGAGCATTTTCCCCTCCTGTGGTTTCCAGCAACTGGTATTCAGAAACATTGCTGCCTCTGACCATGGAGGCAGAAAATACGTAGTCATCATGGCTAGTAACCATTGATAGCCTTCTCCATGAATTTTAAAGCCATGTAGTGGTTAAGAGCGGCAGACTTGTAATCTGGTGAACTGTCAAGTCTCTGCTCCTCCACATGCAGCTGCTGGGTGACCTTGGGCTAGTCACACGTCTCTGAAGTCTCTCAGCCCCACTCACCTCACAGAGTGTTTGTTGTGGGGGAGGAAGGGAAAGGAGAATGTTAGCCACTTTGAGACTCCTTAGGGTAGTGATAAAGCGGGATATCAAATCCAAACTCCTCCTCCTCCTCTTCTTCTTCTTCTTCTTCTTCTTCTTCTTCTTCTTCTTCTTCTTCTTGGTGGCCATCACTGCCCCTTGTGGGTGTGAGTTCCATAGGTTAACTGTGCACTGCATGAAGAAGTACTTTAGTTTATCTGTTTTGAATCTTCCAGTATTCAGCTTCATTGATTATTCACAAGTTTTGTGTAATGGGGGGGGGGGGGACTTCTCTCAATCCACTTTCGCCATGCCATGCCATTACAGGAAATTCTAGGTTTCCTCTCTGATTTTCTTTTAAGGAGGTGGGGGCGTTGGCCAACAAATATCCAGCTTTATTAACGGTATTCAATATGCAACATAATAAACATTCCAGTTCCCCCTCCTCCTTTCAGAGGGAAGTTTTGGTTTAGGCAGTAAGTCTACAGTAGTGTTATCCTAAATGGGTTGGACCTAAGTGAGTAGGGTCTGTCGACTGTAGTGGGTCTACTCTGGTTGCATCCAATGTTAGTCATACTCAGTGCATCTACTAGGAAGTAAGCAAAAGAGTTATGTGGTCCTTTGCAGGGTATTGCTATTATTATTTTTTACACTATCCCTTTACCCCTAGAACAAATGTTGGCAGGGCGATTGCTGGCTCAATCAGAGATCCCAGTTTACAGATGGAAAGCTGAGAGTCTGACACATAACAGCAGCTTAAGTCAAAGGCTCATGTCCTTTTCGCTGTAAAAAATAATAATTCTTAAGGCTATCTATGTAATAAATAAATAAAAAATACATCAATCATACTTTCATGCTTTATAGAATTTGAGACTTGAAAGCTTCTCTGTTGCACCACTACCATCAACAACCAGAATGTTCTCATGAGTTGCTCAGCTAACAGAGTATTTTGTCTTTGATCTAAAGCTCCAGTGAGTGACATTGCAAACTCTGGGTTCATTTATTACCTCCTGAGGTACATGTGCGTCTGTGTCTGTGGCTTTGCAGTATAACCTAGAGGTATCCAGATGGTACACAAACCATGTGAAACACAGCTGGGTACAGAAGAAAGGAAAAATTCTGTGTTATATAATGTTCTGACTCTACAGTCTATCTCTCTCTCTCTCTCACACACACACATACCAGTTTCCTTGTTGTACTTTAGCCTGTTGTACTGTACCCAGCCTGTTGCCCTCCAAAAGTTGTTAGACTCCAACTCCCATCAGTCCCAATCGGCATGGTCAGTGACTGCAGATGTTGGGAGATGGAGTCCAGCAATATCTAGAGGGCCACAGGTTCCCATCTGCTCTGATTAAAGGGCTCATTTTCAAAGATTTGTTTTTTTAATCAAGCAAAATATGCCACATGCCAAGCAGAAGTTAAAATTATCAAGCCACCCACTTTGCAAAATTTATGTGATCTCAAGTCACGCAGCAAAGCTGTAAAGCTGACTTTTAAAACATTTCCTATCAGTTTCAAAAATGTTAAAAGCAAATGACATCTGCACACTTAAGGTTTGGAAGACCTTTTAGTTTCTATTTTTTATAAGATAATAAAAAAACCCATATGCTTATTTTTAAAAGAAGAAGTAATCAGCTGAGTACAGAACTCAGTACTGTTCTCAGGGCTGTCCTTGAGAACGGGGAGAGAGCTCTGCTTCTCAGCTCTCCCACGGCTGGAATGTCAATATTATGGCCAGCATACTGAATGAGTTGAATTCTGTGTGACAGAGTTTGATGCCTTATATATTATACTGTTTATGGATTTTGATGTTTTCCACACTGTATTTAATTGTTACTGCTTTATTGCTTGCTTTTTTTTTGTAAATCACTTGGGTATCTGTTCTGATGAAAATCAGTATGTAAGTACTTGACATAAATACTAATAAGTAAATAACTGACCAACTTTCCTCTGGATGGAGTGCAACTGGTTTAAAAATCCACTGGTTTAGAAATCAAAGATGAGTGATGGGTTGAAATTAAAATGTACTTCTCCACCTTAAGCTGCTTATTTATTTATTTAACTAAGTCAGTTGGTTAGAGTGTGGTGCTGATAACACCAAAGTCGCAGGTTTGATTCCCAAATGGGACAGCAGCATATTCCTGCATTGCAGGGGGTTGGACTAGATGATCCTTAGGGTACCTTCGAACTCTACAATTCTTTGATTTTATGATTCTAAAAAGTACACACCCCTTACATGACAGAAAATATCACAGTGGTCTATGGAGAATGATATAAAACATTCATTTTAAAAACAGTGATAAATGCAAACATTAAAATCATTTATTTATTTATTTAAATATATAAAAATAATGAATGGTGCCAGTAATAGTTTTTGTGTGTGTGTGTGTTTTTAAAAAACTAATACTGTATGTGTAATAAAATGTAGTGTTAAAATTGCTGCATGTTAAACTTTGATGCCTGGGGAGGTTTGTCAAAACACAAAACATAAAATTCAGCAGGCACTGAAAACAGTGCAGGGAATGTGCCTGCCTAACATTAATAACATTAATAACAATATTTTAAGAGCGCAGAGATAATTCATGTCTGGATTTCACAAAACTTTCCTTGCCAAGAAATTGCAGCCACGTGTCTTAATCTTTAAGCACCATTCTTTGGAAGTGAGCCGGGCTGAGATCTTTGGGACTTAATCCTGTAATTGGTTGCATAATATGGTTTAACTCAAAGTCCCATCATTTTGGTACTTTGACCGTACAACCTGGAGGGGAAGGGTGGTCCACAATATGTCTATGATTCACTGTCACAGCATACCCTCCAAATGTTCCTATATAACTGAGGTAGGGAGTCTTTTTCAGCCCAAGAGCTGCATTCCCTTCTGGGCAACTTTTTCTGAGCCACATCACATCCCAGAGGTGGGCGGGGCCAGAGACAAAAGTGGGTGGGGCAATTAAAATTTATCTTTCTACCCAGAAGAGTTCACGTCGGTGCTGCAGACACAGCAGGCTTGTTTGTTTTCATGTACATGTACATACAGTATACACACACATATGTACACACACACACACACACACATACACCTCTCTGTCCTCCATCGAGGCAAACAAAAATCAGTGTTATCTAGTCCAGGGGTCAGCAAACTTTTTCAGCAGGGGGTCCTTGTGGGGGGCCGGACTATATTTTGGAAAAATAATAATGAATGAATTCCTGTGCCCCACAAATAACCCAGAGGTGCATTTTAAATAAAAGCACACATTCTCCTCATGTGAAAACACGCTGATTCGCGGGCCGGATTTACAAGGCGATTGGGCCAGATCCGGCCCCTGGGCCTTAGTTTGCCTACCCATGATAGTCACTCGATATGTATATTAAGCTGTAACATGTTACTACACATTGCACATTACAGTAAGGTCAAAACACTCAGTTGCAAAGCTGAGCCAGTAGTGGATGTGGCTGGGGAGGGGTGATGCTTGGAGACAGTCCCAAGAGCTGGTCAGAGGGCCCCATTTGCCCCCGCTCCCAGACCTGAGGTTTACTATACAGTGGTACCTCGGGTTAGAGAGACGCTTCAGGTTACAGACTCCACTAACCCAAAATAAAGAAATTCCTTCCAGTAGCAGAAGGAATTTCTTTATTTTGACTATGGCAGACCAACACAGCTACCTATCTGTAACTGGATCCACTAACCCAGAAATAGTACCTCGGGTTAAGAACTTTGCTTCAGGATAAGAACAGAAATCGTGCTCCAGCAGCAGTGGGAGGCCCCATTAGCTAAAGTGGTGCTTCAGGTTAAGAACAGTTTCAGGTTAAGAACGGACCTCCAGAACGAATTAAGTTCTTAACCTGAGGTACCACTGTATACAAACAGCCCTTATTTTCTGGTAGTTGTCCCAATTAAACCCACCAACAAGCCGGGATCACACATTCTCATGGTTTCCCAGGCTCATTTCCCTGGGAAGATGGACTGATAAACACTGTGAGGGAAACGTGCTTCTTCTAGCAGCTCTACATCCCAGGATTCCTTTGGAGAGCCCACAACTTTTTAAAGTGATAATGATACAGTTTTAAACATGCAGTGTAGATGAGGCCAAACAAACAACCTTCCAAAATACTGTATAAAGTAGGTAACATTAAAAAAAAAAAAAAGAATCCAGGAACAGAGGGGCACAGAATTGGGAAAACAGATGATTTCTTTCCCGTTTTGTGCCTCTTGGACATACTTGAGGAGGGAGGTGAGCAGCTGAACAGAGCGCTTAGGAGGGAGAGGAGTCTGTGGCTGGGGAAGATGAATAATCTGATTAGCAAAGCTGACTTCTCTAAACTGCAAGGGGCGGGGAGAAATGTAAGATTCCTCTTAACTGGCCTTTTTCTATACAGTGCATGCTGGTAGCAGAGTGCAATGTATTTCTGGGGAAAGCAGACAGAGGAACTCTCAGTAGTTGTTTAAAAGGACTTTCTTTGCTCAAAACGGAACTGGATTGATGCTTCATGTTCTGATAGCAAAATGTTTAAGTACTTGAGAGGGTGGGGAGCAGGGAGAGAAAGAAGCAGGGATCCTTCAGTAGAATGCGGGGAAACAAATTTTTTTGTGTGCTGTTGTCTAAATTTGACAACTTCTTTTCAATATGGAGAAGGGTACAATGTACCTACAAACTTCTTTATACATATTACATTGGAGTAACAATGGGCATAGTATTCAACATAGTTCAGGACATAACAAGTTGCTTTATACAGTCAGACCAATTGTCCATCTAGCTCAGGGGTCAGGAAACTTTTTCAGCAGGGGGCCGGTCAACTGTCCCTCAGACCTTGTGGGGGCCAGACTATATTTTTTTTGCGGGGGGGGGGGGGAATGAACGAATTCCTATGCCCCACAAATAACCCAGAGATGCATTTTAAATAAAAGGACACATTCTATTCATGTAAAAACACGCTGATTCCCGGACCTTCTGCGGGCCGGATTTAGAAGGCAATTGGGCCGGATCCAGCCCCCGGGCCTTAGGTTGCCTACCCATGTTCTAACTCATTACTGTTTACACTGGCTGGCAGTAGCTCTCCAGGGTTTTAGGCAGGGTCTCCCCCAGGCTTTGTGGAGATGACAGGGGTCAAACCAGGGACCTTTTTGCATATATCTCAGATGCCCTGTCTGACCCATGGAGAGATGCTGCCAGTCAATGTAGACAATATTGATCTAGTTGGAGCAGTGGTCTGACTTATGTCATATTAGTCAGCTTATGTTCCTCCATAGGGATGCGGGTGGCACTGTGGGTTAAGCCACAGAGCCTAGGGCTTGCTGATCAGAAGGTCAGCGGTTTGAATCCCCACGACAGGGTGAGCTCCCGTTGTTCGGTCCTTGCTCCTGCCAACCTAGCAGTTCAAAAGCACGTCAAAGTGCAAGTAGATAAATAGGTACCGCTTGGGCGGGAAGGTAAACGGCATTTCCGTGCGCTGCTCTGGTTCGCCAGAAGCAGCTTAGTCATGCTGGCCACATGACCCAGAAGCTGTACGCCGGATCCCTTGGCCAGTAAAGCGAGATGAGCGCCGCAACCCCAGAGTCGGTCATGACTGGACCTAATGGTCAGGGGTCCCTTTACCTTTATGTTCCTCCATGCTTCTGTTAGAGAGCCAGTGTGGTGTAGTGGTTAAGAGCGGTAGTCTCGTAATCTGGTGAACTGGGTTCGCGTCTCCGCTCCTCCACATGCAACTGCTGGGTGACCTTGGGCCAGTCACACTTCTCTGAAGTCTCTCAGCCCCACTCACCTCACAGAGTGTTTGTTGTGGGGGAGGAAGGGAAAGGAGAATGTTAGCCGCTTTGAGACTCCTTCGGGTAGTGATAAAGCGGGATATCAAATCCAAACTCCTTTTCTTCTTCTTCTCTCATATTTGAATACTGCTTTAAAGGTGACATCAATAAGTAGTGTTGGCTCAGATTTTGGAGGGTCTTTTGAGTAGGACATCTTCTGTAAGTCACCTCCCATCACCACCTTCAGTTATTCCACCTCCATCCATTGCCACCAGCTCTTCCTCTTTCTCAGTGTGGTTGACATCTGCTTGCTTGTCAGAGAGCAAGCAGGCAGATGCAGCTACTCTTCCTCCACCTTCTCACCACCACCACACCCTCTGGAAGTAATAAGAGCCTGCTGGATCAGGCCAGTGGCACATCTAGTTCAGGACCCTGTTCTCATAGCGGCCAACCAGGTGGTTAGAGGAAGCCAACAGGCAGGCTCTTAAGTGCAACAGCCACTCTTTCCTACTGTACTTTCCAGCAACTTATATTCAGAAACATACTAGCAGGGATATAGGCAACTTGCAACTTATATCCATTTGAGTGCATTTTGTTTTATGTGCTTGGCAAATATATATATATATATATATATATATATATATATATATATATATATATATATATATACAGGTATATATATATATGGAAAGGGGGCAGCCATCTGGGAAAAAAGACTTTGCCAATCCCACCTGCCATTGAACCCAATGTGCTTTGGCTTTACATGCTATCCCTGGAACATAACCCCTGTGTGAGTTGAATCACCTGTATTTACTAAAGGCTTCAGATATAGATGACCTCATTCCTGCATCCCATGACCTCTGTGTAATGCATATTTTCCTGCCCTCACCAGAATTTAATTTAAATTAAATTAAATAATAATTTAACTTTTTTTATAAATTTTTTTTAAAAAAAATCCAAATAGTTGCTTTAAAATGAAATTATAATGGTGATACTTAGGAGGCTGCTTCTTGCAACTGGTGCCTTCATTTCCACCAAGTTGTCCTATAACTGAGCCCTAAATACAGTTGTTGTTTTTTAGGATTGACAGCCATAACTGCACCTGTTTGCTTGTACCACCCACCTTTTTGAGTTGAAAAAAGAGTGAGAAAGATGTGCTTGGATATATCAGGAAGGGTGATCAAAGAATGTGAATGGACGCTGATGACTAATGAGAGTTAATGCACTCTTGCCACTTTGCCAGTTGCCCAGTGGCATGTGATACATTAGCAATGGATCAATTGCAAGTTAGATAAATAAATTGTGTCATCCTGGATAAATACGTTCTGTTTCTAGTTCAAGTCATTTTGTCTTGCTGCACCGCATTCTGTTTAGAGCGAGCCTTTCTCAGTTTGATGTGTGAATGGAAGGGGATGCCATTTGAAGTGTCTGGGAGAAACTGACCCTCTCATAAGGACATAAAGAAAGTCCTGCTGGATTAGACCCAAAAGTCCATCCCATCCCAGCTTCCCAAAGTAGGCAACAAGATGCTTTTGGGAACCTTACAAGGAGGACATGAAAGCTACATCCCCTTCTTTCACCCACAAGTGATTGGTAACTAGAGATGAATGGTCTTTCAATATGAATGGTCTATATCAGCGGCACAGGTGCTGGGTAGCCCCCAAGATGGGGTGGGGGTACATGGCTCATTGCATGATATTACACATATTTTCCAACACTGTGCAGGCTGGACCAGCATGGCCTAGTGGAAGACTGTGCTGGCCTGTGCAATGTTGGGAGATGCTTCTCAGGCTGGAGCAACCTTGCCTCCTCTGCAGCTTCAATTTTCAGGGGGCTGAGCCCCCTGCTAAGGAATATTGAGGGGGTTGATGACACCTCTGGCCCCTAGAGTTGCCATGCCTGATCAGGGGTGGGAAACCTCAAGGCCAGAAGACAAATGTGGCCCTCCAGGCCTCTCTGTCTGCCCCTTGGAACTCTCCACAGTCTCACCCAGTTGCATTCCTCATTGACCCTCCTCAATGCCCTCCTTTGATTGGAGCAGGGGCAGTTGCCCAATCCTCAGTTTCCTTGGTCTAGCACACCAGCATCTGTTCATTTCTTGCTCTGGGATTAATAACAGTTTTGGTGAAGAGGGGCAATTAAAGGGGGAGTTGGGCTTAAAAAGGCTCCCCATCACCATTCTATATAGTTGGCCACTGAGCATGCTAAATCCCATTCCTGGTTTTTGTGTGTGGGGGGGTATTCTTTGTATTTCTACAAATCTTGGGGTTTCTCTAAGCTCCCCTCCTCTGCATGGATGGTGTTGCTTTCGCTACAATAGCAAGGACACAGGTCTCTAACGTCAGAAATAAAAGGTGATGATGGGACCGCCAATGAATTTGACTCTTAAGAAAATTAACTCCCTTAGCGAATACTGGTGTACGTGTGTTCATGCCTCTTTTGAATGGTTTTTATTACATTTATATCTCATCTCTCCTCTAAGACTGCATACTTGGTTCTCCTCCTCCACATTTTATTCCTCACAACAACCTCTTAGGCTGGATCAGCCCCAAATGTCCATGTAGATCTTCCTCCCACAGGTGGCTAACTTAGGTTCCAGTTAACTTAAGAAGAGCCCTGATGGATCAAGCTGATGATCCAACTAATCCACAGTGGCCAACCAGTTGCCTCAATAGGAAAACTGCCAACAGGACCTGAGTGCAACAGCATCTCTTCCCATTTGTGGTTCCCAGCAACTGGGAAAGTCCACAAGCCCAGTGTGAGTGGAACAGCCTTCTGCTGCTGTTCTGGCCTAGCCACTGGTGCTTCAATGTGCTCCTGTTTCTGAACCAGGAGGTTGCATAAAGCAATCATCTGGTAGCCAGTCAAGGAAGAGTGGTTATCAACCCTCCTCCATCCCTGATTGATAACCTGCTAGCTTTTGTCTCTGCCTACTGGCTGAGCATCTACTGCCAATGAGTTTATCTCTTCCTGCCAGCCTGTTTTTTCTTTTGTCTTGATTCTGAGTTGGGGCAAATCTGGAATGGTATTTTTAATGACTCCCCCCCCCCAACCTTGCTGTAAGAAAATTTGCCATTCAACAGATCCAATTCCCCTTAGCACATATAATTGATTAAGCAACTATCTGGGATGTTGAATTGCAATGCCATGTGAGTGAAATGACCAAGTACCCAGAAATCAAAGATAATGGGAGGGGGTTTACTTCAGTGAGGTATATATCCAAGCTAGACATACCCAAATTTAGAAGATCTTTTACCCTTGCCAGATTCAATGTCCTACCATCTGCATTAGTGCAAGGCAGATTTGAAGGTAAACCATATTCAGAGAGAATACAGTGGTACCTCGGGTTACATACGCTTAAGGTTACATACGCTGCAGCTTACTGAGGAGATTTCACCCCTCCCATATCCAAGAATCTGCTGATGTTCTCTGCTGATTCTCCAGAGAGGAGGGGGCGGTTTCTGCTCTCTACTTATTCCGCTCCAGCCTCACATCAAAGAGAGCGAGAGAGAGACTGAGTGTTAGAGAGAGATCGTGTGTATAGATAAGGTTGCTGCTAAGAGCAGCTGCAGACACTCAGGGCAGTTCAGCATTTTTGCTTAGACCTCATTTAGCTCTGTACATAGTTGTGTATTATAGTTGTAGATAGAATAAAAGAAGATATTCTACAGAGCTGCTCTCCGAGTCGTTTATGCTCTGCTATACTCTGCTGTACTCTGCTGTACGACGACTGTCTTCTTGTTGGAGTGAATCTGGTGCTCACAACTCTAAGCTGTGAGTCCACAGCACTTTGACCAGTTCCTGTGCAGAAGGTGGTCTCTGGAAGTGCTACCCAGCTCGCCTAGCGATGCTGTCAGTTACACACTCCACTAACCCAGAAATAGTGCTTCAGGTTAAGAACTTTGCTTCAGGATAAGAACAGAAATCAGGCTCCGGCAGCGCGGCGGCAGTGGGAGGCCCCATTAGCTAAAGTGGTGCTTCAGGTTAAGAACAGTTTCAGGTTAAGAACGGACCTCCGGAAGGAATTAAGTACTTAACCTGAGGTACCACTGTATGTCCATGTGGTTTGAAGGAAGTTGAAACTATTACTCATGTAATATGTTGTTATTACTATAGGAACATATGTTTGGTATTTATCACTCCAATCATGCAATGAACCCCAAGCAGATCTGATGACCACTACTTAAAACATCTAATAAAGGACCGGGAACCAGAGATTACCTTAAAAGTGGCCAAATTTTGTGCTGCTGCTATAAAACTAAGGAGACAAGCTCTGAATGTATCTAATGGCCAATGTCTTAACATGCATATTTTAAATTAGTAGCTAAGGTCTTAACCTACATATTTTAACGGTTTTATATCCATATTATTTACTGTGCTCTAGCTTATTGAGTTTAATTTTAACCTATGTATATTTACATGTTCTCTATAACTGTATATGTCCGTATTTCTGGTCTGTGACCGTAATAAATTGATTCATTCAGTTTCATTCAAATTATTGATTTCAGCCTTATAGTTAAAAAGTCTCTGCTATTACTGACAAAGGTTTTGTACCTTTCTGTTAAGTCTTAACATTTAAGAGATGCAGAGGCAGCTTCATGTTCCAAGGGTCCCAGTGGCATGTTCTGTAAAAAAAATCTGTACGTTTTCTAATCCTTATGATTATAGGCTTGGAAATGTCTGGGCAATGTCATCTGAAGTGTCAGAAGCTGGCGGAATTTCTGAATAAAGTTTTTATTGGCCAAAGGGTTGGGCTTCTTTACCTTTCTCCATGACTAGAAAAATCAGAATTAAATGATGCAATGTATTAATTCCCAAAATTTCAAAACCAAAAAGTAGTGGTGGCTGGTCTACTGGAGCTAATGAGCCCCACCATCCTCAGTCTGCTCTCAGCCAGCCTTCACCTGCCTGTCTCCTCACTTATAAGCATTCAGGGGGTGGCTCTGCTTGCCAATTAAAAGCTCACACTAAAATATTAACAAGGCATCCCCAAAAGGGAAAAAAGTGGGAGTTATCATTTACTGGGGGAAAGAACCAGCAAAAGGGAATAATGGGTGCAGATAAAGTAGTTTGAATAAGCTGTTAAAAAAGAAAAGAAATCCTATATAAATTCCCTCTGTGTCTTAAGTTTAGAGTAAGCAAATGGTAACCAATAGTAACATGATACCAAAATAGTACCCTCCACATACGAATGGCAGATATCTGTAGGCTTAGCGAGGAAGTCGGACCCCCAAGCTGATCACTAGTAAAGAGTTTGGATTTGATATCCCGCTTTATCACTACCCTAAGGAGTCTCAAAGCGGCTAACAATCTCCTTTCCCTTCCTCCCCCACAACAAACACTCTGTGAGGTGAGTGGGGCTGAGAGACTTCAGAGAAGTGTGACTGGCCCAAGGTCACCCAGCAGCTGCATGTGGAGGAGCGGGGAAGCGAATCCAGTTCACCAGATTACGAGTCCACTGCTCTTAACCACTACACCACACTGGCTCTCACTAGTCTCAAAACATCTAGTACCACTAGTACCAAAACATCTCTAGCAGAATACCAAAGGAGTAGGGGACACAGCCAAATGGCCCAGTAAGGGCAGAGCCATGCTTAGCCACCATAGAATACTGACTGGGTTTTGGGGGGCAGAGGGGGGGTGCAGAATGAAAAATTGACTGGGATGGGAATGGAAAGGAATATAGTGGAAGACAACATGGCTGGCTGGCAGCCTCAAGAGGAACACTCCCTGCAGTAGAATCTTGCTGCAAGTCTCACATCTACAAATATGTATAACTTTAAATAATCGATAAAAGGTACAGGAGTAAACAGTTTTGTAAACATGGGGTTGTTGTTTTTTAAGAGTACAGTGATACCTTGGTTCTCAAACACCTTGGTACTCAAACAACTTGGAACCCAAACACTGCAAACCCAGAAGTAAGTGTTCGGGTTTGCAAACTTTTTTTGGAAGCTGAACGTGCTCTGTTTTGAGTATTACACTTCCGATTTGAGTGTCACACTTCCGTTTTCAGTGTTACGCTGAGGTCTGTCTGTTTTTGCTATTTATTTTGTGTTTTTGCGGCTCTTTTTCTTTTGTTTTTGTGACTGTGTGGCACCTACTTCAGCTACTGATTGATTGATTGTGTGACTGCAATACATTGTTTTTTGCTTTCATTTTATGGATCAATGGTCTTGTTAGATAGTAAAATTCATGTTAAATGGCTGTTTTAGGGGTTGTTTTGTAAAAGTCTGGAATAGATTAATCCATTCTGCATTGCTTTCTATGGGAAAGTGTGCCTTGGTTTTGGAACGCTTTGGTTTTGGAACGGACTTCTGGAACAGGTTAAGTTTGAGAACCAAGGTACCACTGTATGCAATTTATCATAACGATGCATTCTTGGGCATGCTTTCTTGGAACTAAGTTCCACTGCTTGTCACAGGCCTTTCTTTTGAGAAAACAGAAGGTGGTGTGGTTCAGTGGTAGAGCATCTGCTTTGCATGCAAAAAGATCCCAGGTTCAGTCCCCAGCATCTCCAAGTAGGGCTGGGAAGCACTCAAGCCTGAAATCTTGGAGAGCTGTTGGCAGCCAGTGTTAACAGTACTGAGCAAGGTGGACTAGTGGTCTGACTAGTGGTATAAGGAACCTTCCTGTGTTCCTAAAACGGGATTATACTGTAAGCACAATTCAGCTGGTAGTAAACTTTGCATGAGAAAAGTGGATAAGGAGCAGTTTTTTAAAAAATAAATAAATAAATCTGCAGCCCAAGGAAGTACATCTTTAGCTATACTGGGTGGAGATTTTACTTTAAGGCATGTTTTGGTCTTCTAATATTAGTCCCATCACATGTTGTTTTGATCTGACCATTGCTGCAATCAGAAAAGTTGTAAACTGAGATAGATCAGCTGTCTCTTAAGAAAGAACAATGTGCTGTAACCAGGATTGGGGTGCTGGGGGTGGATCTTATAGAAAGGTCCCTTCTAAACATCTGTTTTATTGTGCATTCATGATTATTTGTGATCATGATGGTATTGGGGCATCTATATGCAATCCTGTTCCAATATTGTTTATGCCTACAGATGTTTCAGGACTATTTCATTTCTAGTCAGGCATTGCCCCATAGCTTCCTGTGGAAACCCCATAACTTTTTATGCCACAAATCACAAAGAGTGTCCCTCTCAACAGTGATAATGTGGTAACATTGGGGAAGCGCTGCAGAACAAAAGTGGAATGATGCATGGAGAGTCCAGTATAAATCAATGGCTAATGCACTGTTATTATTTCAGTTACGTGTTGTGAAATATACTCACAAACCAACAATTACCCACCATTCTGGAGGGAACCACAGATCTTTCATTGGCACCCCTACCTTTGTCCTTTCTGCAGAATCCCTTCTGCAGTGCTGATGTGCTTGTGGTTTTGCTATAATGTTTTTGGAGATTGGCAAGCAAAGCAGAAGACAGAAACAGCAGGAGAGGCCCAACTGAGGAAGTGAGATGGTGCAATAGAAATGAAATAACTCAAAAAAAGTTGATGAGATCATGTGGGTAGCAAATAGCCTGTCTACAACTTTTTCTGTTTTTTTGTCCTGTAAAGTTTTGGGGTTTTTTGCAAAATCATTTCTTGCCTGCCCCATCCACAGGCCTTGTTAAGAATCATTTGCATTTATATAAAAGCATTTCAGAAACAGGTAGTCCTTTGCGTACATCAGAGGGGAATGTTTTTTTCAGCCTGAGGGCTGTATTACCTTTCAGGAAACCTTACTGGGAGCCGTGTTCCAGGGCTAGGAAGGGCCAGAGGCAAAAGCAGACAGAGCCACAGATGTAAAGTTCAGTAGACTTCTAGCCACAATGGCTATTTTCTACTTTCACTGTTGGGAGCAATTGGCCTTTTAGCATCAATTGCTGGGGTTCACATGTGGGGAGAGAGATGTTGCACTATGGCCCTGCTTACGAGCTTTCCACAAGCATCAGGTTGGCCACTGTGAGAACAGGGTGATGGGCTAGATGAGTCCCCTTTGTCCTGGTTCCTCTGGTCTCTTCTTATACCCCAACACCTCTGTATTACCTGGAATTGGAAGTGGGCTGTTAGGCTCAAGTCCTGTTTTTGGGCTTCCCACAAGCATCTGGTTGGCCACTGTGAGAAAAGGTTAGTGAACTAACTAGATGGGTCATTGGCCTGATCCAGAAGACTCATCTTATGTTCTTTTTGGGACCTCTGCCTGTACAAAGCTCTGTGTGTTGGATGAAAAATAGAAGTAGGACTTGCAGCTTGTGAGTACAGTTCTAGGTATAATTTAGGGCGGGACACGGGTGGCGCTGTGGGTTAAACCACAGAGCCTAGGACTTGCTGATCAGAAAGTCAGCGGTTCGAATCCCCATGATGGGGTGAGCTCCCGTTGCTCGGTCCCAGCTCCTGCCAACCTAGCAGTTGGAAAGCACATCAAAGTGCAAGTAGATAAATAGGTACCGCTCCGGCGGGAAGGTAAACGGTGTTTCCGTGCGCTGCTCTGGTTCTCCAGAAGCGGCTTAGTCACGCTGGCCACATGACCTGGAAGCTGTACGCCGGCTCCCTCGGCCAATAAAGCGATATGAGCACCGCAACCCCAGAGTCGGCCACGACTGAACCTAATGGTCAGGGGTCCCTTTAAGCAAAAGTGGAGGAGGCTACTGGAAGTCTCATGTAAATTTAGGACAGAGGAACAGGCTATTATAATATCTGAAGAGCCCACCTGGAATAGAGGCAGGTCTCAGCTTCTGTGCAGATTTCTTAAAGGTTGTTCCCAGTCCAAGCATTGCATGCCAGCATTCTCTGTGACATCAGAAAAAACCATGTGTTTCAACCTTAAGAATAGCCCTCCTGCATCAGGGTAAAGGGCTCACCTATTTCAGAATTCTGCTTCCCACAGTGGGTCAGTCAGATATTTTCAAGGCATGAAGGCAACAGCCCTCACACGTCGCTTACCTATTTAGCAACTGGTGTCTTCATGATCAGAGGCTGCAGGAGCAGCTGTTGTGGCTCGGTCAGGTCTGAGCTGACTGTGGAAGATTGGGAGACATTTGCACCTGAGAAGGTTGTAGAAAAATGAGAGGAACCTCCCAGATAACCAGAGCTGGTAGGGCCATTCCCTGGACCCTCCTGGGTACCTTCCCCTGAGCCTGAAGCTCCAGATGCCTCCCACTGCGCATCACCAGGAGGGAGGCTGTAGTATGGAGGGAGTGCCCATCTTCAGGCCAGAGGGTTGGCCCTCTGAAGTTCTCTCAAGGGAGTGGAGCCTGGAAGAGGGAGGCATTAAAGGCCTCGATCTGCTCTCAAGCTTTGTGTAAGCAAGCTGCTCATTTGGAGCTGTCCATGGTCTTCCAGCCTTGGTGCTTTTCCTTTCAGTTCCAGTGTCAGACCAGAACATGACAGGTGTTCAGATACCTTGCCTAGGGACATGAAGGTTCCATATGGGCACCACAGCTAGCGGCCTTTGATAAACCCATTCTTCATGAATTTGTCACAATCCCTATTGAAAGCGAAAAAGCTCGACAAGAGGAGCATTACGGAACACCACTCAGGTTTCCAGCTTTTCTTTTCATTAACATCATAAGCAGAGGAGCAATCCAAGTTGCTGTTTTACTGGTGAGTTGTCCTTCCTGTGCCTACTCTGGTTTGTCCTTCAGAAAAGCTTCATGCTGAGAATCTCCATGGTCACAGTTTAGATTTAATCCATAGTGATGCGCTTGGTTCCCAGGTGCGGCAATTACCAGCTGTCTCCAGTTTCAGATGTGGCCTTGCTGTGTTTGTTGCGCTGGTTCTTTTTGCTCCTGGGTGGAGAGGTGTTTAACACAAGAGAAGGAGCAGTGTCTTGGGATGCTAGGCACATTTACTCAGAGGCAAGTCTCACTGAGGTGGCCAACTGGTGTTTGCCCTGCTTCTATCCAGACTCCTGGTGGGGCTCATATGCTTGAAAGGTTGCTGCATAACAAAATGCAAGACAAAAATAAAATCCTGCATGTAGAAAACTAGGAGAAGTGGCTAGTCTCCAAACCCTGAGTCACTAGCTTGTTAAGTACAGGGAACATCTATGGTGTTACAGAGGAGCATCATGTGAGCCCTCACATAAAGTGGGAGACTCAGACACATATTGCTCACCTCAGTGAGAACTAGGAGCTTAGTTCAATGGAGCATAGTGCCATGTACAGTCATACATCGGGTTACAGCAGCTTCAGGATGCGTTTTTTTCGGGTTGTGGACCGCCGAAACCGGAAGTACCGGAATGGGTTACTTCTGGGTTTCGGTGGTTGCACATGCGCAGAAGCGCTAAATCACTCTTTGCGCATGTACAGAAGCGCCGAATCACAACCCACTCGTGCGCAGATGCGGGTTGTGAATGCTGCAGCTTGCGAATGTGCATCCCGCATGGAGCACATTCGCAACCCGAGCGTCCACTGTAGATGTGTGCTTTGGCCTTGTGTGGACTTGATCTGGCATGTTTTTCCCCAAATTCAGATTGCCTCAGTAGAGGATTTGGGAGTCTTTGGATGGATTTTTCTCTCTCTAACTCATATATTTAACCTGTGGAGAAACAGAGTGGATGAAAGGACTTTTCTCTAGAGAGGGGTAAAGGGGGCTGTGAACTCATGGCTTTAGGGAAAGCAAGAAGAGACAGCATGAGTGGTTACTGGTGCCTTTGGTGTGGGAGGAAACTAGCTTCTCTCTCTCTCTCTCTCTCTCTCTCTCTCTCTCTCTGTGTGTGTGTGTGTGTGTGTAAGAAAAGGAGAGTCACACAATAGAGAAAAATCATACAGGCTTACTGAGAGGCCCCTCTCTTTAAAAGCAGCCTTGGGCGACAGTGAAAGTGAAGGCCACTTAGTCTCCCAGAACAAAAAGTGGTGAACAAAGGAGGCTGTGTGCTAATGGGTCTTTCTCAGCCAAGCTGGACTGCAATAAGCCCAGCAGCTGCAAGTGGAACCCAGGTAATGTGGTTGCATTTCCATAACCTCAGGGTGAGCTGCAAACCCTAATGGACTGTGCATGACCTTACCTTGATGGATTCCCTTGGGGGGTGGGGGCAGAAGCCCTGTCCACCTCAAGTGGAGCATCATGCAGGAAGAAGGAAACCCATACTTAAAACTATGGAACTCACTCCCAGATGATGTGGTGACAGCCACCAACTTGAATGACATTAGAAGAGGATTGGACAAATCCATGTTGATAACTACTAGGCACATTGGCCATGCTGTTCCTCCGCAATCAGACAGTATGCTGGAAATTGCTGTTAGGGAAGAGTGCTGTTGCACTCATGTCCTGCACCCCAGCGGCACTGGTTGGCCACTGTGAGAGCAGGATAGAAACATAAGAGGCTGCCTTGGTCCATCTAGCTCAGCATTGTCTATGCTGACTGGCAGTGCCTCTCCAGGATTTCATAGAGGGTACACTCCCACTCCTTTCTGGAGATGCCAGGGATTGAACCTGGGATGTTCTGCATGCAAAGCAGATGCTTTACCACTGAGGTATGTGCCTTCCCCAAATGGACACTGCTAGGTGGGTCTTTGGCCTAATCCAGCTGGAGTCTTCATACACTCTGTCCACCTTAGACAGAATCCTAATCCCAACAGCTGTGCACAAGAACCCCTGTTTGAAGTCTATGATCTTAGTGGATTGTGTGAATGCCCCCTTTGAGTTCCTCAGCTATGTGTGAGATGAGTCCTTTATTGCCTTGCTGGCTCTGGAATTAATGCCACCTCTCCATTGGAATGAATGGAACCTTTTCAGACACTACAGTTTGGCTGGAGAGGATAGAAGACTCCCCCCCCCCCCCGCGCGCAGCTGCGTCACACTTTGCCTGTGGCAAATGGCACGGCCTGATACTGGAATTTCTGTGTCTGCCATCTGTATGGAAGGGGAGGCTGAAGTGTGTGTGTAGAAGAGAGTGGAATCTATTGTGCAAACTGGTATCGGCCTCGGGAGAAGCCAGCCTTCCTCCAAGGGGTCTCTTCTTCACACACAGCAAATTTCATTCTTATAACAAGACTGTGAGGTAGGATATGCCAAGAGTTGGTGATTAATACAAGCTGTCCCAGAGTGGGGATTTCAATCCAGGTCTTCCTGGCCTTAAATCCAGTCCTCAGCACATTTTCATTCGATCCTTGGCCAAACTTCATGCAGGTGAGAAGGAGGGGCTATGGGAGAGAGGAAGAGGCATGCCATGTCCACTCTTGCCCACTGTGAGCAAGCATAGCCACCAGGTAACCTTCAAGGGAATGTAGGCTGCAGCAGAAAGACAGTTCCTCATCAGCTGATTCCCTGGTGGCCCACTGGAATGTGGAGTTAACCAGGGCTATTGACTGTCTGGCTCCGAAGCGCCCTCTCCGATTGTATGGAGCCCGGACAGCCCCGTGGTTTTCCCTGGAGCTGAGGGTGATGAAACAATCGTTGAGACGCCTAGAGCGCCGGTGGCGGAAAACTCATTCTGAATCAGACCGGACACGGGCTAGAGCTCAACGTCGAGCCTACCAAGTGGCAATGGCGACGGCGAAGAGGGCCTTCTTCACCGTCTCCATTACATCTGCAGAAAACAGCAGCAGGAGACTTTTTCAGGTGGTTCGCAATCTATCGGAACCACCTGCACCACCGGGGCCTGGTAGGGACCCCAAGATCTCCTGCAATGCTTTTGCAAAGTTTTTTGCAGATAAAGTTGCTCAGATTCAGAAGGAGGTAGACTCCACCGTGGGAGCAGGGCCAGGGTAGGAGAGTGCTAGAGTTCTGTCTAGTCCTGTTACATGGGATCAATTCCAATCTGTTACCTCCGAGGATGTGGACAGGCTGCTTGGACAAGTGAAACCGACCACCTGTCTCCTTGATCCTTGCCCATCCTGGCTGATAAAAGCGAGCTGGGAATGGCTGGGCGATGGGCTCTGCGGGGTCATAGAATCATAGAGTTGGAATAGACCACAAGGGCCATTGAGTCCAACCCCCCTGCCAAGCAGGAAACACCATCAGAGCACTCCTGACATATGGTTGTCAAGCCTCTGCTTAAAGACCTCCAAAGTAGGAGACTCCACCACACTCCTTGGCAGCAAATTCCACTGTCGAACAGCTCTTACTGTCAGGAAGTTCTTCCTAATGTTTAGGTGGAATCTTCTTTCTTGTAGTTTGGATCCATTGCTCCGTGTCCACTTCTCTGGAGCAGCAGAAAACAACCTTTCTCCCTCCTCTATATGACATCCTTTTATATATTTGAACATGGCTATCATATCACCCCTTAACCTCCTCTTCTCCAGGCTAAACATGCCCAGCGCCCTTAGCCGTTCCTCATAAGGCATCGTTTCCAGGCCTTTGACCATTTTGGTTGCCCTCCTCTGGACACGTTCCAGTTTGTCAGTGTCCTTCTTGAACTGTGGTGCCCAGAAATGGAGACAGTACTCCAGGTGAGGTCTGACCAGAGCAGAATACAGTGGCACTATTACTTCCCTTGATCTAGATGCTATACTCCTATTGATGCAGTCCAGAATTGCATTGGCTTTTTTAGCTGCCGCATCACACTGTTGGCTCATGTCAAGTTTGTGGTCAACCAAGACTCCTAGATCCTTTTCACATGTACTGCTCTCAAGCCAGGTGTCACCCATCTTGTATTTGTGCCTCTCATTTTTTTTGCCCAAGTGCAATACTTTACATTTCTCCCTGTTAAAGTTCATCTTGTTTGTTTTGGCCCAGTTCTCTAATCTGTCAAGGCCGTTTTGAAGTGTGATCCTGTCCTCTGGGGTGTTAGCCACCCCTCCCAGTTTGGTGTCATCTGCAAATTTGATCAGGATGCCCTTGAGTCCATCATCCAAGTCGTTGATAAAGATGTTGAATTAAGACCGGGCCCAAGACAGAACCCTGTGGCACCCCACTAGTCACTCTTCTCCAGGATGAAGAGGAACCATTGATGAGCACCCTTTGGGTTCGGTCAGCCAGCCAGTTACAAATCCACTGAGTGGCAGCATAGTCAAGATCGCATTTTACCAGCTTCTTTACAAGAATATCATGGGGTACCTTGTCGAATGCCTTGCTGAAATCAAGGTAGGCTACATCCACTGCGTTCCCTTCATCTACCAGGCTTGTAATTCTGTCAAAAAACGAGATCAGGTTAGTCTGACATGACTTATTTTTCAGAAATCCATGCTGACTATTTGTGATCACAGCATTCCTTTCTAGGTGCTCACAGACTGTTTGCTTAATGATCTGCTCCAGAATCTTCCCTGGTATTGATGTCAGACTGACTGGGCGGTAATTATTTGGGTCCTCTCTTTTCCCCTTTTTGAAAATAGGGACAACATTTGCCCTCCTCCAGTCTGCTGGGACTTCGCCTGTTCTCCAGGAATTCTCAAAGATGACTGCCAGTGGTTCTGAGATCACATCTGCCAGTTCTTTTAATACTCTTGGATGCAGTTCATCTGGCCCTGGAGACTTGAATACACCTAAACTAGCCAAGTGTTCTTGTACTATCTCCTTAGTTATTCTGGGCTTTGTTTCCTCTGCTGAATCATTTGCTCCAAATCATTTGCTTCTTTATCGGAGAAGACTGAGGCAAAGAAGGCATTGAGGAGTTCAGCCCTTTCTGTGTCCCCTGTTTGCATTTCACCATCTTCTCCTCTGAGTGACTCCCTCTGTGAGGGAGCCTTCCCAGACCCGCTGAAAGAGGCGGTCATTAAACCGCTTCTTAAAAAAACATCTTTAGACCCAGCCAATTTGGCCAACTATCGCCCAGTCTCAAATTTACCATTCTTGGGCAAGGTGATTGAGCGGGTGGTTGCCAGACAACTCCAAGCACGCCTGGAGGATGCGGACCATTTGGATCCCTTCCAATCGGGATTCAGGCCTCACCATGGGACTGAAAGTGCCTTGGTCGCGCTGGTTGATGATCTCCGGCGGGCTAGGGACAAAGGTGAGAGCTGTTTCCTAGTTCTGCTGGATCTCTCAGCGGCCTTTGACACCATCAACCATAACATCCTTCTGGACCGTCTAGAGGGGCTGGGAGCTGGGGGCACTGTTATATGGTGGTTCCGCTCCTTTCTCCTAGGCCGTGTCCAGAAAGTGGTGGGGGGGGATGAGTGTTCAGACCCCTGGGCTCTCACTTGTGGGGTGCCTCAGGGTTCCGTCCTCTCCCACATGCTTTTTAATATCTATATGAAGCCGCTGGGAGAGATCATCAGGGGGTTTGGGCTGGGTGTTCATCAGTATGCAGATGACACCCAGCTCTACCTCTCCTTTAAATCAGAACCAGTGAAGGCGGTGAAGGTCCTGTGTGAGTGCCTGGAGGCTGTTGGAGGATGGATGGCGGCTAACAGATTGAGGTTGAATCCTGACAAGACAGAAGTACTGTTTTTGGGGGACAGGGGGCAGGCGGGTGTGGGGGATTCCTTGGTCCTGAATGGGGTAACTGGGGTAACTCCCAGGTGCGCAGCCTGGGAGTCATTTTGGACTCACAGCTGTCCATGGAGGCACAGGTTAATTCTGTGTCCAGGGCAGCTGTCTACCAGCTCCACCTGGTATGCAGGCTAAGACCCTACCTGCCCGCGGACTGTCTTGCCAGAGTGGTGCATGCTCTAGTTATCTCCCGCTTGGACTACTGCAATGCGCTTTATGTGGGGCTACCTTTGAAGGTGACCCGGAAACTGCAATTAATCCAGAATGCGGCAGCTAGACTGGTGACTGGGAGTGGCCGCCGGGACCACATAACACCAGTTCTGAGAGATCCGCATTGGCTCCCAGTACGTTTCTGAGCACAATTCAAAGTGTTGGTGCTGACCTTGAAAGCCCTAAACGGCCTCAAAGGCCCAGTATATCTGAAGGAGCGTCTCTACCCCCATCATTCTGCCCAGACACTGAGGTCCAGTGCCGAGGGCCTTCTGGCGGTTCCCTCACTGCGAGAAGTGAGGTTACAGGGAACCAGACAGGGGGCCTTCTCAGTGGTGGCGCCCACCCTGTGAAACACCCTCCCATCAGATGTCAAAGCAATAAACAACTATTTTACTTTTAAAAGTCATCTGAAGGCAGCCCTCTTTAGGGAAGTTTTTAATGTTTGATGCTGTACTGTTTTTAATATTCAGTTGGAAGCTGCCCAGAGTGGCTGGGGAAACCCAGCCAGATGGGTGGGGTATAAATAATAAATTATTATTATAATTATTATTATCTCTACCTTGCCCTGCTGCCCTGCAATGGCATTCTAGCACCACTGAAAGTTCCACGGCTTCCCCCTTTTATCTAAGTTTCTTGTTCCTGGGATAAGCCTTGGGTTTCTTGCAGGATATCCGAAGAGAGAAAGCAGCAAAAGAGTGTTACAATCAAATTGGGTTGGGAATCTTTTTCACCCTGAGGGCCTCATTCCATTCTAGGCAGCCTTCCCAGGGCCACCAGGGATGGACAGAGCCAGAGGCAAAAACAGACTGAGCAATGAATGTAGGTTTTACCTTTGTTCAGTAGGCTAGTTTCTATGCACAATCATCCTTCTCTATTGTAAGAGCAATTCTCAGAATTCAAGGACACAGCCAGGACATGCGGGGGCGACTCAAGAAGGATGCAAAGCAAGGCCACTGAAGGAGGTGGACTGGGGAGTTTTCTGAGGGCCACACAGAGTAGCCTAAGAGTCCATGCCAGGGGTCAGAAAATGTTTTCCCCAGGGGGCCGGTCCACTGTCCACAGACCTTGTGGGGGTGAATGGACTATATTTTGAAGAAGAAGAAAAACCACGACTCTCCCCTCCCTTCTCCACAGCACTGGACGAGCCCCGGTGGCTGCTTGCCTGTGCCTTGTGAGCAGCAGGGGCTGGTGGTGGCAGCGGCAGGACGATGAGCGGCACGAAAGGGCTGGCTCTGGAGAGGGCCTGCTCTGCTTTAAATGGCGCTCAGCCAACTGTGGCTCCTGTGCCTTGCAAGTAGCAGGGGCTGGCAGCGGTGGCAGCGGAGGGACGATGAGCGGCGCAAAAGAACTGGCTCTGGAGAGGGGCTGCTTAAAATGGCGCTCAGGCAACCATGGCTCAACAAAGCCCAGCCCCCTTCCTCCTCTAGGCAGGGCAGGAAAAAGCCAGGAGGAGGGAGGGAGGCGGCGGCGCCGCAGTGTGTGTGTGGGGGGGAATGGCACAGTCTGAACAATCAGAATCCCCACAGCGATCCACATGGCGATTCCTGGACCATCCGTGGGCCGGATCCAGAAGGCAATTGGGCCGGATCTGGCCCCTGGGCCTTAGTTTGCTAACCCATACCCTTGTGCTGGAGTGTCAGGCTAGCGTTCATGACATTCAGCTCTCCAGCTAGCCAAAAACTGGAAATCTATTTAGGGACAGTTCCTGGAAAACCAACACTGTCAACCACTTTTGCTGTTTTCTCTCAGTTCTGTCTCCAGGGACAGCCTGTGTTTGCTGACTGCCATCCCTCGCAAGGAGGGCGCAGTTGGGGCATGTCTTACTGTCCAACAGAAATGTTAACCATTGAATGAAAAGGCCAAAAAAAGGGTTCTTTGAGAAAAATATGAGCCAACTTTCCTGACTGCCATTCAAACTCTCTCTTGTCTTACCCCCCCCTACAGCCTGGGGACAGGATGTGTGGAAGTGCTGAATGAAACTGCAATGTGACCTACTTTTTTTCCAAGGCTCGTACCACTCCCTGACACCCCTCAGCTCTTTGCAGAAGCAATGATGAAACGGCGCAAGTGAGTCTCACTCCCGCCTTGCCCCCCCCCCCCGGAGGTTATTCCACCACGCCACCCTGCATCAATCTGTCTTATCAGTAACCGCGGGGATGTCCAGTGCAGCAAGGGATGATTTTGAAGCACAACACCTCCGCCTGCAGGAGGAGGAGGAAGATGAGCTTGAGAGGCGTGCAGATCTGGACGGAGACCCCAGCATGGGAAGAAGCAGGCTTGTGGGAAGCCTGGATCGGCAGGGTGTCTCTTCTCCTCAGGAGATCCTGGAGGATGTTGAACGTCTGGAAGAGCTTAAGAGCAATCAGGAATTTTTGGCAGAACGCAACTGGGGGTCTGACTTGGGTGAACGTCAGGACTTCGAATGTGCAGGGGCAACCAGCCCTGGGAATTCTTCAGACCGACACAGTGAGTAACACAGGAGATCTGGTTGACCCTTCCCCATGAACATTGGCCGATTGAGTGAAAGTAGATTATAACCAGTAGGAGGCTGGCCTGATAGGGGGCACTGCCCCACCACCCTCAGCATGTCCTCAGCCAGTCTCAACCTGCTTCCCTTCTTACATCCAGTCCAGGAGGTGGTCTTGCCTGCCAACTTCCTCCTCCTTAGTGATGTCCTTTGTAGAAAGTGATGTCCTTTGTAGAACTCAGCAGGGAGGAGGAAGAGAGGGACAAAGCTAGAATTAGTTAGTTAACTCCAACTCCCTACAGTCCACCCTATTAGCACCCATGAACACTACGCCACCCGTGTCCCAACACGGGACAAGAGAGGCAGCTGAGTAAGGTTATCAGTGGTTTTGGAGCCACAATGCCCTTTAACTTCCTACTGTTACTAGCAAAACCAGAATGAGAGATGCAAAATGCACATGGTTTTTGCAAATTTAGATAATTTATACAGATGTCAGAAACTCAGCTGTAGCTGGCATGGAATTTGTGTGGAGTTTTAATGTTGTGAAATACACACACTGAGGTCAAATGCCAGTTCTCACACTTCTCAGATCTTCTGGATGATGAAGCTGGGATGAGATAGTTGTTTACCACATGGCACATAACATGGAGAAAATGAACAGAGGTTTTTTTTGTTTTCTTCCATAATGCTAGAACTCAAGCTCATTGGATTCAGGACAGACAAAAAGATGGGCACATAATACATTATTCAGTTATGGAACTCCCTGTCACAAATGTGGTGATGGCAGTCTGGTTCAGATGGTTTTGAGATTAGGTGCATTCATGTATGCCAGATCTGTCAGTGTCAATGGGGCACAAAAGGTAAATTGAACCTTCATGTTCAGGGGTAGTATACCTTTGAATGCCACTTTCTAGGAGCAGCAGGGAGGAAGGCTGCATACGTTACTCTCCCCTTTTCCATTTTATCTCCACAACAACCCTGTGAGGTAGGTTAGGCTGAGCAACAGTGACTGGCTCAAGCTTCCGCAGGGTTAGCAAGAGGGTGTGGGGTGGGATGAATTAATTATGCCCGTGGGTGTGCTCTAGGTAGAACTAACATTGAATACAACCCTTATGTTTGAGGAGGAAAGGATCTAAAGGCCTTCCTGAAATTTTGGTAAAGTCATGAGGTCTTAAATGGAATTACTCTGAGCTCCTGGAAGGGGTCTGGGACTTTTAATCTAATTTAGTATTTTAGTGCCTGCCTTCTTTAAGCTACATGACCAAAAGTGGGATATATTTAAGCATTCTCTTCTTCCTCCCCCACAGAACATCTAGAGGACAATGGAAGCTCCAATGATCAAGGTCCGATTTCCTACTGGCATCCACAGGGAGACCAACTTTTGGGTGCCCCAGAAGATGACCAGGATCCAGGCAGCTCCCAAGATCTGGAGAAACAAGCAGGGGAGTTGGATGCTAGCAGTGAGGGAGAGACCTACCCAGAGCTCTCATATGAGGTCCAGTACGGCTCAGAGTATAGCACCAGTCCTGAGGCACTGAGAGACCCACAGGCCTTGTACAAGAGCAGCAAATCCTACAGTTTTATCTCAGAAGGTGGAGAAGAGTTTTCTGATAACTCCAACCTCAGTGCCTCTCCTTCCAGGCCTCCTCTGGAATGCACCCTCTTGAAAACAGATGCCTATGAGCTTGGCAAGACTCAGAAGTTTCCAGAGGAAATGGCACTTGCTTCCCCATCAAGGAGAAGTCCTCATGGCAGCTCTTTTGGGGGTTCCATGGGCAGCAGTCATAGCCCCTCGTTTGTAGACCATGTTCCAAATTTTCCCAGCATTGAGGCTGAGACCTTACCAGAATCCTCCTTTATAGAGAACCTGGGCCACCCTAAGGAAGGTGTTGACAAGGTGGTTGCCACTGCTGGCAGAGCCAGAACAACTCAGTGTTTTCCTTTAGCCACTGTTAAACCGAAGGAGAAGCTTCTGGAACCAAGCGGGGCAATGGAAACATCTCACACCCTGAGGCAAGTTGGCTACCAGCAGCTGGAAAAGGTGTGGAAGCTGAAAACAGATGTTCCTCATGGACTGCCATCCAAATTCAAAAGGCAGTCCAGGTCCCTGAGCCCACAGGGGAGAGCTGCCTGGAAAAGGGCAGGAGAGTCTGGTTTGAGCAAGCCTGTCCAAGAAACTAGTCCAGTAAACCTGGCAACAACTGACACTTTGCAGTATGGCCGAGGGCAGCTCAACTACCCGCTTCCAGATCTGACCAAAGTGGAGCCTCGAGTGAAGTTTCCAAAGAACGCACAAAGCTACCATCCACCCCGGGGGAAGACCCCCCCAGCGAGGACCAATGAATCTGGGAAGCCAGTGGTCTTCAAGTCTCCTGCAGAGATTGTCCGCGAGGTGCTGTTGAGCAGTGGGGAAGGGTCTGTGCAGAAATGTCAAGACCCCACTATTTCTGTCATTCCCGAAGAACTCAAATCCCCAAGACAAGCTACAGTGCTGGTGCATCAACTTCAGGTAATAGCTTCAGTGTCTATTGTGAAAGTTCTGAAGCCACACATTGACTTACTTCTTATTCAGGCAGATGGCCTGTGTCTGAGCTTGTATCCCTTAAGAATGTAAGAAGAGCCCTGGATCAGGTCAAAGGGAGCCCATCTAGTCCAACACCCTGTTCTCACAGTGGCCAGCCAGATACCCCAATGGGGAGCCCACAAGCAGGAGCTGAACACAACAGTGTTCTCCCAAATTGTAATTTCCAGGAACTGGTAGGTATTCAGAGAAAGACTGCCTCTGACCGTAGATGTAGAACATAGCCATTGGGGTAATTTCAAATTGTTTGACACCCCCCTCCATTTTCTTAGCTACTTGCTGTCCAGTCATGGAATTTGCATGGGTTGCAACCAATGTTAGAGTAGATATATGGATAGCCTTGTCCTCTATGAATTTGGCTAATCAGTTTGCATTTCTTTGACATGATTTCTTTTCCTTTTTTGTGGGGTGGACGAAGGAGTTATGAGCATTCATCAGACTGTGTTGTGAACATCGCTTCCAACTCTACAGTTCTATGGTTCTTATATTATTAACTGTTAACCAGTCAGCCTGGGCTCCTGTCATTGGGGTTGACTGGAACTCTAAAATATGAACCTAACAGATGCCAAATGCCTTTCTTCTTTTTTTAGGAGGACTACCACAAACTGCTGACAAAGTATGCTGAAGCTGAGAACACCATTGACCGGCTACGGCTGGGTGCAAAGGTAGGATGTCTCCAGCTTGTTTGAGGACCTAGCACTGTCCTTCATCCAACTGTATTCTGTCATGCTAGATTTCTGTGTGTAGGACAGGAATGGGGAGCTGGATCTGGTGAGCAGGCTGGATTCTTACCTTTCAACCATCATCTCCCTCTCCCACAGCAGTGGAGACTGGCCTATTAGGGAGAATGAAGCACTGCACCACCAACCTCAGTCTGCTCTCAGCCATCCTCCACCTGCCTGCCTTCTGAGTTACAACCAGTCATGGGGATGGCACTGAATGTCAGGTTCCTCCTCCATCTTGGTGTTGCCCTATGTTGAGCTTAGCAGGGAGCCTAGAACCAGTCAGCTCCACCTCTCATTGGCTCTGGCTCATCTCACCTCTGACTCCACCTGCCATTGGTCTCCCCACACTGTTGTTCTCCCTGCCTTCCACCCTACCAGAACTAATGGGCACCACCTCCCACTGCCCTGTGGTCCAAATCTGGAAGGTGATGGGGCCACTTACCCATCAATCACCTGGCGTCACAATGACATCAGGTGTCCCATTTTCCTTTGCCCGCATGGTTTGGCATTAAACAATGCAGGCAAAGGTACAGCAATTTATAAGTTCCTGTGATCACAGTGGGGCCTGCAAACTCCACTTTTTTAACCCAGCTGCTGATTAGGCAGATGGTGCACTGATGATCAGCAATTTGGATGGCTTCAAAGAGGATTAGACAGGTTCATGGATGATAAAGCTAGCAGTGGTTCCTAGCCACAATGCCTGTACTCTGCCACCATTGTTGGAGACACTAGACCTCTGAACACTAGTTGCTTAGAATCACGTGAGGAGGGCTGTGACACTCAGGCCCTGCTTGCAGGTTTTGCACAGGCATATGTCTGTGGAAGGACAGATCCTGAAGCTGAGGCTCCAATACTTTGATCACCTCATGAGAAGAGAAGGCTCCCTAGAAAAGACCCTGATGTTGGGAAAGATGGAGGTCACAAGGAGAAGGGGACAACAGAGGATGAGATGGTTAGACAGTGTTCTCGAAGCTGCCAACATGAGTTTGACCAAACTGCGGGAGGCAGTAGAAGACAGGAATGCCTGGCGTGCTCTGGTCCATGGGATCACGAAGAGTCGGACACGACTAAATGACTAAACAACAACAACAACATGTCTGGCCATTGTGAGCACAGGATCCTGGACTAGATGGGACACAGGCCTGATCTAGCAACCAGGCTCTTCTTAGCAAGGCCCCCTCCCCCTTTATGGGGGGGGAGAGTCTGTTTAAAGGAGAGAATAGGAATCATTATGTTTTGTTTTCTGGTTTTTTAAAGATACACCCCACCCCCCACACAAGCACTTTTGGTTCCAGGTTCCTGTTTGTGTCAGTGAGTCAGGCAGCCTGGGCTCTGCTTGAGCAGGAATGTGAGAATACGAGAACGTGCCTAAAAGATGAGCAGCTCAGGGTTGCAACAGGTTTTCCCCCACCCACCCCTTTCCTGTATCTTAAGAGCTGCGTCTTTTCAAACCACAGCCCAGCAGAAGCAACCACCACGGCAGCTACTCAGAAAGAGGAAGGAAGATGTGGGACATTAATTAAAAGAAGTCTTAAGAACATGAATGGCTTTAAAATAGGGTTGGAGAAATTCAAGTCTTATTAGCGGCTGGTCACCATGATGGTTGTGCTTGTGCCTCCGTGGTCAGTTGCTAGAAATCACAGGAGGGGAGAGTGCTGCTGTGCAGGTTTCCCACAGTCATATGAATGGCCACTGTGAAAACAGGATGCTGAACTAGATAGCCATTGGCCTGATCCAGCAGGCTCTTATATTATTATACTATGTTCTTAACAAAAGAAATATATCTGCTGGGTCAGGTCAATGGATGATATAATCAGCATTCTGCTTCCAGAAGTGGTTAGCCCAATGTTTAAGAGAAGGCCACTGGCAGGGCAACTCTCCTTTCTAGTTGTAGTTGTTTTGTCTTTGATACTCTGGGTAAAGCACTACAGGATTGGGAGGCTCTGTTTGGCTTTCATGCAGAAAACTAGTTAGGGATGAGGGATAAAATTGTTTGGCTTACATTATCTTATCTTAATTTGACCTTCCCAAATCAACATGCAAAGGTAGAATTGTGGCTATCTTTCAAACTTCTCACTCCTCCAAATTTTGCAATGCAATTCCCCAGCTAAAAAGTGCATGAGGAAAGAGGGAAGTTTGTTCACCAATGCCTTTATTAGTCAAAATGACAAACAAGTGTGCATTCTATATGGAGAAATTGCTTGCAGAAAATGTGTATGAGGCAAAATTGCATCCAAAAATATGTAAAATAGATGCATTTATTACCCTGATCTCTAAGCAAGATAGTGACTTAACAAAGACTAAAAATTACAGATCTATTTCTTTCTTGAACTATGATTATAAACTATTTGCTACAATTTTAGCTAACAGACTAAAAAGGACATTGACTGAGTCAGTCCACAGATACCAAGCTGGTTTTTTAACAGGCCATCAAATGGACAAAATAAGAAACGTAATTAATCTAATAGAGCATTTGGAAGAAAGAAATGAAAAGCAGACCACACTAATCTTTTTAGATGCAGATAAAGCCTTTGATAATATTTCATGGTCATTCATGATTAAGGTATTAGAGAAAATGGAATAGGTAATCCTTTCCTTTCTGTTGGGGATAATTAAGACTGAAATCTCCAGGTGTCGGAAAAGGTTATGTATGCAACAACAGTGGCTTGTGTTTTGTTAGCCCCAAAATGGAAAATGAGCGAGGTCACAATCAAAGAAGATTGGCAACTTGCAGACTTAACATATAGAATAAGAGAACAAGAAGAACATACATTTAAAGAAGACTGGAAAACGTTTATTGAATATATGGAAAATAATTGTGTACCATTGAAAACACTAGCAGTATTAATATAAATTCAACAGTGTAAATAAGTTTTGATGGATGTGATAACAGAAGACCGATTGGTATAGTTTTTGTAAAATATACAGGAATATAAGATATGCAAAATGAACCATGGAAAGAGAAGAAGGGAAGTCATTGACATCTTAAGTATGTAAAATATTTATCGGAAATTGTAAAATAGACAATTTAATAAAAATCATATTGAAAACCACCACTCCTCCAAATATGTAAAATAGGAGAAATTGGAAAATGTACATATTTGCTTTTAAATAAATTGCAGTAATTGCAAACTGAACTGAAGATGGGGTAAGCTGAAGATTGAAAAATGAGAGAAACTAAAACTGACAGACATGTCTATTCCTGTTGCTGATAGCTGTTGATGGATCTAACATCTCCATGAATTTAACAAATCCCTTTTAAAACCTCTTCCAAAAGTGACTGCCATCAGTATTCTGGCTCAGATTTAGAGGACACCACCAGTAAATTCTCACCCAGCCTTGTGGCTCACTATACAGGGGCATTTAGACAAATAGTGAAGCTTATAGTGAGTCAGACCATTGGTCCAGCTAGCTCAGTGCTGCCTACACTGACTGGCAGCAGCTCTCCAGGGCTTCAGACAGAGAGCTTCTCCCTCCTCTACCTGGAGGTACGGGAGATTGATGTTGGGACCTTCTGCATGCACAGCAGATGCTCTACCACTGCGTTACAGTCTCTCCCCAAAAGGAAAAGGCTTCTTTGGAAACTAGATTATAACTGAATGTGCATGAGAGGTATAGTAGAATGGATTTCCAGGTCTGTGGTTCACAGAGGGGTATGTGGGAGGAGTTTGAGAGAGAGGCATACTGCACAGATGGCAAGGATTAATGAAATCCAGCTTTAGTCCCGGCCAAATGAAAATAAGTGAGCAAGGGTGATGGAGCGAGGAGATAAGGGATTTTCCTCAGCCCCCAGAGTTGTTTGTGAATGGGTAATCAGAGATGAGCTCATACGGCCTTCCTGAGCAATTTTCTTTTGACTCTGGCAACATCAGAAGATGCTTTCTATCAGATAAGGCTATTTGTTTATCTAGCGTGGTATTGTCTAATGGCAATGGCTCTCCAGCTTTTAAGGAAGGGCTGTAGCCCAGGGGAGGGGAGTGGGTAGAGCATCTGCATTGTATGTGGAAGGTACCTGGTTCAATGTCCAGCATCTTCAGTTAGGGCTGCGAAAGACTCTGCTGCCTGAAACCCTGGAGAGTCCCTGCCAGTCAGTGTAGACAGTACTGGGCTCAAGCAATGAAGAGCCTGTTTTCCATAGCTTTCTGACTGATCCTTTTTAACTGGAGATGTCACAGATTAAAACGGGCGTCTTCTGCATGTGCTCTAAAAGCAGCGCTACAGTCTGGAATGTATTCTGTACATGTTCAGAGGAACTGTATCAGTTCTTCAAATAACCACTGACATTTAAATAGAGAAAGCCACCCCACACCTGGTTTCCACCTCTTGATTAAGTCAGGGCAATGGACATCAATGCTATGGCCATTCCTTGTCCAGCCTTGGTAGGCAAAGTGAGTCCCAGGGACTGAAGGTACTTCATGGGGAAGAGGCCATCTGCAGTTCAGGTGGAGTTCCATGCAGATCTAGCACCTCTTCATAGCTCTTCCCTCCTCTCCCTTCCCTCCTCACCCTTCCCACCACCCCTGTGTTTCAAAATCATATTTGGATTGAATAACCCCATGGATTTCTTCTGCCTCTCAGGTGCGGCTGTACTATGACCATCCAAAACCCAGCCATAGGGTCCAAATGGGGACTGTGGCTCAGGCCTCCAAGGTCATAACCTTCAGCATCCCTCAGGCCAGGACAGCTGAGGTCACAGGGAGCTCTAGCTCAGCACCTGATGCTGCTTGGAATACAGGTAAGGTCTGAGAAACCTGTGCAGCATCCTTTGGAAGAAATAACATTTGTAGGAAGTTCACTTTAGGACAAACAGTAAGGTTTGGATGAATATTGGCTAGATCTCTGATGCTGGTAGCTAAATATGGTCCCATCCCCCCAAGCCCAGCCTCTATCCCAAACTACAATCATTTGATGAACTTGCTTAGATCAGTGGTGAGTAATGTAAAGGTAAAGGATCCCTGGACTGTTAAGTCCAGGCAAAGGTGACTATGGGGGTGTGGCGTTCATCTCACTTCAGACCGAGAGAGCCGGTGTTTGTCCACAGACAGCTTTCCGGGTCATGCGGCCAGCATCACTAAACCGCTTCTGGCACAATGGAACACCATGACAGAAGCCAGAGTGCTGGGAAATGCCATTTACCTTCCTGCCGCAGTGGTACCTATTTATCTACTTGCACTGTTATGCTTTAGAACTGCTAGGTAGGCAGGAGCTGGGACAGAGCAATGGGTGAGTTCCAATGGCTCTCTAGTCGTTGTTAGATTCCAGTTCCTAACAGCCCCAGCAACAAGGTCAAGTGTTTGGGATGAAGGGAGTTTTAGCCCAACAATATGTAGAAAGCATCATGTTGGCTACCCCTGCTCTACCTTAGCTGAGCCAGCAGAATAGCAGGCCCTTGAAACTGAGGCGTGCAAGGCCCAAGCTCCAGGTTCCTGATATGGTTCTCAGAACTATCCCTAGGCCACATCCCTCACCTGATCTGTGCCTTCCTTGAGTGTTTTTGCCTGGCTGGAATGTGTTCTTCAACCCTGATAGTGCTTTCTGGGTAGAGGATAGTGGTGGAGGTTCATGAGTGTGCATAGAAACTAGCCTACCACACAAAGGTAATTTTACTGTTTACTGACACGCACTATTCCACCCACTTTTGCCTCTGACCCTACCTATCACTTGTGGCCCCCACAAGGTGGTCCAGAAGGGAATGTGGCCCTCAGGTTCAAAAAGATTCCTCATCCCTGCCTTAGATGCCCAAGCAGTTCTATGTACCTTGGGGTCCTTCCTATATTTTATCTTGGCTGGTTTTTTGTTGCTTTCTCACTAGCCCTGAAGACCATCTCTTTTCTCAATATGTCAGTTCCTATAGACTACTAATAAATTCATTCTTGTGAGTGTGGATCCTGGTGTAGCCAAAACACAAGAGTGAGGTTAGTAGCAGTCTTACGGGAACTCCAAGCTTTGCAGAAGTGCACAAAGGAGAACAAACTTTATTCAAATGAGAAAAGTGGGGTGCACACCCAACAGTGCAATAAGAAGTGAGCATGCTCAGTATCCACAAAATGTCGACTGAATTGTGTGGGTGGGAGAAATATTGGAGTAGTCTGGAAGAGAACATGGCTAGCTAGACCGTCTCCTCCCAGCCTTCCCCAATCCTTAAGCAGCTCTGATGGGTAAGATCTTGCCAGATTCGTTTATCTCAATGCATAAAAGTTTTTGTCTCCTTAAATTGCAGGATTTTCTGGCCCTCAAGCGGCCTCCTTTCCTCTTCCCAACTCCATGGGTTTGGGCAATCCAGCAGCAGATGGCTTCACCTCCACATCAACACCTTTTGCAGGAGATCACTTGACACACCTGTTGGCTTCCCAAGCTAGCAAATTCCAGACTCAGGCAAGTTCACAGCTTAGAGCCAGCAAACTGTTTTGAAGTGCATGCCTGTGTGTGACTATTTGCTTCCCTCTGAATCTTTGTGCAAGCAATGCACACAATTCAGTGCTATTTTTCTAGAAAAAGAGGTGCCGGAACTCACCATGAACACCTCTCTTATTCTCTTATAGTGGCAATGGCACCCACCTAAGAGGAGCCGGAACTGAGTTCCGGCAAGTTCCAGCTGAAATAACCCTGCACACACCCATCCAATTCAGTGTTTTAGAACTGTAGTCTCTCTTAAATAACAGCCCCCTTTAGTTACTGTTGCAAAACTGATATGCACACACACTCTCAGTTTCATCTGCTCACCATCCATCAATAACAACAGAATCCCACTTAAGAGAGGGAGGAGAGTTGGATTCTTAGTGTGGCATTGGTTTGTTGTGCTTGTTTGGTTGCTAATTGGTGATGGGATCCAGTTAGCCTTGTTTCTTTAGTTAGCACAGTTGATGGCATGTAAAAGGAAGGGAGAAAGTGAGTGCTGTTAGGGAATAATGAGCTTACTACAGGTGTTGTTATGAGTTGGGAAGGTGTCTTCACAGGTTGTTTTTCACCCAGTTTGTTGGTGCCAAGACCAGCTGGTGGTTTTTGCACTTTGTAAGGTAAAGGTAAAGAGACCCCTGACCATTTGGTCCAGTCGTGAGCGACTCTGGGGTTGCGGCGCTCATCTCACTTTATTGGCCGAGGGAGCCGGCGTACAGCTTCCGAGTCATGTGGCCAGCATGACTAAGCCGCTTCTGGCAAACCAGAGCAGCGCATGGAAATGCCGTTTGCACTTTGTAGGGCTGTGCAATAAATCACCATATCGTTGAATACGGTATTGAAATAACATAGTGGTAAGTGTTTCAACAAGGCAATATACCAGTGAACAAAAGGTGGAGATTTAACAGCTTCCCAGGGAGTAGCTCAGCTGAACCATACTTTACAGATACTTTGCAGATACTTTGCAGGCATGGTGTCTCCAGCTTTGTTTGCTCTTTCCCTCCTTCCTTCTAACCTATAATAAATCACACAAACCAGCAAACTCTGTCAGCTTCACTGGTATCTTTCCACTTAGAGCTCAGCTAATTATGCAGAACCTGCTAACTATTAAAAACAAAAGCAAAAGCAAAATTGTGACAAAGCATATTAATCCAGTTCAGTTGCACAAGCATACGTTTTAGTTTGCAACTGAATCCTCACAAAATACTAACAGTATGCAGGTGACTTTATGTTTTCACCTAGAGCAGGGGTCAGCAAACTTTTTCAGCAGGGGGCCAGTCCCCTGTCCCTCAGACCTTGTGGGGGGGCCAGACTATATTTGGGGGGGTGATGCAAGAGCCCCACGAGCCCCGCTGGCTGCTTACAAGCAGCAGGGGTTGGCAGCGGCAGAGGGATGATGAGCGGTGCGCGAAAGGGCTCTGGAGAGGGGCTGCTTAAAATGGTGGCCGCTTGAGCACTGCTGCTGCTGCTGGCACCGACAAAGCCCACCCCCCCTTCCTCCTCTAGGCAGGGCGGGAAGAAGCCAGGAGGAGGGAGGGAGACGATGACAACGACGACACCGTGTGAGGGAGAGGGAAAGAGCATGTGCGCTGGTGATCCACACGGTGATACCCAAACTGTCCGCGGGCTGGATCCAGAAGACAATTGGGCCTGATCTGGCCCACGGGCCTTAGTTTGCCTACCCATGACCTAGAGGCTTTGGGGAACAGGCCTAAGTATGGCACAGGTTCTGGAGGAGATTAAGTTGATTAAGGAAGGTGGGGGAATCACCCAAATGGAGATTGTGTAGCAAAAGAACAGTAGCAGCCCCCCCCCTCAAGGTGGCATTACTGGCTCTTAAGCAGGATATGATGAAATGTTCTGAATGCTCTTATTTAGGTGGAAAATTTGGAGGAGCTAATTCAAACAAGGAAGTTGCCACTTCAAGACCAGCTAAAGGTACCACAATCATTTTCTCGAATTAATGTTGCATCTTTTTCTTTTTTAAATGCGATTTGTATTAAAGTTTTTCATAATACGTAAAATAGGTAAAGGTAAAGGTACCCCTGCCCATACGGGCCAGTCTTGCCAGACTCTAGGGTTGTGCGCTCATCTCACTCTATAGGCCGGGAGCCAGCGCTGTCCGCAGACACTTCCGGGTCACGTGGCCAGTGTGACAAGCTGCATCTGGCGAGCCAGCGCAGCACACGGAACGCCGTTTACCTTCCCGCTAGTAAGCGGTCCCTATTTATCTACTTGCACCCGGAGGTGCTTTCGAACTGCTAGGTTGGCAGGCGCTGGGACCGAGCAACAGGAGCGCACCCCGCCGCGGGGATTCGAACCACCAACCATGCGACCAGCAAGTCCTAGGCGCTGAGGTTTTACCCACAGTGCCACCCGCGTCCCATGGAATACGTAAAATAGTGGTTACCCAAAAACAAATGGAATAAGTGGAATACAGAGTCCTTTCTTAGTAGGTCATTCTTAGCCCTTACCACCCATAGAGCACAGTAGCTCCTCCCAGTTCTCACCTGGGATCTTTTTTTTCTCTTCCCAGCCTCTCACCCTGGGAGACCGACATTTCCCTGTTTCTCTCCCAGGGTCCTCCAACAACCATTTACCACCCCCATGAGTTTACAGTCTATGGACCTTAATAAAAGTCCCTGACATGGGACTTCAAAGAGAACCAACAAAAGAAAGAAAAGGAACAATAAGAAGAAAGAAGAGAGAGAGAGAGATATCAATAAAATAAAAAAGACAAACAAAAGAAAAAGAAAAATTAGAGAAAGATTTTAAAAACTTCTGATTTTCTATCTGCCGCTTACATAAAAAAAGAAAAATATATATGATTATTTAAGACATTCAGTTCATGCCTACACCCATCTTCTTCACCTTGAAATTGCAGAAATGGTAACAAGTTGCTTGCAATATGATCAGCTTAATGAGGCATTCAAATTGAATAAGAGGAATGGTTTTGCGATGCAAACCTCTCAGTTAGAAAGATACCTGCTAGACGAGGGTAGTCAGCCTTTTTATACCTACTCCCCACTAATGCATCTTTCTTGATGGTAAAATTTCCTTACTGCCCACCAGTGCTTGATAGACGGAGGATTCAGCTTGTGCTGTAGAACCCACTACTGCCCACCTATAATCCTGAAATGCCCTCTAGTGGGCAGTAGGGACCAGGTTGACATCCCCTGTGCTAGACAATAACAATAAATTACTGTCTAAAATGTTACAGATAGGTAGCCGTGTTGGTCTGCCATAGTCAAAATAAAAAAAAAATCCTTCCAGTAGCACCTTAAAGACCAACTAAGTTAGTTCTTGGTATGAGCTTTCGTGTGCATGCACACTTCTTCAGATACACTGAAACAGAAGTTGCCAGATCCTTCTATATAGTGAGAAGGTGGGGAGGGGTATTACTCAGAAGGGTGGTGGGAATGGGTGATTGGCAGATAGCTGAGATGAGCCTGTTGACGACTCTTAACGACTGTAATAGGTCTTACAGGAAAAGGCAAGGGGTGAGAAGGTGAAAAATGGCTTAGTCATGTATAATGAGATAAGAATCCAATGTCTCTGTTCAGACCAGGTCTCTCCATGGTTTTAAGTTTGGTAATGAGTTGCAATTCAGCAGCTTCTCTTTCCAGTCTATTTCTGAAATTCCTTTGTAGTAAAACAGCTACTTTGAAATCTTGTATAGAATGTCCTGGGAGATTGAAGTGTTCTCCTACTGGTTTCTCTGTTTTGTGATTCTTGATGTCTGATTTATGTCCGTTTATTCTTTGGCGTAAGGTTTGGCCTGTTTGTCCAATATAGAGAGCTGAAGGACACTGTTGGCATTTGATGGCATACACAATGTTAGACGATGAGCAATTAAATAGTCCCGAGATGGTATGTGTGATGTTGTTGGGGCCAGTAATGGTGTTGTCCGGGTGTATTTGGCAGCAAAGTTGGCATCTGGGTTTATTGCAGGCTCTGGTGCCAGTGTCCGTGTTAAGTCTGGTTGTAGTATTATTTTGGGTTAGGAGTTGTGGCCACCCAATCTTAATTGCTCATCGTCTAACATTGTGTATGCCATCAAATGCCAACAGTGTCCTTCAGCTCTCTATATTGGACAGTGGTGGACAAGAGTGGTTTAACAATCCCACTTTGCAGGAAACTTTGGGAAGTGTAGCACTCTGAGTGGCATAAGGTGTCTTTCAGGAGGGCAACATCTGTCTGAGAGCTTCATCCTGGGAGAATGCCTGAAATAATTTACTACAAGGTGATTTTTGTTGGTTCCATTATCAATGAAAGTAGAAACTCATCCGTATTGCTGCATTGCTAGAGTGCCATTTCCCATCATAAGGATACAGTTAGAGTCAACACAGCTGTTGTACTTGGGAGTCAACAAGTCACTCAAAATCCCCTGCTTCTTTCAACCTTGCTTTCCATTGTAGGGGTTCTCAAGACTAAAGGAAGCCCAGGATGCCTTGGAGCAGACATATCTACAGGCTCGAGATGAATACAGGCAGTTGCAGAACCATCAAGAACCTGCAGGGGCGCTAGGAGACTTTGATTCTGATCGGTATGTATATAAAGTGGTACCTTGGTTCTCAAACGCCTTGGTACTCAAATGCTTTGGTTCTCAAACGCCGAAAAACCAGAAGTAAGTGTTCCGGTTTTCGAACATTTTTCGGGAGCTGAACATCCGATGCAGCTGTCAGCTATTGTTTCCAAGGCGCCTGCACCAATCAGAAGCTGTGCCTTGGTTTTTGGACATTTTGGAAGTCAAACGGACTTCTGGAATGGATTAAGTTTGGTGCTTTTGTTTTTGCTATTTATTTTGCGTTTTTATTTTTGAGGCTTTTAATTTGTTTTTGTGACTATGTGGAACCCAGTTCAGCTACTGACTGATTGATTGTGTGACTGTGGAAATGGATAAAAGCCCCCCCCCCCCCCCGTTCAAACAATAACTATAATCAGTGCAGGTAAGATTCTTTATATATATCTACAATACTGTCTTATTTATTTTATAGTACAGTACTAAGCATTATAGAGCAATAGCCTGACTTCTGTACTCCTGTTCCCTGAGCTATATTGCTGTTCTAGCCTCTCTCATCTTTGCTAACTCATTTTAACACTTTCCAGAGCAGTGGAAGGACAGATATTCCAACTGGAGATGCGCTTGGAGGAGCTGAAGGAAAGGATTGACCAGGCAATGTGGGACCAGCCAGTTGCACAGAGCAGCGTTGAGGCACCTGATTCATCTCCTGCCCGTTTTCCAGCTCAGGCATCCGAGTCGCAGATGAGGTCGCCGACTCCATCTCTTCAAGCCCCAGTCCCGGTGGTCTGCACTCCATACCCTAAGGTCACATGCAATTACTTCAAGGTTTTCCCAAGCAAGGAATGGCATATCTAAAGGATATTTTGATAGATAGATTGATTTGATTATATTTCTATGCTGCTTTTCATTCAGAAGTATCTCAAAGTGGATTACAAGCAATAGAGCAGTAACACGATAGGACATAATAGAACATCACAAACACAGCATAAATCATATGGAATAATTAACAAATCATCAGTGAAGCAATTAGTCTATAAAACACTGTTAACAAGGCAACAACTAAGAAATAAGCTAAACATCACAATTAAAGCCAAAGTAATATTTGAGATACAGGAATGTGTTTAAAGGTTTCTTTGTGCACCAATCTGAAAGTTTTTTTATACCGTGGATTTATTGGTATTACTCTGGAGCCCTTTACAAGGCTACATATATTACAAAACATGAAATGGCTTGTATCTGCTATCTCGCCTGTGGGACGCTCTCTCTAGGCCAGGGCCAGATGACACATGAGGCAGGCTGAGGAAGCTGCCTCAGATGTGGAAGCCCAAATACAGGGATTCCAACTTGCATAAAATATTGGAAAGGCCCAGATAAGCCCTGCTTCACATATTGATCACAAGACGTGTTGCAAACACACCATTTGAATGGCAGTGCTCATCAACTTGTGGGGGGCAGCCCTTTTAAATCTTTTATTGTGGAATGGGGTCTAAGGGACCTTAGCCACTAGGAGTTGGCTTCTGTGCCCAAGAGACAGCACCCCCACAAGTGCCCCACCCATCATACTGCCTCCACCACTAGTGAAGAAGCAGTGTTGGCTTTTCCGGCAAGATTTCATGTGCTCTATGAGATTTCTCAAGATCTCACCAGAAGCTGCCATGTCTGCTGCTTCTTTATGGGCACCACTATGCAACCCAGGAAAGGGAGATTTTGGTAGGGGTGGGGAAGAGCGGTGGCAGTATGGGGGGGCACCTCCCTGTTTCACCTCAGGTACTAAAAAGGGAAGGGTTGTATTAAGTAGTGGGTGGACATAGCAGACGACCCAGAGATTTCTCCAAGTAGTTCTTTATAAGTAAGCTGGAACTGAACTGAACAGCAAACAGCTCAGCCGGCCTGCTTTTATAGGCAGCCAGCTGTCAACAATATAACAACAACAGCCCAAGGCTTCCCGCCTAAATTAACTTAGATGCACCTGAGTGAAAACTATATACACAATACCCCCTGATGGCCAGGGTGAGAACTTCAATACATAACAGGTTGTCCCTGCGTCAGGCCATGCAGTAGGCCATGCTTCCATGGCAACCATCTTGTGACTGGCGCCTACAGCACTTTCTCAAAATTCAAAATGTACCCACTAGTCCTCCATAAAGGTCACCAACCTCTGTTCTAGACTGACAGTGATTTAAATTGTTCAACATTTTATACCAATTGCCAAATTCTTTTGGAGAGGGGTGGTGGCTTTGCTTTCATTTGGACCTTGCTCATGCCTTGACTCTCTGCTCCTCAGACCCCCTTCCCCACGAATGACCGCAGCCAAGCCCAGCTGGGCTTGGAAGTGAACTCCATCAGTGATGAGACTGGAGAAGAGGGAGAAAGCAGCCTTCCGGAACCACTCCGGCACATGCAAGCCCAGGTGGAAAAGGACTTTGATCACCTCCTGGACCAGTAAGTGTATGAGTTTTGTGTATATGGGGTGAATGTCTTTTTGATGTCGGAGAATTATTATCCTTCAATAATCTTTTAAAGATTTACAGCCTTTTCACTCTTCAAATAAAAATGATCTCTGCATCATGCTGCTGTTCTAGCATGGTTGTTTTAGCTCTGTAAAATCTATTAAGTAGTGGGTGGACATAGCAGACAACACAGAGATTTCTCCAAGTAGTTCTTTATAAGTAAGCTGGAACTGAACTGAACTGAACAGCAAACAGCTCAGCCGGCCTGCTTTTATAGGCAGCCGGCTGTCAACATTGTAACAACAACAGCCAAGGGTTTCCAGCCTAAATTAACTTATGTGGACTTGAGTGAAAACTATATACACAATCCCCCCCGGTGGCCAGGGTGGGAACTTCAGTACATAACACCATGTATCCCTTTGGATTTCTGAACAAACTGATCAGAGCTGTGATGGTTTCTTCTCTAGGACCCTATTTTTGCTATACAGTGGTACCTCGGGTTAAGAACAATTCGTTCTGGAGGTCTATTCTTAACCTGAAACTGTTCTTAACCTGAAGCACCACTTTAGCTAATGGGGCCTCCCGCTGCCGCTGCTGTACGATTTCTGTTCTCATCCTGAAGCAAAGTTCTTAACCCGAGGTAATATTTCTGGGTTAGTGGAGTCTGTAACCTGAAGCGTATGTAACCCAAGGTACCACTGTACTTTTAAAGTAGTATTATGCCCCTCCCAATAACTGTGCCCTTCTGCAAAGAATCCTGGGAATTGTAGTTTGTGCTTAAAGTCCTTTGAAGACTCCCGGTCCCCTCAGAACTACAGTTCCCAGAGTTTCTGGAAAGGGGAATTGATTGTTAAACTACTCTGAGAACTGTAGTACTGTGAGGGGGAACAGAGGTCTCCTTAGACCTCTCTGCCCCCTTAACAAACTACAGCTCCCAAGATTCTTTGGCAGGAGCCATGACTGTTTAAAGTGGTATGGTGCTGCTTTAAATGTATAGTGCAGATGAAACCTATATCTCTGCTTTGAATGTTTGGTTGATATATTGGGTTGCTTCCAGTGAAGTTCTACTCAGAGTAGACCCATTGAAGTGAGTGTGCCTAAGTTAATCATGTCCATCAATTCAAATGGGCCTACTCTTAGTAGGACTGGCAGCGACTAATATTCAGTGTCAGTTCATCTGGTTTTAGAAGGCTGACAGACCCAAGCTTAACCTATGGTCTCTTGTCCCACAGCTACAACAGCTTCAAATCTTTGCCAGAGGCTCTGAGCTTGGAACAGCTGCACCTGGACAGACATTACTCACCCCCAGATGAAGCAGATGGTACAGCCATAACGGATTTTGGGACAAAGGAAGGCTCCCACTGGGTGGTGTCTAAAACTAGCAAGACTTCTTGCAGGCCTTCAACCTTGCAGTAAGTCATCCAGGAGAAGAATCCACACTTCAGCCATGCCCTGATTATTTCATGGGTCAGGGACCTGTGGGCCTCCAGATGTTGCTGGACCATGAGGAATGTTGCTCATCCCTCAACATTGGCCATGCTTCCTGGATCTGATGGGAGTCCAACAGCATCAGGAGGGCACCACATCAGCTCTCTTTATCTGTCCTGAACCTTCCAGCAGTCAGCTTCATCATAGGCATCTACTGAAGCTGAATGGTGGAACATTCCATACAGATTAAAGAATGACCTTTACGCAGCATGTAGCAATATATTCCCCCAGGAGGCAGTGATGGCTGTCAACTTGGATGGGTTTTATTAAGTACCGTGGTACCTTGGGTTAAGAACTTAATTCGTTCTGGAGGTCCATTCTTAACCTGAAACTGTTCTTAACCTGAGATACCACTTTAGCTAAAGCCCCCCCCCCCCGCTGCCGCCGCACAATTTCTGTTCTCATCCTGAAGCAAAGTTCTTAACCCGAGGTAATATTTCTGGGTTAGCAGAGTCTGTAACCTGAAGCGTCTGTAACCTGAAGCGTCTGTAACCCGAGGTACCACTGTAGTGCATGGACATAGCAGATGACCCAGAGATTTCTCCAAGTAGTTCTTTATAAGTAAGCTGGAACTGAACCGAACAGCAAACAGCTCAGCAGTCCTGCTTTTATAGGCAGCCGGCTGTCAACATGGTAACAACAACAGCCCAGGGTTTCCCACCTAAATTAACTTATCTGCACCTGAGTGAAAATTATATACACAATACCCCCTGGTGGCCAGAGTGAGAACTTCAATACATAACAGCTTTACAAGAGGATTAGACAAAGTCATGGAAGACAAAGCTATCAACAGCTACTAGCAATGATGGCCATGTTTTGCCTCCACCGTTGGGGGCAGTATGCCTCTGAATGCAAGTTGCAGGGAATTGCAGGAGAGCAGAATTGCACTCATGTCTTGCTTGTGGGCTTCCCACAGGCTTCTGGTTGGCCACTGGGAGGGCAGGATCCTGGACTAGATGGGCTATTGGCCTGATCCAGCAGGGTCCTTATGTCCTTAACTGCCTCTGGTCTAACCACTCTGCACATTGCCTTGAAAATATTGGTGGGAGACCTTTCACAGACCACCATGATGCCTGCAAACATTCTGGGATGTGACTAAACTTAGAAGCAGGGGGGCTTGTTTTTCCAACAAAGATGCCTTTGCTTTCTCTCCCTCTTTCTTTCCCAGAGTTGGACAAAGGAGCTTTTTATTTTAGGCTATTTTTATTTTCAGTTCTTTCTACTCAATAGGGCTGAGTTGGCAGGGCAGATGCAGGGGCGGGGACTGGGGGAGCAGAAAAAGGAGAAACCGAAGGAAATAGGGGAGTGGGGGAAGGGGACGAATTTGATGGCAAGGAAGCGAATGTGAAGCCTGGAATCACATGGAGTGAAAAGGAAGGGGGAGGGAAATGCGTATGAAATCTCTCCTTTTCCCTTCCCTTCCCTTTTTCCTTCCCTTTTTCCTTTCCTTTTTCCTTTCCTGTTCGCAGGATGCCCATGGCTGCAGCTTGTAGCTTCCCTACTTATGTAAAACATAGTGCCTGCCTCTATAACCCATGCAAAAAGACAGCTTTGTAATTTGGGCACATGAAAGCACAGATCCTACTTTAGAAGTCTGGGAATGAAGGGCCTTTTTAGTCTCTGGGTTCTGACAGGAACAGACTCTCATAGCCTGGCTTGAAAAGCACTTGCAGCAGGTTTGGATTACTCCTTCTCTTCCCAGATCCCCAGGTGGGGATTAAAAGAAAAAAGTGATGTTGCTAACTCCTAAATGTATGGTGACTGGGGAGGTTAACCCACCTTCTTCTCCAGGATGAATGTTTAATAAGAAAACCATCTGAACATGCCCTATGCCAAGGGTTGCAAGTTCTTCATCCCTGACTTAGCAGCTGCCATCTTGAATGTTGGACTTTCCAACAGCCACTGGCATCTTCTGTGTTCCTATTCCCTGAGCTATATTCTTGAAACTGCTGAGAGATTACCTTGGAAGTAGGGGCAGTCCAGAATGTGAAAGGCTGTTGACAGCAAAGCCTTCATATGTTACTTTCCCCAGAAGCCTTTATTTGTTTTGTTTCTTTAAAGTGAAGCTGTACCTTTGACTCGATAGCTTTGTTCAGAAATCTGCAAAACTAGAATGTGGCTGGAATAGGTCAGACAACCCATAAGCCTCTGCTGAGTCCTCCCTTCTCTCTCTTCCTGCTCCCCCATTTCTAATAGGCAGCCCCAACAGATGGAACCTTCTGAGCAGCTTTTGAGGAAGTCCCAGCAGGAAGTACCTGACCAGACCAGCTGCTCACCATCCATCCAGCAGGAGGAGGAGCCAGTTCCTCAGGGTTCAGTTGAACAAAAATGTCCATCGACTCCAGTTCCAAAGGCCTCATCATCTAGGAGGCAGCAGAAGCACCTGTCGCCACAGAGCAGCATGGTCAGTATGGCAGGCAGTGCTGCTTCTGAACACACAGCCAAGAAGTCCCTCCAGAAGACAAGCACAGGATTGTCTGAGGTAAGCATTGGTTAGTGGGGCAGGGGCTGTCACAATGGAGCAGGGGGAGAAAACATTTTTCACCACGAGGGCCACCTTCCTTTGGGGGCTTTCTGGGAGCCATGTGCCAGGGGGTGGGACCCAGAGTGTGGGAAGAATCTGGGACCTGGTGTCCTCCACGTTTTATTGAGACTTTACTCCCATCATCACCAGCCAGCAAGCCAAGAGAAATGAGGAGTCCCTGGCCCAATGACCAGGTATGGTGGGAGTGCTACTTCTTAAGAGCAGAGCAGGGGGAAGAACCTGTGGTCCTTCAGACATCGTTGGATTACAGCTCCCATCATCCCTGACCATTGGCCATGCTGGCTGAGGTTCACGGCAGCTGGAGTACAGAAACATGGAGAGCAACTGGATCCACATTTCTGCTCGGGGGCCAATGAAAGCCCTGAGAAGCAGCTCTCCTCTGCTTGGAGATAGGATTGGAGAAAGAGGTTTGGGACTGGGCAGTGAAACTTGGAGGCTAAAGTAATTTGGGAATGGTGCAACTTGAGTCAAAATTAAATCAATTTTAGGTGCCCCTGTTCTGAATAGAGATGAGAGGGATCTTGCCTGTCCTTCTTGTGACCCATGGAGTGAAACATACAGTCCATATGCCATGTAGTCTAAGCCGAACCTACCTCACAAATTTGCTGTGAGGGTAATTATTGGGGTGGAGATGTCCTCAACTTTGTGAAGGAAATACCAAATAAAAATGTTTATATATATCCTTTGTTGCCTCAAATTATGGTTCTTTTTGAGGAAGTTCAGGCAATCATTTAACCGTCTCAAGGATAAGGTATATTTTTCAGCCTGTGGGCCACATTCATTTCTGGGCAGCCTTCCAGGGGCCACATGCCTGTGATTGCCTGAGTTGGTGGCAAATGTGGGTGGAACAAAGGAAGTAAATTTTCCCCTTGTACAGTACACTATTTTATACACACTCACTCACATAACTCTCTCGATTTTCCATTCAGGCAAGCCAGGGGCACTATTAAAATCCAAAAAAAATGTCCCAGCCAGGAAAAACACCCAAGAAGGATGCAAATATGGGCCCATCAAGAGGTGGGGGTGGCCTCAGAAGAGTCCCGAGGGCCAAGTAGAAAGGCTCGGAGGACTGCATTCAGCATTTGGACTTGACGTTCCCCACATCTTCTTTTTCCCTCTCTTGCAGAATTTACGCCTTGTTTCCCCAGAGACAGACAGTGGATTTGTGGGATCAGAAGCCAGCAGGGTGTCCCCGTTGGCACAAATGCCAAAGCACTATACATCCAAGTTTAGGTATGAAGCCTCCCTCCCTTCTTTTCCTATGAGCTGTGTTAATTCCCATAATTGTGTCCCTGAGTTGGCAGTGAACAGGAGGAAGTATATAGAAGATACCTGAAGACAAAAAGTGAGTGAAACCAGGAACTGGGTGAGCATCCAGCAATATTCAGATAAAGGAAAGTGTGGTTGGAAGACCTGGAGCATGAAAATGACCAAACTAATTGCAAGCTATTGGAAGTTTGTTTTTTAATATGTGTTAGGAGATTTGACCTCTTGTATCAGCTTTAGTTTGACTTACAGCAGAATCAGATTGCAATTCTAGACTTGCACACTTGGGAGTACGGCCAGCTGAACCCATTGGGGCTTCCTCTTGAGTAGACATGAATAGCATGGGTCAGGATTCTATGGTCTTGCAGGTATCACTGGACTCCTACCATCATCCTTGATCACTATCATGCTGACTGGGGCTGAAGGAAGTTAGGGTCCAAGGACATTTGGCTCTCCTCCTTTGCACTAATTTTTATTAGTACTGTTGCTATTATTTCATTAGCTTTTTATCCCATCCTTGCTTAGGAGCCAAGGACAGTTATAGAACATTATAAAAGACCCCTATCTTCACAGTCATTAAAACAGCTAAAACTACATCTCTTAAAAGCTGCTTTGTAGAGGAAGTCCCTCAAAAAGAAGGGTACACTTTTAAAAATAGCATCTATTTTGCCTGCAGAATGTCCCAGGTTCAAACCACAGTATTTCTAGATAGGGCTGGGAAAGCTGGGCTAGAAGGACCCAAAGATCTGACTTGGTATAAAACAACTTTGTGCTCCCATTTCTTGTCAAGGTCCCACAGCATGCTGGGAAATTCAACCTCTGTTGATGTAGACTTCGAAGCAGAATCTCTAAGGAAAGCGCCTGTCACACTGGAATCATTGGAAACAGACAGGTCACCCAGGCACACACAATCAGACAATGGGATGCAGAGACAAGGCCTCTCCAAAGGAAGACATTTCCAGCTTAGCTCCCCTACCAGGTGGACCAACAGCATCGCCAGTGAGATGGAGCCAGGCATGGATAGTGGTGAGCTAAAAGCAGTTAATTGCTTTGAACAGGAATGGCAGGTCATGTGCCTGTTCTTATTTGAGGTCTTTCCTAACATCCTGCCCCTCAGTACCTTGCTAGCTGCACTACCCTGAACATTCACTCACATAAAGCTCTAGCACATGCTCACACATGCAGCCTGGCCAGCCTGTACCACCTTACCTGGATCCCCGAAACACCTTGCAGAGATCAAACAACACCCCTGAATCATGGACCTTTTGCATGGCCTAGTGCTGGGTCAGTTTCAACACACTGCAACAGGTATTTGTTCTGTGCCATCCTAAGTGCATAGGGACGCAGGTGGCGCTGTGATCTAAACCACAGAGCCTAGGGCTTGCCGATTGGAAGGTCGGCGGTTCGAACCCCCACAACAGGATGAGCTCCCATTGCTCGGTCCCTTCTCCTGCCAACCTAACAGTTCAAAAGCACACCAAAAAGTGCAAGTAGATAAATAGGTACTGCTCCAGCAGGAAGGTAAACAGTGTTTCTGTGCACTGCTCTGGTTCACCAGAAGCGGCTTGGTCACATGACCCGGAAAAACTGTCTGCGGACAAACGTCGGCTCCCTTGGCCAGTAAAACAAGATGAATGCCACAACCTCAGAGTCATTCACGACTGGACTTAACTGTCAGGGGTCCTTTACCTTTCTTTTTCTTTTTTTTAAAATCCTAAGCACTTTCCTCGCTCCCTGCATCCAGTTGTAGGGAAAGAGAGTTTGTCAAGAGTGGTGAGCACTGGAGACTCTGTGATGCACATGTTGGCTGGTAATCAGCTCTTGGAGTCACAGGGGAAGTGCTTCTACAGGTGAAAGTGCCATAACTCAGTGGCACAGCACCTGCCTTGCATGCAGAAGTTCCTAGGTTCATTCCTTAGCATCTCCAGGTAGGGCTGGGAGAAAGACCCATGTATGAAGCCCTGGAGACCTGCTGCCAATCAATATAGGCAATACTTAGCTAGATGGACTAATGATCTGGCTCTATATAACACAGTTTCCAAAGTGGAAAGATCCATGATTCATGCATTGCTGTGATTCCTGGATTGCAGAGGAGCTGTTGTTGTTGTTTGATTAAGTTATTAAACTTACTAGTCGCTTATCCCCCCAAAGTGCCCAGGTGACTTACAGCAGGTGTGCACATGCACACACACAACCACAAGGGAAGAAAAAAGAGGGGAAGGGTCATACAATACATCACTATATCATCTAGCATAATATTTATGAAAAAGCAAAAACACACCCACCATATAATTAATAACAGACAATATTAACCATGCATAAATAATAAACAAATAATACTCCCACCCACTAATTAGCAGATAAGCAACTGTTTTCCCCCTTTTAAACTCCGCTCCCCACCCAGAAGTCTAGAATCAGGCCAGCTGTTGCAAACCAACAGTGGGTGGGCCCCACATCCTCAACCCACGGATGGTCCTGCTCCTCTCCTCTCCCTTTGGTAGGCAAAGCAGGAAAAGGTTGGCAAAAGTTTTGCCTGTTTTGCAGTTCACCCAGCTACTGCTTATCTTCTGCTGCCACTGGTGGCCCTTGGGGGTCCCTTCTAACCCTATGATTCTATGATGTGTTTCTGGCTCTTTTCTCACCAGCTCACACAGACTCTGAGGCTGAGGCCCAGGCAGGACTTGAAACTTACAATGTGCCTCCTGATGAAGCAAGACATTCTCCTAGCTCCTCTGCCATTTCGCTGCCCCCAGACCAGACTCATGACTACAGTCTCCTTGACTCCCGTGTGCACCGAGCGTAAGTTTCCTCTTTGGAATGGTGGGGGCACTGGGTAAGAAACACAATAGATCATAGATGAGGAACCTCAGGCAAAGGTGGCCGAGGCAGTCCCTCAGACCACTTTGTCTGGCCCTCAGAACTCTCCCCAGACCACACCCATCACTGGGTGATGGTGCTTTGTACCCCCCTCAAGCCTTTTGGGCAAACTGGAAGGTGTCCATGAACTCCTACAGTGCTCCTCACTTCATGGAGGATGGAGGGGGGATGTTCAAAGGAAAAAAGCCATCTGAATAAAGCTAAAATCAGCATTCATTGCTCTGCCCACTTTTTGCTTCGGGTCCTTGCACATCACTATTATGTGGCCCCTGGAAGGTTGCCTGGAAGGGAGTGCAGCCCTCAAGGTGAAAAAGCTTCCCCTCCCCTGGTCTGCACTAACTGGCAGCAAACCTCCATGGTTTTTGGGTCAGTCTCTTCCAGCCTTGCCCAGAGATACCAGGGACTGAGCCTTCTGTGTGCAAAGCAGATGTTCCACCACTGAGCTACGGCCCTTTCCTCCAGAGGAGAAGGCATCAATTTTAACCCTTTTTAGGGGAACATTTTCTCCATGCTCTGGCAAGCTTGCATTCAGCTACCAGCCTGGGAGCTTTCCATCATTCTTAAGAGCTAACTCCTGCAGTAAAAACATTCCATCTGCAAGCTGGTTATGCTTTGTACTTACTCTGTAAAAACTGTAAACAGAAGCAGCCTCACTAAGAGTGCAGTTGTTAGGATTTTTCCAAAGTGGATGCGCTATCACCAAGCTATGACCCTTCCACTACTGTGTGTACAATTTGGGTTGCTGGACATGTATAGCATGCCTAAAATTAATATCTCTTGCCATGCTAGGTCCTGATTTTAACTGATCCTGGGCTGGGGGTTGTTTTTGTCCCTTTCACAGCCAGGCTATCAGAGCTTTGCAGCATGAAGTCCACCAGCTTCGCCAAGTCCTGGAGAAGACCCTCCAGCAGCCTCATGTTTATCCAAAGCGGCCACCCTCCGCACATACCTCTACACTCCAGATGCCAAGGCAGGGCAGGACCCGCCTCCCCAGAAGTGCCAATTCAATAGGGTAAGCAATGGGCAGAGCTTGTTCCAGGTTTGACGGTAGTCCAGGCAGCCTCTCCTTTCTCCATCACTGTCTCCTGATGGCAGCCAGGGCAGGTTCATGTAAGGATTTTCCCACAATGCCTCTGGCAAAGCATTTCTTCAGAGAATGGTGGGGAGTTAAAATGACTGCTAGATTCAGCTGCCTTATGCTACTTGGAGGGGCAGGCTGCTGGAGGGGCAGGCGCCAGCAACACACCTTACCTGGACCTAGGGGCCCTGGCACCTGCCTGAAGATGCTGGGTATTGACACCCTGCACAGCAACAAGTGGCTTCTCTCTGGTGCCATGTGCTGCCCATGCAATGCCCCAGAAGCCCAGCTTTCTTTCTTGCCTTTATTTACACCAGGCATCAGCTGGAAACCTGAAATATGATTTATTGTTTGTTGAGACTAATGATATCCTATAATTTTTCACATACAAGGTCATTTTTAGTCAAACACTTGGTAAGCTTCTGTTGCAAAAAAGGGGGTGGTCTTGGAGCCCTGATACGCAGAAGAGAGAGGGGCACTGCAGAGGTATAGACCCCTTACTTGTGCCCACCACTTCTTCCCTTTTAAATTTTCTCTCACAGACACACATACTCTCTAACTCAGATTTGCAGTAGATAAGCAGAAGTTCTCTGCCCTGTGCTTCTTGCTGCTCATGTAAGGAATGGTGCAGTGTAGCTAAAACAATTCACTGTCTTGCAGGTCCAACCACATCCCCACCTCATCTTGCAGCAAAACATCCGGGAAGAGCACAGCTGACCGTGACAGTCCAGCTCTGTTGATCAAGCCAGAAGATTGGATAAAGAGGTCAAACCTGCAAGATGGGGTCCGGCTGGATCTCAGTAAGCAACAAAAATGTTTGTGGTGTGCATTAGGTTGGTTTGGTTATGCAAAGAGATGCATTTTATTCAGAGGGTGAATATAGGCATGCCTTTCAGAAGGATGTGCTGTCTGTGCTTCTGTTCCTCATATAAGCCTGCCAGGACCCTAAGGTCCTTTTCTGCATGCCACCTTTGAAGGATGTCCTGAAGAACGAAGTACCTCGGAAGGTTTTTAAGCAGAGGTTGGATGGCCATCTGTCAGGGATGCTTTAGTTGTCATTCCTGCATTGCAGGGGGCTGGACTAGTTCTGGGATTCTATGAGGGGGGCAGTGAGAAAACAGTAGCACCTCCCACACCTATTGTACAAACTGCTCTGGTGCCAACCTTGACATTTATTTGAGGCAAATACGTTTTCTTTTTCCTGGGCATTTGCGTATCACCAATCATTGTACTGTTAAATTTGGGTGGGTATGTTTTGTTTTTTTAAAAAAAAAGTCTATGTGATTTTTATTTGTGTTTCTTTACAGTGGTTGCAAATCACTTCAGACTTTTTTAAGGGAAGCAATGTATGAATTAAATAAGCCTAACCTAAACCCTTTCCAGCTTTTCATTGTCAGTGACGTCTCATGCACTAGCCCAGCAGTGTTGTGCACAAGTGGCTTCTGCTCCAAACCAGCAGCACTTGATCCTGTATAATGAAGTGAATGCTATTCTATGCGCATATGAGGACTGAGGGTGTCCCCACCTGTGTTGTTTGCAGGCCCTTCAGAGTCAGACTACTCACCACCAAATCCATGGAAAGGGAAACGCCAGGAAACCTCTGCTTCTAGGAAAGAATCCCCAGAGCAGCCCATCCTCTGGGGGCCCTACACTGGTGAGCAATGGGCACCTGAGCCTGCTCTTATTTAACAAATCAACTACCCCAGGAAGGACTAGACAGGTAGCAGTGCACTGGGCTAAGAAGGCTGGGTTGAATTTCCATGCTAATAAAAATATGGCCTAAATTTTAGGGAAGGGTATGGGAAGCAAAAGAGGGGAGCAGAACTGCCTTTCCCCCTTTTACATTTGGGGGTGGGGATGTAATTTTCAGGGGAAATTTGCTCTGATTTGTGGCAATAATTTCTCCTGAATGGTGGTCCCCACTGAGAAAGCAACCAAGCAAATTATTATCATCATCATCCTTTCAGTTTATCAGTTGCTTGGCACCAAATCTCTCCAGGCAACCTACAAAATTTAAAAACATAAAGTGTAGCATAAAATCAGAAAAAAGAACAATGTGTTACAATAAAAGCTATACAATAATAATTATTATAATAATAATTTATTATTTATACCCTGCCCATCTGGCTGCGTTTCCCCAGCCACTCTGGGTGGCTTCCAACAGAACACCAAAATACAATAACCTATTAAACATTAAAGGGACACGGGTGGCGCTGTGGGTTAAACCACAGAGCCTAGGACTTGCCGATCAGAAGGTCGGTGGTTCGAATCCCCGCGACGGGGTGAGCTCCCATTGTTCGGTCCCTGCTCCTGCCAACCTAGCAGTTCGAAAGCACGACAAAGTGCAAGTAGATAAATAGTAAATGGAGGGAAGGTAAACGGTGTTTCCGTGTGCTGCTCTGGTTCGCCAGAAGCGGCTTAGTCATGCTGGCCACATGACCCGGAAGCTGTACGCCGGCTCCCTCGGCCAATAAAGCGAGATGAGTGCCGCAACCCCAGAGTCAGTCACGACTGGACCTAATGGTCAGGGGTCCCTTTACCTTTTCTATTAAACATTAAAAGCTTCCCTAAACAGGACTGCCTTCAGATGTCTTCTAAAAGTTTGGGAGTTATTTTTCTCTTTGACATCTGGTGGGAGGGCGTTCCACGGGGTGGGTGCCACTACCGAGAAGGCCTTCTGCCTGGTTCCCTGTAACTTGGCTTCTCGCAGCGAGGGAACCGCCAGAAGGCCCTCGGCGCTGGACCTCAGTTTCTGGGCAGAACGATGGAGGCAGAGATGCTATAACATAAGAAGACCCCTGCTGCATTAAACCAAAGGCCCATCGAGTCCAGCATTCTCTTCCCACAAGGGAAACCAGATGCCTGTGGTGTATGTATCAAGTTTCTTTGTTTCGATTTCTGTAGGAACCCAGTATTCTTTTTCAAGTCCCAAGTTGCAAGAACCAAAGACTCCCAAAAGCTCTGCCCCGTGCCCCTATTGCCAAGAGGTCAAGTCACGGCTTGAAGACGTACCCACAAGAAACCAAGATGCCAGAGGCTACAAAGGTATCATAAGAGCCCTGCTGGAGTTAGTCCAGCATTCCATTCTCACAGTAGCCAGCCAGATGCTCCACTGCGAAGCCCACAAGCAATAGCACTCCCCCCATTTGTTATTCCTAGCAACTTGTATTCAGAGGTTTACTAACAGTAGACATAGAACATAGCCATCATGGTAAGTAGCCACTGCTAGCCTTATTGTCCACAAATGTGTGCAACCCTCTTTCAAAGCCATCCAGGTTGGTTGCTATTGCTGTATCTTGTGGGAGCAAGTAGTTTTAACTCTGTGCTGTGTAAATAGGTACTTTCTTTAGTCTGTCCTGAGTCCTCTAAAATTCAGCTTCATTGGATGTTCATGAGTTGTGGATCTGCTTTCTTCACATCATCTGTCATGTTGCCTCCTTCTCTCCTTTGCTTTAAACTAAAGATGCCCAAACTCTGAAACCTTACCCCATAGGGGAGTTGCTCCATCCCCTTGATTATTTTGCTTCTCTGTGAGGCAGTAATAGGAGCTGTAATCAAATAGAATCTGGAGGGCCACAAGTGCCCCATCTCTCTTTGCACAATCCAGACCACAGAGCAGGGCAGGATTCGCAGTGGCAGCAAAGTGGCTTGCTTATGTGAGCAGTCCACTCTGTTGGAAGAACAAGGAAGTCAGAGTCTGTGAGCAGGGTATGTTCTGAATCAGGAGTTCCACACAGCAACTGATAAGAAAAATTAGCCCATAACTTACACCACCAAATGGATCACTGAAGCAAATGTGGAACGAATCAGGTGTTGAAGGTTGTGTCTCTGCTGGCTCTCCACCTTAAATTTCCTCTTGACTTTTCCCTTTTTACAATTCTGGCGCTTAGCAACAGGTGGAATAGTGCCACAGGAATCATTATCCTTGGTTAAATGTTAACTGGTACCTGGTGAATTTCTGCATTCCTAAATTAAGGACTCGGTCTACATGTCTTTTCTTTTTTAAAAAAACTTTTTTTAGGAGATTAAAAATAAATAAATCTGGGTCAGCAGTTTCAGCAGGAACTGAGAACGACTGGTTTGTCCAAGACTTATCTAATGAGTTCTATGCTTGAGGCATAGGCACCAGATACCAGGGCCTTGGGTGCTGTAGCACCCACAAAATTCACTCTGAGGGAGCTAGGCACTCACAAATTTTGGTGGTGGACATGCCTTCAACATCAGCACGCCCAGAGGCACTCATGTCCAATGTCATGATTAATTTATAGCTCAACATCTTAGCTGCTTCCACATACTGGTAGTTGTTTTTTTAAAAAAAAAATCCTCTCCAAGGCTCTGGTTCTGTGTTTTCTTGTTTTTGGATTCGGGGTGGAGGGTCCTTGTGGCAAGATGAATTACTTTGTCTTTAATTTCTAGGCTGTGACTCCTCAAGGGATTCATTTGGACCCTTCTACCAAAGCACTCCGAAGAAGTCAGAAGCACCAAGCCATCTGTGCAATGATACCAGGAACCCCAGGAGCAAAGTAGTGCATGGTGAGAAAGGGCAATTCTAGTGTGAAAACTGATGCTGTGTTGGCAAACTAGAGCGCAGGTCCTGACGAGGGCAGCAAGGATGGTGAGGGATTTGGAAACAGTTCCCAAGAGGAATGTTTTTGTTTATAAAACAATAAGATGAGGCTGCTAGCTCAAGGCAACAGCTCATCTAGCCTAGCATCCTGTTCTCATAGTGGCTGACCATAATCAGGACCTGAACACAACAGCACTTTCCCCACCTGCAATTCCCAGCAGCTGGTATGTGTCACCTCTGACAGTGAGATGTGTCACCTCTGACAGTGGAGGTAGAACATAGCCATCATGCCTGGTAGCCATTGATTTGTAAACTGCCGACACATTTTTAGAAATCAAGTAACAATCAAACAATTCAGGCATTGTATAAATGTTATGGTCGCAAAACAGAGAACAAATGGCCAAAGTTGAGACAAATTAATTCTCTAAAAAGTACTTAGTGAAATGGAAATGTTTTGGGAAATGCTTCAAGGGGAAGAGTGTTCCAGGGCATCTGTGCCACTGAACTTCCATGGACACTAAACAAAATATGAGATACGTGTTGGACACTTGGGGCTTCTCGAGACTGGGATGAGATTTTTGTGTGTGTATTCTGCAACATGTCATTGAATACACACATATGCACACAGAGGGCTGCTGCCCCTGCTCACTCTACTCACCAACCCCTCTGCCCCTGTACTTGGCCAACCCTCCCTTTACATCTGAGCAAACTCCCTTCCTTTACACCACGCCCACCCCCTTGGTATCCCCTTTATAGCTCGCTCCTAGTCCCCCTCCTCACAGCTCACCCCAGCTTCAACCCCCTTTCAAAGGAGAGTGGGAGTTGCTCTCTGAAGTGCCTCCCACTTTCCTTTATAGTAAGATATCAATTCCTCCAATTATTGTAAAAACCTGCAGGTTTTTTAAATAAAATATATATGAGATATACAGTATATATATCTGTATATATATACAGACGGATAAAAGAATAAGTTAAAACAATTTGGAGTATACAGGAAAGGATGAAAATAAATGTAAGGAACCACAGAAAGAGGGGGAAAGGAGTCAAAATTGAAAATGTTAAAACTTGGCAAACATTGTTGTAATGTATATAAATGAAAATTATGAATAATAATAATAAAGTTATCAATTCCTCCCAGTTCTGTCTAAGGAGAATTTTAGATCTTGTTTTCTCATTTGCCCCCAGGGGTGGACCATGGTGCAGGGGACAAAGCAGAGCAAAGTTCTGGACCACAGCAGAACCCCAGCAACCACCATCAATCACAGCAGCCTGGACTCTGGTATCTGGCACTCCCAAGCTCTGCTGCCTCCATCAGCTATGTCCCCATGGTTCCCTACCCTCCAGCGCCTATAATGTAAGAACCACTCATTCAGGTCTTTGTTCAGTGAGAATTCTGAGAGATATGACTTTTTCCCTTATTGTGTTGACCCCAACAATGGTGAGCCTGTGGCCCTCCAGATATTGCTGGACTAAAACTTTCCATCAAGCTCCAGATAACATGGACAGTGGTCAGGAGAGGTGTTGTAGTCCAGCTTCAGTTGTCTGCCTCTATAAGCTCTCCTACTCTGATGTTGGCTTGTTCCCTGCCACCGATGCCTCCAAAACTCATTTGGGAAGGTACCATTGTTCAGTGAGAGAGCACATACCTTAGCGGCAGAAGTCCCCAGGTTCAGTCCCTAGCACCTCCAGTAAGAAGGATCAGGTAAAAGGATGAAAAAGGCCCTTGCTCTTCCTGAGATTCTGGGGTGCTCCTGGCCAGTTAGTGCAGACCCAGGGCTGGGAACCTCAGATTCAGGGTCTACATGTGCCCCTCTAAGCTTCACTCTCTGGTCTGTTGGACTCTCCCAAGGCTACACCCCTCACTTAGCCCTATTGCATAACCCTCCTTGAGTGTTTTTGCCTGGTTGGTTGGTTGGTTTTTTAACTCTGATGATGCCTCTTGCTTACCTGGATGGAGGACAGGGGGGGGGCATGAATGTGTGTAATAGCAGCCCACCCCACTAAAGTAGCATTTATATTTATTGTTCTGCCCACTTTATCCTCTGGCCCTGCCCATCACTGGCATGTGGCCCCCAGAAGGTTGCACAGATGGGAATGCAGCCCTCTGACTGAAAACCGTCCCCCACCCTGTGTGAGTGTCTGGAGGCGGTTGGAGGATGGATAGCAGCTAACAGATTGAGGTCGAATCCAGACAAGACAGAAGTACAGTGGTACCTTGGGTTACATACGCTTCAGGTTACAGACTCTGCTAACCCAGAAATATTACCTCAGGTTAAGAACTTTGCTTCAGGATGAGAACAAAAATCGTGCTCTGGCAGCGTGGCGGCAGCGGGAGACCCCATTAGCTAAAGTGGTGCTTCAGGTTAAGAACAGTTTCAGTTAAGAACAGACATCCAGAACAAATTAAGTACTTAACCCAAGGTACCACTGTACTGTTTTGGGGGGACAGGAGGCGGGCAGGTGTAGAGGACTCCCTGGTCCTGAATGGGGTAACTGTGCCCCTGAAGGACCAGGTGCGCAGCCTGGGAGTCATTTTGGAAACACAGCTGTCCAAGGAAGCGCAGGTCAATTCTGTGTCCAGAGCAGCTGTTTATCAGCTCCATCTGGTATGCAGGCTGAGACCCTACCTGCACGCAGACTGTCTCGCCAGAGTGGTGCATGCTCTAGTTATTTCTCGCTTAGACTACTGCAATGCGCTTTATGTGGGGCTACCTTTGAAGGTGATCCAGAAACCAAAACTAATCCAGAATGCGGCAGCTAGACTGATGATTGGGAATGGCCGCCAAGACCATATAACACCTGTCTTGAAAGACCTACACTGGCTCCCAGTACGTTTCCAAGCACAATTCAAAGTGTTGGTGCTGACCTTTAAAGCCCTAAACGGCCTCAGTCAAGCATACCTGAAGGAGCGTCTCTACCTCCATTGTTCTGTCCAGACACTGAGGTCCAGCACCGAGGGCCTTCTGGTGGTTCCCTCGCTGCAAGAAGCCAAGTTACAGGGAACCAAGCAGAGGGCCTTCTCGGTAGTGGCACCCGCCCTGTGGAATGCCCTCCCACCAGATGTCAAAAAGAAAAGTAACTACCAAACTTTTAGAAGACATCTGAAGGCAGCCCTGTTTAGGGAAGCTTTTAATGTTTAATAGGTTATTGTATTTTAGTGTTCTGTTGGAAGCCGCCCAGAGTGGCTGGGGAAATCCAGCCAGATGGGTGGGGTATAAATAATAATAATAATAATAATAATAATAATAATAATAATAATAATAAATTACCCTTGGTGTAGGCAATACTGAACTAGATGCATAAATGCTTTCATCTAGTGTAAAGGTTTATTCAGACCCTCCCCTTCTCTTTCTCTTCGCCAGCTATTGTTCTCCACTTGCACCTCAGGTCTCCTCCCCTGCTGCTGTCCCTAGCAGGCCCCAGGCCACAGAGCTGAAAACCTCGGCTTCTCAGCACCAAATGCAAGAGGGTTCCTGCTGCTCCATGACTCTGGACTGCGCTGGTCTGCAGGACCTGAACAGGTCTCTGAGCCGCGCCATAGTAGCTGCGAGAGACATGAAGCTCACTACCAAGCGGATCAGCCGGTCTCTGACTTCAGATTTGAACAAAGGGAGGCACCAGCGGAGATCCTGCCTCTTTTAGCAAGAGAGCCAACTGGATGGACACCTCCTCTACTGGTTTAGCTGGAATTGCAAAAAAGGGGGGAAATGGGACTCAGTTCCCCCAAAACATAACATGGGGGAGATATTCACATAACATTCTTGGTCTTTTATGTGCCAAAGAGCACCACCATAGAGCCCCTAACTCACTGTGGTGTCCCATTTTTGGGTGCCCGACAGCCTCTTAAGCATTGTGGAGGTGCTCAAGTCTCTAGGCTGTGTGTGGCGCCTGTCTTAATACACACTGGGAGCCTTCAAAGATTGTGGAAAGGGACTGCTGCTGCACTTCCCCTTCACTCCCACCCCCTGAACAAGCAACTTAACGTCGTGTCACGAAAGCCATCTCTGCCCTTATTTTGCGCGTCTTAAAAGGGCAAATTTCCAAGCAGATTGGGGGAAGATGTAGCATTTTCGCAGACTAGGGGTAACAGTAGTGGTTTCTTTATTTTTCCAATGGACATTGAGGGTAGTGTAATGTTGGCAGGGGGCTTGGTGGTGGGTCCTTAGGTCAGCCTTAGATATTCCAGTGCTGGGTGTCCTCTACCTGCCTGTTCCTTTTTTCTCACCTTACCTCAACTGTATTTTGCCTTAAAAATGGAAGTCTTAAAAGCTCCTTTGGGGGCATAGTGGCAGAAGCAGAACATCTTCTGGCACACTGAGGCCATGTGAAGATGGTACTTCTTCTCCCCTCGATTTATTTTCAGGGAATTGAAAGGCCCTATGGGGGGCGGTCAGCAAATGGCTTGTTGTCCAGCAGACAATTCTGGCACCTGCTGCAGAGTTATCCCACTTTAGCACCCTTCATCTTCTAGGAAGATGAAGATGATATTGGGCATAAGCAGTGGCCAGTGGCTGTTCAGAGCCTTTAAGGCTATGCTCTGCCTCTACTGGTGGAACAACTGTGTCTTTGAATGCCACCTGCTGGGAAATACAAATGGTTCTGCTTTTGGACTTCCCACTGGGACATATATTGGTCATTGGGAAAACAGGATGCTAAGCTACATGGGCCATTGGCTTGATCCACCAGGGCTCTTACGTTTTTATCCTGATCGTCTTGCAGGAAGGTCTACTACCTCCTCCATGCTGTTGCTGAACTGATCTCATTCACTGTAAACATACAGCACTGTATCCAATGTTTGTCATTCTTAAGAGCAGACTCACTGAAACTAATGCAACCAACTTAGGTTCATTAATTCCGGTGGAACTAGTCTGAATACAACCCCTTACAGGGTACTGTCCTACTTACAAGGCTCAATAAGCTGAGAGTAGGACATAAAAGTTTTTGGGTGGTCCTCTTAAGGGCCGTGAGTCTATTGCAATACTTACCTCAGGACTCTTCGTGAAGCATGAGAGAAAGAGCTCTATTTTGTGAAGGGGTAGCCATGGTGAATTGTTTTCAGAGATATGTGTATATGTGTTTGGGTGTGTGTATTTGTTTTTTTACACGTGTGGTTTCAATTGCTGTTTGGTTTGGTACTATGGAATGGAAACAATGAGCATTTTGTATGTCAACTCTTTTGGGGTTTTTTTGCCTTCAAGAATGTCTTCAAAATATATTTTGCCAGAATACTTTTCTCTCCCTCCCCATTTCCTTGTGCCCATTAGGTTGTTTGTGTGTGCTTTAAGAACTTTGGGCAAGCAGCCACTCCGAGGTCCAACACATTGTAGGCAGTTTGCCAAGACCAAATGCAATCAATAAGCATCGGGGGCAGTAGATATATAACAGTATCAGACACTTTTTGCTGTCATTGTCAGGGCAAAGTTGATCAATATTTAAGACAGAACAGATATCAGTGGTGAGCAACCTTCAGCCTGCAGGCCTGATTAGGCCAGCCCACCCTCCTCATTTTGCCCACAAGGCTGGTTTGCCCAAGAGGCACTTATATTTACAACTAATGTCATATGCAGTATCAGGAGCAGGAGAGATAAAGAGGTGTCAGAGCTGGGAGGGAGTTTGTAGGTAGCCCCCATAAGCTGTCATATCAGGGCTTTGCCAGCACCAATGTTCGGCTGATCACTGGGTCTTGTAGAATATTCCTGTATTACATGCAATAGGATTCCTTCTGGGCACATGATCGCTACCCAGGAATTTGTGATCAGTAGCAGAAACAAGCTTCCTCCCACAAACCAACACATAGTTTTCCCCTAGGCATTCTTTTTCAGCAACCTAAGGCCCACCTGCATGATATATTGAGGCGGTATGAAACTGCATTCAAGCAGTCATGTGTTCCCCCGAAGAATCCTCGAAACTGTGGTTTGTTAACGGCGCTGAGAGTTCTTAGGAAATTCCCTATTCCCCTCTTTGCAAAGAGTCAATCCCTCTTTGCAGGGAATTCTGGGAACTGCAGCTGTGTGGAAAAGCACCTCTCAGCACCCTGAACAAACTACGGGTCCCAGGATTCTTCAGGGGAAGCCACAACTGTTTAAAGTGGTATAATGCTGCAGTCAATGTATAGTGCAGATAGGACCTCACCTTTAAGACAGCAGCCTTTGGGTTCTTGTTATTAGACCATTGGGAGTTAGAAACCCTAGCTGATCTGTTGGGGCTAACCCAGAGATTTCCTAGGAGAGCCTGTTCTACCTTCTGCCAATCACTGAATTAAGCAACCGCTTAAACGCAGCTGGGAAGTTGAGGCCACCTTGGCTGTTCTTAGCCCTATCCTCATTGCTGCTAATGTTCCATGCTGCCTGTAGATTATGTGAGTTGAGATGTGAGTGCAGTAATAACAGGAACTGACTCAGTTATAAGATGAGTGCCTTAGAAACATTGCAACACAAAGGAAGGGGAAGTGGGCAGCTGATGATGCATGTCTGTGCCATTTGCCCCCTGACACCTTTTTAAAATAAACTTTTTGAATCTATAAATATACCTTTATTTTATTTTTAAGAAAAAAAATCATAATGACAGATCCTTCTCAACACTCATACTATCTGTAGAAATGTGCTAAAATGTGCATTATGTTGTAGATAGTTCTCAAAGCACTTTCAGACATAGGGTGTTGGTGTAGGGTGTGTGTGTTTTGCATTGGAGCCATTACCACAAACAAAATCACTGTGAAGGTATGATAGTTGTATCTTTTTCAACATTCCTTTAAAATAAAATAAAAAACAAGCACGTCTCTGGTAATGAATGCAAATGGGTGTTTCTGTTTTTCTTGCTCAATAAATGATTTTTGTCTGCTGGTGTCTTCATTCATTTTTTAAAAAGGGGAAAGATTTCAAACACACACACTGACTCTGTTTGCACATTAAACCTACAATAAGCCAGAAAGTCTTATTTTGTTATCAAGCACAAATGATGTCCTGTCAGAGTGCTTGTACTTCCTGCTGCCCAATGCAAACAAAACAGACTGTACCAGGTTTTCTTTACATCCAAACCAGGCACTGTGGTTAGTTGCTCCCTTGCAAACTGTGATTAGCAAGTGAACAACAACAACATAAAGCTATTTCTTCACATAGCACAATCACACTTTGGAATTCGCTCCCAAAAGAAGTAGAGATGGCCACCAATTTGGATGGCTTCAAAAGGTTACAAACTGCCATATTTTTCACTCTATAAGACGCACCAGACCACAAGATGCACCTAGTTTTTGGAGGAGGAAAACAAGGGGGGGGGGATTCTGAATCTCAGAAGCCAGAACAGCAAGAGGGATCGCTGCGCAGTGAAAGCAGCAATCCCTCTTGCTGTTCTGGCTTCTGGGATAGCTGCGCAGCCTGCATTCGCTCCATAAGACGCACACACATTTCCCCTTACATTTTAGGAGGGGGAAAGTGAGTCATAGAGCAAAAAATATGGTAATTGAAGGAGAGCAAGGCTAAGATTGGCAATCTATGATGGCTATGCCTTAACTCCACTGTCAGAGGCAGTATGTCTCTGACTACCAGTCGCTGGGGATCACAAGTGAGGAGAGTGCTTTTGCATTCAGAGATGGCTCACTGCCATCTGGTTCACCATGGTAAGACCAAGATGCTGGACTAGATGGGTCTTCGGCTGGATGCAGCAGCTTATGATCTTCACAAGTCATGGCGGCTTCAGGATGGCTACCAATCATAACTTGTTAAGGAGAAGCACAAAGGATCTCCTGGTTATACTATTTATATGGAAGGAGGAATGAAGTACTAGCAACTGGGCGCTGTTTGCTTGCTTTCGATAAAACATGGGAATATTGTTATAGGCAAGCACAGCCTGCACCAGGGCTCTCTTACAAGATAAGAGCAAGGTGTGGTTGGCAAATTTTCCTTGGAAATTCACCTGTTTGGTTGGTCTCCCCCATTCGAAGCATATGCTGCCATTTCAAAATCTTGAAAAAAGTATCAGTAGCATCTTCATGGAGCACCTCATATTTGGACCACAGTTTTAAGATGCAGAACCTTAACTCAAGAGGTGGTGGAGTTTGTCCATAGGCCTACCTCACAGAGCTGATGACATATCCAGTGAGACAAAATCTAGAAAACACTCTGCAAAGTGAAATATTTCCTTAAGCATCTCTCTGCCTTTTGTCTCCTGCCCCCTCCCCGCACTCCAAACTAGTTCCCATGTCAAATCAATCCTCTTTTACCTCGCTCGATGGGACAGTAAATCATTTATTGACTCCAAGTGCTTTTTTTAAGTTACAGAAGAACAGCTAAACAGAGATGACACGTTTGTGCTTCAACAGTTCCAAACACTGAAATTTCAAGAATTAAACAAGTTGCATAACAAGAATTTGCTGCTGTTTTTCTCTTTTGATAAAGTGTGTGTGTGTGAATATATATATATATATATATATATATATATATATATATATATATATATCACACCAAAAACAACAAAAACACATCTAAACAAAAGGGAGAGAAAGAGATACCTTGAAGCGGCTGCAATGCTAAATTTAGAAGGGGAAGGCAGGGGGGGATGGGAGGGTGCAAGAAAAGGTTGGAGAGCTGGCAAAACAGTTACTGATGCAAAATGACCACAACCATTGCCCGAAAAACAAATATATTATGGGCAAGGGAGGGGGGAAATGGACCACAAAAATAGTAGCGAACAGAAAGAGTATTTTCTTCTCTCTGTTGGGATATTCTAGGAAGAGACATTAATGCCCTGGGACAGGTGTAAGAGGGACAGCCCAAAACTGCAGGGAAGAAAATACAGTTTTTAAAAAATATCACAGTAAGCGAACACAGCCATTGTGGGAGTCAAATGAGAAGAGGACACACAAGGAAGACTCGGTAAACCACTTTACTTCAAGCTTGTTAGGACGACCACAATACACAATTATTTAATTCATATACATACAGTCTGCAGGGGGAGCAGAAGGACCGGCAAAGGGATCTATAAATGCAGAACAATTGGGGATTTTTGGCGCTTGCCACAGCCAGCAATGTTTCACTACTGGATGATGAGAGATAGAAAGGGGGAAGGAATCCAAAGGGTGCAGGGCAAAATTTGATGACGAGAAATGCCATTGTTGACAGCAGGAGAAACGAAACGCTCCAGCTGAGGTTAAGCTTGAGCTTTAGTCAACATGACGCCCCACAGACTGTGGGGACTACATTTCCCAACAACACAGGAAGACGGATGTTGTAGACTGTATATTGTGGGCTACAGTTCCAATCAGCTCCCCACAACTACTGTGGGCTGATGGTCATTGTAGTCCACACTATCTTCAGTCACTATGTTAAATAGGATAGTAATGTTGCTCACTCGAATCCCATATTAGCTCAATAGACATAGAAGCACTTAAACTGTGGCTGCCTGGTTGATGATGTCATTTCCCAAATCCGTTTTGCTACTTCCAGTTCAATCCTGAAATATGTCATGTGTTTATTTTTTATTTTTGCTCCTAAACAAGCCAGGAAGAAATTGGGTACAATCCAGCCCAGAGCTGAGGAAGCTTTTAAGCCCATTTAAAGCTCAATGGTATATTCTTTGTTGGAGAACAACCACAAGGGAGTGCTGTGGGGCCAGAAATGATGTCTGTGGGAAGCATCTAAGTCCCACACAGAGGAGATCCATTAAAAGGAATGTACCTAGGTTGGTCATGCCACCAGGTTTAATGGGTCTACTCTGTGTACTCTGTGTAGGACTAACATTGGATACAGCCTCTAGTTTTCACAGCAAAGATCCTGGTCACTGTGTCTTTGCCCGGGGCAGTGATCTTTCATCATTCTCTCAAAAATGTATTTCCCCTTCCTGACAGTTTTCAAGCCACTTGAGCTCCCTCAAGTCACACAAATGGGAGGGATTAAATGATTCACAACAGCTGACACATTCAGCATCATGCAATCTACACCATGCAGTGTACATCTACACCACCCAGCCAATCTGTCATCTGTCACTGAAAAGAGAAAGCTGTATAGTCTTGGAGTCTCCTCCTTCCTTAGTAGGCAAAGCAAGGAAGTGCCAACATTGCTTACTACAGGGGCCGCAGATGTGCTGTTGGATGTAAACTCCCATCAGCCCCAGCCAGCATGGTGATGGGAGTTGTAGTCCAGGAATGTCAATTCAATGCAGTACAATGCAGATTTCTGCTTTGTGGGCAGGACAGTTGGGTTGGAGACAGATAAAAGATGATTAAAAGAGCGGTGCAAAGAAAGTAGGCCTCTCTGCCCCACACAGCAATGTGTGAATCTGCCAAGCTAGAAGCAAATGTGGGGTGCACAGGATGTGTAGCTCACATCCCACAAGCAGCAAACTCTCTTTCAAACTGACGTCAGCTTCTCTAGAGCCTGCGTTAAGGAATGCAGATTCCAGGGACTCTAGACATGTGCTTGCAAGAGTACAGGGGGCAAAGCTAGAAGGACAGAGGAAACAAGCTGACTATACTACACAGCGTATCATTTTACATGAGCTGCGGCTGCCTCCAGAGAATCACGGGAATTGTGGTTTCAAGACAACTTTGCTCTCAGCAAACTACTGAAAGGAAATTGACTCCCAAACCAGAACAAAGACTATTGAATGAATACACCATTGCTAGCTGTTGCCTTATGCTTTCATGGGCCAGAAAAGTCTGGAGATCCCGATGGATCCTGCCCAACCAGGGCCTGCCTTCTGGAAGCCAGTAAGAGGAAGCATCCCAGAACCAGAAAATCCCGCCTGCTATTCATTGAACCGTGAAATCAGAGACATACTGTGGTCTAGATGTTAAAGCGCTAGAGTTCGTATCCCCAGTCAACCACAATCTTACTGAGTGGTGTTGGGTTTCTCACCATGAGTAAGACAGACCTTCCTCACAGGGTTGTTGTGCAGATAAAATTGGTGAGACAGCCCTGGGCCCTCAGGTGGAAGAATGTGATAAATAATATTACAGAATTCACAAGCGAACTCTGCCTCGTTAAAGGTATCAGCAAAGTGCTAAAATAAAGCTCCTTCCTAAAGAAAAAAAAACAAAACATTTGCCAACATGTTTCAAACCAATTAAAAACCAGGGGTTGGTCTCCAAATATGCTTGTGTTGAAATAAATCATCATTCCTGGGTGGGACAAAGAAGATCTAATAAGGAAGATTGATCCAGACATGCTGGAATTGCAAACCACAAACACGCCATTTAAAATATTGCTCCAAAAAAGTTGGAAAAGGTCAGGGGTGAAGCAATTTAAAAAAACAACCCAGAAATGCACCAACCACCTACACACTGATAAACTAAATAAATATGAAAATTGAGAGGACAATCTCAACAACAACAGCAGTAGCAGCAGCAGCAGGGGGGACGAGGGAGGACAAGGAAGGTCAAATGACAGTTATTTCCAAAACGCAAGCAAAAATCCCAATACACAGTGGGGGGAAGAAGAGCATTCCTTTCACAGTTTGCATCTGAAGTTAGGTACAAGATCACATAGCCATAAATAAGTCACAAGCATTCGTCCATCCGGGCAGAAAACTAAAACCAGAACTAAAAGGACATCATCATTAAAAAATAATATTATCAGCATCGTCGTCATATAATCGCCATGGATGAAATGATGGAAGTTTAGTTTTTGGTGGTTTATTTTGGAGGACACATATGGAGATAATATCTATATTATAGAATATATTATTTTTCTTATCTTTCTTTTTTCTTTTCTCTGTCTTAGAGACAATGGAATTTCCCCACCCCAAACCCTTCTCTTATTTACCTTCGTTTCAAATGTAGGATAGAAGGGGAAACCAAGACGAATAAGAAGAAGGTGAAATGGAAGCAGTCAACAAATTTAAGTGGGGCAAGGATCACCCCAGAGCTGGAAGGAAATGGGATGCCCCAAATGTCATGTCACTGCTTTTTTGATGATGGTGTCAAGGAGGGAAGGGCAGGAAATGGGGGAGGAGAGAAAGAGGGAAGGGTCTGTGTGTTGGTGTGTGTGTGTGTGTCTGTTTAACTGCTAATTTCTTCATCCGTTTTATTCAGTTTCTTCAGAGTGTCCAGCAGTTTCTGTGGGGTGAGGACGTGAGTAGAGCCTGCAAATGGGGGTTGGGGGGAGTGGGAGGCAGGGAGAAGAGGAGAGAGATGCATATTAGAACTCCCACCCTGAAAAAGGCATCAGAAAAGGGGGAGGGGTTGTCATCTATAAGGGCAGGGGCCTTGGTGACCTGCTGTGGGTTTGGGTGGGTGGGGGCGAGGATGGGGGAGGCGCTATTGCACCCACGTCTGAGCAAATGCATGTGCTAAGGACTGCCTGCCCCACCCCCCAACAAAAGCAAATCAGGCAAGTTATTATCAAAAGTTTTTAAGAGGTGCAACAGGGTGGAACAGAGGGTCAAAATTGATCACCAACTCCCATAAGTGGCATGCTGGTGATGTGGTAAGTTAGAGCAGCAGCCACTGTGTGGGGGAGGATTTGTGAACCCCCTTATCAGGTGGCCCCAATCCATCCCCTTCTACACCAGTTTCTGTTATATACATAGGAAAAGAAGAGAGAAGAATTGCAGACACCGCCCCCCTCCCTGACACTCAGAACCTCTTACCTGCCACGGGGACAGCGTACCAATTTTTATTTTTATTTTTTAACCACTGGAAGAAATGCTTGCAAAAATGTTAAGCCTATGGAACTACGATTCCATCTAGTGCAGGAAAAGGCAAGGCGAAAACCGGAAACGAAAGAAAGAAAGAAAAAATATAGAATACCAGATGGAGGCTTTGTAACCCCGTGAGTTAAGTGTGGTGAAGGAATGATGCATATGGTATGCTGGAGAGGGCAGCATAAGGCCATTGACGTCGAGGGCGCAGAGATAGATAGCGAAAGCAAGGCAGGAGTGGCTGTGTGGCTCATAAGGCCATGGCATGCAGTGGCAAATGGCAGGCTGTCAGATAAAAGATCGCCTCTTCCTCTCCCGCCTCAGATGGGAGGGAAGAGCCAAATAAGAAAGAAAGAAAGAAAGAAAGAAAGAAAGAAAGAAAGAAAGAAAGAAAGAAAGAAAGAATTGCCTATACTTGAAAATGTGCATGTATATACATATTGAGATATGGAGAAGGGCTTTGAGAGGAGTCAGGGAGAGTGAGATACAAGGAATATTGCAGGAGCCTTCAAGAGAAAGCCCATGTCACTGAAGACAAAGAAGGAGGGGGGATCCATGATGACCAGGGGCCCCTTGGGCGAAGAAAGAGAGCACTCTCCTTCCTGTAACCCCAGTAAGGTAGAGACGCATCAGTGGGTAAGGGATTTGTGCACCCCTTAAAAAGGCAAATTTTCCCAGAACTACCAGTGGACACTGGTAAGGAGCTGCTGCTCTTAAAACTGCGTTGTAAGAGCTGCCACTTCTTCAGAACATGGGATCAAGCTTGCTTTTTCCTCTGCTCTCCCACCGCTTATTTTATCAAGTGCCATGGTGTTTTTCAGATTGTCTTAGATGATGATTCTTGTAAGCTGCTCTGGGAGCCTTTGGAGGTATAAAATGCTGTAAATAAATATGTAATTATGGCTACCCTTGACCAGAGTGTGTGTTAGGAAATAAAAACAACAACAAACAATAAGATTCTAAGGCCTGCTGACAATTGGGACACTCTGTGGGCACAGATGAGGATGAGTGTGTGTGTGTGTGTGTGTGTGTGTGTGTGTGTGTGTGTTTGGTTTGTGTATGTGTTGCTCTAGCCTTGCATCTCTATGCTCAAAGCATGGCAGCTAGGTCCAGTATAGCACTAAACGTCCATCTGGACTGCACTGGGGTCCTGCTCCCTTAACACCAGTGTCCCATGTGCCAAGAACCCCACCTCTTAAGCAATGCAAAACTCACTAGCTGGCACCTCCACTTAACAAAATAAAAAATGATCCAAAGCAGGAGAAGTGTGATGAGGCTGTACCAAAGACCTTGGGAGGCAATAAGCCAGTCAGGACAAACAAGTGAACATACAGCAGCCATACAACCATCATGGCTATTGGGGCAGGAACTTGCAAGCTACAAACGAGCAAGCTTTTCAGAGGCGTTCCTTGCTTCTCTGGAGTCACTGACTTTCCCCATCTCCTGTTCCTCTTTGAGGCAGAGCAGGAAATGCAACTTCCTTCCCACCAGCTCAGGAAGCAGGAGCACCAAAGGACAGGCAAGCTAATTTGGCGCCGTAGGCAGATAAAGCCCCACAGGGCCTCTCCCTGAGAGTAAAACAAAAGCAGGACTCTTTCATTCTATCTAGACCATGCAATATATTCTCCCATAACAGGGTGGGGGGGTGGGTGAGAGGGGCTCCCAAGGGGCAGCTGACCCAGCCCTCACCACACCCCCTGTAACAGTGACAGCTAGGCAGGCGTTTTGGCTGATTAGAGCAGGCAGACAGAGAATGCACTGTAGTAACAGCAAATGCCCAGCAGTATTTTCATGAATGTATCAACTGCTCTGGGAGACTGTCACTGGAACTTTGGCAGGAACAGTGCTGAAAGCCAGGTGATGGGAAACCTGTGGCCCAGTGGCGTCGCGTGGGGGGTGCAGGGGGGGCGGGCCGCACCGGGCGCAACATCTGGGGGTTAGGGTTAGGGGGCGCAAATCCACGGGTTAGGGGGCACAAATCCACGGGTTAGGGGGCGCAAATTACTTGCCTTGCCCCGGGTGCTGACAACCCACGCTACGCCACTGCTGTGGCCCTACCGACATTGACTCCAACTCCTATAGTTCCAGACCAGCACGGCCAAATAGTCAGGGATGATTAGAGTTGACAGGTTTCCCCACCTCTGCTGTAAGCTTATTAACACCTTTTTAAAAGCCAAAGAATTCTTGGCAGGTGCAATGCTACGATTTACCAAAATGGACTCTGAGCAAAAGTTAAACAAGTTTCAAACCTGTTTAAATCTGAAGTGGCAAATGGACACTTCCCAAGTCTAAATGCAGCCCCTTTTCATTTTCATATTTTTTTAAAAATGGGAGTGTTGACATTTCCTTTGGAAATAGATCACCGTTGGTGGGAGGAATGGGCAAGTTCTGAATAAGAGATGGTGTAGGATTTGATGGAAGCAACGCTGGGCACATTTTCAAAACCGTTGTTTTAAAGACAGAAAAAAACCGCAAGCATTTTCTCATTTAAAAAACCAAAAAATGGACAAAGAAAGAAGGAAAGGTGGGGGGGGGAGAGAGAGAGAGAGAGATAGGAAAGAGAGAGAGAGAGTGATGTAATAATCAAAGAAGCCCTTCCGAGCGAGGGAAGAGTTTCTTTTTCTATAGTAAGCTGCTTTTACTTTTTATTGTTTTCTTTGGCTCTCATTCCATTGTTGGAGCCTGTTCCTCAAAAGATACCCTAGTGGAATCTCTGAAGTCGGGATGCCTCAGATCCATGAGAAATTTGGTGGGAGTAAGAATGTGAGTAGAACCTGCGGGAGAACAGAGTGTGGGCTGACTCCTTGCACAGAGAAAAACAAAAAAACAATTCAAAAGGGCACATGCTGAAAAAAGATTTTTCTTTTCCTTTAAAAAGGCCTTTAACATTACTTCATTATCAGCAGAAAGTATCAGTACAAAGAAGCAGAGTGAACATGTGCGAAAGAAGCAAATGTGGAAATGACAGACACACATACGAACAGAGAGACGAAGGCAGATGGACAGTCGAGGAAAGCATCATCAAGGCATGCAGTGGAGTGGAGTTGATGGATCTGGGTTTTGGCAGTCACCACTGGGCCTCCAGGAACTGCTGTATGCAGCAGAAATGCGTTTGGGGTTCAAGTTAGGAATGGGCCAATCCATCAATTTTGGTTTCTCCTAGTTTCTCATTGTTCGAATCTTAAGTTCAGTTATCCACATTCATCTGTAATTATTATTTTTTCCCCATATAAAAATATGTTTATCTCATGTATACAAATTCAGATTTAGGTGTGAATGTTCCTCAACACGCACAAGTCTGTATGCAATTGTGTCCTAAAATGCACATTTTCACTAAGCAATTCGCTATGTAACCCATGCACAATTTACCCTAGTAGTGTATGCATTTTTGCAGACAGCACTTGGGCTCTCCTTCAGTGAAGGTTTTTAAAACAGAGGTTGGATGGGAATCTGTCAGGGATTCTTTAGCTGTGACTCTTGCATTGCAGGGCATTGCACTAGATGACTCAACTCTACAGTTCTATGACTGTATGAAGTTCAATCCTGTAGGGCAGTGTTCCCCAACCTTGGGCCTCCAGCTGTTTTTGGACTACAATTCCCATCATCCTTGGCCACTGGTCTTGCTAGCGAGGGATGATGGGAGTTGTAGTCCAAAAACAGCTGGAGACCCAAGGCTGGGGAACACTGCTGTAGGGAATTCTCTCATGCACTCTTATGCTGCAGAAATAAGGATTGACCTCCCTGCACATTCGCTGATGTCCTGCATGGTCACAATGTTCCTCCATCCCCATGAGCCAACCTTGACAGAAGGGTCAGACTACCCCCTATCAGTTACCTGGCTTCATTGTGAGGTTGGACTGCTAGGTGACTTGGCCCACCGGACCAAAAAGGTTTACAAACCCACCCCCACCCCCGGTTAGATGTCTCAAAATAATTCAGCTGAATGAGGGATGAGAAAATTAAGTTTGCATTTGAAGATTGGGCTACTGAATTCACAGCTGCCAAAGCAATATATGAACCAGCCATCTTTCAAACTTGGACTACTGCAATGCACTCTACATGGGGCTACCTTTGAAGGTGACCCGAAAACTACAACTAATCCAGAATGTGGCAGCTAGACTGGTGACTGGGAGTGGCCGCCGAGACCACATAACACCAGTCTTGAAAGACCTACATTGGCTCCCAGTACGTTTCTAAGCACAATTCAAAGTGTTGGTGCTGACCTTTAAAGCCCTAAACAGCCTCGGCCCAGTATACCTGAAGGAGCATCTCCATCTCCATTGTTCTGCCCTGAAGTTGCCATGGGTTGAACCTTAGACCTTCTGCATACAAAGCAGGTGCTCTGTGCTCCTCTTACTGTGTGTTTGTTGTTTCTAAAAACCAAGGGCTGCATACACAACACGCATATAAAGTGCATGGCTGACCCCAAAGAATCCTGGGAAGTGAAGTTTAAGTGTTCTGGGAATAATAGTTTATGCCATGGATATAAGAGCTGCTGCTTTTATTTATACTGCTTTCAGTTTTGTTCTTTGTTTTCATCACTTGTGAGCCCCTTAATTGCCCTTGAGGCCAAAAGGCAATCATGGAAATGTTGGTCTGAATAAATGAATAGGTCTAGTTAACTAAGAGGCGGCATGGAGATTGATGCCTGACACCCAGGAAGAGCATGAGATGGTGCCTGGTTCCTTGATGAACATTTAAAACACACACACACACACACACACACACACACACCTATCACAATCCTAGATCAGACAAAGTGTGCATCGTTCAACATTAAAAGCTACATTTAACAGTTACCTGACATGTCACATGTACATACATACAAACATACATACATATACAGGCACAGAACAGTGAAGCCACATGGCAAACCAAGATATGAGAGTAGAGAAAGAGGAAAATAGTTATAAAGGAGGCTCACCTCCAAGAAGGGAAAAATCCAGTGAGCAGGTGGGGGCAAGGGATGCAGACCTGTAGTGCTCCAGACATTTCTAGAATCTGGCTCTCATCAGAGGTGCATCCAGCACAGCCAATAGTCACGAATGATGGGAGTTTGAGTCCAGCAACATCTGGGGGGCCACAAGCTCCCCATGCCAGATTTAAACCCACACCTGTCCCCAGTCGTACATAATATGAGACTGCAGGGTCCAATCATTCAATTGAAAGGAGTATTCAGATGATGGGAAATGAACCCTCCAGCCAGCACTCCCAATGGTCAGGGATGCAGCAGTTGCCATCCAGCAACATCTGGAGGGCCACATATTGCACACCCTAGATCTAAGCAGCAGCATTCCCTACTGCATGCAACGGAAGGAAGAGGCATTCCTTCAGACTGGAGAACCTGTAGCAATCCAGATGCTGGGCTGCAACATTCAATATGCCAGAACGATTAAAGTTGCCATCCAGCAACATCTGGAGGGGCACAAGTCACACCATCCCTGGGATAGGCAGCTGTTGGGATGGAAAATGAGAGGCCTGGGGGTTAAGGTTGATCCAGAAAGCCTCTGTATTGGAAGGGCCAGCCCTAGACAAATTGGTTCCTCCTAGACCCGAAAACTCAGGGTGCCTATAATAACAAAGGTTACTTGTTATTTTATTTTTTGGATACATTTTAAAGATACGGTTGGCTTTCTCCTCTTTTGCCTCAGTTGCCATTGGAGAACCTAGCAGGAAAGTGGGCAGGGAAAAGCAGAATGAATTGGCACTACTAGTAATTGGGCTCCAGCTCTTACCGTGGGCCTCTCTACCTTCTGCCCCACCAGTCCCAATGGCGTTTATCATTCACGTCCCCCTTGCAGGGAATAGATGCTCTGCCAGGGAACTGGAGAACCTTCCACCAGCATTGGATCCCCAACTTCCACAGGTAAGCCGCTAGGGGGGAAGTGGGGGAGGTGGAGCCAGATACTTGATAAGCAATTCAAACAGGCCCCATTTGAACAAGAACCATACTTGACTAGCTCCTGCCCACAATCAGTCACACAGTTTGGGATCCCTTGCCACAGCAGAGTTGCCTGTGCAGGGAGTCAATTATGGCTGCATTCACACCATACATTTAATGCACTTGTGTTGCCCTGTCTCAAACAGTAGTGGCTTCCCCCAAAGTGTCCTAGGAGCTGTATTGTGCTAAGGGTGCTAAGAGTTATTGGGAAACACCCCCCCCCCCATTTCCCTCCAAGACCTACAGTTCCCAGAGTTCACCAATTGTTAAACTGCCCTGGGAATTGTAGCTCCATGAGCAGAATAGGGGCCTCCTAACAACTAAACAACAACAACAACAAACAAACAACTCTCAGGGCCCTTAGCAAAATATACTTCTCAGACTTACGGACTCAATGTTAAGACCGCGTTCGTGGAAGACAATCTTACTCGGCTACGAGTGATTGCCAAAGAAGAAGATGACAAAGACACTTCTCAGAATTCTCTGGGGGAAGCCATGACTGTTTAAAGTGGCATTGTTCTGCTTTAAATGTTAAGGTTGCTTACATAAAAAAATAACAATGCTTTAGTTGGAACTGTAGGAGTTAGGGATGTGAAATAGAGATCTGGCTAGATCAACCATCGTTCAGTGGGATCTCTCTAGAACAGGCCACCTGGAGACTGGATTTTGCCACAGGTGGGAGCAGATAGGGAAGGGATAAGGAGGAAGAGACAGACAGGTAAGCAGACACAGGGAGACAGAGAAAGAAGAGGACAGAGAAGCTCATGATGGAGTGAAGAAAAGGGAGGTGGGGCCAAGCATGACTCTGCCAAAAGGACTCACCTATTAGCACCTCCCACTTCCCACTGGCTTGAGTCACCTCATAAGCGCAGCGCATCTCATTCAGGCCCACACCCCCCAGGATGAAAATGATGAGGCGGGGGCCACTCCTGTACTCCCCAGGAGCCTTGTTCTTGTGCCAGTGTCCATAGCGGGCACTGAATGCAGGAGAGAAAAGAAGGACAAACAAGAGGAGGCGAAAATACATCATGCAGAAGTTCAACAATTTTAAAATACATGGAATTGTGTTAACATGAACTAAATGATCCCGCCTAGGATTGCACATCACACAAGCTTGTGAGTAGTCAGAAGTGACAGGTCACACACATTGTCCTGTTGCAATCCTTACAAACAACCCCCACAAGGCCCAGCTGCACTATACATTGACATCACTACAAGGTAAAAAAAAAAAAGGTAAAGGACCCCTGGATGGTTAAGTCCAGTCAAAGGTAACTATGGGGTGCGGTGCTCATCTCCGCTTTCAGGCCGAGGGAGCCGGCATTTGTCCACAGACAGCTTTCTGGGTCATGACTAAACCACTTCTGGTGCAATGGGACCATTTACCTTTGCACCGTAGTGGTACCTATTTATCTACTTGCACTGGTGTGCTTTCGAACTGCTAGGCTGGCAGGAGCTGGGACCGAGCAACAGGAGCTTGCCCCGTTGTGTGGATTCGAACTGCTAACCTTCCAATCGGCAAACCCAAGAGGCTCAGTCATTTAGACCACAGCACCATCACTACTATTCCACTTTAAACAGTCATGGTTCCTGCCGTATCTAGTATTATGAAAAACAGGGAAACACCTCTCCCTATCCACTTTCTCCACACCACACATAGTTTCTATACACCTCTATCATGTCTCTTCTTACTTGTCTTTTTTCTAAACTAAAAAGCCCCAAACGCTGCAACCTTTCCTCATAGGGCAGTTGGTTTGTCCTCCTGTGAGCTTTTTGCAGCTCTGCAAATGTCCTTTTTGAGGTGAGGCAACCAGAACTGTACACAGTATTCCATGGGTGGCCTTACCATCAGTGGGTAAAACAGCACTAAGACACGGGCAGCTTTTATTTGCAAGCCCTATTCCCAACATGGGATTCAAATTCTTCCACGCTTCCATTCCTTTAATAATGTGGTTGCTTTTTATGCTGTGCTTTCATGACAAGGCAGCGCAAACCAGATTGGAGGGGTGTTAGAACAGAAGATAAAAGGAGGAAGGTGCAACCCAAGGCATGCCTTTGTGGCTGTTGCTGGCCTGGGAGCAAGGTGTGAAGCCTTCTTCCTACCTGACCGCTGTAGTGCTGAAGGAAGCAGAGGATCGGGTGGAAATGTAAGGGTAGTGTTTGGTGTCCAGTTTGTCCTCAATGGCATCCTAAAAAGAGAAGAGCAGAAGATCAGCAGTTTTGGAAGAGCTTTCGTATGTGCATCCTAGTGAGCTAGCTCTAAAGTAAAGGGAACCTTGACCATTAGGTCCAGTCGTGACCGACTCTGGGGTTGCGGTGCTCATCTCGCTTTATTGGCTGAGGGAGCCAGTGTACAGCTTCCGGGTCATGTGGCCACCATAACTAAGCTGCTTGTGGTAAACCAGAGCAGTGCATTGAAACGCCGTTTACCTTCCCGCCAGAGTGGTACCTATTCATCTACTTGCACTTTGACGTGCTTTTAAACTGCTAGGTTGGCAGGAGCAGGGACTGAGCAACGGGAGCTCACCCTGTCGCAGGGATTCGAACCGGCGACCTTCTGATCAGCAAGTCCTAGGCTCTGTGGTTTAACCCACAGCGCCACCCGCATCCCTGCTAGCTCTAAGGATGAGCAAATCCGTCAACTCTGGATTCTCATTTCTCATTTTCAGTTCTGCACATTTCCACATCAGTTTGAAATTTTCTTTTAGCCTACATCTGCATTTTAGTGTAAATTTCTCCTAATATGCACATTTTTCTCCTTAGAGACACATTTTTCTATGTCGTTTTTCCTAAGCATAGCAATTTGCCCCCATGGCTTCAATGCACATCTCATGTTCATTAGGAGCTGTGCATTTAGGATTGGGGGTCCAATTTTATGGAACTGTTTAGACAGGCCTTCACAATATGAATTTTCTCTTTCTAACCAACCAATATTTGAAGGTGCTTTACTGGTGTTTTTAACTCTGCAGATGCTTTTTGTAGATGCCTCAGGGCCGGCCCAATACATGTTGGTGCTTGAGGTGAATCATAACACGGTGTCCCACCCAGTGGTGGACCTACATTTTGGGGGCTCTGAAGCTTGAACTGTTATGGGGCCCCCTTTGCAACTAGCAACGAGGTCTGGGTAGCCACTGTTATCTTCTTCAAGACAGTTGTTCCATAACAGATCATCATACCTTTAGAACATCTGTGCTACTGACTCTCAAACCTAGGGATTGTTGAAATATATACAACAACAAAAAGAATCAATTTGAGTTGTGCGACTCAGTTTGGGTCTACTAGACCCAAAAATTCTAAGCAATGTGGACTAAAGTCGTTTCTTGGGGGGCCCTGGGATCAGGAGCTCTGAAACTTAAGCTTCACTAGTTTCATAGTAGATCCATCCCCAGCTCCACCACCCCCAGGAAAGAAGAAGTGAGTGAAGATCTACATGAGGAACAATGGGAGTAATCAAATCAACCGTACCCAGCAGTTAAAGAGGGAATGAAAGGCTGTCATGAGGGGAAATCACACCAGTTGGGTGTAGACCCCAGAAGATCCCAGAAGGCAGCCCCCACCATTTCCTTTTGGGTGGGGCAAGAAGACCAGCAATGCCTCCTATTTGCCAAGAGGCCACTATAGAGGCAGCAGATCCAGCCTCCAAGGAGCACGCCACAGCCATGGCTCCTACCAAGGTGATAGCAGCAGGAGGTGGTGTATATTTGGAGACTGTTGATTTGGCCACCAGAGGCAGTTGTCTCTCATTTCCTTACAGTGGGCCGGCCCTTGGATGCCTCTCATTCTTTTAAGCCTTAATACATTTTTTAAAACAATACAGATTATAAATATGCAAATAGAAAACCAAGGAGGAACACAGACAGGGAGCTGTTGCTAATGGTACTCTTCCCCAAAGATGCCTTCATCAAGTGCTTGACCCTATCAACTGTCAGCGTCAGCCCTATGATCACCGCCAAATCCAGGGAGATCCAGGCTGCTCATGTCCATCACATACCCACCTGCAAACTTCATAGGAACAGCCAGTCTGGTCACAGGCAGAGTAACAAATGTAAATCTTACTTTAGGACAGCTGGCTAGTTTCTGCTCCTCCCCTCCATCCAGGCAAGCAAGAGGCGTTATCACAGCTCAAACACACATTCCAGCCAGACAACAACTCTCAGGGAGGATGCGAAGCAGAGAGTGTGGCTAGACTGGAGATGTGGCCTAAAGAGAATCTCAGGGGCCAGACAGATAGGCCCGTAGGACCACATTTGACCCCTGGGCCTCAAGGTTCCCCCTCCTCTAGTTTAAATCTTTACCTCCATAATATCCTTTACCACTGGGGTCCATCGAGACAGCTGGTAGGTCTGCTCGCTGATTCGCTCCTTCCGCTCAGGCTTGCTTCTGCGGCGTAAGGTAGACTGAGAAGAAGGAAATAGGCAATTGCAAACATGGAGGGAGTGTGAACAAAAAAGGCAGACACACCACACAACTGGCTTTCTTTTTTGTGCTTTAGTTTAGGGCAACGCCTGTGCCTTGCAAATGGGCCACTAACAAGTTAAGCTCCTTCATGGTGCTGATGAAAGCTGCAGGGACCAGATACAGGATTTATCTCAATCACATCAGTGTCTGGTGCACAAAGTGAGGATTTCATAATAGCTGCTGGCACCCTTCCCCACAAAAAGAGAAAATATCATAGGAAGAAGCATAAAGTAAATTCCAGCTATAAATTTAAACCACCAACATACATCACTTTTATACCCCTTTAACTTGCATGGCTTTCTTCCACAGAATTTTGCGAACTACAGTCTAGAAAGACTCCCAAAGATTGTAGTGGCAATCCCTAGCTCTTCCACACGCTGAAATATATTTCCCATGATTCCCTGGGAAGATGGAAAAATTGTTGAATTAGTCCAAGGCTGTTGACAGACACAACAATCTTTGAATAATGGAATGGAAAAGTCAGAAGAATTTACTTTTCCCATAGGTCAATGCCCCTTCATAGAGAATAAAGGCACCACCCCTAATCTACTGTGTGTCAGTGGACGTCCTAGGATTCAGAAAAGGTTTAAGTTAGGTATATTAGCTTTATTAAATTTACTTGAAGCCTTGTACTCGGCGTAGTCCAGAAATTCCAAGAAACCCCAAAACCTGTGCAGTTTGGAGAAGCTCAGTCCACCATTTTGTTTCAAAATGGTGTCCAGCTGTATCCAAACACAGACAAAAATCTGCTTTTTGATCTCAGGAACGATCATGCAAAATCTGCTTATGACAACATAAAGAGGTATACAAATGCATACAGAGCAGCCAGACAAACAACTTCCCAAAAGATCTAGTACAGTAGTACCTTGGGTTAAGTACTTAAATCGTTCCGGAGGTCCGTTCTTAACCTGAAACTGTTCTTAACCAGAAGCACCACTTTAGCTAATGGGGCCTGCGCTGCTGGAGCACGATTTCTGTTCTCATCCTGAAGCAAAGTTCTTAACCCGAGGTACTATTTCTGGGTTAGCGGAGTCTGTAACCTGAAGCGTATGTAACCTGAAGCGTCTGTAACCCGAGGTACCACTGTAGATGTATTGTTATTATTTATATACCACCCTTCATCACAAGATCTCAGGGTGGTTCACATGATAAAAAGGCAAAAGCACAAAGAAATAGTTTAAATAAAAAGAACAGAATAATACCCCCCCACACACACACAAACACATTAAAAAGGCTGTAAATGTTAATCAGACAAACACCTGGTTGAAGAGGGCCATTTTTGCCTGGCACCTGAAGGCACCAGAAGAACCTCCCTGGGGGAGCATTCCATGAACAGGTGGCTACTATACAGAGAAGGCCTGCTCTCTTGCTGCCACTCTCAGGGCCTCAGGATGTTGGTGACTGAGTCGGTGTTCCAGCTTTGCATGCTGAGCTGCAGCCCTTCTCCTTCAGCAACTGCAAAGCCATCTCCAAAAGCCATTGCTCAAAAATCTTCAAGACCAGGTAAAAACTTACATCTGTGATGATGGGTACTCCAAGGTGGGCCATATTGGTGATGATCTCACTGTCCTCAGGTGGAATCTGAGCATGTTGAATCAGCTTGTTGAGATTTTCCTCAGTGATGCCTGGGAGGGTGGAAAAACATAAAAAATGAGGCTATTTCCCTCCCCCAAAAAGATATATAATTTTACATGTCGCTCAAGCAGCCCTTTCGCCAGGTTTTCAAAACTTCTGAGTTTATTGACCCCATGGATGGACTTACAAAGTTGTCATTGACCCCAACCCAAATTTTTAAGAACATGAATGAAATAAAGTCAAGAAATACCAGCATATAATCAACATTTATCAATCATCAATCACCATGACTTGAAATCATAAAACGAAAGAAAAATAAGGAAGTAGAAAAAAGTATAAAGAGGTAAAGGGCGGACAACTCTGGGGTTGCGGTGCTCATCTCGCTTTATTGGCCAAGGGAGCCAGCGTACAGCTTCTGGGTCATGTGGCCAGCATGACTAAGCCGCTTCTAGCGAACCAGAACAGCGCACAGAAACGCCATTTACCTTCCCGCTGGAGCAGTACCTATTTATCTACTTGAACTTTGGCATGCTTTCAAACTGCTAGGTTGGCAGGGGCAGGGACCGAGCAACAGGAGTTCACCCCATCGAAGGGATTCAAACTGCCGACCTTCTGATCGGCAAGCTCTAGGCTCTGTGGTTAAGACCACAACGCCACCTGCGTTCCAGAAAAAAGTATACTTGCATGCAAATCTGTGTAGTATATTGTGGAATCATCTTAATCAATACAGAGGTTCCTCATTAACCAGAGGACACATGGTTCCAAACATGCCTAGGCCTTTTATTTTTCAGGCTCATAGTTCCCAATTAAACTTTTTGCACTACATCTTATGAGATTCTTTTTTACATCCCTGGGAGTTTAACAACCCCTTCCTGACCACAAAGTCTTTATTCAGCCTCTGCACTGCCCCATTGACCTCTGGGGGTGAGGTGGGGATCAATATCAACCACCTTGAAAGCAGCTACATCACCTACCATTCTTCAGGAAGATATAGAGCAGGATGATACGGATCTTGTCATAAGTGCTGACATTTGCATCAAGCAGGATGGGGACAATAGCCCTCATTGGGTCCTTTATTTTCTCCCCCTCTGCATCGGTTCCCATGGCCAGGTCCTGAAGAAGAAATATATAGCATCCATCAGTCTTTGCCCACTTTGGATCTACAAGGTAGATTGTCCTCTGCCGCCTGATGTCCATGTCAAATCCAGGGAGGGAAAACGCTGGAGCAGCACAACTTTACTCTTAATATAATCACACTGAGATCCTGAATTTAGGGGGAAGTAAGACACTGCATTTATTACATGTTTGATGGGAAAGCTCCTATTTCTATCTAAGATGGAGATGCCTCGAGCCATGCTTGATCTTGCTGAATCCTCATGGAGCGGGAGGAAGTAGGAAATGAGGTCAGCAACCCAAAGAGTATCAGTCTAGCACCTAAGGCAGGGGTGCCCAAACTTTTTCCAAAGAGGGCCAGAAGTGAACATGTGTAAGGGTTGACCAAATTTGTTGAGCTTTTTTTGGATTTAACTCCAAAGTTGTTGCGCTCTTTTTTATATATACACACACACACACACACACACACACACACACACACACAATTTTACCCCAAAGTAAAAGTTGAGCTTTTCTTAGGATTGAATTGAAGTTGCTGAGCTTTTTTAAGGATTTTTCTTTTTTAGGATTTTACCCAGGACATATACTGGCACAGGGGCCAGATTAAATTGACCAGCTGGCCAGATTAGACCCCCAAAACGGACTTTGGACATGCCTGACCTAAGGTTAGGTCAGATAGGATGGGCTAAGAAACTTGGAGGTTTTTCTCTCCATCTGCTCTTTCCCCTGCAGACACATCAGCCTCCAGTGCAAGCTGAGTTCCAAAACTTCCAACAGACTAGGATACTCCTCTCCACCCAGTCTTCCATTCCCCCACTGCCTGCTTATTCATTCTCACCTGCAAATGAAAAGCTAATCCAAGTTCTTCCCAATCCTTACAATTTCCCATACTTAATAAACACATTGCCTACAGCCACCCAGATATCATGTCCATGAGCATTTCAAAGCTTTGATGTGCATCTCCCCCTTTTGGAGGGAGACACATGCACTGTAATCCTTCCATTGTATGTCACAGAGCATTTAAAAACAAAAGGTGACCCCTGTAAGACTACACTCCACCAATAAAGGGGAAATGGAGCAACCTAGTCAGCAGCTAAGTCAGCTCTTTCTGAGATTCCTAGCAAATTATGCAAAAATGCATCACACTCACACACACACACAAAACCCACATGGTGTTGCTGACATAAGAATGTGTTTGCAGCAATGTCTCTCCATCAGCACAACCTGCTCAGCAATTTTCTGAATCAGTTGGTTTACCTGTTCAACTCGGCAGAGCTTGTCCACAGTGCCTTGGTAGTGTTTCATGCAATCTTCGGCCAGGTGAAGGTGAGTGGAGTACTGAAAAGAAATGTAAAAAAAAAAAAAATGTAGCTAAGCTACTGTCCGTCGTCAGTGCACAGAACCATAGACTTGTAGAATTGGAAGGGACCTGATGGTTATCCAGTCTAACCCCCTGCAATGCAGCAATCTCAGTTAAAGCATCCATGAAAGATGGCCACTCAACCTCTGTTAAAAAAAAACACGCCACAGAAGGAGAGTCCACCACCTCCCGAGGGAGTCCGTTCTACTGTCAAATAGGTCTTACCTTGCTCAGCTCCTTCTGATACTGGGGCATCTTTTTCAGCATCTGGGAGAGATCCCTCATGGTTGTCTACGAGTTTTAAACAGAGAACAAAAATCATCCACATGCCTTGCTTCCAAAGGGCACCTGGCAGCTTTTGGACCAGATGACCTGAGCTAAACAATGAAGATCTTAAACAGTTAAAGCAAGACAACCAGGTTGTTGGGGGTGGGGGTTGGAGGGGGGAGGATAAAATCTTACTTAGAACCATTGAGCTGTACCTAGACAAACACCATATCTTGCACTACTCATTTAAAGAACCCGTAAAGCATTTTAAATAGCAATGGCTTCCCCCATAGAATCCTGGGAACTGTAATTTGTCAAGGGGGATGAGAGTTTTTAGGAGAACTCCTCCTCAATTCCCAGAGTTCCCTGGCAAAAGGGATTGATTGATAAACTACTTTGGGAATTGTTGCTCTGTGAGGGGAACAGGGACATCCTAACAACTCTCAGTGCCCTTAACAGTCATGACATCACTAAAAGTAACAAACTGTGGTTTGTTAATGGTACTGAGAGTTGGCTGGGGGCTACAGTTCCCAGAGTGGTTTAGCAGTCAATTTGTCTTCCCAGGGAACTCTAGAAATTGTAGCTCTGTGTGGGGAACAGTGTGTCTCCTAACACCTCTTAGGACTTTTAAGAAACTACAGTTCTCTCTTTGTGGGAAGTCACAACTGCCGAAGGGGTATAAGAGGGCTTTAAATGTGTGGTGCACACTTACCTGGAGTTCTTAATGAAATCAATAAAGATTAAGTGAAGTCCTGATTAACTTGGTATCAGTGGGACCACGTTTAACTAACTTCACCTGGATCCAACACAAAGAATTCAAAGGAGCCTCAAAAGGTCCAGTCTAATTCCTCATGAAGGGGAACTCACCACCTCTAACAGTGTCATTATGTTCCTCATAATAGTCTAATCCTTTTCCTGTAATTTGAACCCCTCAATGCCTCACTCATTAATTCGCTGCGTCAGCTGTACAGCAGCCCTTTAAATATTTGACAATGTGATCTTAATCTTTTCTTCTCCAGAGTAAACACCCCCAGATTCTTCAGCCAATCCCTCATGGTACTTGGTCTTTTATATATTTGCTACATTTGGGGGGGGGGGGAGTTTATATCTATCTATAGCAGGGGTCTGCAACCCGCGGCTCGGGAGCCACATGTTGCTCTTTAACACCTTTGCCGCGGCTCCGGGGCGGATACTAGCGAGGGGAGGAGGCGCATTGTGCACCCCGACACTCCCCACTGTGGCTGTACTGGCTGTGACGTCGCATGGGGGCGGTGTGTGCGCTAGTCACGCACTGTCCCGACGTCACCTTCCCGGTTTTGCGGCTCCCAGTTTTTTTTCCTTCGGAAACGGGTCCAAGTGGCTCTTTTTGTCTTAAAGGTTGCAGACCCCTGATCTATAGGAATAAAAAGGCACCTTTCCTGCCCCTGCTTCTAGCTCTCTATTCAATCTTAAACATTCTAACATATGATTGCTTGTTAAAGCTCACCTTATCACCCGTATTCATCCTTTTACTGGAAGAGAAGTCCTTCAGAGAGCGGGTGACCTCCCTGGAATCAAATAAAGACCAAGCAAGTCAGTAACATCCTCCCTACATCCAGCTCAAGCCATGCCCCTTCCCTAGAGCAGTGGTGGGGAACCTCAGGACTGGTGGTCAAATAAGGCCCTTTGGATCTCTCTATCTGGCCCTCAGAACTCTCCCCAGGCCACACCCCTCACTGGCCCAAGCATCTCTAGTAGGGCTAGAATGTGTCCTTCACCCCTAATAATGCCTCTTGCTTGTCTGGATGGAGGACAGAGAGCAGGGTGCAATTGCACGTGGAAAGTTGCCTACTCTATGAAGGTAAAATTTGCATTCATTGCTCCACACACTTTTGCTTCTGGCCCCACCCACCACTGGTACATTGCCCTCAGAAGGCTGCCCAGACAGGAAACACAGTTCACTTCCTAAAAGCGTAGCTTCAGGCCACAGACCAACACAGGAGGTTAAATGTAAGTCTCTAGGGCTGCAACTCAACACAGGGAGGTTACGAATGTGTGTGATCCCATCGGTTCCAATGGACTTCACTAAAGAAGCTGAACTGCCTCAGTGGAGTGACTGAGCTACAGATTAGTGACTGATCTACTGATTCAAGTCTCCTGTAGACTGTGAACTCGCTAGATGGCCTTAAGCAACCCATGTACACACACTCTCAGCCTGAGTCCTCCCTCCTCTGTAAATAATAATAACATCCCCACTTGCAAGATGGAAAATAATAACACTCACTGACTTCATAGGGTCACTGTAAGGACTATGCTAGACAATGCATGTAAAGTACTTTGAATACTTGGAAAAACATAATTAAAGTTAACTTTTTACTGGTATGGAAAACCAGTGAGAAAACCAGACTTTGTACAGTGACCACAAACACTTGAAAAAACAGCTGCGCAAATTATGATTATTAATGTTAGCCTCCTACTAATGAGGGGGTGAGGAGGAAAAAAGGACAGTCTGTTTACTATCCAGTTGGTTGTGTGCTTTGCTGTTTAAAAAATAAAAAGTGGTATCAAACTTCAATTAATAAATTAAACCTTCTTAATTGGATTTAGGATTCGGCAGTGCTGCTCTGCGTTATGATCTCTCCCCCCCAAAAAAACATATATAATCTCTCCTTTTGCACAATATTTCTAGCTGGAAGGCTGCCCCCCCCAAAAAAAATAACCTCAGGCAACAGGAACAAAAGGCAGCACACTGTTTTGCAATATGCAGAGTGAACTCAACACCACCAAGAGAGAGGAGATGCGCTCTTACTGGGAGACTTCAGCAATGTGTTTATGGCGCAAGGTGACCCAGAGGTCATCATCTTCATCCAGCAGAACCTCTTTGACACGGGCCTCCCCAATGCCACTTGTCTCATACCTAGTGAGGGAGAAAGAGAATGTAAGAACATAAGAGCCTCCTATCAACTCTCAGCACCCCTAACAAACTACAGCTCCCAGGTTTATTTGGGGGAAGCTCTCGCGGTGGCCAACCAGAGGCCTGGGGTAAACCCACAAGCAGGATTCAAGCAACTGGTATTCAGAAGCATTGCTGCCTCAAACTGGGAAGGCAGAGCATAGCCATCATAGCTGGTAGTCATCAATAGCACTCTCCTCCATTGATTTCTCTAATCCTTTTTAAAAGCCATCATTGCCTCCTGTGGGAGTGAGTTCTGCAGTTTAACTATGGGGAGAGAAAGTAAGTGCAGTAGTACTTTTTGGAAAAAATCTATTTTAAAATCCATTTACAAGTTATGGGGTTCACCAAAACTTCCAGAGCAGATTTTGGGGAGGCCTAAGGTGTGCATGGGGAAGAGGGGGAAAGTCCTATGGTGTAGGTGGAAGTCATTCCACTCGCTCAAGGGTTTAGCGGAACACTGTCCTTAGGGCTTTTGCAACCACCAGGGTGTCTGCAGGACCCTTACTTGTAGACGTCATTCTCAATGGGAAGCAGATCATAGCTCATGGCTTGGAATGTCAGTTCATGTAGCACTGGAGAGCTGGGGTCAAAGCCGCGGTCCAGGATGACGAGCTGGGAGCGGGCTTTGTCTGGACCCTTAGGAGGGGAGAAACACAACAGAAAGGCTCAAAGTGTGGGTGGGGACAGGGGGAGCATGGACAAGCCCCACCCTCAAAGCCATCATGTGTCACACCCAAACCCTGACCTTCCCAGTTCAAGGACAGCAAGCCCCTCTGAAGCTGCCACCTGGTGTCATGATGACATCAGGGGAATGGCAGGTTGCTGCCCCCACCCAGCAGTCAAAGTGTCCCCTGGAGTTCTGTGAGGCAGGTCCTCCTGCTGCCTGAATCTAGTTTCCCACCCCAGAAATGTCAGGAACCCGGCTAGACATGTGCCCCTTAAGAGAAAAGGTGCCCAGTTTATATGACCTGACCTTGTTGGTTGTTCCACACTGAAGTACTCACCTCACCCATGGTAGGGTCATCAGCCTTGTAAGCATCAAGTTTGTCCTGAATCAGCTGGGCCAACATGGCATTGTCTTTGTAATCCCTGCAAAAAAGCAGAAAAACAATGCAATACACACACACACACAGGAGACGCAGATGGCGCTGTGGTTTAAACCACTATGCTGCTTGGGCTTGCCGATCGGAAGGTCAGCGGTTCGAATCCCCGCAACAGGGTGAGCTCCCAGCTCCTGCCAACCTAGCAGTTCGAAAGCAAGTCAAAGTGCAAGTAGATAAATAGGTACCACTCTGGCGGGAAGGTAAACAGAGTTTCCATGCGCTGCTCTGGCTTCACCAGAAGTGGCTTAGTCATGCTGGCCACATGACCTGGAAAATCTGTCTGCAAAAGCTCCCTCGGCCTGTAAAGCAAGATGAGTGCCACAACCCCAGAGTCGTTCACGCTGCTGGACCCGGAAAAACCCACAAATACATCAGTTCAGCTCCCACTTTAAAGAAGGTGTGAACTGCTTTGCTGGATAGGACCAGGATTCATCTAGTTTTCCTTTTCCCAAAGCAGGCACAAGGAACTTGTGGCTTCCCAGACCTTTTTTTAAATGGTGCTTTATGTTTTCATTGTATACATGTTTTTGTACACCACCCTGACATTTTAAGAGATGGCAGCATACATATACTTTTTATAAAATAAATCAATAAAACTCCCAATTCCCATCCTTTCCAGACAGCATGGACAATTCAAGCAAACCTTTCCAAAAAAAAGGAAAAGAAAAAGTGAGCTGATTTGCAAGTGTGATTCATTAACCTGAGTCAGTTTGGGGAAGCTATTTCTAAGGATTTGTTTTAGCTATAATTTATACGTGAAACCCTGACTTAAAGCTACCAACTATAAATATATTCAGGGCACATCAGGACGGAGGGGAGGAGGAAGAGAGAAAGTAAATAAAGCATCCTATTCATTGTTGCTATTTACTACCAGGTAAGTAAAGGAAAGAAAGGTTGGGGTTGGCAGAGCACAAAGCTCTTCCTTTAGAAGTCCTCTGTCCAGAACCCAGACTCACCCTCTGTATCGGACAGCAGGGTATTCCTTCAGGGTGGCACAAAGGGTGGCAATCTGCTCTGCCAGGCGCTCCAAGATTGGGTTTTTCATCTGGGCCTTGTGAGGGCTGTAGAAGCTCTGGAAAGAGTCAGCAGAGTCCAGGGAGTAAACCTGCAGAGGGCATCAAGAGAACAGCAGAATGACAAAGTGAGCTAAATTGTCAAGGCCAAGTAAAATGGGTGGATATCATACATGGGAGCCAGCAAACCTCTCCAAGGTGGGAAGATAGGGAGCTGATTTATCCCAAGTCAGGCCACTGGTCCCTCTAGCTCAGGTTTGCATGCACTGACTGGCAGAAGCTCTTCAGCATTTCAGAGAGGGACATTCCCTGCCCTACATAGGAGATGCTGGGAACTGAGCCTAGTAGAGTTCCCTGATAAAAAGGGGTGACTGTTAAACCACTTTCAACTCCTGCCTTCATTACACATCTTCAGGCACCAGGCAAAAACATTCCTTTACAACCAAGCCTTTGGCTGATTGCACATTCTATGGCTTTTAAAACGAGTTTGTGGGTGGGGGTTACTTGTTTTTGTTTTATTATGTATTTTGTGTTCTTATTTTGTATTTTTATGTTGTGAACTGCTCTGTAAATTTTGGATTAAGGATAGGTAGGTAGATGATAGATTAGAGAGAGAGAGATGATAGATAGACAGTGATAGACAGATAGATGATAGATAGATAGATAGATAGATAGATAGATAGATAGATAGATTCTAAACTATACTTCCCAGGATTCGGGGGGGGGGGCACTGCCTCTTCAAAGTGGTTTAATTCTGCTGTAAATGTAAGGTGCAGATGGGGTGTTAAGGTGACTTGTTAGTTTCTTCATTATTGCTAAGACCCAAGATTTGATGCAACACTTCTGGACAGTCAGACCCAAAATATTTTGAAGTGCTGTGCTGTAATTATACATGCTCCCACAAGCATAAACCTTATCAAGTCCTCAGAAAGTGCTTCTGTGTAATCACCCGAAAATATGCATAGTCAGCACAGGTTGTGGTCTTTAAACAAGGAGTAGCATACAATGAGGCTTATTTCAGTAATAGCATCATCCCAATTCCATCAGTGCCAGAGGGCATTTTCACCACAGATAAAAAACAGTGGAACTTTGATCAAATTTATGTTTCAATAGCAACAGGGGACTCCAACCCTAAGATTACAGAAAATATAGTTCCTTACTATAACCATTAAAACCGGCCACAATTGTTAAAGAGAAGATGAGCCCCATGTCAAAAGTGCCTTTTTTAAAAAAACCTATTTCTGATTGTACATGGGTTTTATTGTGTTCGTATTTTAAAATGCACAGTTTGTGTCCATGTATATTGTGGGGTTTTCTTCCTCAGCTGTGTGGTTGTCTTGATAACCCTTTATTATATTCGGATTTTTATGGTCTGTAGACCCTATTAGCTGAACTGAACATAAAGTAGTTAAACACAGCAGCAAGTCCTGGGGCTGAAGACAGACCCTGAAAGGGAAGAAATCTTGCTCAAATTAAACCCCCTCTGCAACTAGCTTTTTTCTTGTTGTTTTTGTATCTTGACTGCTGCCACACACAGGAGAATGGTCCATTCAGATTAATATTCTGCCTCCTGGAGGAGATCTGACAGATGTCTTAGGGAGAGTTCAAAAGCAGGGCATGATGGTGCAGCAGATGTTGGGGATTAAGGGGGAGCGAATATCTCCAACAAATACCTTTGCAGAAAAAGGGAAACCAAATATATCACGGCAAAGCACCCTTTGAGATTTATGTCTGCTCCATCACAAACAGCTGTAACAATAGCCACAATCACACATCATGCTCAACTGTGGGCCAGCGCAATAGTCTCCAACCTTCACCACTTAAACACTGCCCTTTCCAACTGTTCTGAAACTAAACACAAAGATGGGGGGACATTTAAAAAGAAAACTTGAAAAAATAAGAGGAAAACAAAAAGGAAGTCATTCTTTGATGGGTTGGAAGAATAGAGCAGCACCAGGGAAATGTTCCAAGGCACACAAAATGGAGCTGAAGGCCACATACTGCTCCCAGGTTGCTACTTGGTTTAGTGGGATGCAACCTCACCACTGGGTGAAAAAAGGGATAGAGTTTGCTGCAGGGAAGGGAAGGGAGTAAATCTTTCCTCCCAACACTGTTTGTTCAGTTGCCTCCCTAAGTTCAGAGGATATGTTGGCTGGTAGGCCAACAGAGAATAGACCAAGAAGGGAGTTCATCACACAGTCATAACGTGATGGCGACCAACATGGCTTGGATGGCTTTAAAAAAGAATGAAACAAATCCATGCAGGAGGTCTATCAATAGCTATGACCCATGGTAGCTAAATGCAGTCTGTAGCTTGAGAGTCAGCCTACTACTCAATTGCTGGTTCCTATGGGGCAACAGTAGAGGGTAAGTCTATTGCATTTTTGCTCTGGGGTGCTCCAAAGGCATCTGGCTGCCGACAGTGGGAAAGAAGATGCAGGACTTAGATGAACTTTGATTTGATCCAGGAGGGCTAAAACAAAACTTATATTTGCATGCCTAGATCTGCTTGTGCTCATCCCTTGCCATGCTTGTTTCCTGCTGTCATTGGTCACTCAGGCAATAGAAAAGTAAGCTGTTAAGGCTGTCAAGGTAGGGATTTGCCTGTTTGCTAATGTCTGCAAAATGCTGTCTACACTGCTGCCACTATAGTACCTGGCAGCATGGATTGTCCAACTTCCAGCTGCCCCATTCCATCCTCTCTCTCCCCCCTCCAAAGTTTTTACTGTGCACTTTTCTGGGATAGCCTCCATCTTAAGTCCCTCCCCCTTAAGATCTCATTTTTATACTTTTGCAAATCTCTAGGCTCTCTGAGCTCTCGCTATATCTCCCGCATATCTGTGCCCGATGCAGTTTTGGCTATATTTATTTATTTATTATTGCGTTTTTATCTCTCCTTTCCTCCCCCACCCCCCACCCCCAAGGAGATTCAGGTGGCATCCATGGTTCTCTTCTGTTCATCATCAGTAGTTCCGCTGGAAGTGAAGTCATCTCTGTGCTTATTCGCCAAGGGCATGTTTGTGCAGAGAAAAGTGACCTGTTTAGTATTTATAGCTCTGTACACCTGCCTGCCATCTGTTCCTAGTCACGTCACCCACCCACCCACCCCTTGGTACGGCACAGGAAGGGCCAATTGCAAAGCAGATGGCCAAGGAAGGCTCCTTGCTTCTCCCATTGGAGAGAACCAGCCAATGGTAGAAGAGGAAGAGTAGAACGCAGGGAACATCTGTGTCTGTCTGTGCCTGCGTGTGGGTGTGTGAGCAGGAAGGCTAAGGCCGCAACAGAGAGAGGCAGGCCTGGAGAAAGAATAAATAAATCAAGGAAGACAAGCAGGAAGGAAGGAGGCCACTCCCTCGCCTAGAAAGCTGTTGCATGAATTGCAATTCCCACTGCAAGCCCTTATGTAAGCCTGTAATCCTCTCTTTCCTCTGTAGGCAACTTAAAAAGCATACAAGAATACGGACGAGGCTGTAGCTTCAGCTTTCAGGGGCTGTTGAATGAAGCACACACAAGAGAATTGTCATCACTGCTGACTGGGGTGGGGTTCTTATCAGTGGGCCCCCTAGGGAGATGTGAGTCTTAATTGGGCCAGCCCTTTAATTGCTGGCCAGACCTGCTCACTGAGAGGGAGTGGGGGAATCTTATGTTAATATTCTTGTTGTTTCTTACATTTTATATCCCACCTTTCCCCACCCCAAGGACTCAAGGTAGGGTACATAGATCCCCTCGCCCCATTTTATCTCACAGCAGCAGATGAGATAGGTAGGTTGAGAGACAGTTGCCAGGCCAGGATCACCCAATGAGCTTCATAGGCCACGTTGGGGATTTGAACCTTGGTTAACGAAGCCCTAGTCCAACACACTAACCACTACACCACACATGATTCTGTTGCATCATCTGCAAATTTTATCCAGTTATGTCAAAAGGAAAATAAAAGTTACAGCTGCTTTTAAAATTATTTCACAATAATGGTGAATGGGGAAGACATGAAGGTAAGACCTGGGAGACCAAGGTTCAAATTCCAGTTCAGCCATGAAGTCCCACTGGGTGACGCTGGAGCAGTCGTTATTCTCAACCTAACCTACCTCACAGGGTTGTTGTGATGATAAAACAGAATGGGGGTGAAAGCGTGTAAGCTGCTTTGAGCTCCTCGGAGGCAAAACTGGTGCATAAATGCAATAAGAAAATAAAAATAATAAATTTCAGTTTTCTTAACTTTCCAATTTCTCCAATCCCAAAGTCAGTTCTCCACAATTTGCAATTTTACACTGATTTCAGCAACTTGGAGGAAAATGTGGTATATTAATGTAAGAAAGGAAATGAAATTGAAATGCAGATCCAAATTGAACCAGGCAGAAGTGCTTTGAAATGAAGTGGGGTGTTTTCGCCCTGACACACCAAATCTGTGCTGAAACTGAAAACTATAAATGCACAGTCGTTTCTCAGTTGTTGTACAGGGTCAAAGCATTTTTGGACATAATGAGCAGAGAATATCAAATAGAAAGGGAGCCCAGGTTCAGTTCCCCAACACCTCAAGTTCAAACAATCAGGTACCAAGTGATGGGGAAGATTCGTGACTGGGAAGCTGGAGAGCCACTGCCAGTCAGAAGGTGACACTGGTGAGCTGGACAAACAGGCTGACCTTTTGCATGCAAAAGCAAGTTTGGCTCCCACACCCCCACTCGCCCCCCACCACTCTGTGGACTCACTTGAGACTCGTAGGGCAGGAAAGCAATGTTGATCTCTGTCAGAGTCTTGATGACTTTCGCAGCACGGGACTTGACCAGCTCATTAAACAAGGAATCAGGGCAAGCTGGAAGAATGGAGTAAAAGTAACCACTATAGTCAAACAGCCAACTCAAAACCATTTGGATGCCTCAGTGGGGGTATGAGGTGAGGAGCCAAATCAGGCCCACCCACACCATACAAATGGCCCACAGTGCCATTTTCTCAAAACCACAGGTGACACACCATCCATTGCTGCCTCCGAATCCCTCCTTTCTATGTCACATTCCCATTAATTCACCACTGAAGCCACTGCTTTGTTTTGCTTTTCAGTCTTCTTTTTTCCACATAAGGAACAAGTCATCTTCTGCAGCATCCCTTGGTAGGATTTTTGCCAAGGTCATTTCAGATGCTGCAACTTGAGGAATTCCTCCCTTTTATGCAGAAGTTACAGATCAGCAGGTCCTTGCAGGAAATAGAGTGCACCCACCAATCAGCACTGCCTGGAGAACCTGCTTGAAGTAGAAATCTTTGGCCTGGGGAGCCAGAGGCAGCTGTCCAGCCCTCTCTTTCTGGCCCTCAGGACTGCCCACAGGCCACACACCCTCCCCTGCCATACTTTGAACCTTCCCTGAGTGATTTTACTTGATTGTAATAGGTCCTTGAACTCAGATCTTTCTTCATGCTTGCCTGAGGGAAAGGTTTGTGTGTGTAGAAACAAGCCTACTCAAGCAAATGTTATATTAGCATTACTTGGTCTACCCACTTTTGCGTCCAGCTCTGCCTACCATGCCTTGTGGCTCCCAGATGGTTGCATAGAATAGGGTTGCCATATCTTGGTGAGCAAAAACAGAGGACAGCTTGAGCCACTGCCAACTTGAGCCACAGAAAGAGGTGCATGGGAGTGTGGGGCCACCACCGCCATGCCCACGTGCCTCTTTCTCCGGCTTGGGCTAGCAGTGGCCGCAGTGTAGAGAGCCACCTGCAGCTGAGCCTGCTGCCAAGCTGCCCACACCCGCACCACCCATGCAAAACTAAAATAAAAACCCTGGACATTTCCTTTAAAATGTTAAAATTGAAACACCCTTTGAGAACCACTGGTGTAGGTAGGTTGTGCAGATTTTTAATCCACGTGTGTACTTATTTTGTTCACAAAAACAGTTTTCTGATGCTCTGATACATATGCATGGAGTTTTGAGCATAACATATTCATATGTCCTATTTCCTCTAGCGTACAGTGTGAGCTTCATCTTGCATCATTTAAAATCTCAACACTGCCTATCAGTTAGCTTCTGTAAACTGCCATATTAATTGGCCTAACAGTGGAAATAATAACAGGGCTAAACAAAAAATGATACTGGAAGCAAATGCTGTTTCCATGCACATGCAAAATGCAGTTCATAATACTGAACCAACTGTTAATTGGAGCTGTGTCTATGAAATTATGTAGACAATATTCTTGCAAACAGATTTGGGTCCATGTGCATTTTTCCTACCTATGATGCATCCTTTCTAGCTTAATTAAATTGGCTTAGAAATTTTACCTGTGGTATTATTCTGTAACATTTAATCAATTCATTATTTGTTTAATGTGGAAACAGAAGACTAGGAGATATGGACCCACCAAGCTGAATAAATGTGTACATATTATTTTTTTTAAAAAATGTAACAATTCCCCCAGATGGTCCTGTTGATCCCCCAAAAGAGGACATGTCTGGGATTTCCCAGATGTATGGCAACCCTACACATTCAGCAGGGGGTGAAAGAAGTTCCCCATGCTTGGTTTGTAGCACCATACAGTGCAGTTCTTGAAACTTCCAGTTATAACCAGGAGGGGCAGAGAGAAATTCCCAGTATGCTTACAGTCAGTAAAGAAGACATGGGCAGCTCGATACTTGGCATTCGGTGGTTCCTTGAAATCACCAATGAGAGACTCAACAGACTAGGAGAAAGAAGAATAAGTAAAAACAATCAGTTTTAGATGCTTGCTAGTTCTGCTCAAAGTTCAAACCTTGGTTTGTATGAAAACAATTTTTCCCAAGTTAGTTTGCTTGGTGAGCCCCCTTTATAAAGTCATTCTCCTGACTCCCTGCTCCTGCTCCACTGACCACTATTATAACAAGGCTTGACTTGCTTAAAATGAGGTTGGGAAGTTCTGTCTTTGGATAGGAGAAAATACACCCCTACTGGTTTCATTTGAAATATTAGTACATCCATATCCCACCTTTTCTTCAAGGAGTTCAAGGTGGCATACTTTATTCTTGCTCCTTTCCATTTTATTCTTGCAACAACCCCATAAGGTAAGCTAGGCTGAGAGAGAGTGCCCAGCTGGGCCCAAGGATACCCAATGGGCTTCATATGCCTGAGTGGCGATTCGAACCCTGGGCCCCCAGATTCTAGTTCAACATTCTCACCCCCTCTGCACCAGCTCTATTTAAGTCATTCCTTGAATGGCCATCACCCGAAGAGTCCAGGGTAGAGTACAAAACTGTGAGGACAATTCACATGACATGCAATATATTTAAACAAACAGCGTAATATAGAGAACAAATCAGGGTAAAAAAACATTTCTGACTAGAACTCTGTCTAAATGAAGGAAGTCTTGACCAGGCACCAAAAAATATTGCAGCATTCGTGCCAGATGTGTCTTCTTAGGGCAGGCATTCCAGAATAGCCAACCCCCTTAGCCATTTCAGAGGCATGCTACCTCATAAGAAAAGCCATACTGGATCAGGTGAATGACCCATCTAGCTCTGCATCTTCTTCTTATAGCAGCAAATCAGATGCCCCAAATGGTGTTAGGATATTGATGTTCCATTCCACCTTTAGAACAGGCATGTGGAGTTGTTTTATGTCACATGTCTGTTTACTTCCAGCACAGCCTGATGGGAACTTCCGTTGTGTATAGCTTTTGCTTATGTTTCCTGCTCTTGGACATGAAAGAGAGCAGATATGTTTTCTTTGTCCTGAACTATGCTGAATAAACTGCTTGTAAATATGCTTTACATATGCCTCTGTCCGCCACTTCTGTTGCGTGTTATTCACTCTGCTGATTAAGGTGTGTTCAAGCTTCTGAAGGCTTCTGAAGCTGTGTGACGCTGTTTTGATGCTGTTCCAAAGACCGGAGTTCACCCAGCTGCCGGCCGGTGGGCTGGAGCCAGCTGGGGGCCTGCGACATGCCCCCGTTCCCTTGGACACATCCCAATAATGGGAAGCTGGCAAGCAGAACCTGAGCACAGCAATGTCCAAGCAAGTAGGATTCAGAGGCATTCTGCTTCTGACAATGGAGGAAGAACATAAGCCATCACAGCCAGTAGCCATTGATAGCCTTGCCCTCCATGAATTTGTCTAATCCTCTTTTAAAGCCATTCAAGTTTATGGCCATCACTACCTCTTGCAGGAGCGAGTTCCACAGTTTAACTATGCACAGTGTAATAATGAAACACTTGATTCCCCCAACATTCAGCTTCACTGGATGTCCTTGAGTTTTAGAGTTATGCAAGAGTGAGAGAGAGAAACTTTCCTCTCTCCACTTTCTCCACACCATGCAGAATTTTATACACTTCTATCATGCTTACTTTCTCTGATGGGGTGATGAGGTACACAGCCTCCAGGCTGGGCAGTGGCTCCCGGCGCTTGTTGATGTCTTCCACAACTGCAAAAGGCAACACAACAGAGATTTTCATCAGGGAGGAAAATATGGCAGATTCAAGGTGGTTACCAAGTCCTGCAACTAGTTATTGCTCCATTCTCAGAGATCAATAGCCTACAATTCAATCAGTCCACGCGAGAAGTTAGCTTTCCCCTTGGAATACCACCACCACCTCCAACAACAAAAACACAGCCAATACTCAAAACAAAATGGACTTGGGTGGCTGTTGTGCCTCTGACTTACTAAATGAAGCCACCACCCAGGTACACAAGTAGTGATGTATTCAGGCCCTAAGATGTGGAAGAGTGAGGCAGCTGCCTCAGGCAGCAGATGCTGAGATGGGGGAAGGGCCAGAGCTATGAGTGCCATGTGCCCTGCCCCCCCCCCACTAACCTGCTGCCCCACTAGTGAAGTGAAATACATTGTTCTTTCACTAGTATTGGTATAAGTTTGAACTACCAGTCCAATTGGCCTCAGTATGAATGAGGAGCTTTTTAACCATTGTATGCTCCAAAACTAAACATTTAGGAATGCTGAAAACACCTCAGTTTCAAGAGAACAGGGCTTCACATACAATGAAGCTTCACGGAAACACAGCTTAAGTCCAAAAGAAGAGGTTTGATAACTGCCTCTGAGAGGAGATTGGCACCCAGGGCACTTGCTCAGAAATCCAAGTTTGCCCATGGGCTGCCTGTGTTTTTGTCACTGATGTTTTGTAATATGGTTCTACACCGCCCTGAGAGCTTTTGATAAGAGGCAGTATATAAACTGAAATCATCATCCTGGCAACCCATATGTCAGGCAAACTAGGTGGTATCCAGGTTTGGTTCTATCCAGACAATGAGGGCGAGGTGGCTGGAGAAAGGGGGTGGGGGAGGTCCTGAACAATGCACTCACTTGTTATGCCCTCAGTCATGATATCAGTCATTTTGCAGCAGGAAGAAAGCATACGCATACTCAGCTGATCCACCACCAGCACCTGGGAGAGAAGGAGAAAGAAATCATGCAAAAGTTGCCACCGACTTGGCTTGGGGTTGAACTAAAACTGTCCTGCGTATGAGCTTCTTCTTCCCCATTATCATCACCATCATCATTATCACTTACCTGCCCTTCACCATAATGTCCTAGAGTGGGGTAGCAGCAATTTAAAGACACAATCAAAATCAGTTGAAAGTGAATTACAGTCAAGAGAATATGGTGGATCCAAAAATATGTATCTCATGTGCCCAAGGTTCAGGTAAAAAGGCTAGTCTTCAGCTTACAACAGTTAACTGTAGCTAACTGTAGTTAAAACAAACAAGGCACATATAACTTCCACATGTCTGGACAGGCTTGCCTAAATGTTCTAAGCAGGCACTGAGATACAGTGAAGGCACCTGCCTCATGTCAACAGACAGGGAGCTCCAAAGTGTAGGTACTGTCACACAAAAGACTGTTTTCTTACAAGTGCGGAATGAGGGTCATGTGGTGTCTGTAAGAGTGACAGTTCCTCAGATCAAGGTGGTTGGTTGAGCAGGAATGTGTGTTGGGTAAGGTGATCCTGCAGATAAACTGGTCCCAAGCAGAGGTGTTATATGCTAGCAGGGTCTCACTCCTGTAAGCAATCACACTGCAGCATTTTGCACTAGTTGTAGATTCTGCACTGCAGTAATCCAACCCTGAAGTCACCAGTGACTGAACTACGATGGTCAAGCTCTCCAGGTTCAGAGGAACAGTTGCAGCTATTGCACCAGTTGCAGCTGGAAAAGGCACCTCTAGTCACTGAGGCTATCTGGGCTTGCAGTGACAAATCTGGATGTAGAAGAACCCCCAAACTGCGTACCTGCTCCTTCAGGAGGAGTACAATTCTATTCAAAGCAGACAGCTGACTCATACTTGGTAAGCATTCATCCACAGTGCCTCCACCTTGCTAGGATTTAACCCAATTTCCTTACCTCATCCATCCCACCAATGCATTCAGGCACCAGTCCAGGGCCCCATAGACTCTCCTTATTCAGAGGTTTAGATAGAAACAGAGGTGAGTGTGATAACAATACTGTTATCTTGCTTCCAAATTACTTAAGGACTGCTTCTAGTGGCTTCAGGTATTAGTCACCCCATAGCAGAACCAGTGAAAAACACTCTCCCAGTGTTACTCTCTGGACTCAGACCCACAGGTAGGACCAAAACTGTTGTAACACAGTGCCTCCAATTCCCATTCCATGGAGCTGGTTCAGAGGATGCCATGGCCAACAGCAATGAGTGATCGAGAAGCAGGAGCAAGGTCACACTCCTTTTGTCTCATTGTCTGTAAAAGTCATCCATTACAGTGACCAAGGACAACTCAACCCAGACTGGAATGGAGCTAAATAACCAGTGTCATCCAAGAATGATTGCAGCTGCCCCACTGCAACTCTCTCCACCACCTTTCCCAAGAAGGGAGAATTTGTGACTCGTGGATTCCAGTCCAACGGTTCCAAAGTTGCTTTTCTTAGGAGAGACCACACCACCACTTCTTTCAAGGCAGCAGTCACCACTCCCTCATGCAAGGAAGTATGTGTACCACACTCTGGACCCAACCAATCAAACCCTCTCTATTAGATTTAGTATTCCAGGAGGGACAGGGTCAAGAGGGCATGTAGTTGGGCGTACAGCTGCAAGCACCTTGTCCACATCAGCAGTCTGCATTGGCTGAAACTGATCCCACAACACATCACCTACTATGGCACAGGATGCTTCATCTGGAACAGCAGTAACTGCTGAGTTAAGGGTTCCAGTGGAACTCACATGAGCCCAGTTTTGAAAGACCATCTCCATCCCTCCTGACCTTCTCAGGTGTTAAGATCTGTGTGCAGCTCTCTAGGTAGGTCTGCCAACCTCAGAGGTGCAGAGAATGGTGGCCCAGGAGGAAGAAGACTTCTGGGCAACAGCCCCTAAATTGTGGGACTCCCTCGCCACAGAGATGCACCTGGCATTTTCCCTGTACAGCTTTCCCTGTATGTTAAAATGCACCTCATTACCACGGTCTTTGCTGTGGTGTTTGTTTTGTGGGACCCACCTCTGCTGCTGAAGTTGTATTCGTCTGTTCCACTTGGAATGGATTCAGTTGTTTTATAGTTAAACCGGTTTTATCTGTATGCTGCATTATTATTCTTTATTTCATTTATGAATTGCTTCTCCTGAGGCATCTCAAAATGTTTTACAATGCAATAAAAACATATATGAAGCAAAGGCACACAAAAAAGTCTGAATAATTGAAGATATAATAAAGATTTAATTTATATTTTTAAAAGTACTTATAACCAACCCACAGACCTTATGGTGAAGGACAGGTAGGAAATCTCAATAAACAAATAAATAAATAAAATTGAAGAGGTTTCTCTGGATGCAAAATCCTGAATCATATCTTGGGCTTCTGTGACAAATGCTACAAAACATGCACACCCTGAGCCTACCAAGACGTCACAGTGAACTAATCCTTCTCTGGAAAAGTGGGACAAGGCAGCAGATGGCTAGCTGGAATTGGTTATAACTGTGTACATACACACATAAGCACACTAATTTCTACTAACTCACAATCTGTCAAGATCAAGCCTCTCACCTTCCATTCCCCCTTCTTCTTCACCTTTTTGATCACATCAGCCATAATTTCTAGAAGGAAGGAAGAAAGAAAGAAAACAAGATCAGAAAATAGAAGTGTTATGCTACGCACTGCCCCAAGGTCCTATGGCTGAGATCGTCTCCTTTTCTACCACCTTAGAATGTCTCACTGAGAAAGGCTTACTCTGTTATTTACCGTATTTTCTATTTTTACTACACAAGCATCAATAGCTATGAGCCATGACAGCCATGTTCTACCTCCACTGCAGGAGGCAGTATGCCTCTGAATACCAGTTGCTAGGAATCATAAGCAGGAATGGTGCTGTTGCATTTAGGTCCTGCCTGTGGGCTTCCTGGAGGCATCTGGCTGGCGTCCATGAGAATAGGATGCTGAAATAGATGAACCACTGGCCTGATGCAGCCGCCAGGCTCTTATGTCCTGCCTTCTTTGATGGAGGGAATACTCATCTGGAAATCTCAGGTGGGAAGAGTACTACTGTGCTTGTTGGCCCTTGTGTTGGACTAGATGGGTCACTGAGCAGATCCATTAGGGCTCTTCCTATGTTCAACTGACACTCTGCCTTCTCCCTGCCCTTAAAATTTTATTTTTGCAATGAGAAGAAAGGTAACAGCAGCAAGGAGGCCAAAGTGAAAATGATAGGGAGGAGTAAGAGTATCCCCTCCTCCAAAGTACCTCCCCTCCCTATATCTGGATTCTAAGACACTCTTCCCAACAAATGCACAATTGAGTGTTGAGCTTACCCTTCCATGATTAGGAACAGAGGAAGCTGCCTTATAATGAGTCAATCAGGCCATTGGTTTATCTAGCTCAGGGGTAGGTAACCTAAGGCCCATGGGCCCTATTGCCTTCTCAATCCAGCCTGTGGACGGTCCGGGAATCAGCATGTTTTTACATGAGTAGAATGTGTCCTTTTATTTAAAATGCATCTCTGGGTTATTTGTGGGGCCTGCCTGGTGTTTTTACATGAGTAGAATGTGTGTTTTTATTTAAAATGCATCTCTGGGTTATTTGTGGGGCATAGGAATTCGTTCATTTCTCCCCCCAAAAAATATAGTCTGGCCCACCACATGGTCTGCGGGACGGTGGACCGGCCCACAGCTGAAAAAGGTTGCTGACCCCTGATCTAGCTCAGTATTGTCTACACAGATTGGATGCAGTTCTCCAGGGTTTCAACCAGGAGACATTCCCAGCCCTACTTGGAGATTCCAGGGGTGGAACCTGGGACCTTTTACTTGTAAGGCAGGTGCAGGTGCTCTACCACTGAGCTATGCCCCATCCCCAATTGCAACTGTGGTGGCTAGGGTCATCTCCAGATTGAATCTCTCCTGCAAAATATCAGAATTTTATGTTTGCCCCCCCATAAAAATCAACAAAAAATACTTAGGTAACTGAGGTTCTGGCTCCCCTAACAAAAATCCCGGCTACACCCCTGGGAGAAAGCAACACGTCAAAGAAAAACATTCCCTCCTACCCTTCTCTACCGACATGCTGGTTAGAATTCTTAGAACTGGGAGAAGCAACTAAGAAATGAAGGAATTGAAACAACCAAACGAAAAACTGGAAAGGGTTCACAGTAGTGCACCTCAACATGCATAAAACCTCCTTGCTCACAGCACACACACACACACAGAGGCATCAGTCCCTCAATTCACTTGCCTTCTCTGCAAGGAGCTGATAATCTGACACACACAGAGAGAGAGACATTAGAACCTTATTTAGAAACAAGAAACAAGCAGCTTGAGGTGATGCCTTGTAATCCCCATGCTAAATCGCATTTGGCAACCCTTTTATGGATGGTTTACACTAAGCGGAAGGGACGTCACACAGGACCCCCATATACACAAGTCACCCACCATTTTCACCCTCTGCGTGTGCTGAGATCTGGACAGTTGCTCCTAGGGACACAGGAAGCTGCCTTATACCAATCCAGACCATTTGTCTATGTAGCTCAGTATTGTCTACACCGACTGGCAGCAGCTCTCCAGGGTTTCTGGCAGCAGACACTCCCAGACCTACTTGGAGATGCCAGGGATTGAAGCTGAGACAATTGTCCATGCAAAGCAGGTACTCTGCCCCTGAGCTACGGCCCTTCTCTAATATAGCCCTACCCCTTCCTCCTGAAATACTGTGTGTGTGTGTGTGTGTGTGTGTATATATATATATATATATATATATATATATATATATATATATATTGTTCTTGTAAGGATGATTTGAGTGGTAAGCAAACAGATGTTAGTCATCCACACAGAGTCTTCTGGAAAGACTCAGGCAGAGAGTGATTGGTCATCCATATGGATTCTTCTGGTACACTGCTTGTTGAATAAACATACGCAAATTTATTGGTTGATAACATGATAGATAAATAAGGATATGTATAACATTATAACATGCAGAGAATAATATGTGCAGAGAAATCAGAGAGAGAGGAGCTGAGGAGCTGAGAAGTCCCTGGTGGGAGGGGGGAGGGAGGGATGGGAGGGGGGATGGGAAATAATGTATGTGAATATACGGTTTGATAATTTGTTATGTTGAAATTGATTAATAAAAATATTTTTAAAAAGAAAACTGCTTGCAAAAATGTGCAAGTTAGAAATTTGCACTGAAACGTTGACTAACTTTCATGAACACATGCCATTAAAAAAATAATAATCACAAACTGTTGCAGAAATGTGGAAATCTGAACTTGAGAAACAGAGGGGGAACAAAATTGACAGGCCAATCCCTACCAAGAAAAGTGCACAGCAAATGTGCAGGAGTAAATACATTTTTTTTCCATCTCACTTTTTAAAAAGCGAAGGTCTTTTTCTTTCAACAAATAGCTTATGAGACAAAAGGAGGAAACACACACACACACACACACACACACACACTGCTGCACACACCCCTTTCTGCAGAAAGCATAGGAGAAGTTTCCAGAGTAACAAGGCATTGCAAACCTTCTGCTTACATAATCTGGCTCAGCAAAAAGAAAAACCAAGCCCTGTAGTTTGCACAGAATTATCTCCCCCCACCGTATGATCTGCACCAAACCGCAGCCTATTGTCAGCTTCCCCTTTTCTAGGCATGGGCTGCACAGGCAACAGCAGCAGGAGGGAAGAGGAGATCACACCACTTCGAGATTATAGTGGGGGGGGGGGACACACACACAATTTTTGAACGACTCCTTCATGTTTGTTTTTAAATCCCCTTATGAATAGAACACACTTCCAGCTTCAGACCCCTACAGCTGGGCATGGTACAGTCCTTTCTACCACTCTTGGACTCTACCACCTTATTTGTTCTGTGTGTATATTTTTAACCTCTAATGAAGCAAGGCAAGGGCAATATTTTTAAAAAACAACAACAACAACAACACCATACACACAGGTTTATTTGTGCTTCAGCAGCTCCTGTTGTGTTTCAAGATGTACAAAAGTGAGAGGACTACAGCTCTCCCGGTAATCTTCCGAGAGAGGGAAGAGGCCATAGCTGAGTGGTACAGAATCAGTTCCCTCTGCACATCAAGTTTCGAGTTCAGTTGCTGGCATCTAAAGTTGAAAGGCAGCAGGTGATGTGAAAGCCACGCCCAGTACCTTGGAGAGCTGCTGCCTTGTGATCTACTTTAAGAAGGGCCCCGCTAGAGCAGGCCAGTGGCCCATTTAGTCCAACATCCTGTTCTCAAAGTGGCCAACCATAATGCCCCAAAAGGAAATCCACAAGTAGGACCCAGCACAAGAGCTCTCCCCACTTGTTATTCTTAGCAACTGGTCTTAAGAAGCATACACCCCCTGCTTTAGTGGGTATTTAGGTAGAGCATATTCATTCCTCCTGATAACAACAACATCCTTTATACCCTGCCCATCTGGCTGGGTTTCTTCAGCCACTCTGGGTGGCTTCCAGCAAAATATAAAAACATAAAAAAATGTCAAACATTTAAAAACTTCCTAATAGAGGGCTGCCCTCAGATGTCTTCTAAAAGTTGTGTAGTCATTTATCTCCTTGACATCTGATGGGAGGGAGTGCACCACTGCTGATGAGGCCCTCTGCCTGGTTCCCTTAGTTCACTTCTTGCAGTGAGGGATCCGCCAATTCCTATCCACCAAACCTCCTGGCAGTGATCAGTACCTCCAAGGAATGACACTTTTAGCTCCCCTTAGGCAGCACAGAGCAGACCATACAAAGTGAGATCAAGCTTTGAGATTCTTCAGCCAGATGACTTGTGCAAGCAAGCTAAGCCACAGGAAGGTGCCTTTCTCCCCCCCCCCCAAGTGTCATCTTAAGGACATAGAAGGAGTCCTGCTGGATCAGGCCAAAGGTTCAGCATCTTGCTCTCACAGTTGCCAGCCAGGCACCCCAGTGGGAAGCCCGAAAGCTGAACCAGTTTGCAATAGCAATTCTCTACTTGTGATTTCCCAGAACTGGTCTTCAGAGGCATATACTGCCTGCAACAGTGCAGGAAGAACATATCCATCATATATAATAGCCTGATCCTCCATTTGTCTAATGCTCTTTTGAAGCCCTCTGAATCAGTGGCCACTGCTATTTCTTGCAGGTGTATATTTCATTGTTTAACCATGTGAAAATAGAGGTCAGAGCTCTATTTCAAGGGCTGCCCGGTACAAGTTTGCTTCAGAGATTGTAAAAAGAACACTGAAAGAACTACGAGCACTTGGCCACCAGGCTGAGCAGGCACAGAGGTCCTGCCTTTCCATTTAAATAATAGCCACCATTTCTGAACTTGCCCATTTACATAGCAGTTAAAGGTTCTCTCTCTCCCTCCCTTAAATTTAAAGTTTTCTGCAGTTATTATTATTTATTTGGGTGATGGATGTGTTATTTTGGAGGTGTGTGAAGTGGCTAACCTCCCCATCCTTCTGCAGCAAAGCACAATTTGGCCCTCTCAGCCGTTTCTTGTGCCATGCTCCTGATCCTCAGAACTGCATTGCAGCATTGCTCAGGACACACATTCACACTCTCTCCCTCTCCTTCTCTCTGCTTTCAGCTCAGGAAATCTAATAAGAAGGAAAAGAGGGAAAGGAGGTTTCAAGGGGACACACAGAGGGGACATTTCTCTGGAAACTGGGTGTGTGGGGCGCTTCCTTTAAAACACTCCACATATACAAGAATGGGACTTTCCAGTTTCCCTATACAGTACTGGAGAGTTCTTTGTTTTGGCTTTTTTTGGGGGGAAATGCAAAAAGGGATGTGGGTTGGAGAATAACATTGTCTCAAAAACATGGAAGAATAACAACATGAGTTTGCTAGGAAGGAGAGAAAGGAAAGAGAGGAGAGAGGTGAGCAACCAGATCAATAAAGGACAACACCCAGAAGGAAGGATAAAAATGGACACCGTCACCATGACATTGCTAAAATAGCATGCTGGAAAAAAATATGTGCTTGACCTGATAGCGGGACTTGTTCCTCAGATAAAGGACACACTTTGCTTTAGGCGATACTGGAATACATTTTAGTAGTATTTTTTAAAGGCACTATAGGCTCATCCGGACTTCCTTTTGCACTGGGCTTTCCAAACATAGGCCCAAGCTTTAAAGCCCAGACCAGTGCCTAGAAACACGGCACAAAATGGAGTCTGGAAGAGACCTATGTCTCTATTACCAATGTGTAAAACAGAAGTAACAAGTGAGAGTTGCAACGAAATGTTACAGTGTAGGGTACTCCTGTTCAGAGTGATAGTCAGAGAGCTATCTTTTCCAAGATACTCCATTCCTGACCTCCGCTCCCACATTTTCTGTTTCCCTACCCCAACAGGCCCTCGGCATGCGGTGGCCACCAAGCACACGGGTTGGCGGAGGGTATTTTCCTAGTGTCTGCAAAGCTTGAGGTTCCACACAGTATGTGAATACAGCCACTTTTTTCTCAGTAGCCCGTTTTTGGCTACAGTCCTATCGGCACCAACTAGCCCATTTTGCTAATAGAGCGATAGTACGTATTCAGGACAGCCAAAGAGACTATATTTTCCTCTGAAGATCATTGCACAAAAGCAATGGATATTTGGAATAGATATTTTTGGAATGGAATAGATATTTTTGATCCATTTATTTACAGATGTATAGCTTGAGCAGTATGATGGTAACATAGATGCAAGCATGCAGTCCAGCCCTCTCTCATGGCTGCTTTCCAGCAGATCTAAACAAACAAACAAACAAACAAACAAACAGAACTGTAGGATTCTTCTAGAGCTGTACCAGGGTCATAGCTTCACGGCTTTGCATGTAGAATGTTCCAGCATCTTCAGTTAAAGCTGGGAGAGACTCCCTACCTGAAACCCAGAGAGGCCACTGTCAGCCCGTGTAGACAATGCTAAGCTAGCAGGACCAATGGCCTAATCAGTATAAGGCAGCTTCCTATGTTCCCCTGCCTTAAGCGAAGAGCCATAGCTCAGTGGCAGAGCATCTGCTATGCATGCAAAAGCTCCCAGTCTCCAGACAGGGCTCAAAATGACCCTTGCCTGAAACACAGGAAAGTCATCATCAATCAGCGCAGGCAGTACTGAGCTAAATGCACCAATGGTCTGATTCAGTATACACCAGCTTCCTCTATTCCTATGTTCCACTTCAGGCCAATTCATTTGCCGCATTGGGGGAAAAGCCAACAACAATAATCCTCTTTGCTGCTGGAAAACAAGCACTTCAGGCTAGAAGTGTTCTCCCTGAGGTGCTAGCTTTCTGAGGGGTGGGGCTGGGGAAATAGCATCCCCTGAGTAGTTGCCATGTAGAAGACAGCAAAGCCAACCCACCAAATGCCATGGGATTGTTAGCAGGCAATGCATTAGACATTTTGAGAGATCCTTGGAGGAAAAGCAAGCTATTAATAAATAAGAATCAGACTATCATGCCCATGCCATCTTAGGAAGCTGGCAGTCTTCTTATTCCTAGAATCAACGAAAAGAAAGAAGAACTGTGCCAGGTTGGTGACCTCCTAAGAGAATCAACCAACCCGTAGCAGCTTCCGCTACTGCTGATTCACCTTGGTGCTGGTCCAAATCCCTCAGCATCAGGGCTGTCGACAACAAACTCTGCATAACACAAATGTCTATGGGCAACATTTTATTTTACTCTTTTAAAAAAAGCCACAATCTAGTTAGGGAGATTTGTAAGCAGATGCCCATAACTACTTTGACAGAGAGACAGTGCTGTATTAATAGTTAGAGTGTCAGACTGAGTAGCTGGGAGACCAGGGGTCAAATCCCCCACTCAGCCACAAATCCCACTGGGTGACCTTGGGCCACAGTCACTACTACCTCTTAGACTAACTTCTCTCGCAGGTTTGCTTTGAGGACAAAATGTAGAGGGAGAAGAAGTGTGCATAGCACACTGAGCTCTTTGGAGAAAAGGCAGGATACAAATGCAATAATAAATACATAAAGCAACACAGATTCAGGGCAAGGCTAAAAATTAACATGTGTGGTGGGACAGGAAGCACAAGCAGCACCCTTTGGGAAGTTTTTATTACAGGTGAAGGGAGTTTCTTCCCTTGCCACAGCCCCATCAAAAATCACCTGCATGAAGAGGCTATACAAATGTTCTCTGCATTTGGAATGGGCTCCCTCACAGGGTGATGAACTCTCCATCACGGGAGGTTTCTGAGCAGAGGTTGGGTGGCCATCTGTCATGGATTCTTTAGCTGTGCTTCCTGCATTACAGGAGGTTGAACGCCTTGAGGTCTCTTCCAACCTTAAAATTCTATGATTTTATAAGTCGTGTGTCTTTGTTTCTCAGTTTTATCCTTTAGCATGGTTTTGTATGTATTGTGGTATTTTATGCATTGTGACTAGTTATTTTTATTGATCAGAGTTTAGTAATTATTTATTGTAATTGTTAAGAGTGAATTTCTGTTTATTATTTGCTGATGTCTGGGAGTTAATTTTATTGTGTAACATTAAATCCTAATAGATTACTGAATATTATTTTATATTATTTATGCACACTGTGCTCCCAAGGAAGAGATCAGCTGCTTTGAAATGTGTTAGGGTCAATACGGAAGAAGAAAAACCTCACCCACGCAGTTATTAACTTCATGGTTGCCAGGAATTGATATCTATACATGCCTTCAAATGAGTGGGTAAACAAGCAATGTTTTAAAATTTCACCTGCAAGTCAAAATTGAGGGATGTAGGTGTACCTCACAAGGAAGGAGACTCCACAAATGGGGAACGACCACCGAGAAGGTCCCACCACCAATCCATGCCAAATGGGCAGCAGCCAGAAAAGGCAACACCAACAGAGCCCTCTCTGCCAATTGTAGGGCTTGAGGTGGTTGATACATAGTGCCCTCTCACTTTTTATTTCCATAAATCACAAATATTCTTGGACTCCAGTCCTCATCAACTGCAGCCAGAGTGGCCGATGACCAGTGATGAGGAACAGTAACTCTTCTAGTTGGTTAATTGATTCAGGAGCTTCATTGCACATGACATGTGATGCTAATTTTTTCAGTGAGTTAAATGAAAACTCACCAGAGCAGTTAGGGTTGCAAATGGGCACAAAATTCTGTGCAAGGAAAAGGAGCAGGTTCGGATAAGTGTGTTGACGGCAGAAAAACTGTTTGTAATGAAGTGAGAGATGTAGTTTACTTGCCAGAATTAACAGACAGTTTGCTGAGTGTGTCAACTCTGACCAAGCATGGTTTTGATGGAAATTTTAATCACAACAGATGTGCAATTACCAAAGATGGAGTTCTGCATGCACAATATTTTGAAAAGAATGGAATCTTTGTGCTAGATATAGGTCAAGAAAGGGTGAATATGGTCAAAAAGAATTCAAGTGCAACCTGTGTTCATCTGTAGCACAAAAGGCTGGGACATAGAGACTTTGGTGAGAGGAATGGAGATTAAACCTTGTAAAGTTGACCTGAATGGTGAAGTATGTGAAAGCTGTTTGCTGAGGAACAAGACCTTCTTTCCCCAAGCAAAGCTAGAGAGGTTCAACAGAGCCTTTGCGACTTATTCATACTGATATATGTGGTCCAATTCAACCAACGTCTCATGGGAAAAATAAGTGAATTTTAACATTTATTGACGATTATTCCAGATACTGCACAACTTATCTTTTAAAGGAAAAATCAGAAACTGCAGAGAAATTGAAGATGTTTGTTGCAAATATTGAAAATCAATTTGGGAGGAAACCACGAGCAATACTTTCAGACAACGGCGGTGAGTACATGTCACGCCACATCAAATCTTATCTAGAGGAAAATGGTATTAAACGTTTGCACACCACCCCATTTACCCCATAACAAAATGGAATAGCGGAGAAAAAGAATTGCTCTCTGGTGGAGATGGTCAGATGTATGTTGATGAAGTCTAATTTATCATTTGAGTCTTGGGGTGAGGCAAGTATGACAGCAACATATTTGAAGAACAGACTGCCAACAAAAGCTGCAAATAAAGCAGCATTTGAACTTTGGTTTGGAAGAGTACCGAACATTAGTCACATTAGAGTCTTTGGAACAAAAGCTTTTGCATATGTGCCAGCACAAAGACATACCAAACTTAGCACCAGGACTGAGTTAGGAATATTTGTCTGCTTTGAGAAGGGGTGCAAAGGTTACATAATTCTTAATCCAAGGACAGGAGAAGTGAAAGTGAGTAGTGTATTTTAGAGAAGGAGAGCAATCTTGTGCATGTGTTCCTAATTAGAACTATTTTAAAGAGAAACAGACTAATGCTGATTTGGTAACTGAAGAGGTTCTAGTAAAACTGATCACAGAAGTTGAAAGAACAGAGAAAACTAGTCCAAGTAAGAGACTGTACTTTACCAGGGGAAACAGAGTCAGGACAAGAAGCTGTGTGTGATTATATGGATGAACAATTAGAACTTTTAATCAGACACTCATCATGAGTTAACAAAGGTGTGCCAGCAGAGCAACTATCAAAAGCAGTGCCTAATGGTGAACCTGACACATGGAAAGTAATCGACAAACTTCCTGCAGAAGAAGCTGACAAGTTGATAGAAGCAGACAAGGAAGAAATTGAGCATTGAATAAAACAACACTTGGACACTTACTAAATTGCCAAGGGTTAAAGAACTATAGGGTGCAAATAGGTGTTTAAGAAAAAGTTAGATCTAAGAATGGAAATGTACAAAGGTATAAAGCATGGGTAGGCAAACTAAGGTCCAGGGGCCGGATCCAGCCCAATTGCCTTCTAATTCCAGCCCACGGACGGTCCAGGAATCAGCATGTTTTTACATGAATAGAATGTGTCCTTTTATTTAAAATGCAGCTCTGAGTTATTTGTGGGGCCTGCCTGGTGTTTTTACATGAGTGGAATGTGTGCTTTTATTTAAAATGCATCTCTGGGTTATTTGTGGGGCATAGAAATTCGTTCATTCCCCCCCCCCAAAAAAAAAATAGTCCGGCCCCCCAACGAGGTCTAATGGACAGTGGATTGGCCCCCTGCTGAAAAAGTTGGCTGACCCCTGGTATAAAGCAAGGTAGATGATACAATTTTGTATAGTGAGAACAAACAAGATTGTACAGAAATTGTTGGATGTTTAAATAAGAAGGTTTTGAGAATTTACATGCTAAATTAAAATTGATTAATTCAAATTAGGCACAGTGAGAAGTGGCTTGTAAGAAAAACAGCTGGGCCTAATTTGAATAGTAGAGTGCCTGGTATCTGGTGGGCGGGGCTTGTGTGCTTTGCTCCAGAATCAGCCCCTCTCTTCAGGGTGTGTTCAGTTGAGAGTGTCAGTTATGAGGGATACAACTGCCTCTTCTTGTTTCCTGCCTCAAACTTGCCTCATGTTTTATTTGGCTTCTCTCATCATGTTATTTTGTTGTAGTTTTCTTTATTACTAAAGCTTAGTTTACATTTTTGTGAAAGACTTATTTTTCTCAAAGAAAAAGAAACTCTGCTGAGGAAAGGTGTGGTATGTCCTAAACTGTGTGACTGAGGGGATATTCCCAGTTTGCCGGGAGGATTGATTTTGTTAATCACCCCTCCCCACCTCCAAAACATTCAGCAGGCACCGTCTGTTTCAAATTTTCAATGCCTGTTGAAAACTTTTCTATTCCATTAGGCTTAAACAGGCAATTAAGAATGTATTTCCATAATTAGTTAGCCGATTTCTCATCATAATATTTTTATATTTATTGGGTGATTTTACGTATAAATGTAAACTTCTATGAATATCAGCATATAAATAATTTAATTTAAAAAAACTGGTTCTGTGTAAAACGAGGAAATATGCCTCTTCCAAAATGGTACCAGCCACCCATGTTTTCACCCACCCCCTGAGGACTTAGATTAAAAATAAGTAACCCAATTAATTGGGGTGGGTGTCTTTTTAAATTAGCCAAAATATTTTTAAACCGTTCATCTCCAATCCTAAATCAACAAAGAGATATAGCCCTAGGTTACAGCTGTCTGGCAAATATGAAAACATCTCAGCCTTCATGGAACATTCACTGTACAGATATTCACACAGGTAACAGTCAATGAACGTGCAATAATAGATTCATTCGTATGCTACACTGACCACAGGAACAAGTACACATGAAACAGCATTTGTGTGAAAGAGTGAACACTTGATGTGTGTACGTTCAACTATGGTGTACACAGAACTCTACTCTCTTGAATGATGCCAGTGAATGATTGTTCAAGTGTGCAGCTGTAATCCTTGCTGAATGTCATTCATTGTATCCTTGCTGAATGGGAACACCGCTAACAGCTGGGCAGTACACCGGTAAAATTATTTATATCCCATTTTCAACAAGGTAACAGCCTGCGTACACAACAGCGGAGGAGTACAAATGAACAGCTGAGTACAAATGTACACATTTTCACACAAACACTTGTACATGTGGAGAGATAGCATGTACCTGTGTTCAGTGCAACAGTCAAACAAAACTTGTTTGTTTGTTTTTTAAGTAGATTTTATTTATCATTTTCAGTTTTGTAAATCAACATACATCAAACCATCCATACATTAAAGATTGACTTCCTTCTCCCCCCCACCCCCCATGGTTCATTAAAGTTCTCCTTCATTGCTGCAAACTCTAATTAGTCCCTATTTTAACTCAACCAATTTTCCCTTTGTTTATGTTTTCACTGCTAGATTTATTCTATTCCTGCTAATGTTTTTAAATGTTTACAATAATCCTCCAAATATTCAACAAACATTTCCCAAACATTCTTAAATATTATCCCTTCCTGTTTTCTTAATTTGCCAGTTAAACTAACCAATTCAGCATATTTTTTGGTTTAGCCTGCCCTTCCTCCTTAGCCGGCATTGTACCTTCCTTCAATTTCTAAACATATACTATTCGGGCTATCGTTGTTGCATACATAAAGAGATCTTCCTTTATGTCAAAACTAATATTCGTAAGAGAAAGGCTTCTGGTTTTTTAATAATAAAAGCCCTTTTCAACATTGTTTTCATTTCATTATAAATCATCTCCCAGTAGCCTTTCACAGCTTTACATGACCACCACATGTGGAAGAAGGTACCTTCTTTTTCCTTACATTTCCAACAGGTATATAATTCTGATTTATACATCTTTGCTAACTTACTTGGTGTCAGATACCACCTATATATCATTTTCATATAATTCGCATTTAACATATAACATGAAGTAAATGTCAGATCAAGCAAAACTTTAATGTCCCCTTTTGCAAGGGAGGTGTCAGGAGATCTAAAAATTCTCAGTTCCCTGGACAAATGACAGTCTGCAGGATTTTGTGGAGGAAGACACAACTGATTAAGGTTGTATGATACTGATTTAAATGTACAGTGTAGATGAGGCCCAGGATGCTAAGGGCCTGGAAACCATGTCCTTTCAGGAACAGAGCATGATATTGTTAGCCTGGTGAAGAGAAAATTATTTATTCATATTTATTCACTGCATTTATAGCCCACCCTTTCCCCAATAAGCTCAATGCGGCCTACACAGTTCTCTCCCTCCTCATTTAATACCCACAACCCTGGGAGGGAAGCTAGGCTGAGAGTGAGTAACTGGCCCAAATTCACCCAGCAAGCTTCATGGATTAGTTAGAATTTGAACCCAGGTCCTAGCAGGACACTTTAACTACTATACCATGCTGGGTCTCCAGATTCAGGGAAGGCATGGTATGATCAGAAGGGCTGTTGAAGAAAAGTTGGAGCTGGGTTGGTCACTGTTGCTTCAGGGGTCAGGGCTAGAACCAGTGGGTAAAAAACAAAGGCAGGCAGGATTTCAGTTCAACATCACAACAGGGGTGGGGAAATTTGGCCTCCCAGTCTCCCTATCTGGCCCCTGGGACTCTTCGCAGGCCACACTCTCACCTCAGTCATGCCCTCTTCCCCCAATCTATAGTTTCCTAGATTGGTAGTTGAGGGACAACCATGAAAGCCAGTGTGGTGTAGATTGGGACCAGGAGGGCCAGAGTTCATATCCCCACTTGGTCTTGAAGTTCAGTGGGTGACCTTGGGCCAGTTACTGCCACTCAGTCTAACCTACCTCACTGGGTTGTTGAGGATGCCACCTTGAACTCCTTGGATCTTTTCCACCAAGGTAAAACCCAATAAATAAAGAAATGTGCTTTAAATGTGCTTTTAATGCATTGTGCAGATGTGACTGACTTTGGTGTAGCAAGCACCTTTTCAAAGAAGGTACACTGGGGCAAGGAACCTTTTTCAGTCTCAGGGCCGTATTCACTTCAAAACAACTTTCCAGGGGCCACATTCCTAGTGCTGGGTCAGAGCCAAAGGCAGACGTGGGCAGAGCAGAAAATGCAAGTAACACCTTTGTACGGTGGGCAAGTTTCTACCAATAGCCACACATCATTCTCTATCCTCCATCCTGGCAAGTGAGAGGCATCACCACAAGGCACATCCCAGCCAGGAAAATAAAACACTCAAGGATGTGCAGCAAGGACAGGCCAGGCAGCCTCTTGAGGGTCAGAAAGTTGGCTGCATTCAGAGGTTCCTACACCATCACAAGCCAATTCAGATGGAAACAAGGAATGAGCACACAGAGGAAACCGAAAGGCAGGAAATAACTTCATCCCTGAGGATGCAAAGCATCAGGAAGTCATGGCTAGAGGGGCTGTGAAGGCATGTTGCACGATCTGGCCAATGTCTCGCCATGGAGGCCCCTCAGATAAACACAGGCAGAGGTCAATGCATCCCTGCACAGAACTCATAAAGCCACAACAGTTCTGCCCACAAAACAGTGTTTCACAACAGGATACAGATAAGAGAGAGCAGTGTTTGAAACTGAGATATGAAAGCTAGGAGCTACATGGCACCTTAAACCTAGGTCATGGGTGCAACAACGGAATGTCTAGGTGCACGTTTTTATAAAAAAGAATACAAAGGTGAAAATGAATGAACTGCAGCCAAAATATTATGTACCCAAAACATTTTAAGAGGGGTTAAAAGTCATTAACATCTTGCATATCTAGAGAGACTTGCCTGAACAAAAGTGTTTTCCGCAGGAGCCAAAAGAGAATACACTAAAGATGCCTGCCTGGTGTCATCAGGCAAGGAGTTCCAACGTGTAGGTGCTGCCATACTAGAATAACTATTTCTTACAAGTGAGGAATGAGTATTGCATGGCACCTGTAAAACCCATGGAAACTGATGGGCAGAACTAACTTAGGTTCATTGATTTCAATGGGCCCACTCTAAGGAAAGTCTAATTAAGAATAAATCACAAGTTCCATTTTAAAAAGGAAAGAAAATCAAAATTAGAACTCTCACTGAAATTAGGATTTGCCAAGACAGGAATACAAATGCAGGAGGAGGAATTGAGAGGGCTAAGCTTTGTGAATCATGCAGGAATTTTTTGAATGGGAATGGTGGAAATGGAAACGCAGTAAGGCAGCTTAGAGTGATGGACAATCATAATAATGTTTGACATTGCAAATACACTAGACAAGGCACTGTAGTCAACCCTGGTATTGCAGATATATCAGAAAACAACAGCACTGGTTTGTATCCAATGCTATCCCTACTCAGAGAAGACCCACTGAAAATAATGGAGCTGACTCCCATAAATCCATTAATTTATCTGGGTCTATTCTGAGTAGAACTTAGTTGGATACAACCCATAACATGTATGGCAGGCCTATAGCTCTGCCTTTAGATTAGTGGTGGGGAACCTGTGAGCACCCACTCCCCACCCAATGTTGTTGGGACTCCAGCTCCTATTAGCCCTAGATAGTATGGTCCATGATAATGGAAACTATGGTCCAGAAACATCTGGAGGTCCATGGGTCCCTCACCCTTGCTTTAGATACAACAGAACCACCCAACAGCTTCTTAAGTATCTCTGCACCTCTGCTTCATTAAAACTCATGCAACTCACAGTCACAAGACGTGGTCAATTGGGTTTAAAGGATATTCATTGACCTTGGCTTTATCAAAGGATAAAAACATGATAACTTTAAAATGGTATCTATGTTCAGACACTGTAGGTATGCTACTGAATATTTGCTGGAGGGTAAACATTATGAGGACTGCTAGTGTGGCATAGCGGTTGGAGGGTTGGCTAGGAGCTGGCAGACAAGAGTTTGAATCCCTGCTCAGTGACACCCCTATAAAAGGTGAATGTTCTGAAGCAAGGCCTCTGGTGATCATCTCAACAGGCAGCCAGGTTCATATCGGTATAAATCAGATAGTCTGCTGTTAAGCATCTCTCACACACGCTTTTGAGAGACCTAAAGCATGGCTTGTAAGGAGAACCACAGAACAGGGTCCTGAATTCTGCCCAATTTTCACAGCATTAAGTATCACCACCAAGAAATTCACATTACCATCTTCATTGGTTGATGATTGTGATGATTAGTTGCTGCTGTAACGGAACTGTGTCAAGGTACGATATACCTAAGGGGGGGGGGATTCGCAGTGCATGGGCTAGAGGTCACCAAAAGCAAACACTGAGATTGGCTAGCATTTCCCTCATTGCCTCAATCATTACGCTTTGATTTTATTTTTGTGTCGTTCCTGCCTATTTTTCAGCAAGTGGGGATACAACACAAACAAAGCTCTTCTCATTTTTTATTTTTTTATGCTGCCCCCTCTGAAAAATAATAATAATATTGAAGCTCAAGAGAGGGAGGGGGATTCTGCCCTGCCTTGCAGGAAAGGGTGGTATTTGGGCTAAATCAGGGGGGAAACATTCCCCCTACGCCACCTTTTAGCAGCACCTGAGCCTCAATGCCTTTTTTAGAATTGAGAACACGCAACAGTCAGGCAGAGATGCTGATCAGTGGTCTCTGGACAGGTGATTTAGTGCAACATAAAGCAGGCCATAAATCTAAGAGGATTATTTCTTTCCCCAGCCCCCACCTCGCCAAGTCATGGCACCACGCACCATCTCCAGCCTCATCTGACTGCAGTGCTGAACCAGTGTCATAACATGGAGGAAGATGCCTAAATACTAAAAAAAAAAAACCACTGCTGCCCCCCCAGCTGCCGCCTTTTTGGTCTGTTTCCCAGCTATGATTCTGCTCCTTTCATTTTCTATGAGAAAGCAAAAATAATAATAATTTAACATTATGTTGCTTTTCTTTTTTAAACGACTGATATAATTTGGACAGCACTGGCTTTGAAAACACGGCTTAACTGTAATTGCTTCAGACAGACGGCGGATTTAAATGAGCCATAGCAACATACCCTCCATTAAAAGTAACCACCACCTTATCGTCCTCACTATTTATCTGCGTACCTACAAAGGACTGAAATTATTTACTTGCATTGTACAAATGGAAGAGGACTTTGGCAATATGTCACTTGACCTATATAATTGATACATTTTAGTATGTGGCTGGCACATTAAGAAAAAAAATAAAATGCAAAATTTTGCAGGATGAACAATAAAGCAAATCTCCCTTCCACACCATTCCCTGGATATACTTTAGAATGCACAACTCAAAAGGACCAAAAATAGCATTTCAGTTCCGTGTGCAAAGGCCCCCCCCCCTTAAATCAGTGCGAGCACATATAAACCAAATTCTCATTTTCAGCCTCCCATGCAGGAAAAAGCTTCTATTATATGCTGTCATTCTAAGGACTTCTCAATTTTGTTGGATTCTTCACAAGTACCCCCTCCATAATTATTGCTTTATTGAAGGGGGGATGGCAGAGAGAAAAATACATGAGATATTGGTGGGAGGGATAACAACCGGGCTGTTTTGCACTGACACTGCAGGATCTGCGCTAGATCTTCCACTGTGCGTGGGGGAGGAGTCGGATAGAGAGAATAAAGGACTGGATTTTGGGGTGGGATAAAGGACTGGATTTGGGGGGGGTCCCACCCCCACCCCCACCCCCACCCCAAATGAACCTGCAAGTACAAGAGGATTTCTCAGTTGACGCTTACACACACAGAGACACATTCTCCATGTTCTGTATTGCAGGCCATAAAACAATTATAATTTCCAGTCACAGATAAATCCGTTAAGGATACAGGAGACACCAGTCTTACATTGATCTGCTAAGGATACATCTACTGGTAAAAGCGCCCCTCGCCTTAAAACGGGGCAAGGATGAGGGGGATAGTCAAGCCGGTACTGTTTCCCTCCCTCCCTCATCTTCCACTCTACATACTGCAGAATAACAGCGTCCCCCTCTGCCTTTTCCCTTCCAGTTACGAACGCTTCTCTTTTTTGGCCAAGAAGCTATTCATAATATGAATAGATACTAACTGTATAAAAAGGGTGGTGTTGGAAAGGATCTCTTGACCCGTAGCGTCCTCGACCATCGAGGGCGCCCCCACCCAACAAAAAAAACGTAAGGTCTGCAGTGACGCTCCAAATCTCCCCCTTCCATCCCTCTTAATACTCTATTTCATTCATCACTACCACCAACTGTCCAGATTTCTGCAGCTGCGTCCCTTATTTATTTTTACAATGGGGACTACGGAGCAGGAGGCGGTGGAATAGACAGCCCCCGTCTCATTGACCATTAAATGAAAGGTGGGCGGGGGGGGGGGGAGAGAGAGAGAGAGGAAGGAAGCAACAACATAAAGAGTTTAATCTTACTTTCTCCCACCACAGCCTTAAGCCCAGCTGGTGCCATGACGTCCCTCTCTTGTTCTTCTTCTTGAGGTATTTGTGTGGTGAGGAATCCCCACGTCTGGTTTCCTCTTTTCTCCTTTTCCTGCTGCTGCTCGGCTCAAAACCCCGCACAAAACTGCACTCCGGTTTGGCTTCTCAGCTGACTGCAAAAGGAAGGAGGGAGGGCAGTCTGGGCAAGGATGCGGAGGGGGGGCGGCGGAGGAGGAGGCAGGTCCAGGCAGGGCGTGGTCGGATTGTGATGCGAGCTGCTGATGCTGATGCAGAAAGAGGCTGGTGGTGCCGTGGATGGCGTCATACCCCCACCGGGCCAATCAGCGCGCCGCCTGCTCAGCATCTCTCTCTCTCCCCCCTCTCTCTACACACACACACAGACATACGCACCCGCACGGCCTGCGGCTCTGCTCAGCGACCAACTCTGGGGAGGGGCGGAGCCAACATCTGCAAATAAAGGGATGGGGGTGGGTAAAAGAAAGAATCGCAGCCTCTCCTGCTGTATGAATGAACCTCCCTTACATGCGTTTACACATGTAATTTGTTTGCAGAATGCAAACATTCGATGGCGCCCCCGCTAACCCCTGCCACCAAGTCCTTGTTTTGAATTTGCTTTCGTGCAGCTGGATTTGCAGTTTTTATGTTGCTTTTTTTAAAAAAAAAACCACAACAACACTTTTTTAATGAAGTTGCACTGCTGCTTAGAGATTTTATTTTTTTTCGAATACACTAAGGAGGTTATAAATAAATAATGAAAAATATAGGCAGCTTCCACTACCACCCCCCAGTCCCAATAAGAACAGACAGCTATTCACCAGACCCACATGTCAAGAGACACAGGGATATAGACACTAAGTTGAGACCTTGCTTCAGACCCAGATGCCAACTTTCATTGCCAACAGAGCAGCTCTTCAAGAACTGGTGCCTGTTTTCCCCCTCTTCTCTTTCCCCTTATTTTCATTTTGTTCGGATGGTAAGCCTGCAGGCAAGGACAGTCTTGTTTAATTGATTGTATATAAGCCATTCTGGAAGCCTTTCTAGGCTGAAGAGCAGAGGACAGACAATCTCAATATTCATGATGATGATAATGTAGGTTTCCTCAACCTCGGCCCCCCAGATGTTTTGAGATGATGGGGTCAGGGATGATGGGAGTTGTAGTCCCAAAACACCTGGAGGGCCGAGTTTGCCTATGCCTGCTCTAAACTGAATGGGAGCAGCTCACAAATATTTTAGATGCCAGCGAACTGTCCTTAAAAAAAAAAATTATTGAGAATTTCAACATAACAAATTATCAAAACATATCATCTTCATTATTTTTCCCTCCCCTCTCCCCCCAAAAAGCCCTCCCTGACTCCCCCCCAAGACTTCCCTCAGCTCCTCTCTCTGATTTTTCAGCACATGTTATTCTCTGCATATTGTAAAATTGTAAAGATCCTTAAATTATCTGTCTATTATGTTAACAATCAATACATTTGTGTATGTTTATTCAAAACCTGCCAAGGAGTTCAATTCATTTTGGGGGGTTTTAAGTAGTTTGTAAAGAGTTCCCATTCTACTTTAAAGTCACAGTTGTCCTTGTCTTGCAGTTTGTATGTCAGTTTTGCCAATTCTGCATAGTCCATCATTTTCTCTTGCCACTGTTCTTTTGTCGGGATTTCCTCATTCTTCCATCCTTGTGCTATTAAGACTCTTGCCACTGTTGTAGCATACATAAATAAATTCTTTATTTTCCTTGATAGGTCTTTTCCTACAATCCCTAACAAAAATGCTTCTGGTTGTTGTTTTTTTACAAATGTCAATTGAAACATTTTCTTCAACTCATTATATATCATTTCCCCCCCCCCCAAAAAAAATTTAATTTCTCTACATTCCCACCACATATGGTAAAAAGTCCCTTCCTTTTCTTTACACTTCCAGCATACGTTTGACCCAGTTTTGTACATTCTTGCAATCTGTACTGGTGTTATATACCATCTATACATCATTTTCATATAATTTGCTTTCAAAAGAGAACAGTCTGAAAATTTTAGAACTATTCTCCACAATTTTCCCCAATCTTCAAATTATATATTATGTCCTTTATCTTGTGACCATTTGATCATGACTGATTTCACCTCCTCATCTTTTGTTTCCCATTCTAGCAGAATACTATATGCACCCTTCAGCAACTTCACTTTCCCTTCTATGACTTCCTTTTGGAATCTAGAAGTAGTATAACTAAATCCTTTCTTATTGTCTTCTTTGTATATCTCATGTAATTGCCTGTAATGTAACCAACTCTGAAAATGATCTTTTATTTCCTCATACTCTTTTAGCTTCCATTTTCCTTCTTGATCCTTTAGTAAGTCACTGTATGTAAGCCACTTTCCTTTTTTACCAAGTGGCTTGAGCAGCAAAGCTTCAAGTGGTGAAAGCCACCAAGGTGTATTCTGTTCTATTAAATCTTTATATCTATCCCAAACCCTCATTAATGATTTCCTAATTATATGATTATAAAATCCTTTATGTACTTTTCCTTTCCCATACCATAGATATGCATCCCATCCAAATCTATTATCATGACCTTCCAAATCCAATGCTTCTTGCTTTTCCAGTTTTACCCAGTCCCTAATCTATACCAAACATGCAGTCTCATAATACAATTTAAGGTCTGGGAGGGCAAAACCGCCTCTTTCTTTTGTATCTGTAAGTATCTTATGCTTTATCCTTGGCTTTTTGCCCCTCCCGATAACTTGGAGATTTCCTTCTGCCCTCTTTTGAGGCAATCATCTTTCACCATTACTGGGACTGACTGGAAAAGAAATAGCATTTTTGGCAAAACATTAATTTTTACTGCTGCTATTTTTCCTAATAGGGAGAGATTCGTTCTGCTCCATATTTCTAGATTTCTTTTTATCTCGAGCCACACTTTTTCATAATTATCTTTGTAAATATTTTTATTTCTTGATGTTAACCATAACCCTAAGTATTTGAACTTTTTATGGACTTCTGTTTCAATACTTTGCTGCAACTCTTTTTTCTCTTCTTCCTTCAAATTTTTAACTAATAATTTAGTTTTATTCCTATTTAATTTAAATCTTGCCACTTCCCCAAATTTCTGAATCTTTTCTATAACTTTAGGGAGAGAATTTTTTGGATCTTCCACTGTGATCACCAAATCATCAGCATATGCTTTCAGTTTAAACTCACTTTTCCCAGTTTTTATCCCAGTGATCTCTTTATCTGCTCTTATATTCCTGGCAAGTACTTCCAGAACCAGAATGAACAACAGCGGTGATAATGGACAATCTTGTCTGGTTCATTTTTGTATCTTACGTTCATCTGTTATCACCTGATTTACAATGTATTTCGCTTTCTGTTCTGAATAAATTGCTTGTATTCCTTTTAAAAATTTAGATCCACATTTAATTTCCTCAAGTAACTTTATCATGAAATTCCAAGAGATGTTGTCAAAGACTTTTTCGGCATCTATAAACATCATTACTGCTTTCTTTTCATTTTTGACCTCCAGGTATTCTATTATATTCAAAATATTTCTTATATTCTCCTTCATTTGCCTACCTGGAAGGAATCCATCCTGATGTATATACTCATTTAATTTTTTTTTTCATTCTATTAGCTAAAATGCTTGCAAATAGTTTATAATCATTGTTTAACAATGAGATAGGCCTATAATTTCTAATTTGCAGCAAGTCTGAATCTTGTTTTGGAATTATTGTAATATACACCTCTTTCCATGTTTCTGGAATTTCACCTGAATTTAAGGTCTCATTCATAACATCTTTCAGTGGGTTTAGCAATTGTTCACTTTATTTTTTATAATACTTTGCCATTAGTCTATCTGGGTCAGGAGACTTGCCATTTTTAGTCCACTTTATTGCCTCTAGCAGTTCTTGAACGGTTATTTGAGTATTTAAGATTGTCATTTGTTCCTCTTTTATTTTTGGTAAATTACTACTTTTAATATATTCTTCTATTTAAAATTTTTTCTCCTTTCCTTTCCTATACAAATCTGAGAAATATTTTACAAATGCTGCTCTTATTTCCTTCATCTTATCTGTGATCTTTCCATTTATATTATTTTCATTTATGGAGTTCCTCTGTTCACTTTTCTTCAGCTGCCACGCTAGCAATTTTCCTGATTTATTGGCATGCTCAAAATATTTTTCTTTCTTTCTTTTTATTTTCCTGCTAATTTCCTCATTAACTATCATAGAATATTGAGTTTGTAATGTTCTAATTGCCTGTTTGACTGGCTCTTTATTTGCTTTCTTTGACAATTGTTTCTCCTTGTTCGCAATTTCCTCAAAAATCTCCTTTTTCCTTTCCATTTCCTTTTAAATGAATTTTGTTATATAAACAATCCTCTCATCACTGCCTTGCTTGTGTTCCAGGCCGTCTGCAATTTTGTCTGCCTTTGAGTGTTTATTTCAAAATAATCACTCAGGGCCTTTTTGGCTTTTTCCATTAATTTTTGATCATCTAATAAATCTTCATTCAATCTCCATCTAAATGAAATTTGGCTTTCTTTTTGTGTTTTTCCATTGTCAAGGAATTATGAGCTGAAAATGTCCTGGGATTAATCTCAATTTTTAAAACTCGAGGTTCCAACTTTTTGGATATCCACAAAGAGTCTATTCTTGAACTGCTATCATAAACATGGCTATAATAAGTAAACTCTTTATGAAACAAATGTCTTGTTCTCATTATACCGTATTTTTCACTCTATAAGATGCACCAGACCACAAGACGCACCTAGTTTTTGGAGGAGGAAAACAAGAAAAAAATATTCTGACTCTCAGAAGCCAGAACAGCAAGAGGGATCGCTGCGCAGTGAAAGCAGCAATCCTTCTTGCTGCTCTGGCTTCTGGGATAGCCTGCATTCACTCCATAAGACGCACACACATTTCCCCTTACTTTTTAGGAGGGGAAAAGTGAGTCTTATAGAGCAAAAAATTCGGTATCTATCAAGTTCAAATTTTGAGCCAGATCAAAGAAAGTCTTTGGCAACCTGCCTTCTTTTGTCTCTTTTTCCCTAGCTGATCTATCTTTTTCTAATGATGGAGCTCCATTTAAGTCCCCCATTAAAATCATCTTTTGATCTGCAAATTCAAGTAGTTCTGTTTCCAATTTTTTTAAAGAAGACTGCTTTTTTTCTCATTAGGTGCGTAAATTATGCCAGGGAACTTTCTTAGCTCTGCATGGAGTTGTCAGGGATTGAACCTGGGACCCTTTTTTGCATAAAACCTTCACACTACCACAGAATTGTTCTTCACTTAAAAGATTCCACTCTTTGTGATTCTGAAAACAGGACCGAATTAATTAGCAACACAGGAAGCTTCCTGTCTGCAGACTTTGCTGCTGTTAAGGCTTCCTGCCTAAAAGAAGTAGAAGAAAATACTTCCAATTTCAAAATGTGGGACTGCACAGAGTTTTGAACTCATACACTTCAAGTATATTTGTTATAGTACTGAGTCTCCCTCCCGCAAATCGTGTGTGATGATTTGTTAGCCAGTTCAGGGTTGTTGTTGTTGTTTACAACTTGACAACTTCTGCATCAGACACTGTTATGTACTAAAGTTCTCACCCTGGGCCAGCAGGGGGATAGTGTAGATAGTTTTCACTCAGGTCCACGTCAGTTATTTTAGGCGGGAAACCCTGGGTTGTTGTTGCTACAATGTTGATAGCCGGCTGCCTATAAAAGCAGGCCGGCTGAGCTGTTTGCTGTTCAGTTCTGTCCAGCTTACAATAAAGAGCTTCTCTGGAGAAATCACTGTGTCATCTGCTATGTTCGCCCACGACTTAACAGACACACCCTACTAAAAAAAAGAGAGAAAAGCCAAATGATAAAAAAGTGTGCTTTGCTCCTTCCTCACACCCAGTATCTTTGGTGGTTTCGCCACAAGAGCCCGTATTTCTTATGGAGCAATGGTTCATTATCAGTCTGCCTTAGTTCAGTAACAGGTGCAAAACCAGGAATACTTCAAATGTATTTATGAGGATGTGTTATGAAGCATGACCTACCCAAAGATGAAAGGGAAGAAGAGGTGTTTCCATCCCAAAATAGTACAGTCTTTTGGTTTGGACCATATCTTTTATGTATGAAAACCAAGCACATCCTACCCTTATATAATTTGTGTACATGCTGTCCCTGACATTGGCTCTCAGTTAAGTGCTTAATAAACAGCTACACCTAACTTGCTCAATTCCACCCCCACCCATTTTTCAAATCGCATATTGTCAAGTTTTCCGACAGCACAATTTCCCTCCAGCTCTACATTTTATGTCCAACTGTGCACACGGGCGCACACACACACGAAACCTTGGATGTGTTCCTAAGTTGTACCCAATATTAGAAATTATCTGATAGCTGCCCCCTTTAAAAAATATACTTCTTCATGACCAGAGGCAGTTTTAGAGCTGCAGGGGGCACCAAAACAATGCTGTAGAATGGAGCATGAGGGGTTGGGGAGTGGAGTATCATTGAATTTTAGCATTGCACAGAGCACTGCTGAAATTTGAGAGCCCAAAGTCTGCCACTGCCATGACAACATAGCATCATACTATGCATAACCTTGCAAAGGAACCTTAATATAAACATAAAAATGCAGTGCACAGCAGTTTACTACATGTTGAAAAGGGAAATTCACAAGCACACTAAATAAACCACCTAGTAATATCCACCAGGAGCTGCTTGTCCAGGGAGGTATCTTGGTTGTAAATCCAACAAAATTCTGCAGACGTGGCAGTTGTATTATTACACCTCTCTGACCAGCAATATAATGCAGAAAGGGGTCTTGTGTATCTGCAGAGCAGTCCCTCCTGCCTCTGCTCCTCAACACCTTTTGTATTTGCATAAGCCATTTAGGCAAGAGACCAGACTTTGGACCACCATCCCACCAATGAGAACTATATGGAGTACTTGGCTATCTCTAGCTGGTCAGCAGCCTTCGAGATTGGGTCTTAACTGCCCAGATCAATTCCCAACAAAAAGGCCAATTAGCTTACACCTGCCCTGCCCTGCTCACCTTATTTCACACTGCTGCTGGCCAGCTCATCCCCTACCACCTAGCAACCCCATCACCTACTGATGTCAGAGGCGCAGTTTGCCACAAGGTCCGTAAAACCTACAGCTGGCTCTGCTTTTTCTTGTACAGTACTTATAATGCTGATGTTTCTTAAGTTTGCTCATAAACAGAGGGATTTGTGTTCTCCATTAAAACAAACAGCCCCTTGTGTTAATCACCACCTGATTGGAAAAAGACTCTGCCCACCATTAATTTCTCAAAATCCCATTTGGAAGCCATCTAGTGTTCATTCCCAGATTCTACAGCAATGAATATGGTAAACAAATGATAACAGGGTGTTTTGTTTTGTTTCACTTTGTCTGATAAATAATTTCTGCCCCTTGTCTGTCCTCAATTGCCTGCCAATCTATTTCATTGGGTGGCCATGGTTTCTAGTTATTATGAGTGGAAGGAGAAGTCTTATAAACTAACTCCCATCTTCCTTTTTGCTCACTCTGAACAGTCTTTGCTCATGGAGAATGTGCTTTCAATATATGATTTTCAAGCTTTTATTTACCTAAGAGAAAGGAGCATGTGGGAAGGAAGTCCAATGGCTATCCCATAACTATAGCCTGGAAGTAAATAGCTATTAACGTACACTACATAAATCTGTTGTTGTTGTTGTATTTATATTTATATTTATATCCCACGCTGCTGACTGGGTTTCCCCAAACACACTGGGCGGCTTACAGCATACATAAAAACATAATAAAACATCAAATATTTTTTAAAAAACAGAATATATTATACAGACTATTAATAAATCAATAAATCAACAGAAACAAATACTAATATGATTGGGAAGTTGGTTTGGATGATAGATTTGGGTACCACCAATCCTGTGACTTGATGTATGTAAGATGGGAGTCTACAAGAAGTGGTCAAACTAGACTCTTTGTTAACAGTCTTAGCCAAACCTGTTAAGCCCCCTTTTACATATCTTTGGGGCTTTTATGGAAACCTAAGGGAAAGCAAGATCTGTTGCAGTGCTAATGCTGTGAATCCCTCCATTCTCTCTCTTTTAAAATTAAATTTTATTAACATATAAAACACATACATTTACACAATTACACAATACACGTACATAACACACTACCTTATTTTCATAACATAAAACATAGCTCCATTACTCTATATAATACTTACCTATACAGTACGTACCAACATACCTACACACCTACACCCACACGAACACCCACCAAGTGACTTGACTTCCAGCTGTTCTTGTTACGCTACTTTATTTCTCCAATTAGCTTAAACACATTTCATTATTTCTTTAATCTTTTCTTCTATCTTAACTTTACTCTCCTTTCACTCGAATCATTTTCTGGATTCACTCAATATCTGTCAGAAATTCTACTTTTCCCACATAAATTTTGATAAAGATAGCCCACTCTTTATTCACTTTTTGTACCATATCTCCTCATCCTCCCTGTTAGTTCAGCAATATGGAAGTATTCTATCATTTTAGATAACCAGTCTGTTTTAGTTGGGACGCTGCTGCTTTTCCAATTTTTGGCAATCAATAACCTTGCCACCATAGTTGCATACATAAATATTGGCCTGACCAATCTTTTTATTTCCTCTGACATGATGCCTAGGAGAAAGGATTCTGGGTTTTTTCCAAATGAAAATCTAAACATCTTTTTCAGTTCGTTATAGATATTTTCCCATTCTCGGTTCACAAACCCTTCAACATTTCTCTGATGGAAATAGTGACGTCCCATTCCATAACGATAATTTTACTATTTATATCCCAAACATCTTACTGGGTTGCCCCAGCCACTCTGGGCAACTTCCAGCAAATATAAAAACACAATAAAACATTAAACATTAAAAACCTTCCCTATACAGGATTGCCTTCTGATGGCTCAGGGGTCGGATAACTCCATACCACCCAAAATTTATCCAATGAAAATAGGGACATCCTAAGGAAAAGTGAAACATTCCGGGGTCAAATCAGAAACTGGGACAGCTTCTCTAATTCAGGGAGGACCCTGGCATATAGGGACACTTGGAGGGACTGTGTTCAGGTTCTATATATGTATTTAAAAACCCATATATCCTAAAGACACCAGTCTCTGTTGTCCTTCATTCTAAGGAAACAGGGCACTTGGTACTCCCAGAGTCTCTCACCATTCAGGGGTGGCATGTAACAATACATATTCAAAATTTAAACCTGTGTAAAATCTGATGAGGAATCAAGCAATTGACATTTTATCAAGGTAGTGGCTTCACACAAGGGATGTGTGTTGTGTGTGCTTTAAATGCATGGTGTGGATCTGCCCAGAGCGGAAGAAAATGTATCATGCTGAAAGCAATCTGTCCTTACAAAAGCCACAGACATCTCTGGACATAAGTACAGACCTTCGTGTATAAAAATGAAACGTAAAAGAGCAGTCCCAGCCCAAGAGGTCTCCCATTCCTAGCACTGATTAGAGTTCTATATTAGCCCCTTACTCTTCCCCTACCAAAGGGTTGCCCATGACTGACAATCTGCAAACACAGCTCAGCTGAGGCCCCAAAGAATAACTTGGTTGGTACATTATGGGACTTTATCTCATGGTTGTTCAAGCCCCAGTTGGGCAAAAAAATCCTGCATTGCAGGGGGTTGGAATAGATTATCCTTTCCTTCCAACTCTTTCATACACAGAAAAAAGTGTGAATCGTTTGTTTGTTTGTTGTGCAGTTGGATACAAAATGTGGACTGGAGTGGGGCCATCACGAAGTTGGAAAGCTGATGTGTGGCTTGAAAAATTGGGGTGGATGAAAATCAAACACATTAGGTGTAAGCATTTATTAAGCACTTTAACTACAAACTACAGGCTATTGCAGAGACAAGAGTGTACACACAAATTATGTGAAGGGAGAATGTGCTCAGTTTTCTTCCATTCTTAAACTCCCCAGACCATATTAAATCACTTTCTTCTTTCTGGCTGGAACCTCCTCTTCTTCCCCTTTCGGTCAGGTAACGCTTCATCACATTGAAGTAAACACTCCTAAAATACTCCTGGTTTTGCACCTGTTATTGAACTATGGCGGATAGATGGATGAATCCCTGGTGTACTACAAGCTTCCTATGGAGAAACCCACCACGGATTCAGGGTGTAAGGAAGGAGCAGGGGACATTTTGTATTTGTTTGGCTTTTCCTTTTTTGGTGTGTGGAGTCTGATGCAGAGTTCGATCTGCTGGAAAATCTGCTTTTAAAATAATTTTAAAATCATTGCTCCCAAACAACCTGCTTCTGGCTGCCAAGGAAAAATGCAGAACCCTCCCGTGTTTTCTTCCATCTCCCTTTTCTAAAGGCATCATCAGGTGGTTTCAGCTGCAGTCTGCTGCAAAGACTGAGCCTCAAAGCTGCAAGGGGCCTGAGGCATCTGTATCCTCTTGCAGAGGAATGAATCTAAGCGGCAGAGAGACAGAGAGGGTCAGGAGATGAGGCGGCTGCTGAATTAACCAATGGCAGGAACTAATGTCTTAGCCTAATATACCCAACTGCCAGTGGTACCTGCTGGAAGTGTAAAGCTGCAAATGCTGAGATATTTGGGGTTCATGCCAGAAAATTCTGGGAAGGTATAGTGATGGAAAACAAAGAATGTACTGTGATAAATGGTTATACTTTACCCAGGGACCCTTTAATTCTCCTCTTTGGATATGTTAAAGAAAATTGTACTAACAGAGGACAGGGAATTAATCAACATCTATTAACTGCTGCCAGAGCCTAGGAGCCAACTCCTAGGGGTCATGAGGGCTTCGGCACACACAATAAAATACTTGTGGGCACCAGGCCCCCACAAAGTTGATGGGCATTCCCATTCAGATGGTGTGTGTGCAATGTGTCATGTGATTGATTATGCAGGGAGGGGCTTACCTGGGCCCCCACAATATTTTATTCAAGTTGGCACCCTTGTGCCAGAATTATTATTGCCTTATTGGGGAGGAGGCAAGAACACCATTCTTGAGAGAATGGGTAACAAAAATCTGGAACAAGCTATGTGTGGTTAAGCTTACATATATGGTGAGAACCAGAGGGCAGACATCAAGATAATGGGTGTGTGTGTGTGTGTGTGTGTGAAACTGAGTCTTTTTCATCTGTTCGGCCACTGAACAGGATGCTGGACTATGGGTCACAGACCAGATCCACCATGCTTGTCTTATGTGCTTAAGACTCATCCTTTTTAAATAAAAAAAAAGTTGGTGAGATCCTGTAGTGTGTTTTTTTTAATTGGCTATAAAGATTTAAAAGATTACTGGTTGTAAATAGAACGATAGATTGATTAGTATGGTGGTTTTGTTTCTGGTATTTGATTTTGATTATGCTTAAGATGGTATAATAGGATGATACTGAAATGTTTGTTATTCGAGGGGTGCATGTATGGAGCCTTGTGACGGTAGCTAGCCTAAAAGGCGGCTTGTAAATGATAAGATAAAATAAATATAGAACTAATATTATGCCTAGCAGAATAAGATAATCGCAGGGAGGCCCTCTTCGATTGCAGGAATAGAAGTGCTTCACTGAGCGTCCCTACCAGCTGTTACAGCTGTTGCATCCGGGCTTGCCGAGCAAAGCATTCTGGGAGGTGTAGTTTGAAAGTGTCCAATCTCTCCTTCCCTCCCTCCTTTAAAAATAGGGAACCGCAACTATGCACCGAGGTAAACGGTATCGTTGCAAAGAGCCTTAGGACTACCCGACCTCCCCCCCCTAGATTTACATTTATTATTCTCAGTATTATTGCAATCTTTTTTCGAATCGCCCTGAAGAGCTACTTAAATATTGGTGTGATCTTAACTCCTACTCTCTATTTACTCTAGAGTAAGCACAAAGCGATGCATGCAGTCAATCAAGGTTTTGCAATGTGCCGCTTGTCTAAATCGTAAAATAGTATTTATTCTGGGCTGGGGAGGAAGACGGGAGAGAAAATAAATAAACCCAGAATAATAGACTACAATTCCCAGGATGCTGTGCGCCCTCGCCCACGTGACTCCTCACTAAATTCATTATCTTTTACCGAGGCATTGAATGTAGGCGGAACCTGATCGAGTGGAACGAACTTAATTGCGCGCAGACGGCAACTCGCCTGCTGCTTCTGCCGGAGGAAAAAACGAAGAGGTGAAGAAAATACTGCAGCAAGATGATGCAGGCAAGTCTGTTTCAAAATTGTAGATGGTGTCTATTTAATTTACTTATTTAATTGGAAGCAAATTAAAAATGCGGAGCTTGTTTTTTTTTAAAAAGCAAAAGTTTGTGGACAAATTCTCCCCGGCTCGTGTTGCTTTCATTCGTGCTGAGATCGATGCTGATCCAATTTTTATAAACAAACGCCGAACAATCAACTACTTTACTATAACGTAACTGTGCCCAGAAAGTAGCCTTTATTTAGCTCTTTAAAAGCGTCGTAATGAAATTTCGATCGCGATCTTAATTTGCACGCTGGGCGAGTCAGCGTCTCCATCTGTTGCCTGTTTACCAGGAACAGACTAGTGTTTTGTTGTGTTCTTTGTAAAACAATGAGCCTTATTTTGTCCCTAATTGGGGGCGGGTGGTGGTGGAGAGAGAGATTTTGGGATGACTTTCATTTTAAAGAGAAGTTGATGTACATCTCTTACTGTCTGGCGAGTTTCATCTGAAGCTGCCTCACGCAGAGTCAAACCATTGCTCATCTAGCTCACTATTGTTTACACACACTGACTGGCAGCTGCTCGTCAGGGTACTGTTCCCATTCCTACCTGGAGATGGCAGGGACTGGATCTGGGACCTAATCTAAGCCATGGGTAGGCAACCTAAGGCCCGGGGGCCGGATGCAGCCCATTCGCCTTCTCAATCCAACCTGTGGACGATCTGGGAATCAGCGTGTTTTTACATGAGTAGAATGAGTCCTTTTATTTAAAATTCATCTCTGGGTTATTTGTGGGGCATAGTAATTTGTTCATCCCCCCCAAAAAAATTAAATATAGTCTGGCTCCCCACAAGGTCTGAGGGACAGTGGACCAGCCCCCTGCTGAAAAAGTTGGCTGACCCCTGTAATCTAAGCAGATGCTGTACCATTGAGCTGCAGCTATTCCCTTGCCTTAAAAAGGTAAAGGTAAAGGGACCCCTGATCATTATGTCCAGTCGTGGCCAACTCTGGGGTTGCGGCGCTCATCTCACTTTATTGGCCAAGGGAGCCGGCGTACAGCTTCTGGGTCATGTGGCCAGCATGACTAAGCCGCTTCTGAGCAGCACACGGAAACGCCGTTTACCTTCACGCCAGAGTGGTACCTATTTATCTACTTGCACTTTCACGTACTTTCAAACTGCTAGGTTGGCAGGAGCTGGAACAGAGCAACGGGAGCTCACCCCGTCGCAGGGATTCGAACCGCCGACCTTCTAATCAGCAAGTCCTAGGCTCTGTGGTTTAACCCACAGCGCTACTCGCGTCCCATTCCGTTGCCTTACAGACACTTAATCCTTGAGTTGGGTTGGGGAGATATATCTTGGGTCCAGAGTGCATGAATACAAACTTTAGATTTACGGTATAAAGAAAATTTTGGCCCAGCTCTCCCAGTGGCTATGCACCATGCAGACAGCTCAGAAGACTCGTAACTTCATAGTATATAGAAGACTATGAAAATGATTGGGGTGGGCTGGATTCGGTTGTTGCACAGGCTTGCCTAATCACCCTGAATTGTGCACCCAGAATTTGCTGCTATGCTATAGAATCCCTCCCTAAAAATTGTCTGGAAGTGGTGTAGTTAGGCAATTTCAGACTCTGGACTTCATGGTTTTACAAGGGTGGCCCTCTTTAGATGGAGATGTGTATTATTTCACTTACTTCAGAATGTAATGAGAGAGCCCTGACACTCTCCTACTTGTGTTGCTGAGTGGGGCTGCATCTGCCCCCAAATCCTCCCTTACAGTGCCACCTTTGTTGCCACCAGCCATGCCTCTGTCCTAGGTCTGACACTTATCTCCTCCTGATCTTTGGGAGAGGACAGGATAGTACAGGAGGAGGTGATCCCCCAAGCATCGGGGCCCCAAGCTAGGGTTTAAAAGGTCCTTGCTAAATTGTGCCTGAGAGCTAATTGGTATGGCTATGGGTGTAAAATGCCCCCGCACAGACTTTCATTCCTCCCCCACCCCCATAATCCCCTGTCCAGATAGATGGGTTTCCTGCTTCAGAGTCAGCACAAGAAAGGCAACTGCTGGTGCTCATTCAGACTAGTGGAGCCAGAACCAATGAGAGGCAGAGCCAACTAATTCTGGTCTGATCCCCTGCCATCCTTCTCCCTTCTGGCTTCTACAAGGGCTACACTTGAGACTAAGCTGGCAGGCAGGGCCACCCCCTGAACTAGTTGCAAGTAAAAGGGCAGACAGGCAGGAGCAGTTGGGGTTGATGGGGCAGTGCCCAACTGGATGAGCCTAAACTGGACTACCACCAGGTAAATGGGCAGCAGGAACAGAAGAGCCTTCGCCAATGTGAAATAACCCTTGGACTGCTGTGTGGATTTGCAACCTGAGTTTCAGTCCAAGCCAATCCTATTGTCTTCCCAAAAGGCAAGTGGAGGACAGGAGAGAGCTGGAGAGTGGGGGCTGGTCCATTGGGACAAGTGGAGCCCTGTTCCACCAACCTCAGCCAGCCTTCCTACTCCCTGCTTTCCTACTTACAGTCAGTCTAGGGCATGCCAGTCAGCTTCCTCCTTGGTTTCAGTGTTGCCCTTGTAGAACTCAACAGGGAGGAGGGCGGGGGGAAACTAGACTGAGTTGTCTCTGTCTCTCGTTGACTATGGCACCATCTGCCTCAACGGGCACCAATCACCACTGCATCCAGGTATTTCCTAGTCATTCTGAAGGCCAGCAATTGAAGAAAAGTTGTCTCCCAGAGGGCACCAGCCACTACTGGGTTTGGAGGTGAATCTGATGTAACTTGACAAGGCTCTAAATTTTCTTGTTGCAATCCCATTCCCCTTACCATTTTCTCTAATGGCTTTTAAATAAGTATTTTGCTAATTAAAATAATGCAACATGTGTGTGCATGAAAAAGGCAGTGGGGTGATATGAGTCATGCTTCCTCAATGGGCTTTCCCAGTATAACCAGAAGCTGTTCTTTGGTTCCTTGAAAGTAGGTTAGACAGTACTGCTTCCGCATCCTGACTACCTGCCTGTTCACTCAGGAAGTCCTACTTGAGTATGTGCCAAACTGTCCCACCTTAGTAGAGCGATCCTGTGCATGCATACTTGGAAGTAGGTCTCAATAGGCCAGTCTCATTATTTTGCATTTGCTGTAACAGGCTGATGCAACTTCCTATGGAAGAGGACTCTGATGTTTATTGTAGTCCTCAGCGTAAACGCTATGAGAACAAGCCAGTCAAAGCAAAGTCCTTTTAAGTCCCCTTGATTTCAATGTGAGAGAGTGCTATTCTTATTTTATGAGAAGTCCCACTGCATTCATTTTAGGGATGGATGGAGAAATCTGATTCAGTTGACAAGCATGGCTAATTATTTTTTTATTATTATTATTATTATTATTATTAAAATTTCTATACCACCTTCATCTGAGAATCACAGGGCAAACAAGACTTTGTGTATCCCTGTAAATATGCCAGGGAAGGGAGAAAACAGCCCCAAGGGCCAAGTGTCTCCCTCCAGTGTTCTTTATTGGACCTTTGGGACTCACCCTAGGCCATACTCCTTCCTCAGCTGTGGCTTCTTTGTTCAGGCCATACCCCTCACTGACCAGAAGAGAACGTAGATCTGATTCTCATGCAGAATGAGACTTAGTTCAATTCCGAGTGTCTCCAGGCAGGTCTGGGAGAGACTTCCAGCCTTGAAAGCCTAGAGAATCACTGCCGGTCAGTGTAGTCTAGTGTTCCTCAACCTTGGGTCCCAAGCTGTTATTGGACTACAACACCTGTCATCCTTAGCTAGCATGACCAGTGGTCAGGTATGATGGGAATTGTAGTCCAAAAACAACTGGAGACCCAAGGTTGGTAAACACTGTGTGGACAATACTGAACTAGGTAGAGCAGTGGTCTGGCAGCTTCCTATGTTCCTCAGGAATTAGTGAAACATAGGAAATTCTCCAGTTCTCTGTTCTCCCTTCATGTGATCTGCTAGAAGTGTTTACCCGATTATCCCACTGATTAGAAACCACAGCTTTCTTCCCAAGCTCTTTTGCAATGAAAGAATCAGTCCTGGTTCTGTTTCCGCCTCCATCTCTTTCATTCACAGCAACCCAATAATTGCGACCTCACACCTAGACATGCCCAGTCTTGTGTGAATTTCCTCAACTCCCATTGGAGTTTCTTTGCAGACGGTGTATGTTCAACTTTATGCTTTAGGTTGAGCATTAAAAATCTCAGTATTTTTGACACTGGCAAGCAGCAACACCCTGGGGTTTCAGACAGGAGTTTTTCCAGTCCTACCTGGAGAAGACAGCGTTTGAGCCTGGGACCTTCTGAATGTAAAGAAGATTAGGTTTACAGTATTTTAATTTAATTAAAAAATTACATCCCACTTACTGAGAAATTGCCTCAAAGTGGCTTTTAAGAGATGTAGTTTTGAATGCTTTAATTATTGTGAATATACTTTTTTAATGATGTGAACTGCCCTGGACTCCTATGGGAGGAAGAATGTGATAGAACACAATCATAGTTATTGATAATAATAAATTATGCAAGGGTGGGGAGCCTGTGGCCCTCTAAATCCAGCCAGATGGGTGGAGTAGAAATAATAAATTATTATTATAATAAATGTTTTTGGACCCCATCTACCCCCAGCCAGCAAGCTCAGTGGTCAAGGGTTATGGGAGCTGGAGTCCAGAGACATCTGGAGACCTAAGGCTGAAAAACACTGATCTAACCCATTTTCTTCTCTGGCTGGCAGTGGCTCTCCAGAACTTGAGCAGGGATGGGACCCAAATATGCCATCCACTCCATAGGCTTTTGCAACTGACCCTGAGAATCTGCCTCTTAGGAAATCAGCTTTTGCATAATACAGTTTTGGTTCTCCTCTCACATTCTCAGTTTTGCATGTTTCAAGAGAGATTCAACTTGAAGTGAACAATTTCTGTTCAAAGATCCGACACAGGTGTGGAATTTGGCACCAAGAAACTGGTGCTGCCCGGAATTCACTGACCCTGTGAATGAGGGATTTGCAAAGACGCTGACCCTGTTTTTGACCATACCGTAATAGAGCTTCCACATTAATAAGCAAAACAGAGACCCAACAATTAGTTGGAATAAGATGACAGATAATCATAGGTTGGGGTGATGAAAATGGCACATGATAAAGAACTTCCTTGTACAGAATCAAACCAGTGGTACAGGTTGTCAAATATAGCCTATGTTACTATGAGACAGACACACACAAGGTCTGTGACTGACTGGTCATCTGGAGGTTCCAGGGATCAAACTAGGAGCTTCAGGGTTCAGAGCCTACATTGGCTCCCAGTACATTTCCGAGCACAATTCAAAGTGTTGGTGCTGACCTTTAAAACCCTAAACGGCCTTGGCCCAGTATACCTGAAGGAGCATCTCCACCCACATCGTTCTACCCGGACACTGTGGTCCAGTGCCGAGGGCCTTCTGGTGGTTCCTTTGCTGCGAGAAGCCAAGCTACAGGGAACCAGGCAGAGGGCCTTCTCGGTAGTGGCGCCCGCCCTGTGGAACGCCGTCCCATCAGATGTCAAAGAGATAAACAGCTACCTGACATTTAGAAGACATCTGAAGGCAGTCCTGTTTAGGGAAGTTTTTAATGTGTGACATTTTAATGTATTTTTAATCTTCGTTGGAAGCCGCCCAGAGTGGCTAGGGAGACCCAGCCAGAGGGGTGGGGTAACAATAAATTATTATTATTATTATTATTATTATTATTATTATTACACCAAGCTCCTAACCCTAAAACGTTTTTAGTTCTAGCTCCTATCAGTACCAGCCACACCTCAGTAGAGTAAAATAGTGAATGACTATAGAGCCATGGGAGAGCTGGGAAGCAGACGTCACTCCATCAGCTCTGCTATGACAGGCCAAGTCCATCAGGCCTCCTCTCACCTCAGCTGCCATTCCACCAGACCAGGAGCGATGGGAAGCAGGGCTAATTTCATCAACTTTGTCAGAGGCCCCGCTCCACCAGGCACCTCCTGCCCCTCTTGGTCAACATAGGAACAACAATTTAGAAACTTGCGCCTGAGTTTTGTTTTTCCTCTTCCTTCCCTTCCCTTTTTCCTTGTGGGTGTAAGCCTTGTGGGTAAGAACTGCCTTGTTTTGATTGTGTATAAGCCGCTCTGGGAGCCTTTCTGGCAGAACAGCAGGGTGCAAATACTCTCAATAAATATAGGATGCAAGCCCTTATCACACGTTCTATGTACAGTGGTACCTCGCTAGACGAATGCCTCGCAAGACAAAAAAACTCAGTAGACGAAATGGTTTTTTGAGCTGCTTCGCAAGACGATTTTCCCTATGGGCTTGCTTCGCAAGACGGAAACGTCTTGCAAGTTTGTTTCCTTTTTCTTAACACCGTTAATACAGTTGCGACTTGACTTCGAGGAGCAACTCATAGCACGTGGTGTGGTAGCCTTTTTTGAGGTTTTTAAAGACTTTGGTGATTTTTGAAGCTTTTTCAAAACTTTCCCGACACCGTGCTTCGCAAGACGAAAAAAATCGCAAGACGACAAAACTCGTGGAACGAATTAATTTTGTCTTGCGAGGCACCACTGTATATACAGGGGGCACTTCTGGGGTGTATGGGGTGTTAGGGGAGGGGCAGTACCTCTGGTGGAAGCTTCCAGCATGCAAGAGTGGGCACACCTTGGGGATGGCTTCCATTGGCCGGGTAAACCAGGTGAGGGTAGCTGCTGGGTCTCAAACCCCCAGTGAGTGAGGGGCTTCCCCTGCATGCAAAGACAGGCTCCAGCAAATGGTGCAGCTGAGACCAAGATTGGGTCCAGCAGTCAAGACAGGGGTTTATGCATGTGCTGTAGAGGGAAGTGACAAAATTTGGGGCAGCAACCTGGCATGCAGTTCTTTCCTGCCATTTTCACAGGGGGAAAGTTGGGGTGTGGCAACACTGTCCAATGATGTTAGATGTTGTGCTGCACTGTGCCCGCTGGTGTGAATTAAATTTAACATGGCATGCTGGTATATCAGTCAACACCACCCCCTGCCCCCCGATAACACAACAGGTACTACTGCAGTTTGAAAAGACGATCAGAAAATGGGACAGGAGAACTTACACACTGTTCCTCATGTCATGTACTTTTGGTCCTGGTGTTGCCCTTGTAGGACTCAGAAAGGAGGAGGATGGGGGAAGCACTAGAATTAGTGGGCACCACCTCTCATTGGCCCTGGCACTACCTGCTCTTGGGCTCCTTGCTTTCTGCCCTACCAATCCCAGTGGATCAATTTGCGTCAACCTGGTGCCTTCCAGATCTGTTCAACTACACCTCCAACTGTCCCAGCAATGAACAGTCGTGCTTGCTAGGGCTGATGGGATGTTGGCAGGGCACCAGATTAGTGGAGGCTGTTCAATATCTTGCATAAGCCTGCCCTGGATTTAGGTAATTAGATTTGGGGCTCTGGCTTATTAAACTGGCCTATCAACCAGGAACCTAGTGGGGCTACTTTACATATACTAGGGTAAATTGTGCATAAATGTGTGTGTGTGTGAAGATAATATGCAAAACAAAGTGTATCAGGAGAAGTTTGCACTAACATGTTGGTGAATTATCATGAGCACTTAAAAAAGAATTGCATGCTGACGTGGAATTGTGGAGAAATGAAATTAAGACCGGATAAGTGAGAAACTGAAATTGACAGATTCATTGACCCCTAATTCTGGAGGTAAAGGAGAAATTAGTGGATTGAATTGGACAGAGGAGAAACTGAGATTGGCAGATTCACCCACCCTTGGTCCATAGCTAGCCCCAGAAACCTTGCCAGTGTTTCCTCTTTGTTAATTCTTCCTCCTTCCCATCCATCCTCTACAGATGTTTTTCTATTTCTCGGACAAAGTGGTCCTTCTTTTTGACTTCTGGAAAACGCACACCCCAGCAGGTAAGAAAACAGCCTTATCTCTTAAGTAAATTTGAGCTGCTAAGGCAAACAAGAAATGTCCTTGAGGATGAGGGAAGATTATATGAAACCTTAGCCTCAGAAACAAAGATGACAAAGCTTGCTCTGTGCCATGCATAAGACTTCCCTAGGCAACTGACTCCCTAGAATGCTTGGCTTCGTAATAGTTTTGAGGGCCAAGAAGGAAGAAGTCAAACAAATGTAACACAGGATTTATCCATACTGTAATTAGTTTTTACCCTACTCTTTCCAGACACAGGCTTGCACTTTAAAATTCTTGTATCTGAGCACTCTTTGCCCTGGAGCTTCCCCTGCAAAAAACTACTCTTTAGTGCTCAATTGGAGCAAAGGGTGATTCTGCTTTTCCAGAGATTGCTGTTTGCTTATAAAGATTGGGGTTTTGTAGGGAAAGCTCTGGAGCAAAAAAAGGGGGGCACTTGGACACAGATTTTTAATACTCTGCTGTGCATGGAAAGAGCAGTGGAAAGGTCAGTGTGGAAAAGCCCATAGAAGACCAATTGTCCATAATGTATCAGCCGTGGCTCAGTGGCAGAGCATCTGCTTTGCATGTAGGAGGTTATGGGTTCGATCCCCAGCATCTCCAGGTAGAGTTGGGAGAGACATTACCTAACTACATGGACCATTGGTGTGACTTGGTATACGATAGCTTACTCTCCAGTCTTGTCTCTGTCATGCATGGTGTGGTAAAAGAATGGGGAGTTTGTGAGAACTGCAGCTCCCTTCAGGGGCAGAGAAGGTAGTTAAGGAGAACTTCCTCCATGCCAAGGGTGCTTTCCAAATGATGCCGAACTACAAATCCCACAATTCCTGACTACGGACCATGCTGGACTTTGTGCAAGGACATCTGGATGCTAATTCAGGGATTGTTGGATATATGTGAAAGGTAGAATATGTTTGGAAGAGACTCAACCTTCACCCCACCTCCCCAAATAAAAGGTTAAGAACACCCCCCCCCCCCGCTTTTACGCACAACAGTTAAAAAAAAGATAAAAAGCATACAGACACAGAGTTAAGGGAGGATGGACACAGGCACATGAGTGAATTATGTAATTTACATGAATACACACACAGCACATGCCTTTTGGACAAGGATATAATTGTTGAGGCTCTGGTAGGTTTCTTGAGATCATATCTAGCTCCCTACAGATGAGCAGAATATAACAAAATATAAAAATATTACAAAATATAAAATAGAACCTTAAAATTGTTGATTAAAAACAGGTATGTAAAAAACGTTTGAAAGATGGATAGCAAAAACAATGCTGCACTTGCTTCTTGAAAATTTGACATTGTAATCCTACACGTGTCTACACCTGGGATTAAGTCCCACTGAGTTCTATAGGTCTTACTGCTAGAAAAGTGAGTGGAAGGTTGCCGCCTGAATCTCCTTCATTTCCTCTCATTCTGGAAGTCTTATTGAGCCTCCTGCAGCTTATTGTTGTTTTGATAAAGAGGGTATTTATAATAATGAATGATCTTTTGATATGAGCAAGTGCTGATGTAACTGTTTTGGATATCATTACCATGCTTGCCTCTTAATAGTTGTATTATCAGCGTATTATCAGTACACCATTATCTTTATTGCATTTTAATATTTCAGCTGTGCCACAGAGTGCTAAAAGTGCATATAAAATGAATACTCCTTGATTTTCCCCTCCCAGAAGTAAGCTTATCTTAACACACACATGGGCTAGAAACTTGCACTCTTAAAAAACCCCAAAAGATAAGGTTTGCAGGAAATGGAATCCTGCAGTTGAATTATGCAGTCTGTAGTCACACAGAGGTTTAGGAATGGTTGTGTACAAATATATTTTTACACCCACCCATCCCAGCTCCAACCATAAATCTGTTTTTTTACCCAACAGGGATGGTGTTCTCAGTACTGGTGATCATGCTGCTTGCGGTGTTGTACGAATTCATAAAAGCTGGCAAGGCGAAAGTGCTTCAGTACACAATGCCGCCATCCATTGCCTCCAGCATCAGCCAGGAGACCTTGAGAGAGCCAGAAAGGGCATCTATTAACACGGGCCTGGAACAGCTAAGCAGCTCCCCAAAGAAGTAAAAAAAATGGGGTGGGGTGGGGTGGGGAAGCAAACAGCAATCTGCAGAAAACCTGTATTGACGTTTGCTCTGATTCCACTTTAAAGGGCGGGTTTTCATGGGAAAAGCTCTGGAGGGGAGGGGCAGGGAAAGTGCGTTCAGACACAGAGCTTTAAAGTGCAGACTGTGCCTGGAAAGCATGGAGGGAAGTTAAGGGTAGATAAGCTCTGACATTTGTTTCTCTTTCCTTTTGGAAAAGTTGGTTTTCATGGCATGTCGTCCAGACCCTGCTCCATGTGGTCCAAGTGGTCCTTGGTTACCTGGTGATGCTGGCGGTGATGTCTTACAACACGTGGATCTTCCTGGGAGTGATTGTGGGCTCTGCCATTGGCTACTACATAGCATACCCACTGATCAGTCCCAGATAGCAGCACTGGCATCAGCGCAGGAAGATGGTTTAACAGTGCCGATTAACTGGAGACTCCTGACTTGGGAACAAATCTGTGGTGCTTGGATACTGAACTGGGTATACAGGAGTCACCCTGTTGTAGTTCCAACGTCCTTTCCCCTGCTCCCCATCCTCTGACTTCCACAGGCAGGACATTTAAACCTTCTACCTTTTTGAGAACGACTTTTTGTCCTTTCACTGGAATTTATTTGTAACTGCTTTTACTAAGTGCCTTGGAACAAATGCTCAGTAGCTAGAACTGAGATGTTTTGCTTTTTAACCTCAGGATGTGTAACAGTGGTACCTCGGGTTACAGACGCTTCAGGCTACAGACGCTTCAGGTTACAGACTCCGCTAACCCAGAAATAGTACCTCGGGTTAAGAACTTTGCTTCAGGATGAGAACAGAAATTGTGCTCTGGCGGCACAGCGGCAGCAGGAGGCCCCATTAGCTGGTACCTCAGGTTAAGAACAGTTTCATGTTAAGAACAGACCTCTGGAATGAATTAAGTTCTTAACCCGAGGTACCACTGTAGTCAGCTGAGCCTTGCACTGTCCACTCTGACTGGTAGGAACTCTTGAAAGTGAGGTGCGGGGGCAACTTTACCAACCCCGCTACGCTCTGTCCTCTTGAGGGGGTGGAATCCATGCCAACTTCATTCAAAGCACATGTTGTGCTATTCGGTTGCATTCTCTTGCGGGCTTCTTAGTGTAGGAGGGCAATGGTGGAGATATATAAAATTATACATAATGGGAAGAAAGGGGATTAGGAGAAGTGTCCCCCTCCACTTCTCATAAACATAGAACTGGGGCCATCCAATAACTCAGAATGGTGGGAGACTCTAGCATTCAGGAGGGACGTGCTTCTTCACACAGCACATAAGTAAATAAGCTATGGGATGCATTACTGCTATAGCCATCAACTTGGGCAGCAATAAATGGCAGCTAGACAAATTTCACAGAGGATAATGTTACAGGTGGCTGCCAGTTGTGATAACTAGGTCCTACCTCTCCAACACGCCTCTGAATCCCAGTTGCTGAGGATCATGAATGGGAAAAGAGCCATTCAGCGCATGTCCTGCTTACAGGATTCCCATAGGCAACTGGTTGCCCACTGCCACAGGCAGTATGCTTCTGAATCCCAGTTGCTGGAACCCACAGGAGGGGACAGGACTCTGGTGTTTGGGTTCTGCTTAAGGGCTTCCAATGGAAGTGTCTGGTTGGCCACTGTCAGAACAGGATGCCAGAGTATTTGGGCCACTGGTCTGACCCAGCTGCTCTTTTGTCCACTGTGAGAACAAGCTGCCAGACTATATGTAAAGCCTTTGGTTTTGACCAATAGAGCTCTGACATTCTTTTATTTTTCTGGGGGTGGGGATATTGGATTCAAGGCACAAAAGGGAAGATTAGCATAAGGGACTCACCACCACATGGTGAGGCTGTAAAGAGGGGGGAATCAAATGTTCGCCTCACTAATGCCTTGCAGGAGTGGGTCTGGTCAATGCTTGGGGGACAGAGAGCTGCCTCTTACATAGTCAGGCCATGGTAACAGTACTTTATTCTGCTTTGGTCAGACCACACCTGGAATACTGTGTTGGGAGGATAATGTACACAGGGTGTTTAGCAAGGATAGCCTATGTGGTGCCTTCTGGATATTGTTGGTCTGCAATTCCCATCTGATCAGTGATCAGAGATTATGGGCGCTGTTGTCCAGCACAACTAGAGGGCGCCATTATGGCTCCAGATGCTGAACCAAGGAAAAACGTTTGTGTGGCTAAATTAAAAATGAATGTACTATGAAATCTGATGCAAAAATCAATGACAAATAAAATATTTTACTTAACACATCAGATTTCAGAAGTTTCTTTATGGTCTTCAAATTAGGTGAAGGGTGTCTCAGGTTGTTCCTGCATGTGAAAACTATACTTTCTTCCCCCAAAACAGCTTAAGCACGTTCAGCATGTTCAGTGGATCATTCCAGACTGTTGCTACTTTTGGCTGGGATTCAATCACAAGCTGGCAAATTCAGGACGAGCCATCGAAGGTGATCTGATGCTCTTGTACAGCATGCCCACTTGTCTTCCCTGCCCCGCCCCAGCCCAACAAAAAATGAACTTTCTGAGCTAAGGAAAGAATGGGAAAGGCAGTGTAAAGCAAGGTAATCACGTTTGCCATATGCTAGCCTCTCCACAAACCAAACAGAATGGATGCCCAACAAACGGGTGGTGATGGCACACCACCTAGCACACAGAGCAGGATGAATGCAAAGCAAAGAGGTTGGCTGTTTCATGGTTGGCTAGAGAGCCAATCCTAAGGGAGGGTTAAAAATGCTTAAATTGTAGATCAGGACAAAAAGAGTTTTGGCTGGGGGAGAATAAAAGAGGCTGGAGTTATCAGTAGTAGAGTTTGGCTGTCTGAGAGTCTTACAGGGGAGGAGGATCCTGTATCCCAGACAGCTACTGTTGGGACTCCAAGGCCCAGGCAACAAAGCCAATGGACATTGATGATTGTTGTAAACCACCTGGATTTTATGAATAGCAGTGGATAGATAGATAAACAGAGATTATGGGAGTTCAACAACATATGGTGGTCCATAGATTCCACCCCCCCTCCATCCTTTGAACCAGACTCAAGTGAGGAAGAATGCAGGAGGGCCACAAGTGCATTTAGATGTGAGGGGTTATTGCATTAGTTTTCTTGATTGTAATGCCAACACATCTATCCATTTTCTAATGATCTTTTCACACTGCAGTACCCGTTGCATTATGGAACAGTGGGGTTTTTTTTTTGCCAAAACACCAGCACCATGTACTAAATTTCATTCCCACCAGTGAGGGTGGTGGTGTTGGCATCCGTCTGTCTTAGGAGACAATGGAGGAGTGGCCTTTGGAGGTGAAGTCAAGCTGTTGGACAGTTGCAGCGCCTGCTGTGGCTGTAGAGACAAATGCAGGACAGACAAGTTTTGTTGCAGCTGAGCAGGTGAAGGTGTCCGGTTGTGCTGCCATGACATTTCTTCTCTCAGTGCTTCTCCCAGCGGTCATTCCTCCTCTGGTCACTGCTGTGGATGCACAACCTGACGTGTCTCCAGAGACTGCTGTCCTCTGCAAGGGATTCCCACACAGCAGGGCTGATGTTGCCAGACTTCCTCTCACATTTGCAGACATCTTTGTAACACAGAGTTGGTCTGCCAACAACAAATGTTGCTACTTCCCCACCCTCTGTTCCCCCATGAATCCCCCCTATGAAAACAGTAGGAAATAACCGTAGGCCAGAATACCACCCCAAATTTTGTTACTTTTCTCCCATGATTTTCTGCAAATGGATCTTTCATGCTACGTCCCATTGCTTTTCTGAAAGTAACTTTGTGTTGTGTGAAAGCTCAAAAACAATGGGGGGGGGGAATGAACAGCTTGAGAAATGTCAGGGAAATGGGAATAAAATACAGTGTGAATGCAGCCACAGTAAAATCAATTGGAGGCCTGTCTGACAAGAGGTTGTGTCCTCTCTTTCAAGCACACAAAATTTCCAAACGTATTTTTGTCAAGAGCCCAAGCGATGGGAAGGAGGAGGCAGGCTGTACTGATCTTAAATAAATCTAGATTTTATTAATAATATATAAGCCACATTTCCCCCCTCTTAAACATTTGGTATAAGTTTTGCAATAAAGTATACTGGAAGAAAAAAGGTAAAAAGATGGCAGGCTTTAGTTCCCAAGATTAAGGCACTTTTTGTTTTACGAAGAGCAGAGAGAGAAAGTGAAAATGAATGGCTAAATAGGTCTCCATCCCCTCCTCCAAAAATAAAAAATAAAAAAATTCTTAAAGAAACATTAAGGGAATAATGAACTAGCACTTTGAAACTGGAATGGTGCCACAACTGCAGGAAGGTGTGTGTGTGTGTGTGTGTGCGTGCGTGCGTGCGTGCGCAATGTGCATTTATATGCAAGGCTTGGATCATGGTCAATCAGTCTTCCCATCGCCCTTTGGAAAAGTTTACAATAGTTCTGCATTGACATTAAGTCACTCCATTTCTAAGTCGCTAGAACCTTTGGTGGGCTTGCTCCCTACCCACTCCCTCTAACTTTAGTGGAAGCCACTGGCCTCCACTGTTTTCATTCTAAAACGTCATTCTGTCACCACCTTAACTAAAACACATACAAATGTACCCATGCCCATTTGCTTCCCTGCCCTCCTGCACCTATAAAAGCATGTTTGATAGGTGAAAGCAACAACTTGGCCACTGGGGAAGAGGAAACGTGACAGGGAACCGGAAGGCCTCCAGGTGTTGTTTGACTGCAGTTCCCATCAACCAGTGTAGCCAGTGACTAGGGATGGTGGGAGGATCACCAACACCTGGAGGGCCGCAGGTTCCGCATTCCTGTACAAGAGGCCCATTCAGTGTTAGTCAACTTTGGATTACCCAGATGGTGTTGGACTACAACTCCCATCATTTCCAGCCAGCTTAGCCAACATTCAGGGATGATGGCAGCTGTAGCCCAGCAACATCCAGTGGTCCAAGACTGAGAAACATTGTGTCCATTTCAGCTTCCAGAGGTCAGCTCCTTCCTATGAAGGCAACTATACACATCAACGTTCCAATCTGTCGTTCCAAACACATAAAAAAATAGCCTTAAAGATAAACAATTATTTGGGGGCACAGAGCAAGAGGGAAACAAGAGTGGACTGATGGGGAAAAAACTTGTAATAAACCACTGTCAAATATACAACTTCTGGATATTATCTAGAACAGTCCTCCTGAGGTGGTGCTGTTCCATGGCTAAGGATTGACCACCCTACACTTTCTGGGATGACAAGCTCCTCAAATTTGATTTGCCTCATAAACTAGAGTCAGAGATACTGAGAAATGAGTGTGCAAACCCTCAGATAACAGGAAAACCCAGTGGTGCATCCAAAGCTACCCTACTCAGAGAAGACTCACTGAAATGTGCCTAAGTTCACCATATTGTTAATATTATACATTTATTTCACAGAATCGTAGAACTATAGAGTTGGAAGCGACCCCAAGGGTCATCTAGTCCAACCCCGTGCAATGAAGGAATCTCAGCTAAAGCATCCAGGACAGATGGCCATCCAGCCTCTGCGTAAAAAACCTCCAAGGAAGGAGAGCCCACCATTTCTGGAAGGAGACACCCCCACTGTCAAACAGCTCCTTCCATCAGAAAGTTCTTCCTGATGTAGGTTTGGGTCCTCTGGAGCTGGAGAAAACAAGCTTCCTCCAGCCTCCATGTGGCAGCCCTTTAGGTATTTGAAGATGGCTATCATATCTCCTCTCTGTTTCACCTGTACCATGCTTTAAATCCCCATCTTTTTCTCTGACAGAGACTCACGTCTATTAATTTCAGTGGGTCTGCCTTCAAGCAAGGACTAAGTTTCGGCACAATCCCTAGAAGCTCTAGGAGGCAATAACCATATTCCTTTTACCTACCAGGGGTAAAAAGAAAAATGGATATTTTTGTAAATCCAATATGTGCACACACACACACACACTTTCAATGGGACAACCCTTGCTATGGCATTCAGTCTGCATCCCCCATCCACCCAGCGTCACCAATGAAGAAAACGTTCTAAAACAAAGCGGGCAAGTTCTCTTATAATTTTCCTTGCCTATAAATTGGGCACAGAGAGAGGCCTACTCTGAGTAAGATGAGTATTGGATACAAGCCACCACCATTAACATATCTACCCAGTTTCTTGCGTTGGTGGTAAACCTACAAGATGTATGTTACTTGACCCCTCCCTGGGCAGGGAAGAAAACTTATTCCGCAGCTTTGTCCTCATCCACATATGTTCACTGCTTTCTGCTACACACTTCCCTCGTTCGGCCTAAACAACCGCCACATCCAGTTTCTCTAACCTTCATTTGCATCGTCATTCTCTAGCGAAAAGGGACTCGCTGGCTCTACCTACTAGGCCCTGCAGCTAATATTCCTACCCAGATCCTCAAATCTCTCCAAGTGATGGGAGTTGCGGAACTACACTAGGACATGGCTGTCAATGCTGGGGAAGAGAGGTGGAGATGCACAGGTGATGAGTTAACAGTTAAAAGAAGATGACTACCCTTAAAAATATATATAATTATCAGTGGGGCAACAAGACTGGATTAAAACACAACCAAGTTCCAAAAAATGAAGGTGGATTGGAAGAAATGCAGAAAAGCATTTTCTATATCTGTAGTGGAGGGCAAGGAGGAGGGAAGCAGCTGTCATTCTGTTCCTGTACCCCAGACATTCCCTGGCATCCAAGGTAAAGTGTCTTTTCAGTAGAACTGGAATGGGGGAAGGAGACCCCTGATGAGCCAATTGTGAACGAAAGGTGCAAAGGAAAGGAATGTGAGGAAGCCAACCTAATTCCAGGCTTACAGAAGCCCAGAACGGTCAGCATAGTCCCAAGAGAGACAGCTAGAAGAACTGATATTATTTCTGGGGCTCCTCCATCCCATCCCCTGTGCTCCCTCCCAATACTTCTCTAGATGGATTGAGCACATGCAAATTAAGGAGGCCAAAGAACCAACTTTAGGCGCTTTGCTCTCCCCTCGCCCTGCCTGCCTTCTCTTCCCCCCCCCACAGCGCCCCCCACAGGGTCCCCCAATTCGAGTCTGCCTTTGGCATTGACACAGCCAATAGAGGAACCCTCTTGCGTAGGAGGTGGGGCAGCTGTCTTAGAACTGAGTCTGCACCCCTTCGCTGCCTTCTGTAGCCCCATGGCTGTTCTCCACAAAGGATTCCATGCTTGTCTCACAAACTGGGGTCACCTCCACTTGCACCCCCGTCTCCTCCCCTGTCTCCTTATCGCTAGGCTCAAGGCAGGACCCCCCGTCGGCAGCCAGGGAAGGCGACTGGGCAGGAGATGTGGGTACGGAGTCCGTAGCCTCCTGCGCCTCCACCTGGCACTCAGCGGGATGTTGTGGCGTTTGCTTGCCTGCCTCCCTGGTGGCTTCCTCCTCCTCCTTCCCCTCCATGTGTTTGGGGTCTACTTCGCTCTTCTGGGCAATGGTGCCATTGCCCAGCTGGGAATCAGCCTTCTCTAGCGGAGCCTTGACGCAGATCTCCTTCACCAGCATCGTACGAAGGTCCTTCACGCTGTCAGGGGACCCCTGCACAGGAGGGGAAGGACTGCGGTCAACCCCCTCGGGCTCCAGCTCAGCTGCACCTGGGGACCCCTCCAGGGAAGTGACCTCGTAGGGAAGGGCCTCTTCATCAACGTGGATGACAGAAACGACTTGCTTGGCCCGGCGCTGCTTCTCATCTGGCGGGTCTGAGTCTGACTGCCTGCCGAACTCCTCCTCCCAGTTGATGGGCGTCTCCTCGCCAAGCAAGTGCAGGTTGGGGTCGCTGTTGTGCATCACGATGCTGTCGCGGTACAGGTTGTGCTTCCGCTGCACAGCTGCCTCCTTCACAGCTGAAATGTGGAAAGGAAAGGAGCATGAACAGGACCACAACTGGGACAATGCATAAGGCCACATCCACACCAGGCATTTAAAGTGTGATGATACCACTTTAAGCAGTCATATCTTCCCCCCAAAGAATTATGAGAGCTGTAGTTTGTTGAAGGTGCTGAGAATTGTTAAGAGGCCCCCTAGCAGTTCGAAAGCACAAAGTGCAAGTAGATAAATACCGTATTTTTCGCCCCATAGGGCGCACCGCCCCATAGGACGCACATAGTTTTTTGGGGGGGAATATATTTTTTTTCTTTATTCCCCCCCCCCAGGCATGGGGCTGGCGCGGGGGAAGCCCGAGCTTCCCCCAATCCCAGCCCCGAGAACAGCCTGCTATCCGCAAGCCTAGGGAGGCCAGCGGTAAGTCGCGCCGGTCTCCCCAGGCTTCGGAATGCAGGCAGCTCTGCGCAGCCATCGGGAGGCGGGCACAAAGTGGCACCGGTCTCCCGAGGGTTGCACAGAGCTTCCTGAAGCCTGCATTCGCCCCATAGGACGCACACATATTTCCCCTTCATTTTTGGAGGGGAAAAAATGTGTCCTATAGGGCGAAAATTACGGTAGGTACCACTCCAGTGGGAAGGTAAATGGCATTTCTGTGTGCTGCTCTGGTTTGCCAGAAGCGGCTTAGTCATGCTGGCCACATGACCCAGAAGCTGTACGCCGGCTCCCTCAGCCAATAAAGCAAGATGAGTGCCACAACCCCAGAGTCATCCGTGACTGGACCTAATGGTCAGGGCCCCCTTTACCTTTTATTTCCCTCATAGATCTACAGTTCCCAAGGTTCCCTGGGAAGAACAATATACTGTTAAACTACTCTAGGAACAGTAGCAAAGTCATGTCTGGGGTAGGCATCTTTCTCCCCATTCATGTGGTGGGTCATGGGGGAGCACCTGCATCATTTGGTGTGAAGCCAGACCTTCCCCATGGTGGCTATTCTGTGACTGGCACCCACAGTGCCCTCTCACAACTCCAAATGTGCCCACTGGCCCAAAAACAGTCAGCGACCACTTCAATAGAATAGTAACATCCCCCATGAGGAGGGCATTCACTCGTCCTTACCCATCATGATGTCTTTCATGACAGATTGCAGTACCACCTCTTCGTAGGTGTTCTCTACCAGGATGAAACGGGCAAAATCCTCAAAAATCAGTTCCTGGAATCTTGAGAGGTCCTGCCATGGGAGAAAGAAAGAAAAGTATTTGGAATGAACAACAGAAAAAGCGAAAAATAAGAAAGGAGAGAGAGGGGGAAGGAAGACCCACACTCAACAAAACGAAGTGAAGCATAGAATTGACTGGGAAAGAGACTCTAATAATAGCAGCCCTTAAACATAATTTTAATTAATTATCATTATTTTATTCTTTCTGTCTTTCTTTCTTGCTTGCTGTAGTGTATTTGCTTAAAAAAATTACAAATATTTTTCTGCTGGACAAAATTGCCCAAGCAAAGTGCCACCAGAAGAGCCTTATAGACAAGAGATGGTTTACTGTTGTCGTTTTTTAAAAATTATGCACAACATTTACACAACAACCAGCAAAAGGAAACCAGTGGCTTCTCCAGATGTTGTTGAACTCCAATCCCACCAGCCCCAGTTAGGGATGGTGAGAGTTGCTGCCTGGTGGAGGCTGTTCCATTAGCACTTACTTGCAGGATCGCATTATCCCATAAGCACCCACTCTGCTTCAGCCTGTGGTCTGTGTGACGTTAATATTCTGCACTTGTAAGAAATTGATCTTTTAGTGCAGCAGCACCTGCACTTTGGAACTCCCTGCCTTTTAACATCTGGCAGGCTCCTTCCCCGTAGTCTTTTCGGAGCCTGCTGAAAATACTTTCCTTTGGGCAATCTTATACATGTGGAAGCTGCCATGTATTTTAATATGGTTGTAGCTTATTGCTGATTTTATTCTTTTCAAATGTTTTGAATACATGCTTATTCGTTACCCTTATTTATTTTTTTACTGGTAAGAGTTGGTTATCAGTAGATTGTCAGGTATTGTGGAGAGCTTTGCAGACGCTCCGATCAGCTATGATGGCAAACTGCCGTTTAAGCTAAGCAAGATCATTGTCTGCCACACCCTGGCATCGTCTAGGATGTCAAGTGCAGAACAGGACAGCATGGCTTGGTCCAAATTATCTCATGGGTCAATTGAGGAGACATATCCAAATAGGATGCGGGTAGTGCTGTGGGTTAAACCACAGAGCCTAGGACTTGCCGATCGAAGGTCGCGGTTCGAATCCCCACGTCGGGATGAGATCCCATTGTTCGGTCCCAGTTCCTGCCAACCTAGCAGTTCGAAAGCACGTCAATGTGCTAGTAGATAATTAAGTACCACTCCGGTGGGAAGGTAAACAGCGTTTCCTTGTGCTGCTCTGGTTCACCATGCTGGCCACATGTACGCCGGCTCCCTCGGCCAATAAAGCAAGATGAGCGCAGCAACCCCAGAGTCAGTCACGACTGGACCTAACAGTCAGGGGTCGCTTTACCTTTACCTATCCAAATGTGATTTTGGTTATAAATGCAGTGTAAGGTAGACTCTATGGGAGTATATTGTATTTAATTATGGGGTATCAAGAGTTTTTAGGGGGCTAACCAGGCTGGGATAGCTGGGATAGCATTCTTGTTGGTTTTTGAATGTCTGATGTAGATTTTTTCAATTTCGTTGTTCTGTATGGGACAATGACAATAAAAACTATCGCAACATATTGTATGGTAGGCCGAATGAGGCCCTCGTGCCAGACGTTCTTCCTCCCGGCCATGATGCTAGCACACTCCTTCTGAAAGGGAGGCTTTGCTTGCCCTTGCATTTGTGCGCACCCCTCTTCCTGTTTGGGGCTTGTGCTTACCCCTTTGCAAGTGGGGGCCAGCTTCTTCAGCAGGAAGGGGATGGTGATCTGGAGCAGGGCCTCCCGGAAGAACTTCTTCCTTACAGTGCTGCTGTCATAGTCATATTTCTGCAGGGAGGAGAGAAAAGAGGGGACAGAGAGTCACACCACTGACCAGGAGATGAGACAGAGGGAAGGGACTTAAACCATGTCAGAGAAGAGTGGTCTGCCTAACCTCAGACCTAGAGGACAAATGCAACCTACCAAGCCTTGCTATCCGGGCCTAGGGGAGCTACAACTCTTGCCCCCCCCTTCCTTGAGGGTTCCTGCCTGTTTTTGATGTGTCATCAAACTCTTACCATGCCTCTTGCTTGTCTGGGTGGCAGGTAGAGAGGGGTGAATGTAGGAATTAGCCTGCTGTGCAAAGTGAAAGTTTGCATCCATTGTCCTGTCCACTTTTCCCCTCTGGCTCTGCCCTCCGCTGGCTATGGCCTCCTACAAAGTTGCCCAGAAGGAATGCCTTCCTTGGGGTGAAAACACTTCCACAACATGTAACCAAATGGGTACGGCAGATGGTTTCAGGCAGGTGTGGGAAGGCAAAAGCCAGATTTCCTTTTAAATCTGTCTTGATAAAATAGGCAGCACTTAAAATAGTGCAAAAACGGCATCTGACGCCTGTACGGTTAGTTCATATTAGCACCTCCTACTCACTAAACTGTTGGAGAGGCCGTGGAATGGCACATGCAGTGGACGTGTGGCAAATTGGCTTGGTTCTGGGAGGAAGTATTTTTCCAAAATAAAAGCCATTACTGAACAAAATGCCTCTAAATTTCCAATCTTCCCAATCTTTTCATGACAAGTGATATTATCTTACAGCTGGAATGTCTATCAAGTTCTTCTCTGCTAGTGGTCAGGCTTGTAATAGCGAGATACTTAAGAAGGTGTTTCTCTGACAAATTGGTACAATGAAGTATGGGAAATAGCACTTGTGGGGAAATTGAATAATAAACTAAAATTGGCACGAGGCACGAAGCACAGAGAATCTTTCGCTGGCACAGATTTGTTCTGCACATGGCTAAAAATGAAAACGGAGGTATTTTATAACTTTAGAAAACTTTTGCTAGTGAGACGAGGTGGTTAGAATGTCAGACTAGGACATGGAGGACCAGGGTTTAAATCCCTACTCAGCCATAAAACTCAGTGGGTGACCTTGGGCCAAGTCACTCACCCTCTGCCTACCTCACAGAGTTGTTGTGGGGATAAAATGGGGAGGAGAACTATGTATGCCACCTTGAACTCTTGGATGAAAGGTGGGATAAATAAGCGATAAATAAAATGTAATGAAATTAAAAATACACTGTTTATCTCCTTATGTACAAATGGTTGACGGGGATAGGAACTTATTATGCTATTTGGATGCTATTCTGCATGCATTCCCTGAACACCGTCTTCTTGGATTAGGGCATGATACTTCATTACTTGTGTGTACGATGTTGTTAAATGTCATAAAAAATTAATGAACAAAATAAGAATGTAAAAACGAAAGAAAACATTTCCCTGTTCCTGACTTAATGCCATGTGGCTTGATAGGCTACCAACAGTTCTCAACCAGGGCAGCTCAGTCAGCAGACAATGAAACTCTTAAATTTCAGGGTTGTGGGTTCAAGTCACACGCTGGGCAAAAGATTCCTGCATTGCAGTGGGGTTGGACTAGATGGCCCCTTGAGGTCCCTTCCAACTACATTTCTATGATTCTATTTGCTTCTTCCAGAAGCCAGCCTGGCAGGTCTAATCCAGTGCAAATGTACCTAAAGCTTGGCAGGCAGGCAGGCTCACCTTAAGCACCCGCTCCAGGATGCGCTGAATGGTTTTGCAGAGCTCATCTTTGTCTGGCGATTTCCCCACCGCCTGATGAAGGAGCGTCTCAAAGGTGTACACGGTATCGTCCATTTGCTGCAACACCCAAAAACAACAAGTAACCGTTTATTTAAAAGATATAAAACACTGAATCAAGTTGCTTAGAAGACCGCTGGCTTTGGAATAAGAGTTTTAAACCCTGATTTGCTTGGGGCTCTGCCTCTACAGACCTCTTAACACTTGATGGAGAAGCACCATGACATTCTACATACAGGTGTTTGGATTTGATAGCTTAGCTGCAAAAAAAAATTACCTTCTGAAATTAAAATAAGTGTCACAATTATGCTCTTAAACCTTTCGATTGTGTAATTTTACAGCATGCCTAAGTTCGTTTGGATGTCATTGTTGTTTTTGATTTGAATTATTACATGGTAGAAAGAGAACCCAAACTGCATATAAACAAAAAAAAAACTTAAAACAAGAATGTATGGCTTGTAAAACATGTACAAATCATCCTGGCCACTAGAGGGCAGTGGTGGCAATTCCCTGCCCAAACAGGGTCACAGAGAAGACCTATTCACCAGAATTTGGGGGTTGTGCTAGGCTGAAAATTTCTTCAACAGCAAAGTAACCCAAATGGTGATTTTACAACAAATAAACACACAAACATCACTGGAGGCCCTGTGATTAAATTAAGTGAAGGTTTAGCTCTCTCTCTTTTTTAAATGACAACGCTCTGGGACACCTAGTGAAGTTGGGTGACAATAGTACTAAGGGCTACTCTCTCAGCTCGGTTGATTCATCTGATGGGGGTGGGAGCTGAGTGAATCCCTCCCTTTTGGGGGGAATTGGGGTAAAAGGTTCAATGGGGGGGGGAGATTCAGAACAATGGGTTCTATCCACTGCTAGTCCTACTCAGAGTTGACATTAATGGGGCCACTTTGCGTGGAATTTAGTTAGGGATAACCTACTGGTAACCTACTGGGACGCGGGTGGCGCTGTGGGTTAAACCACAGAGCCTAGGACTTTTTGATCAGAAGGTCAGCGGTTCAAATCCCCGCGATGGGGTGAGCTCCCGTTGCTCAGTCCTTGTTCCTGCCAACCTAGCAGTTCAAAAGCACCTCAAAGTGCAAGTAGATAAATAGGTACCGCTCCGGCGGGAAGGTAAACGGCATTTCCGTGCGCTGCTCTGGTTCGCCAGAAGTGGCTTAGGCATGCTGGCCACATGACCCGGAAGCTGTACGCCGGCTCCCTTGGCCAATAAAGTGAGATGAGCGCCACAACCCCAGAGTCAGCCATGACTGGACCTAGTGGTCAGGGGTCCCTTTACCTTTACCTAACCTACTGAAAATGATGAATCTAAGTTGAAGGATCTAAGATGGAACAATCTTGTTTTCTGCTCCAGAGGGAAGGACCCAAACCAAAGGATTCAAATCAGAAGAAAGAAGATTTCAACTAAACGTTAGGAAGAACTTTCTGATGTTAAGAGCTGTTCAACAATGGAATGGATTCCCTCGGGATGTCGTTGACTCTCCCCCACTGGAGGTTTTTCCACAGAGGCTGGATGACTATCTGCCACGGATTATTGAGCTTTGATTCCTACATTACAAGGGGTTGGACTACATGACCCTTGGGGGTTCCTTTCAACTCTACAATTTTATGATTCTCAATACATCAAAAATAAAGAGAGAGAAAAAAAGAACAATACAACAAAACAACAAGAAAAGCAAAAACATTCAAAAAACACATGCAATATTTCTATATCTCTATCTTTCATTTACTTGTATCATCGACCTCCTCACACCTCCCTTTTTTGTATTCTTGTTCAATTAGCTATTTCAGCAAATCCTTTCCATCTTTCTCAATTTTTGTTCTATAATTTATCTTAACACAATCTGACCTTAAATTTTACACTTTGGCCCATTAACAATCTATTTTTACTTAGCTCTTTATAACATTTCTGCTAAAACCATGTAACTTCATTCCAGCATCCTTCTAACATTCATTTTTCTTTTTTCTGTAACTATTAAACTTTTAATAAATATCTTTTTTTAAAAAAAATACAATTTTATGATTCTCAGTTAGTCCAGTTCATTAACAAGTATGGGGTGGGTACCAACATTGCTTCAAAGGAATAATCAAGAGCTTCCAGTGAGTTCATAATTGCTCCTTTGCTTGGGGGGGGGGGAGAGCAAACACCCACTATCTACCAGCACCAGGAGCAAGAAGAGGCTGGCACCGACTCTGCCTTCTAAAATGAAGGAGGGGGGGGGGAGGCTCAATTATATCAGTGGTTTCTTCCTGCTTCTTAAGTAAGCTGGTGTGTCTTCTAAGACGCTCAATAAATCACTGTGTTCTCAGGGGATTCACTGCTGGGCAGTCACACCCACCAGCCAAATTTGGCTCACAAAGCATTAGGGCAGGCATAAGCAAACCCAGCCCTCCAGATGTTTTGGGACTACAATTCCCATCATCCCTGACCACTGGCACTGTTAGCTAGGGATCATGGGAGTTGTAGTCCCAAAACATCTGGAGGGCCAAGTTTGCCTGCGTCTGCATTAGGGTATATGCGGATCTGGCCCACTGGGTAGAAAGATTAAAAAAAGTTGTACACCACCCCTGACCATATTCAAATCTAGATAGCAACAGGAATGTGATGCAATGTTTGCATGCCTGCAGAAACGTCTTGAGTTCTTGGATGTTGTCTCACTCTACAAAGAGTCACTTCCATTGCTCCGCCCACTTTCATTGCCGGTCCCGCCCACCACCAACACATGTGAGCCTTGGGCTGAAATAAAGATGTCCTTCCGTTTGAATCCTAGGATCCAAAGAGCTGTTTGCAAGCTTGCCAGATACTGTCAACGAGGCTGGCTTTTGGTCCGATCTGGCAAGGCAGTCCTTACCTGTCTCATCAGGATCTGGGCCCGCTGCTTAAACACAGAGGCGCTGGACACATCAAACCTCTGCTGCAGTCCTTCCAGCTTCAACTGGTCCATCTTCTCATAGCAGGACTGCATCTTGACTGGGTGGAAAGCCAGCTGGGAAAGGTTTTCCATGTACTGGAGGAGCGGGGAGAGGAAAAGATATTACTACTACTACTATTACTACTATTACAGTCATACCTCATGTTACGTTTGCTTCATGTTATTTTTTTTCAGGTTGCGTCCCACGGCGACCCAGAAGTACCGGAAAGGGTTACTTCCGTATTTCACTGCTTGCACATGCTCAGTAGCACTAAATCGCGCTTCACGCATGCACACAAGGACCAAATCACACTGCACATCTGCACAGATACAGTGCTTCAGGTTGCACGCTTTTCATGTTGCAAACAGGCCTCTGGAACAGATCCCGTTCACAACCAGAGGTACTACTAATTACAACTGCTACTAGAGGCTTCTGTCCCTGTTTCTCTGCTCAACAACACAAACCCCCCTTGCCACCCCCCCTTCCCCCACCCACCCCCTCCCTTTACGCCTCATCCATCCCCTGGCCTATCCCCTCACGGCTTGCCCAAACTCCACTTCCCCTCCTCTCCCAACTCACCCAAAACCTCACCCCTTTTAAAGGAGGGTGAGGGGCTTCAGAGAGTGGCTTAGCAAATTGCTCTCTGAAGTGCTCCCCCCCACCTCCATTAAACAGTTCACCAGGGCCACCTGCCTCCCACGCTGCTGCTCACTCACCTGCCTACCATACTGCAACATGATGACAGCCTTACAATTTTTATGTATGTAGAAGGATTTGTATTATTTTTACTACCACGACCACTTATTAGTGCTTTCCTCAAAAAAGTAACCCAAAGAGGCTTACAAATACTATATGAAACCAGTTATAACAAATGCAACCCATGAGAACTTTCAGAAGAATCCCACATCTATTCAAATAGTTATTGCAGATAAAGGTAAAGGTAAAGGGACTCCTGACCGTTAGGTCCAGTCGTGGCCGACACTGGGGTTGCGGCGCTCATCTCGCTTTATTGGCCGAGGGAGCTGGCGTACAAGAGCAGCACAAGGAAACGCCGTTTACCTTCCCACCGGAGTGGTACCTATTTATCTACTTGCACTTTGATGTGCTTTCGAACTGCTAGGTTGGCAGGAGCAGAGACTGAGCAACGGGAGCTCACCCCGTCACGGGGATTCGAACTGCCAACCTTCTGATCGGCAAGCCCTAGGCTCTGTGGTTTAACCCACAGCGCCACTCACGTACTGCCCCACTAAAAGAGGCCACAGGTACTTGAAACCCTTCAAATTAAGGGCTAAAAGCTAGGGTAAAAAGAAAATAACTAATTTCCAGGTCCTTTTGCTGAAGTCTGAGGAGCCTTATGCTGAAGACCCTGCCTTACAATGCTTACCCCAACCCCAAATTTCCTCTTTTGCCACCAAGACCTCTAGCTTACCTCCCCCATCTTCTCCATTCCTCCTTCGTTGAGGATGTTCATATTCATGTCGGTCACCTCCTTGAAGAAGACTTCCCGCACCTCGGCAAAGCCCTGGCTGGTGGGGATCATAAGTGCCTCCAGGATGGAAGGGATGTAAGGCTGGACGTGGTTCCGAACACAGATCTCTGCTTTGGAGAAGACTGTGGCTGGATGAAGAAGCGTCAGGATGGTTAGAACTGCCTCCACAAACCTGCACCCCAGATCTGGACATCTGTGCAGGCAACTAGCAAACGGCATACAATCGATCATACAGATATCAACCAGAGTTGGAAAATGCCTCGAAAGGTCATTTAGCCCATGGGTAGGCAAACTAAGGCCTGGGGGCCGGATCCAGCCCAATCGCCTTCTAAATCCGGCCCGTGGACAGTCCAGGAATCAGCATGTTTTTACATGAGTAGAATGTGCCCTTTTATTTAAAATGCATCTCTGGGTTATTTGTGGGGCATAGGAATTCATTCATTTTTATTTATTTTTCAAAATATAGCCTAGCCCCCCACAAGGTCTGAGGACAGTGGACTGGCCCCCTGCTGAAAAAGTTTGCTAACCCCTGATCTATCCCAAGCCCTGATGTTGCAGAAAACCCACAGATAGGTGCTCTAAAACCATTAACCAAGGAGATGCTGCCCCCTGTGGTTCTCCAGGGGTGTGGCAGGAGAGGGTGGCAAGTGTGGTGGGAAGATTCAAGGCATTTAAATATTCCAGGGTAGTATAGTACAGCAACTATTTTGTGCAACTGCAAAGGGGATTCGGATATTTCATTTGGCACATCTTACCTGAGAATCTTCTGCTATTCTATTCTATTGAATGCAACAAATAATTTGGTTTTATTGTATGTGTGGTGCCCAATGATTTTCGTGGTTATTGTTCTTTGTTTGTTTGTTTTTTGTTCTCCTTCTGAATGATGCCATGGCCTATGGCTAGTGCAATAAAAAGTTTAATTGGTCTAATTGGTCTAACTATTTTGTGCAGGGGATCCATCCCTGGCCACCGCGCATGTTGGCGGAGGATGCATAAGCATCCTCTGCCACCATTTTGCCCACTTCTGGGATCAAAAGGACCCGTATGTTGATAATCATACGCCAGTTGGACATGCCTAAAATAGTTGCTGCCAGTATGGTATGTTATGGTATGGCATGGTATTGTATGGTATAGAACAGTATAGTATAGTATCAAAAATATTATTTTTATTTGCACAATATGGATAAGTATCTTTTTAAAATGAGATCAAGAGCATCAAGTGACAATGAGGACAATCCTAGTTGTGTTTTCCAATGTCTAAAACACACACAAAATCTCTTGTGTGACACAAGAAAAAATATATTCTTAAAGTGCAGCCCAGAGCAAAAGCTTTTGAGAACCGCTAGTCTAACAGTTTGGCGATGTCTCATGCTAAGTCAGACAGCTGGTCCCTCTACCTCAGTATTGTCTACACTGACTGGCAGCAGCACTCCATGATTTCAAAACAAGGTCTCTTCCAACCCCCTTGGAGATGCCAGGGATTGAACCGGGACATTCTGCGTGCAAAGCCAATGTTCTACCACTGAGCTACATCCCTTCCCTTCATAAGATGCTGCTATACACTGAGTCAGGCTGTTGGTCCATTTAATTCAGTGTTGCCTACACTGGCTGGCACCTGCTGGGTTTCAGACTGGAGTCTTACCCAGCCCTTACTGGACATGCCATTGGGGATTGAACTTCGGACCTCATGCATGAGAAGCAGGGGCTCTGCCCTGAGCCACGGCCCTTTCCACAAAGCAAAGGGTCTCTCTCTCCATCCCCTACCTCGGATCTTGCTGGCCAGGTGCTCCTTCGATTGGATTATCTGATCCATATCTGTGCGGATGGTGCTGGTCATCCCAGGCTTCTCAACCTCGCATTTAACCACAGCTTCATCGTACTGGACTTTGGTCTGGTCGTAGACCATCCTATACACAGCGTCAGAGACCTAGGAAAAGATGGGGAAGGGTTTTTTTGGGATAAGATGGGAGAGCATCCTTCTTAGTGAGCCATCAAGAGACAGGCAACCCCTCCTCCTCCTCCCCCTTCTACCTCAACCATCTAGCTGGGCTGCTCCAGCCACTCTGGGAGGCTTCCAACACATAATAAAACATCAAGGTTATTGCAGCAAGGTAAAAAAATTCCTTCCAGTAGCACCTTAAAGACCAACTAAGTTAATAAACACTGCCCACAAGTCTTGCTCAGCTGCTCTGTGGCATTTCTTTAGCTGCACTTTCAAGGGCATCTACACAAACTTTCATAAGGACTAGAAACCTGAATAGAGTGGTACCTCTGGATGCGAACAGGATCCGTTCCAGAGCCCCGCTCGCATCCTGAAGCAAACGCAACCCGCTTGCGCATGACGCCATTTTAAGAGTCTGTACATGCGCGAGCTGTGAAACCTGGAAGTAACGTGCTCCGTTACTTCCGGGTCTCCGTCACTTCTGGGTCGCCGCGGGTGTGTGTATGTATATGTATATGTATATGCATATGCATATGTATATGTATATATACAGATATAGATAGATACATGAAGAATGCTGAGATGTACAGGAGGATTAATTCTGAGCCCAATGATAAATTCCTGTGACTTCTCCCGGCACAGAATCACAGGGCACACCTGCAACCCTACATATAAATAAGGAAGTATTAAGAAATTTGGAGAAGGTGTATGCGAAAGGGGTCCTGTGAGGTTTTTTTTTACTCTTCCACACAGGGCTCCGGTGTGCTGGAGGGAATGTCCTCATTATACTGCAGTGTTTGGAAGGCAGCCACCGGGAGCTGAATATTTGTTTAAAAGGGAGTTTTCTGCCAATCTATTTTTAAAAATGGCTCACAAGGAAATATTTATCCTGGTTTTTCAAACAGTATATATATTTTCTTCCCACCCGAGGTCTTTTGACATTCTGGGCCATAATTATCTTACAGCTAAAAGCGTGGTTTTTGTTTGTTTGGGGTTTTTTTGACTGAATGCAGCCTGGAAATGGACAGGGCCACAAATGCATGGAGAAATTTCTGGTGGAGAAATCCTGTTTTCCATTCATAAGAGAAGTAGGGAGACAGAGCTGAGGAACCTGTGGAGTTCCAGATGTGGCAGGGGTCCAACTCCTGCGTGCTCCAGCCAGGCCAATGGTCAGGGATGATGGGAGTTATAGTTCAATAACATTCAGAGAGCCTAAGGTTCCCACATTCCTGGAGCAACATTGGGACATAGGAATCTGCCTTATACAAATTCAGACCAATACCAATACAGACCTAGCTCTGTATTGTCTACACTGACTGATAGTGGCTATCCAGAGTTTTAAGCGGGCAGTGTCTCTCAACCCTACCTGGTGATGCCAGGGATTGAACTTTGGACCTTGCAGCAGGGAGTTCCATACGTTTACATATTACAGAGTGGGACCTGGTGCAAGCTCAGCGCACACTCACCTGGATCCAAACTCTGTGTCTCTCTTGGATTTTGCCCTTCAGGCGGGGCCCAATCATGTTCTTCAGCTCAGGAAGAAGTTCCTCCATCACTAAGTTGCTCAAGACCTGGATTGGGTATAAAGGTAAGGAAAGGTTGGTTCGATTTATTGTATTGCTTCCCACAACGAAAAGCCCTGAAACAATTCACAAGGTGACTAAGATACAATAAGACCGATCCATAAAACATAGTTGGGTTAAAAACATCCAGTCATTGGTGCTACCCAAACTCCTGTAGGTACAAAAGAAATACCTTTGCCTGGTGCCTTACTGATGGCAAAACCAGTGCCAAGGCAGGTGACAGCACTGATGACACAATGGGAGGTAGAAACAAAGGAAGCTGGCTTAAACTGGGCCAGATTTTTGGTTCATTTAGCCCAGTACTGTCTGCACTGACTGGCAGTGAATCTCCAGGTGGGGCTGGGAGAGACTCCTATCTGAAATCCTGGAGAGCATCTGCCAGTCAAAGTAGACAATATTGAGTAAGAAGGACCACTGTTCTGACTCAGTATAAGGCTGCTTCCGATGTTCTTATGACCTCAGGTTGTCAAGCATACCTAGGAATTAATTTCCTGGGCTGCTCCCTCAAAGACTCACCTGTGCTTCATTGCCACAAAGCATGTCCCATGTTCCATACTGGTCCTTAGACTGGCGGTACATGCGGACAGCATCAGTGAATGCAGGAGCCTCTACCTTGTTGTCCTCAGAAATACCTGGAAGAGAAAAGGGGAAGGTGCTTTTATTTTTTAGAGGGGGGGGGGATGTCAACTCTGTGTCTCTTAGAGCAGTGAGCAGTGTTCTTCAACCATGGGTTCCCAGATGTTGTTGGATTACAACTCCCACCATCCCCTGCCAGATGCCATTTGATTACAAGTCCCATTGTCCTCAGCCTGATCAAGGGAAGTAATAGTACCACACCTAGAATACTGTGTCCAGTTCTGAGCACCACAGTTTAAGGACATTGACAAGCTGGAATGTGTGAAGAGGAGGACAACCAAGATGATCAAGGATCTGGAAACCAAGCCTTATGAGCAACAATTGATGGAATTATCCCATGGAAGATGGAGCAAGCTTGTTTTCTCCTGCTCTGGAGGTTAGTACATGAACCAACAGCTTCAAGTAACAAGAAAAGAGATTCCAACGAAACATCAGGAAGAACTTTCTCACACCAAGAGCTGTTTGACTGTGGAAGAGACTCCCATGAGAGGTGGTAGACTCTCCTTCCTCGGTTTTGTTGAAACAACAACAATTTTATAATTTGTACCCCACCTATCTAACTGGGTTGCCCCAGTCCTTCTAATATATGAGCAGAGGTTGGATGGCCTTCTGTCACAGATGCTTTAGTTGAGATTCCTCCGTTGCAGTGGGTTGGACTAGATGGCTCATGGACCCTTCCAATTCTACAATTCTATGATGGAGTTGGACTACAACTCCCAACATCCCTAGCTCAACGCTCAGGGATTATGGTAGCTGCAGTCTGACACATCTGGGGAAACAAGGTTGAAAAACTGCAACCTACAGCAATCAGGGTCAATCAAAATGATCCTATCCAGTAGGAGAGGCTACCCCAACCTCCTAGACAGGACAGAAAGAGCAAACCGAGCCCTCTGCCCCAATGCCATATAGACAAATCTTCCATAAAACAAAACAATAACACAGCCTAGCAAACTGGACCCCCTGAAATCCAGCTGCTGGGAATCACAAGAGGAGAGAGTGCTGTGGTGCTCAGATCATAGGCATGTAAAGAGAGGGTCACAGGTTCAACCCTTGCTGTCTCCAAGCAGGGTTGGGAGAGAGCCCTGTCTGGAACCCTAAAGAGTCACTGCTGGTCAGTGCAAACAATGATAACCTTGATGGACCAATGGCCGAGTTCTGTAGAAGGCAGCTTCCTACATTTCCTAACAAGCCCAACCAGCTGAGGGAGAGGGAGAAGGGTTAAAAAGAAGGAAGAGTTAAACAGGCAAGGCTGGGCTGTGCCTGTGCCAGTGTCAGAGTTACAATCACAGCGCTCTGGAAATTGACGTAACATCCACAAAAGAGGAATCCTGTCTGGAAAGCCGAAGACGGAGGAAGGTCTTCAAAAGGGAAATTGCCACATTTTGGCACAGGGCAGGGGGGGAGGATAGGGAAGAGAAAGTGACTAAAAATAATGTGACGGGATGAATCACAGTCAGCACATGATTTCTGAAAATCTTTTAACACAAGCAACACCCCCGTAAGCGGGTTGGAGAAAGGGGTGCATCGCAGCTGCCCAAGATTCCTCTGTGTGTGATTCACTGCTGGGGAAGGGGGAGGCTGGAAGGTTGGGAGTACTTCTCCACAGTCTTCCCACCCCCCACCCAAACCTTTCGGAATAGACAGCTTTCAAATATAGGTGGAATGAGAAGAGTTAAGCCAAGAGGTGGCTAGATCTGGCAAGGTCTGGACTAAGGTTTCAGCAACAAGAATTATAGCCTGGGCACACACTCCGCTCTGAAATGGGAGAAGGAAAGAAGAGGTGTAAAAGGAAAAAAAAGGAAAAGCTGGCATTCTTTTAATGACCAAGTCTGGAGTTGGCAGGGACAAACCGTAGAGGGACGGAGGAAAGGGAAGCAGGCAGAGAGCTCTCTCTCTCCTTTGAGAAAGGGTAGTGTTAACTCTGCCTTGTCTTTGGTTTCTTTGCAAGGCTCTGGGAGGGGAGGAAACAACAGGGATGCTGGTTTAAGAACAACAACAAAAGGGGCTGTTTCAACACTGGTGGAAGAAGAATACCAGATGCCTGGTACATCACAAGAGCATATTTTGTCCGTCCTCAGGGAAGGCAAGGAGCTACGCAGAATGTGACCATGACTCTCTTCTGCCCCCATTACAAATACGATTTCCTACCCAGTAGGATTCAGAGACACCAGATGTTGCAGCCAGGTTCTGTGGCTGCACACATGCGTGAGATCCTATGGAAAGGCTTCACTTCCACTACCACCACCCTGCATCTCTAGATCCAGAACCACCATCTCCTTAGGAAAATAGGAACCTGCCATATATTCGCCATATCATTGGTCCATATAGCTCAATACTGTCTATAATGACTGGCCATGACTCTCCAAGGCTTCCAGGAACGGGACATTCCCAGTCCTTCCTGGAGATGTTGGGAGACTGAACCTGGGTGTGCAAACAGATGCCCAGCCATTGAGCTACAGTCTTTCTCCTAACCATAAACTAAGGTTCTAGTCCTCATAATTCAGACAGAAACAGGAACACAGGGATCTGCCTTATGCTGAGTCTGAGTATTGGTCCATCTTGCTCAGTACTGTCTACACCAACTGGCAGCTGCTCTCTAGAGCTTTCAGACAGGGGTCACTCCCAGTGCCACTTGGAGATGCCACTGGAGATTGGACCTGGGGCCTTTTGCATGCAACACAGATGGTCTGCCACTGAGCTGCAGCCGTTCCCCTTCAGATAGGCTTGGGAAATAAATGCAGCCATGGATGGAGGAAGGAGGAGGATGGGTGGAGGAAAGAATGAACCTCAGGACATTTCTCTGGCTTCATTTTGGCGTAAGGGGGTGCAGGCCTGCTGATCGTGGATGGGTTCCGAAAGCCAGCATGACCATTTTCCAGGCATGTGGCAGAACACACACACACACACACACACACACACACACACACACACACAGAGCATGTATACCTCTGGCTGCTCAGCATCTCCCTTGAAAGATTCTGGAAGGTGAGACGATCCAGTGCCACCCGACTGCAGTCCTGCCTGGGGATGACTAGTAATTTTTTCATGCCCTCCAGCAAGACAAGGAGATTTTGAAGTCACCATTGCCTGAACAACTATGGTTAAGGTTGTTGTTACTGCTCAGTAGGGCTGGCAGTGTATGCTCCTGAAGCTCACAACATGAAGCAGGCCTAAGCTCCAGCTCACATCAGCCCCAGACCCAGATTTTGAAGTCCAAAACCTCTGGAGCACAGCAAGTTAGTAGAGGGCTCCAATAAGCACCATCCCACGTGCCTGTTGAGGTGGCACAGTCCAAGTGGGTCTATCCCCATGTGATGCTTGGGTGCAGAACATTTCCTCCTAGGCAACTTTCTGAGTGGCGGGACCAGAGACATTACAAACACAGATTTTACCTTTCAGCTACAGGCTATGCACACCCCTCTGTCCAGGCATGCAAGAGGCATGATCAGAGTTCAAGGACACATTCCAGCCAGGCAAAAACCCATTAGGAAGGTGCAAAACAGACCTGGTGAAGGGAGAGGGGAGTGTGGGGCAATTTCTGATGGCTAGCTGGAGAGGCAGGACAAGGACAGGTGTGTGTGTGTGTGTGGCAGGTTTTCATAAAGAGGAATAAATAAATAAAAGCACAGAAAGCCAACCTTGCAATCTCTCTTGCACACATGACCTTGTCCCATGGGTCAGTTGCACAACATGCAGCCTAACGACGACTCCTTCATTTAAGGAGGTGGCGCTGAGCCATCTGAGCCCAGCAATAAATTAAAACGTGACTGCAAAGGACATAAACTTAAAATAACAAAGCAGCACACGTACTGGGAGTGAACTCTCAAAACGTTGCAGCTTGAAAGAAAGCAGGGAGGAAAGGGAAGGAGGGGAAAGGACAGGGTGGTTTATTGTAAGCACCGTGGAAGGATCTGCCCAGTTCAGGGTGGGAAAAGGAATTTCAGAGGGAAGTCCTCCCCAAGGGGGTGGGGAGGGGTGATGGATGGCTTTCTAGCCTGGCATTCTAATGCTCTCCCACCCGCACAACGCATTCCACGTAGGCCAGGCAGCGGGAAACCTGCCAAGAGAGAAAAGGAGAGGACAGGATGGGTGGGGATCACCGCATCGAAAATGCCACCCTCTGCCAGCAAAGCCTCACCCTGCGCAGGGCAGGGCTGCAAGCCCACAGAGCGGTGCAGGAGGAGGAGGAGGAAAAAGAGGGTGGCGGTGATGCTTGACCCTGCCAGAACCTGCCAAAGCATGCCAAGGGCCCACTATGGACAGAAAGTTTGCACAACTTTGCAGTAGGAAGCAGTAAAAGGGAGGGGGGGGAGCATAGCTAACAGCGGTTTAGGCTCTAGCAGGTGCTGGGAAGAGCTCACCTTAATTGGAGCTTGGGGAAGGCATTAATTTGTCCCCAGGTGAGAAAAAAGGCCCACAGCTCCTGCAGATTCTCAGAATCAATCAATCAATATTTGCGTGCCCATTCAAAGGAAGGTGGGTGTGAGGCTTGCCTCAGAGAAAAGCTATCTGCAGTTCCATATATATATTTTTTAATGATATTCAAGTGCAAGTGCACACAAACACCATATAAATAATACTAATTTCTTGCACAAGTATCCCTCCTCTCCCCCTCCTTCAAGGTTGGCACTAAAGGAAAACTGTGCCCTAGGGTTCATAGGAGCTGTATTCCAAACCATCTGGAGGGCACCAGGCCGGCAAAGGCTGCCCATGTGATTTGATCCAGAGGTCGGTCAGACTACAACTCCTACCAGCCCCAGCCAATTCAGCCATGGTCATGGATGATGGGAGTTGTAGTACAACAACATTGGGAAGATGTAGGAATATTTGTGTTGAGAATCCCTTAAGCAGAAAATCTCCAGACAATGGACATCAGTGGAAATGGCTTTGATGGACGTGGGCAGGTAGGGCTGGCCCACCCATGAAGAATGGTGAGGCAACCACCTCAGGCGACAGGATCCACAGGGGCAGCAGATCCTGATGTCGATCTTTCTTCCCCCCTTGTTCCTGATGCAGATCTTCCATCCCCCCTTTTCCCCTGGAGTGGGACACTATTTAGAGATCTACCTCAGGTGCCAAAATGTATTGGGCCAGCCCTGTGGGTAGGATGTTATTCCATTCAGTAATTTAAAAGCCCAACCAGTGAAATCTCTGCACTGGCTTGTCTTTACACCAGCCTGTCCTAACCTGCACTTCAGAGGTTTTTGACTGCAACTCCCATAAACCCTGGGCACAGGCCATTTTGGCCGGGGCTGATGGGAGCTGGAACCTAACAACATCTGCTCTAGAATCATTCCTGCTTCATTCGGTGTCCATCAGGAGCACACACTGCCAGCCCTACTAACAAATAGCAGCAACAACCTTGGCCATAGTAGTTCCGGCAATGGTAACTTCAAGGTTGGATTGTTGCAATGCGCTCTATGTGGGGCTTCCCTTGAGCTTGACCTGAAGGGTGCAGTTGGTACAGAATGCTGCAACACGAAGGCTGACAGTAGTGAGGCCCTGTCTGCACATAACACATCTGCTCAGAGAGCTGCAGTGGTTGCCTATCTGCTGTTGGACTAAGTTCAAGGTGCTGCTATTACTAATGCCTTTAACACCTTGGGATTGGTTTACTTGCAGGATCGCCTCACCACTTGGCTGCTTCAATCTGCAGAACTAGCACTGTCATAGGTGCTGCATAATTCTTATTCCACACTCCAAATAAATCAATCTTACAGTGTGGCAGCACCTACACTCCCTGCCTATTGATATTAGGCCTTTGCTATATTCCTTTTGGTGCTTGCTAAAAATATCTTTGTTTAGGCAAGGCTATCCAGACATGCAGAAGTTGCTTGTATTTCATCTCTTTTCAGCTACTGTTGATTTTAGTGATCTCTTGCATCTTTTATAATATCTTACTTTTACTAGTCTTTTTTAAAAAAATTGAGGACGTTTTGTTTTTATATTATTTTGTAAACCGCTAAGAGGTTTTCTTACAATCCAGCAACATACAGTCATGGGGAAAATAAAGTGCACCCTCTTCGAATACGGTGGTTTTACATATGAAGACATAATAAGAATCATCTATTCCTTAGCAGGTCTTAAAATCAGGTAAATACAACCTCAGATGAACAACACATGACATATTACACTGTGAAATTATTTATTTAACAGAAATAAAACCGAAATGGAAAAGCCATGTGTGAAAAACTAAGTACACCTTATGATTCAATAGCCTGTAGAACCACCTTTAGCAGCAATAACATGAAGTACCGTAATTGTTTTCTGTAGGACTTTATCCATCTCTCACATTGTTGTGGAGGAATTTTGGGCCATTCTTCTTTACAACGTTGCTTCGGTTCATTGAGATTTTCTGGCATTTATTTATGCACAGCTCTCTTAAGGTCCCAAACAGCATTTCAATTGGGTTAATGTCTGGATTTTGACTGGGCCATTGCAATACTTTGATTCTGTTCTTTTCTCCTTTTTTCTCGCTACAGAACCATCTACTGTAGATTAGAAAAAGAGCTGATTCAATCAAAAGAGAAAGCTCTCTTTAAAATGTATAAACTTCTGTTGTAGATTTGCTGGTGTGCTTGAGATCCTTGTCCTGCTGCATGACCCGATGTCAGCCAAGCTTCAGCTGTTGGGCAGACGGCCACACATTTGACTGTAGGATACTTTGGTATACTGAGGAGTTCATGGTAGACTCAATGACTGCAAGGTTCCCAGGTCCTGTGGCTGCAAAACGAGCCCAAATAATCACCCCTCCACCGTGCTTGACAGTTGGTATGAGGTGCTTGTGCTGATATGCTGTGTTTTTGCTAAACATGGCGCTGTGCAATATAGCCAAACATCTCCACTTTGGTCTCATCTGTCCAAAGGACGTTGTTCCAGAAGTCTTGTGGTTTGCTCAGATGCAACTTTGCAAACCAAAGCCATGCTGCCATATTATTTTTAGAGAGACGAGGCTTCCTCCTGGAAACCCTTCCAAACAAACCATACTTGTTCTGTCTTTTTCTAATTGCACTGTCATGAACTTTAACATTTAACATGCTAACTGAGACCTGTAGAGCCTGAGATGTAACTCTTGGGTTTTTGGCAATTTCTCTGAGCATTGCAGGGTCTGAGGTGAATTTGCTGTGAAGTCCACTCCTGGAAAGATTGGCAACTGTCTTTAACATTTTCCAATTTTGAATAATCTTTCTCATTGTAGAATGATGGACTTAAAACTGGTTGAAGATGCCCTTAGAGCTCTTCCCAATTTCATTGGCAGCAGCAGTTGCTTCTCTAAGAGCATTGTATCGTCTTTGCTTTTATAGAAGTGGGCACACTTGCTGATGATCAATTAAGCAAGGGCATTTTATTAGCAATCCTTGTCTGCTACTTAGCCTCTTAATTCGTATGGAAGCAGTAAGGGTGTACTTAGTATGTTTTCTCCATCTTGGCTTTATTTCTGTTTAATAAATCATGACACGATGTAATATGTCATGTGCTGTTGTTCATCAGAGGTTGCATTTTCCTGATTTTAAGACCTGCTAGGGAACAGATGATTGCTATTATGTCCTGATATGTAAAACCACAGAATTCAAAGAGGGTGCACTTTCTTTTTCCCATGACTGTATACATGTCGTTAAATAAAATAAATAAACAAAACTGCAACACTGCTGCTATTAACAAATTCATCCCCCCAGGTAAACAAATAATTCTGAGGCCGGATTATAAGAGAGGTGTTCCCAGTTGGTAAGTCTGGGCATCGCTCTGCTCTCTTCCAAAGCATCTCTTTGGCTCAAGCTGTGGAGCTCAACAAACTGCAACTTGAGACCCAGCTGTGGAAAAGACACATCATGTTGCTCCACCAGTTGCTCACTCCCTGTGCCTGCTCAGAATCCTATACTCACAACATCCAAAACAGTTCCCATCAAAAAATTTAAGTTCCTTAGACAAACTTTGTCACGGTTGGCAGAGGGTGACTCAAAGCTGATGAGAAGCAGAGACTGAAATTTACATGGCCTCTCTGTAGCCATGCCAGTCCTTCAAGAAGCTTGCAGCAAGGGCCATAGCTCAATGGTAGAGCATCTGCTTTGTATGAAGAAGGTCCTGGGTTCAAACCCCAGAAGCACCAGATCTCACGAAACTCAAGGCGCTCGCCACTCTACAGTGCACCCAAACATTTGGTTTCCTGGGAAACTCTGTTAGAAAACCACTGGTTTAACCTCTGCAGCAGTTACCTGCAGGCATTTGGATATTTTCCCACACTGTTTTTCTTTGAAAATTGATGTTGTATTATTACCGGGACCACGTAACACCGGTCCTGAGAGATCTGTATTGGCTCCCAGTACATTTCCGAGCACAATTCAAAGTGTTGGTGTTGACCTTTAAAGCCCTAAACGGCCTCGGTCCTGTATACCTGAAGGAGCGTCTCCACCCCCATCGTTCTGCCCAGACACTGAGATCCAGCGCGGAGGGCCTTCCGGCGGTTCCCTCACTGCGAGAAGCCAAGTTACAGGGAACCAGACAGAGGGCCTTCTCGGTAGTGGCACCTGCCCTGTGGAACGCCCTCCCTTCAGATGTGAAGGAAATAAGCAGCTATCCTATCTTTAAAAGACATCTGAAATCAGCCCTGTTTAGGGAAGTTTTTAATATTTAATGCTGTATTGTTTTTAGCACTTGATTGGAAGCCGCCCATAGTGGCTGGGGAAACTCAGCCAGATGGGCGGGGTATAAACAATAAATTATCATCATCATCATCATCATCATCATCATCATCATTACCCCTGTTTATATGAATTTTGAACTGTATTTGGGGGAAAGGAAAAAAAACTGGGCAGGGACACTTATATGAGAGAGGGGAGGAAGAAATAAGGCAGGTTTATTTAAAATATAAACATGTTTTGAATATATATATTCACACAGCACATAGTTCCGCTATGGAATTTGCTCCTGCCTGAGGTAGTAATGGCCATCATCTTGAATGCCTTTAAAAGAGAATTAGACAATTTTGTGGAGTATAAGGCTATCCATGACTACTGGCCATGATGGCTATGCTCTGCCTCCTATGTTGGAGAAACCTTTCCTTTGCTGGGGATCCTGAGTGAGGAGAGAATTGTTCCACACAGATCCTGCTTTCAGGCTTCCTACTGGGGCATCTGGTTGGCCCCTGGGAGAACAGGGTGCTGGACTAGATGGGCCATTGGCCTCAGTCCATAAGGCATTCACACACACACACACACACACACACATGCTTTCCCACAATGCGCTTCCATACTTGTTCCTTCTTGCCTCTGCTGGAATAAAACAGTTGATACTGCAAGAAAGAAGATTTTGACTGAATATGTCAAGAGCAACTTCCTAGAGGTAAAAAGGCTGTTCAGCAGTTAAACCTCTGAAGGTGGAGCGCTCTCCTTTCCTAGAGGAGGTTAAGTAGAAGATAGGTAAAGGGACCCCTGACTGTTAGGTCCAGTCATGGATGACTCTGGGGTTGCGGCGCTCATCTCGCTTTATTGGCTGAGGGAGCCGGCGTACAGGTTCCGGGTCGTGTGGCCAGAATGACTCAGCCACTTCTGGCGAACCAGAGCAGCACATGGAAATGCTGTTTACCTTCCCGCCGGAGCGGTACCTATTTATCTACTTGCACTTTGACATGCTTTCAAATGGCAAGGTTGGCAGGAGCAGGGACCGAGCAACGGGAGCTCACCCTGTCACAGGGATTCGAACCGCCGACCTTCTGATCGGCAAGTCCTAGGCTCTGTGGTTTAACCCACAGCGCCACCCGCATCCCTAAGTAGAAGATACATGCCCATTAATTAGTCAGTCATGCTGCAGTTGACGAAGTCCTACTATGTTCAGAGTGATGGAAAAGGATATCTGCACTGGGTGCCAATCTGTTACCAGGCCAAGTTCAAGGTGTTTCTATTGGTATTTAAAGCACTTAATAGCTTGGGACAAGTTTACTTGCCCCATATGAGCCCACTTGACTGCTTCAGTCCATAAAACTATTACAGGTGCCACATTAATACTTGTGGACCCTTACACTTCGGAACTCCCTGCCTATTGACATTAGGCAGACACCTTCACTGTACTCTTTTGGAGACCACTTAAAACATTTCTTCTTCTTCAGGGAAGCCAATCCAGACACAAAAATGTTAATGCGTTTGAATATCTTTTACTGTTAATTTTAAATATTGTCAATGGTGTTTTGTATGGTTTTTATTATTTATTATTAAATCTGTATTTATATTTCTTGTAAACTGCTTAGAGATTTTACTGCAGTCAAATGTCTTACAAACGTTGTTAAACAAATAAATAATCCTCAGGGAACCTGCGTAAAGAGATTCAGCAAGCACCTTCTGTTTTAACCTTTAAACGCTTGCTGGAATCTTTTCTATGCCCATATTTCATTAGTTCTGGAAGCGGCATTTACACCATATGCAGGCTCAAACATACAATGTCAAGTGAAACCATGGGGGAAATGGAATAGGCTGTTGTGTGAATGCAGCCTCTGCTGTCCACCAAGAGGCTAAACAGGCAGTTTCTGACTGACTTACCATTGTTGCAGTGGCGCACACAGTCCTGGAAAACGGCTCGCCACTTCTCATGCTCCTTCCCGGTCATCACACAGAAGTAGTAGTGCCGGGCGTAAGGGTGCCATAGGATGAGAGGGAACTCTGTGGGGCATTTGAAGACAGAGGTGTTGCCCGATTTGGGTGCAGAACCTGGGGGATAAAAAAACATGAAGAGACAGATGTGACAGTGGCAGAGCTAGGAAGAAACCACTTTCAAAGCTTGGCACACATCATGTGATTTATTCCTGACTGGAAAAACACACAGAGTCAGAGAGGCCAGCAGACAAGGGCATTTGCGCTTATGTGATGTGGGATTTACACATCTGGCTAGTCGGTTGAGAGAATAGGATGTTGGATTTGATAGGAAGATCTCTGTCGCTACTCTGCATCATTCCCCATGCTGAATCTTGCCTCCTTCCCAAATGGGTAATTCAGTCACTGCCTAAACACAAGGAATATCTGGCCTCAAAGAAGACTGCCCATTGCACTTTTGAACATTGCAACTCCCCGCCAGGAAGCCAGGGCACAGCAGAAACTCACACAGGGAAGTGGAGTCACCAGCGGCTGGGAAAGCCCATTGTTCTCTCCAGTCCTGCCTGATACACAGACTGTGCAAATTCCCTCCTCATGCAGAGAGGTAGCAACTACCAAGAACTACCTTAACTTTCAGGAGAGCTTACCCATCACATGCCCATGTGTTGCCTCTGTGGGGCAGCACTGCTTAGATTGGAGATTCAGCCAGATCACACAGAGAATTGCCCCCCCCCCCAGTGCTGGCAACACATACTTTGCTCTTCCCCAAACTGGTGCCCTCCAGATGTTGTTGGACCCGGTGACTGCCATTGGTCCCAGCCAGAATGGCCAGTGATGATGGGAGTTGTACTCCAGCAACATCTGGGAGGGCCACAAGTTTCGCCATCCTCCTCCTTACAAGGTCACTGTCAGAACTGCAACACCAATCACTTTTGGACCCTTGAAAGTGCTATACCACTGCTGGGAAATTTCAAACCTGGGGGCCAAATATGGCTCTCCATGCCTTTTTAGCTGACTCTTGGAACTCTCCCCAAGCCACACCCCTCTCCACAGGCCACACCCACACAGGGCCTGTTTCACACTCCAATTATTTTTGCCTAGCTGGAATGTGCTCTTCAATTCTGACGCCTCTTCTTTGTCTGTGTGGAGGGTAGAGAGGGGAGTGTGTAGAAACCACAAAGGAAAAAATTAAGTTTGTTGCTGCACCCACCACTGGCATGTGGCCCTCAGAAGCTTGTCCAAAAGGGAATGCGGCACTCGGATGGAAAAAGCTTCCTTGCCCCTGCACTATGCAAAAGTGCAGTAGTAATTATTGCCACTGAAGCACGGTGCAAAGAAAGAACAAAAGAAAATACATTTAAAAGAATTGGCATATTTTAATCCGCCCTACCCATTCAAGGAGTAGGTCAGAAGCCATGCTTGGATTCAGTAGCTTGAACAAGAGTCTTAGCAAGAGGCAGCAGACTAAATAACTAGATAAATGTTTCTACTGCAAGGCGCAGATTTGTCTTGATTTGTCTGCCACATGCTGCTGAGGCCAGGCAAACGTGCAGCCCACCTGCCACTTCTGAATTTGATTGCAGATGGCAAGCTCCCTGGAGGCCAGGCAAAGGAAATGGGAACATCTGGGAGGCAGAGATTGGAGGAAGGACCACAGCTAATGTGCTGGATCAGTGCATGGTCACAAGGATGGACTGGAGCTGGAGCTTAATAGGGGCGACTTGGGGAGCAGGTTTCTCGTCTTGTGGGTGCTCCTGGACCCACTGCTGCCACTTGAGGCACAGATGGCCACACTGACACAGAGTGCCTTCTGTCAAATCAGACTAGTGGCCCGGCTATAACCCTATTTGGATATAAATAACTTGGCTGCTATGATTTATGTTCTAGAAACCTCAGGACTGGACTACTGCCATGCTCTTTACATAGGGCTGCCTCTGAAAACAGTGCAGAAGCATCAAATTAGTGCAGCAGCCCAGCTGCTGACAGGTTCAAGGCAAACAGAACATATAGCACAATCTAGGTTGACAGCTACACAGTCCAATTCATAGTGCTTGGTTGTCTTTTAAAATAAATAAATAAATGCATAAATAGCATTTTTATTGGCTTTCCAAAATGCAGAAATAGATTTTTTTTAAAGTTAGATTTATTTATTTTAAGTTAGAGGCTTACATATATTGAGAAGGCACAAAGTGCTGGTTTTGACCTATAAAACTTTATAGATCAGGATCCCAGTATATTCTAGAATGCCTCTCAAAAGGGGAACATACCCATACCTTTATGTCGTCACCTGAGGCCCTACCCTGGGCCCCTTCTTTGAGTGAGGCTCAGAGCGTGGTGACAAGGGAGAAGGCAGCCTTTCCCTGTGGCTCTCTTGAGTGAGGTCTGCCTCACCAGGTAAAAGCTCACCTTCCCATCCCCAGGCATCTGGCAGACTTTGATGATGTTTTTGCTGCCAAAGCTTTCCACAGTTTTCTACTGGAGAAAGTTTTGTTTTTAAATGAATAGTATGTGTTTTCATATGACTATGAATGTTATGGTATATTTATGTTTTTTAAGTGGGTTTAAACCACTTTGATAGGGACGTGGGTGGCACTGTGGTCTAAACCACTGAGCCTAGCACTTGCCGATCGGAAGGTCGTTGGTTTGAGTCCCCGCGATGGGGTGAGCTCCCGTTGCTCAGTCCCAGCTCCTGCCAACCTAGCAGTTCGAAAGCACACCAAAAAGTGCAAGTAGATAAATAGGTACTGCTCCGGTGGGAAGGTAAACGGCGTTTTCGTGCACTGCTCTGGTTCGCCAGAAGGGGCTTAGTCATGCTGGCCACATGACCCGGAAAAACTGTCTGCGGACAAATGCCGGCTTCCTTGGCCAGTAAAGCGAGATGAGCGTCGCAACCCCAGAGTCGTTCGCGACTGGACTTAACCGTCAGGGGTCCCTTTACCTTTAAACCACTTTGATACATCTGCGCAAAGAGCGAATAATGAGTTGAAATGAATAAATTTTTAATAATAATATAAGCTCAGTGGCAGAGCACCTGCCTTGTACACAGAAGCTCCTAGGCTGAATCTTTAGTGGCTCCCAGTAGGGCTAGGAGAAAATCCCTGTCTGAATTCTGGAGAGCTGCAGCCAGTCAGTGTACATAGTAACACTGAGCAAGCCCTCCAGGCCTGTCCCCAGGCCACGCCCCTATCCTCAAGCCACACCCCTCACCAGCCCTGCTTCTCACCCTCCTGGAGTGTTTTTTGCCTGGCCGGAATGTGTCCTTGAACCCTGATGATGCCTCTTGCTTGCCTGGATGGAGGGCAGAGAGGAGTGTCCTGAGTGTTTGCAGAAATTAGCCTAACTGTACAAATGCAGCATTTACTGTGCATTGTTGCTCCTCTCACTTCTGATTCTGACCCACGGCACTAGTGGCATGTGCCCCACAGAAGGTTGCCCAGAAGCACATGCAGCTCTCGGGATGAAAACGGGATGCCCAATGTTTTATGCAGGTCTAAATAAAAAATCCACAGATCAACAAAACCCTGCAACCATCATAAATCTCCTGTGATGTTTGCAAGAATCCTTGATTTTCCTCTGCACACTTTCACCTCTTCGGCCGTTGGTCCAACTGAATAGCCTCAGCTGTTCCCTGAAGAGGTGACCTCATCATCCCAAGCGGGAACCTGCCAGGCCCTGGGCAGCCGGCCTTTCTCCAAACAAATGTCTTTTCAGGCTTCTTGAAGGTCCTGCTTGGTAACGGACACTTCTCCTTGCACCCCACCCACCAGCCACACTCCCTGACTGCAGTGGTTTTGCAAGCCAGCCGTACACAGCTTGTGTCAAAGCCTGGCAATTCACACAAGGGCCAGGCAGCAGGTTTGCTTTCCCTTGTGAGCTGAAGCACTAGCACACCTCACCTCCCCACCCACCTCAAAACAAGGAGAGGGCAGACGGCAGGCTGGAGACATTATGGATGGCAATACAATACAGTTATCGTGTCCAATGTAACGTTAATGACATTTCAGTCATGATAAAGATGCTGCATGCTGGGCATCTCTGGGCTACATATTAAAATAAGAATTTAAGAAGAGCCTTGCTGCATCAGGTCAGTGGTCCGTCTAGTCCAGCATCCGGTTCTCACAGTGGCCAACCAGAGGCCCGTGGGAAACCTGAATGGAACAGCAGCTCTTCCCGCTTGTGACTCCCAGGACTGGTATGCAGAGGCACCCTGCCTCCAGCAGCAGAGGGAAACCGTATCCGCTGTGGCTAATAGCCACTAATAGCTTTGTTCTCCATTAACAGATTAGCTGAGGCTCCCCGGATACTTCCTATATCCAAATGAGGTGTATTATGTAGCCACATCATATTCTAGATCAAATAGGCCAGACTGTGCCACTTCACAGTCTCATTTCAAAACAGAGGCAGATGAAAGCATGGATGATTATTGGGAGCAGTAAGCAACTTGCTCCCAATAATCAAAAGGGCCTTAGTAATCGTAATTAAAACAAGAAACTGGCCAGCCATTAGAGCTTTGGAATTTGCCTGCAGCTTGAAGGATCGACATTCTCATCCAGAACTGAGGCCCAGTTTAGGATGGGGAACCCATATACCAGGAGTGGGGAACATTATTCAGCCCGAGGGCCACATTCCCTTCTGGGCAACCTCCTGGGGGCCGGTAGTAGGCAGAACCAGAGGCAAAAGTGGGTGGAGCGAAGAATGTAGATTTTAGCTTTGAGCAGTAGGGCAACGTCAACAAACACTCCCCTCCTGTTAGGATATAGTTCCATTCCACCTTAAAAGGGTATAGGCATGACGTTTGTGTATCACATGCCTGTTTACTCCCAGCACTGTCTGCTGGGAACTTCCGTTGTATGTTGCTTTTGCTATACTGCTGTTTTGCCGGAGTCGAAGGGATGCAGACACGTTTTCCTTTGTTCCTGAACTATGCTGAATAAATGCTGTAAATAATGCTTACATCTGCCTCTGCCCGCCTCATCTGCTGTGTGATGATTTAAACACTCTGCTAACAGAGCACGCACGGGTCTCTAAACATATTTGAGGCTCATATCACTGACTGACTGATGCCGTTCCACGGGAGACCGGTGATCATCCGGAGCCAGCTGGGGGCCTGTCTGATGCCCCCGTCTCCCCGGCATCCTCCATCCAGGGAAGCAAGAGGCATCATCAGAGTTCAAGAACATATTCCAGCCAGGCAAAAACTCTCAAGTGCACAGGGTCAGTGAAAGGTGTGGCTTCGGGGAGGGGGAGTTCCAAGGGTCAGGAATATTGGCCTGGAGGGCCACTGTCACTGCCTAGGCCACACCTCAATGGCATAACATCCACCTTCTGTGCAGCTGACCCCAGGTCTCCGGGCAGCGCTGGGGAAGTTATGTGTCAAAAACCTGGAGAGCCACTGCCAGTCAGTGCACAGTACTGATATAGATGGGCATGCTCACCACCCCTACTATGCTCCTCTGAGCCCTAAGACAATGGAGCCATCTGGCACTGAGAAGGTGAAGGATGGGCAGTAGGACTCACCTGGCAAATTGCTATTGACCAGGTCCAGGTATTGCTCCAAGGAGGTGAGGATCTTGTAGCCGGCACTGTTGATGAGAATCCGGGGCTGGAGACCTCTCTCATAGGCCTGCACAAGGAGGAGAACAGACACATATCATGAATGTCCCAAAGGCAAATCAGATCTGCTGGGCCACTCAAGGTTCAGGACTTTTGCTCCAGCAAAATCTAGGCCCTGCTAATCCTTCAATAAAGTCATGTTTACACCCTGTCTTTCTGCAATTAACAGAACTTAGCAGATCTGTCAAAGATCCGTCCCAGACTGTATAAGACCCCTCACTTACCTGCCAGTACTTTCTCAACACATGGGGAACGCAATATGACTAAAATTCAGTTTTAATGGAAGACTCCAAACAGGAAGAAAAGTCCCCAAAACTGCCATCAAAACTAGATGAGCTCAGTCAGAACTGATCTGTAATGTTGTGGGCTATACTCAAAAGGCAGTCTGCATGCATGGATATTGCTCCACACCCCCTGATGGTGCCTTGATAACCCTATACTGGATTTGATGTTTATGGTTTGCAGACCAAATAAAGTGAAAATGACTGAACTCAATATGGCACAGTATTGCCAACAATAACTGGCAGCAGCCCCCTAAGATTTCAGATAGGGAGTCTCTCCCAGCCCTACCTGGAGATGCCAGGTAGGTTGAACCTGGAACTTCTTGCATGCAAGGCAGATGCTCTACTGCTGAATCACAGCTCTTCTCCAATATAATGTCTGGGGTCTGGTGTTAGCTGGCTTATACTGACACAAGACCAGCTCAGTACTGTATACATTGAATACCAATGGCTCTCTAGGGTTTCAGGCAGGGGTTCTCTCCTAGCCCTCCCTGGTGATTGAACCAGGGACTATCTGTGTGCAAATCAGGTGTTCTACAACTGAGCTATGTGCCGTCAGCCAGGTCAAGTGAGAGTGTGCGCAAATTGTACTCCTGGAGAAGTTTGCTTTGCAGCTCAGAGAGCTGCTACTCCTGTGTAGGAGGGCCTCCTTGAGCAGCCAACCCCAGAGATCACCTCAAAACACAAGAGATCTCAAGAAGGTGCTCAAGACCCTACCTATAAAGCTGCCAGCAGGACAAGCGCCTCTGCCCAAATACCACCCACCAGCAAGCACAATGCATGCTTTGTTAACCCAAGTGAGGGGCCTCACCAGTTTGTTCTCATACAGCACCAGCCCATAATTATGGGGCACGACACAGAAACGGTTCCTCCACTTCTTGTTTTCTTCCATGTACTGGAACAGATTCCCCGAGAAGATGGTACGTGGCTCCAGTGGAACCTAGAGAGGCGGGAGTGGGGGGGGGGAGAGAGAGAGAAAAGCAAAATACAGTGAACCTGGAAAGAAGGTGCAGCAATGAGACTTCAGGACACATTTCTGCAAAACACTCACACACCCCCGACTTGCATGCCAGCTGACAACAGTACTGTAACAAATTCAGTCTTTAACCCTCCTAGTTGCCTAACTCCTCCTCCTCCTCCTCCTCCTCCTCCTCTTCTTCTTCTTCCTTGCCAATAACTCATAGCCGAGTAAGATTGTCTTCCATAAACACAGTTTTAACAATGAGTCCATAAGTGGAGGCTAATTCTGGACTCGCATGTCCTTCCACAGTGCGGACACTGGTTCCCAGGTGGGAGCTGGTCACGGTGTGGATTTGCCAAGCGTGCCTTCCTCTTAGCAAGTTTCTCCCCTGCGTCCTGAGTTCGAGTGTCTTCAAAGTCCATGACACCTTTGGTAGAGGCTGTTCTCCAATTGGAGCGCTGGCAGGCCAGTGTTTCCCAGTTGTTGGTGTTTATTCTACATTGAGACAGTCTTTAAACCTCTTTTGTTGACCACCAGCATTACGCTTTCCATTTTTAAGTTTGGAATAGAGTAGTTGCCTTGGAAGATGATACATTGATATTAGTTTGCCTGTCTTCCCAAGTGATGTGTAAGATTTTTCGGAGACACCCTTGATGGAATCTTTTGAGAAATTGGAGATGGCATTTGTAAGTGGTCCATGTTTCACAAGCATACAGTAAGGCTGGTAGTACAATAGCTTTGTAAACAAGCATTTCAGTTTCCCTGCCTAACTATAGTATCAGGAACTCCTTGTAGGAGAGAGAATACCTTGGTGGAGGAGAAGTGATCTATCCATTCCTCCTTTGCCAGAGCACATTTCCATGCTAGATGCAGCAGAAGAAAGATTTTTCCCTTTAACCCTCCCCCCCACAAAACTTTAAAATACTGAAATCAGGCAGGTAGCATATAGAAGAACACCTACCCATAATGCTAGAAAACACAACTGCCCAACAAAATTGGGACAGAGATGGCAAAGCACTCCTTCATGCTATGTTTAATTCCCTTATAGAAATCACTTTCCCAAGATTTTTGCTGCTGCTTTAGATGACTTTGAGAGAGTGGATGACAGGAGGGCAGGTCTGCCAGGGGCTATTAAGCTAAATGATAAAACAGAACCCCCACGTTCAGAAGAAGTAGACCTCCCAAATGCCAGTTTACTGGAGAGCACCACTGGGGAGAGTTGTTGCATCATATCCTGCAAATGGCATTCTGGAGACATTTGGTTGGAAAGCAGGAAAGGCCTACCTCTGAGGGATGTGGCAAAGATGCACAAAAGGTGCTTCCAATACTTGAAACAGGCCGAGTAATCATTATGCTAGGAAATTATCAAAATATCCAGGTGTGGTAAGTTTCACAGGTTGCCATATGGGAAGAGGTGTCATATGGGTGGAAAGCCATTTCCATTCATTTCCTCAGATGATCCTGTAGTTTTGCTTTCTTTTAACATCAGAAATTAATAGTAATTCTCTTTTTCATTGAGGCAGTTTTTAGCAATCCTGAAGAATCTCACATCCCAACCTCCTCATGAGTCAGGAGCAGTCACTTCCTGTGCTGGCTTTGTTGACGAAGCAGCATAAACAGGAACAAACCCACTCATCTATTTCTTTTACACACACACACACACACACACACACACACAGACACAGCCATCTGTCAGAGAATTTGAGCATAAATACTAAGAGACACTTCAAAAAAAATTTTTTTGCAAGGCCAAGGGTGAACAGATATGGCTGCAATCCTACACATACTTTCCTAGGAATAAACCTTACTGAATACAGTTGGATTTCAACTCTTGATTAAACATGCAAAGGGTCCAGCTGCACTTCATCATTAAATTATTTGAATTTGATCCCCGAGGAAAGGAAGCAAACTTCCCTCTCTGCCGATAAACACAGATAGTCTGCATGTTATAAGGCCACTGTGGCTAGGATCGTTTGCATGCGTTTGCAAGGAGAAGCATACCACAACGTGAGCAACCACAGCACTTCAGTGCAGTGGCAGCTGGCTGGTGACCGTGGTGGAACAGAAGGCAGAGTAATCAACTGTGGGCGGAGCCAGAGTCAACGGCATAGAACGAGCAGCTCCCTGATTGGCTGCAACTGAGAAGGCAGGCAGCTAGGGATTGGATGGGGGCAGAGAGAGGTTGATGAGGCACTGCCCCATGTGCCCTAATGGACCAGGCTCCAATGATACGGTGAGAATGAGTCAAGGTTATGACAGGCACATGGACACACACACAAACTATCCAGTAATAAGCAGGGCACAGCCAACATCCTCCCTCCCTTGCCAAGGTCAGCCTTAACCACAGGCGAGCAACACCCAGGGGTGGTTATTAAAGCCCAAATGTTTATTTATCTCGGGTATCCTGCAATAAACAGGAGGCCACAGCAGACACAGCAAGGACACCAGTTTTTAAAAGGCACACACCCCTGGCTGCTTATGCACTTCAGAATTAAAGAGGGATCTGTTGCGCTCTAGCGACAGGACGGCGGTCATTAGCAGCTGTCCCTTACAGCTCAGGACTAGAAAGCAGGTTTGATGGAGGCAGCTAGCCAGCCACAAACAGTGGAGAGATGCTCCGCTTTGCACAAGGACAGGGGATTCCGACTCCTCATTTGCCATTTTGAAACCTCAGCCAGTCAGATCAAGAAACACTTCCCCGCTTTCACATATGAGAGGAAGCATTTACTCGCACAGCACATATTAAAACAATGGCATCCTCTCCCAGAAGATGCAATGACGGCCATGAATTTGGATGGCCACCCTGTCAAATCTGGCCTCCGAGGGATGGGGGGATTATGATTTGATTTGGCCACAATTAGTTCTCCAACCCCCAACCCTCATTCTGGAGAAAAATGTGCCAGCATTTCTGTCGCGATCTCATACATGACTTGAAAGCAAAACTAAAGGCCACATATGTAGAAAAACATTTCCCCACAAAATGAGCAACAAACACAAGCCAGTGTGGTGTAGTGGGTAGAGTTCTGGACTAGGACCTGGGAGACCAGGCGGGTGCAGGGCACAGAGGGTTCATGGGGCCATGCTGTGTAGCCTGCCTGCCTACCCACATAAGGGGAAGCCTGGCCGGCTGACGCTGGCGAGGGGTCCGGGGGTCTAGCGGCAAGGTAAGGCCAGGCTTCAGTGCCCAGAGACCTCCAGTGCAGGGGCGCCTGTCCTGTGCCCCCTCAAAACCATGTGCCCAGGGCTATGGCCCCTCTGGCCCTCCTCAATCTACTCCCCTGTTTCAAAGCAGTGCACACACCATTGTAAAGAACCAGCCTGTTTATTACAGCCAAATAAGGTCAAAGAGCAGCAGCAAGTTCTTTTAAAAAGCATCAAATAAACCTGCATGTAAATTAAAAGACAGAACATAAAAGAGAAAGTAAAATGCCCTCGCAAACCACCCAAGTTAAAAGAAGCTTGAGCAAATAATAATTTTAAGAAGTCTTAATCTTGTGCCTTAGGCTGTGTACACGCCATACATTTAAAGGACATTTAACATGAGTGCGCACAGACACACACAGAATCCTTGGAACTGCAGTCTGTTAAGGGTGCCAGGAACTGTAACTGTGAGGAGAAACTACATTTCCCAGAATTTTTGATTCTTTTTGGGAGGGGGGGAAACTTAAAATGTATGCTGCATATATAGGGATTCCCCCCACTTATGGGTGGGTTACATTCCAGGCCCCCGCATGCATAAGTGAAATTGCATAAAGCGGGGAGCGCCCTCTAAAACGCCTCTGGGTGTCTATTTCCCCCTGCTCTCCAGCAATCTCTCCTGCTTGTTCTTTGTGCAGTCCAGACGATCTGCTGTTGCAGCTCTGGGGCCAGCAGGAAGCTGTAGGACATGTGGGAAAGTGGCTGCTGCGCTACCCCACACAACAGCTGTTAGGCGGTGAGGCTGAGCAGCATAAACCAAGTCCTACTGTGCCTTTGGTCTCTTTGGAGCTTCCTCCGCCCTTACTGATATCCTCTTAGGGCTCCTGGGAGGGTCTTCTTGAGAGCTACAAGGAAGCTTCAGCTCTCTCACATTTCTGAGTATGATTCTGTTTGTTTATTTATTTCCTGGCACCACGCAAATATTTGGTTGCACGCATGTAGAATGTGCATAAATTGGGGGGGGGGGGGAGAGAGAATGCCTGTAATCAGCAAAGGTGCTAGGAGGAGTTCTGGAGCTAGGACGGGGCTACCACCAAGAAGGCTCTGGTAATGCCCACACCATACATTTAAGCCACACAGTAGCGATTCCCAGCACCCTTCCCAAACTATAATTCCCAGGATTCTTGGCGGGGAGCCATGTGCCTTAAAAGTATGGCGTGGGTCTGAGCTTTGGCATTTCCTAGTCCAATAAGGGTACCGTCAGGTTTCCTTCCACTCACTCCAAATTCTGCAGAAGCCTTTTAGAAAATGGTTTCCGGGTCCAGCACCTTAACCACATGCCTTGGCCAATAGCATTCCACCACCTGGTCTGGTCTGAAAAGCAGCTGGAGGCAGCTTCACTAACATGTGACCCCCTAACCTTAATGAAGATGTTGGAGACCTTCCTCCTGCCAGTTCTCCACCCTCACCCAGCAGCTGGGACAGGTCACAAGACTGGAAGCCCTCCAGGTTCCCTCAGGATCAAAGGCTCCAGGCAGACAGCACAGCAAGTATCCTGTTTTGCATCTGAGCTTGTCTTGCCTCTAGGCAGACAGAGAAAGTTGCAATTAAGCACTTAAGGGTGTTTATATGCCTTGAAAAGGATGGAGGATCAGCTGGAAAGAAACATCACTGCCTTGTTTGGACAGCAGAAGAGACAAGAGGTGGAAATGGGCATAGGGCCTTCTTGGCAGTGGCACCCTCCCTGTGGAATGCCCTCCCATCAGATGTCAGGGAGATAAAGAATTACGCAACTTTTAGAAAAAGTTAGGGAAGTTTTAGTTTTTGTTTTTATTTAATTTTTAATTTTATTTATAGGTTTTCAGTTATACACTCATATCATTTTATATTCTTGTACAATAATTCTTTTGGACTTCCCACCCAGCATTCCATGACAGTTCTTTGTATATCTTAGGTAAAGGTAAAGGGACCCCTGACCGTTAGGTCCAGTCATGGTTGACTCTGGGATTGCGACGCTCATCTCGCTTTATTGGCCGAGGGAGACAGCGTACAGCTTCCGGGTCATGTGGCCAGCATGACTAAGCCGCTTCGGGCAAACCAGAGCAGCACAAGGAAATGCTGTTTACCTTCCCTCCGGAGCGGTACCTATTTCTCTACTTGCACTTGATGTGCTTTCGAACTGCTAGGTTGACAGGAGCAGGGACCAAGCAATGGGAGCTCACTCCGTCGCAGGGATTCAAACCGCAGAAGAAGGCCTTTATATTTCCCCCAAGTCCTATCCATATTTAGTCTTTTTACTGCAACTGCTTCTACTGGTGAAATCCAACCGGGGGTCTTTCTTTCTAAAAAGAAAAGAAACCCAGCCAGATGGGCGGGGTCTAAATAAAATACTAATACTAATAATAGTTACTTGGCCAACAATGCAATCTGAACAACAATTAGTTTTGTAGCCTCTGGCTTTGATTTAGTCCGGTCTCTCTGTCACATACAAACAAAGGAAAGGAAAGGGAGGGAGGTGGGGAGAAGAACTGCTGTCCCTGCATGAGAACTTAAAATGTGTTTTCACATGTAAAGCCTGCCTTGCTCTGCTGGCACATACTTCCACATGTGGTGGGATTGTCCCAAAATTCAACCCTTTTGGACAGCAGTCCTACAAGAATATGCAAAATAACTAAACAGGTATTAGAAGCTACCCCATCGCTGGCCGTATTGAAAATTTTCCAAGACAATAACGCTCACTCACGCTATAAAGAGCTTATAACCCACCTACTCTCAGCAGCCAGAAGCATCATAGCTAGACACTGAAGATACCTGTGAGAAGTGAACATGGACCACTGGTACCAAACTGTATGGGAAACAGCCTTACTAGAAAAGCTAGCCAACAGACTAAAACTGACATGGGGACAAATAAAAGAGGACACCTTATCCCTGGCGTGGCTCCCCTTTATTACACACACAGCCCAACAAGAGAACAAGAACACACCAACAGCATACAAATCAATATGGCAACCCCCTCCCCTGCCTCAAACAAATCTCACTGCAGTCAACTAAAGGCAACCAACCATGACATGCCCCACCAACCTCTCTCACTTCCAATGAAAGCTAATAAATGAATAGAAAGAGAACCTACCCAACTGATGATGACACAAAAACCTCACACATACACTAAGTAAAAGAACATACGTTTACCACCACTCCCTCCCCCCTCTTTTCTCCCCCAACCTTAAACCATGTGCAAAATTACCATCGCACATGGAATGAAACTGATCTGTAGAAAAGACTCTACAACCTGAAAATAGAGGCAATGCATGCACTTTTGTAACCCAATAAAATCTTTAATAAAAACATTTTTTTTAAAAAAAGTTTGCCTTGCTAGTCACTTGTCCATCGTGTTTGGGGTTAACAGGGAAATGTAATGAAAAGTGTGGGATGAATGAATGATTGACAGGAAGATGTATAGACATGCCCCACAAACAAATAAGAAAGAATGCTCAAGAAAGACCGAACATAGCCCTCAATGCACAAAGCCTTCGTGGTCACTCAAGAACGGTTAGATCAGATCTGGGGTCTGGCTGGTTCAGCCCCATCATTTACAGAACTGTTGAGTGAACTGTGTTTCCATCCGCTCCGTCTTTTTGTAAACTTTGAGGGTTGTTGTTGTTGTTATTGTTATTTATAACCAAGCACTGTATAAATTTTATGAAACGGAAACAACAACATATCCCTTCAAGCTACACTCTGAAGTTAAGGGGACGACTGAATATGCCTAATGAATGTCAATACAATGCAAAGGAAGCACATCTTCACGCAGCTCAGATTTAAAATACAAAACTCGCTTCCATACAAGGCAGTGATGTACAGTGGCACCTCTAGATGTGAACGGGATCCATTCTGGAGCCCCGTTTGCATCCTGAAGTGAACGCAACCCACGCCTGCGTGTGCCGCGATTCGCCTCTTCCGCACATGATATCATTTTGAGCGTCTGCGCATGCGTGTGACGTCATTTTGAGTACCTGCGCATGCGCAGTGAAAACCGGAAGTAATGCGTTCCATTACTTCCAGGTCGCGTAACCTGAAAATGCTCAACCTGAAGCATATTTAACCCAAGGTATGACTGTATAGCTTTAAGAGAGGATTGCACAAATTCATGGAGAACAAGGCTATTGGTATGGCTACTAGACACTGCACTGACAATTTTGTGGGTGCCTGGGCATCCACCACCCTACAGAGACGGTGCCAGCCATGATGGAGATACTGTCTCCATGGTCAGAGGCAGCCATGCTTCTGAATACCAGTTGCTCCAACAGGAGAGGAGAGTGCTCTTGTGTTCAGCTTACAGAGAACCCAGCCTGGAACCTTGGACAGCTGCTGCCAGTCAGTGTAGTGTAGACAATGCTGACCTAGAAGGGCCAACAATCTGAGTAAGTACAGCTTCCTATGTTCCTACAGTATGACTAAGATTTGATTGAAGCTTTTAGGGTGCTTGCTCAATGGTAGAGCACCTTTTCATTCATTCAGCCTTTATTGGCACAATTTAGACAACAGAATCATAAAAGAGAGGGAGAGGGGGGAAAACACCTATCCATAAAGCACTGGTAATCCAGTCATATTAAAGACATAAAACATATAAAAGACTCAGTAGCCACCATTAAGTTTTAAATTTTACTTTAAAAATATTGGCTAAATATCCTGAAACAATCTCAGTAGTTTCGGGTATATCATCCCTCAACAGATACTGGATTACAGGTTCTTAAACTTCAAGGGAGCCACAAGTAGATCTCTCCGAAGAATATCGAAGAGAAGGCAGTCCAAAATTTGTATATTGTATCCAGTGTACTCATACCCAGCGGCATATCAACCTCCAACGGTGCCTGCAGCAGACTTTTTTTAGGGCAGTCACCAAATTTCCATAGCTGCCGATTTCTACCACCCCTTGCAGCACCCTACAGACCCCTGTGCAGTGGCGTAGCATGGGGGGTGCAGGGGGGGCTGGCCGCACCGGGCGCAACATCTGGGGGTTAGGGTTAGGGGGCGCAAATCCACGGGTTAGGGGGCGCAAATTACTTGCCTTGCCCCGGGTGCTGACAACCCACGCTACGCCACTGCCCCTGTGCCACTTTGCAAGTAGAAGGTCCCAGCTTCAATACCCAGCACTGCCAGGTAAGTCTGAAAGAGGTACTGTCCTAAAGCCTGGAGAGCTGCTGCCAATCTGTGTGGTCATTATTGAGCTAGACAGAGCAATGGCCTGACTCAGTATAAAGTGGTACCTTGGGTTACAGACGCTTCAGGTTACAGACTCTGCTAACCCAGAAATAGTACCTTGGGTTAAGAACTTTGCTTCAGGATGAGAACAGAAATCTCTCGGCGGTGGCACGGTAGCAGCGGGAGGCCCCATTAGCTAAAGTGGTGCATGCTCTAGTTATCTCCCGCTTGGACTACTGCAATGCGCTCTACGTGGGGCTACCTTTGAAGGTGACTCAGAAGCTGCAATTAATCCAGAATGCGGCAGCTAGACTGGTGACTGGGAGTGGCTGCTGAAACCATATAACACCGGTCCTGAAAGATCTTTATTGGCTCCCAGTATGTTTCCGAGCACAATGCAAAGTGTTGGTGCTGACCTTTAAAGCCCTAAACGGCCTCGGTCCTGTATACCTGAAGGAGTGTCTCCACCCCCATCATCCAGCGCTGAGGTCCAGCGCTGATGTGAGGTTACAGAGAACCAGGCAGAGGGCCTTCTTGGTAGTGGCGCCTGCCCTGTGGAACACCCTCCCTGCAGATGTCAAGGGAATAAACAACTATTTTACTTTTAAAAGACAACTGAAGGCGACCCTGTTTAGGGAAGTTTTTAATGTCTGATGCTGTATTGTTTTTAATATTCAGTTGGAAGCTGCCCAGAGTGGCTAGGGAAACCCAGCTAAATGGGCAGGGTATAAATAATAAATTATTATTATAAAGTGGTACCTCAGGTTAAGAACAGTTTCAGGTTAAGAATGGACCTCCAGAACGAATTAAGTTATTAACCTGAGGTACCACTGTAAAGTACATCTCCCTATGATATTTGAGTCAAGTTACTATCCCTAGCCAGCTTGTCAGTGCTGCATAGTAATTGAGTTAACTATTGTTGTAAGGAACAATTAGATGGGTGTATGCATCATTCTTTCTTTACAAAAGTCTTTTACAGGCCACCACGCAAGCCTCAAAAGGCCCCCCAAGGCAGTTCTCAACATTCAAAATGAAAATTAAAGACACGAACCATAAAATCAGAAAGTAATTAAACCAAGCCAAGGGAAAAAACCCAGAACCATCCACAACTGGCTGGAATAAAAAGGTATTTAAACTGCCCTGCCTAAAACATACACACACATACACACTGAGCATGGGGCCAGTTGAATCTCCTCTGGGAGCAGGCTTCCACGAACGGAGTGCCACAACATAGAAGGCTCTGCTCCATGTCCCAAGCAAAGGTACCTCTCCAGGTGTTAGGATGTGGAGCAGCACTTCTGAGAATATACGCAGTCACCAGGCAGGTTCATACAGAAGGAGACAGTCATTCAAAGTATCCCGGTCTCAAAATGTTCATGGCTTTAGGTAATGAGCAGCACCTTGAACTGGAGTGAACTGGGATCCAGTGCAAACCAAAGGAAACCAGAATGACCTGGCTGTGCTCTAGAAGGCTCCTCCCCTCCTCATCTGTCACCAGAAAGCAGCCATTCCATCAGGCTGCAGCAGAAGGAGAGAAGGGAAGCACGCTCACCCGATCAGCTCAGCTGAAAGACCAGCAACTTTTGGTTCCTCCTCACCTTAAACTGTTTCCCTGATCACTGGAATAACTCTGTTATCTAAAAAAAAGTCCCTGGGTTTCTTCCCCCACCCCTCCCTCTGTATCCCCTTTCTCCCTTCTATGCCATGTCTTTCAGAAAGTAGGCACAAAAGGTGGGGATTTCTTATTATCAATCTATCTGAGCTTCTCTGGGACCCCTTTTTGGCTGAAGAGTAAATGCAACAAGACTCCTTTGAACCTTATTGCGAGACCCTTTCCAGCCACCCCTCCCTGTGCCCGCTTCTGGAAGTCTCTCCTTCCCAGCCCCCAAAGTCTGAAACAGAACCCCTCAGTCTATATGTTCTCTTACAGACCTGCCCAAATTTTGGAAGAAATCTTTCCTGCCCTGCCCTCCCCTTAAGAAAAACCTCAACACTGTCAATGCTTATTTGAAGTGTATGATCTCCTACCTCTTGCAAAAAGAGGGGGGAGGGAAAGAAATCTGGGATCTATTCCCAATCCTTCTCCTGCAAATCATGCTAGCTTCTCCCTGTGCACAGGCATCTATAGGAATAATCTTTGGGGTGGTGGGAGGGAAAGGAAAACACTGAAAGTGCAGACCTGGTTAGTTTCTCACCCCAAAAATAATAATAGTGTCTATCTCAGTTTCTACAATGCTAGAAACTGGCCTCTTTTTACAAAAATAAAAGCTGGGAATCTGGGTATTATGGCTGGCCAGGCAGAGGAGGAGTATTGCTCCCCTTGTGGGCATTAATGTGCTTCCCAAACTTTTTCATAAAGCCACTTCCAACCTCAGGAGGAGGTGGTGTTGCGGGCTTCACACCCCCAACACGCGCACGGGGGCTGGGTCTCAGCCCCTGTGCAATTAGGTGAATCCTCGGCCGCGTCATCCCCTGGCCAGACAATCGGCTGGCCTAGGAGGTGTGGCCTGCCCCATTTAAGGCAGGCGTGGCCAAGACTCTCCCTCTTTGGTCGCTCAGCTGCTCGGTTTCCCACCCACCCTCCCTTCAAGGTTTCCCTTCTGACCTTGCTATGGACCTCGGTTGGTCGCCGTTAAGGGGCCTGGTAGGAATTTTTTCCACTTGACAAATTTGGTTTTTCACCTACCTCGTAGCAAATCGTCACAACTTCCTTGGTACTGGCGGTTAGGCATTGGTAGGGGTATTGTTATGCAGATTAACGGGGGGGGGGAGGAAGTGCCATCACCTCCCCCAGATATTGAAGGGTAGTCCAATAAAGGATTCCGGGGCACGTGGCCCTGTCCAAAACCAATGGAGGTGAGGGCCTAAGGCACGCCCCCGAGTGGTGACCCCGGGGGAGCTCCAAGTTGATGTGCATCAGCAGGACCCCCCCTACTGGTGGTTAACCCTTCCTGGACTTCAAGCAAACAGGCTGAAGCCTGATAGTCGGTTAGGACCAATGCCTAAGCCAATACTGCTCATCACCTGTAACCAATAAAGTTGTGGCCAATTTTAGCCCATTAACCTAAAATAACTGTCTCATGCATCTTTATTCCTACTGGGGGGAGGCAGGAAATCGCCGTGCAAACTCATCCTCCGTGCCCCCTACTCTACACTAGAAAAAGCATTTTTCAGAACAGCCCACTAAAGAAGATAGCAACACGATAATATTCAAAATCGGAACAATGAATTCCACATTTATTCAAAATCCCATTAAAACTGTTTAGTTTAATTAATTCAACAAAATTAACTAGGTCCAGTGATACCAGCTTTCCCGGGCCTGACAGTCATTTACACCTCCAGCACTGCTCTCTGCCACCCTTAGTGCCCCCAAGGGGTGGTATCCCCCACTTTGGGAATCACTACTGTAGAGCCTTGGGAGCAGGGACAATATAGGAACATAAAAAGCTGCCTTATGCAGGGCCACATCAAAGACCCATCTAGCTCAGCATTCCCTACACTGGCTGGCTTTCCAGGGTTCCTGATAGGGTTCTCTCCCAGCCTGGCACCTTCTGCATGCAAAGCAGCTGCCCTACACCACTGAGCTTCAGCCCTTCCCCACAAACATAGAAAGTTGCCATCTACTGTCCCATATAGCTCAGTATTGCCTACACAGACTGAAAGCAGCTCTCTAGGATTTGAGACTTTGGTATCTCTTCTAACCCTATCAGGAAGTGCTGGGAACTGGACCTGGGGACCCTCTAAATGCAAAGCAGATACCCTAACAACTGAGCTGCACACCACTGCCCAGAACGAGCCCCTTTCACCAGCAAAAAAACCCCCTGCATCTACACCAGGCTTCCTCAACCTCGGCTCTCCAGTTGCTTTGAGACTACAATTCCCATAATCTCTGACCACTGGTCCTGCTGGCTAAGGATCATGGGAGTTGTAGGCCAAAAACATCTGATGGGCTGAGGTTGAGGAAGCCTGATCTACACGTATTTCCCAGGAGGCTAACAGAAGTCACGTCAGGTAACACCATCCACACCTCCCCCCCCCCCACTCCCAACACAACACTCCCAGAGGCTTGTCTGTCTATCACCAGCATCTTCCCTTGGTTCTCACAAAGTGCGCCAAGTACATGATGGCTCAGGTTTGTTCCATTTTTCCACCCCCCTCTTCCTCTCCTGAGTGCTATTTGCAGAGGTCTCTGTGTAAAATTAAACTGAGGACACTTTAGCGTACAATGGCTCATTAACCACTTTGGCTGCCTGCCAGGAAGGGGGTTCGGAATGAGAGAGAGAGAGAGAGAGAGAGAGAGAGAGAAGAAGAGAAGAGAAGAGAAGAGAAGAGAAGAGAAGAGAAGAGAAGAGAAGAGGCAGCCATCAAAAGCCAGTTGTAATAACATCAACAAGTCCAAGAAGCAGCTAATTGTGGGGAGAAGGGGAATGGGAAGAGAAATTTCTAGCTGTCGTCAAAAGTGCCTGAATGGGGGGAAACTGACACAGGCGAAAAGTAACATAAAATTGTGGACTAATATAAAAAAAAAGTTATAGGCTACTTCACATTCCATTCAGCCCCGTTTGTGCTGTTTTTCTCTTGGTTTAAAAGGAGTGCTTTTGTGCATGTGGTTTTCCATATGTACACACACCTGCACTACGTCATGGGCTTTACATGCACTGCATCATGGCCATCCATTGAATGGGGGTAAAGGGAGGTAGCTTTTCCCACCGTGAACGATCCATAATCCCCAGACTTCCAGATTTCATTTTTTTTAAAAAAAAAACAACCCTGAGATATGTGACAAAATGTACAGGCACTACTTCGCTCTCTCTCTCTCTCCCTCCCTCGTGCGTGTGTTTTCAGTATTTTACTTTGTGCCCCACCCAGTTAAAAATCCCTGCCAACACCTATAAGCATCACAGCAAAGTGATGGCAGCACCTGCAGTCTCCTAGGCCACCGAAAGAACTTATCCACCGAAAGATCAAACTGGAACGCGTCCAGAGGAGGGCAACCAAAATGGTCAAAGGCCTGGAAACGATGCCTTATGAGGAACGGCTAAGGGAGCTGGGCATGTTTAGCCTGGAGAAGAGGAGGTTAAGGGGTGATATGATAGCCATGTTCAAATATATAAAAGGATGTCATATAGAGGAGGGAGAAAGGTTGTTTTCTGCTGCTCCAGAGAAGCGGACACGGAGCAATGGATCCAAACTACAAGAAAGAAGATTCCACCTAAACATTAGGAAGAACTTCCTGACAGTAAGAGCTGTTCGACAGTGGAATTTGCTGCCAAGGAGTGTGGTGGAGTCTCCTTCTTTGGAGGTCTTTAAGCAGAGGCTTGACAACCATATGTCAGGAGTGCTCTGGTGGTGTTTCCTGCTTGGCAGGGGGTTGGACTCGATGGCCCTTGTGGTCTCTTCCAACTCTATGATTCTATGATCTTCGCTCCTTCCCCAGAGCTAGGCAGAGATATTACTTGTGCTGGATCAGGGCAAAGGCCCAACTGGTTCAGCATCCTGATCTCACAGTGGCCAACTAGATGACCCAAAGGGAAGCTTGCAGGCATTTTATAACTAAGGATTAGATCCCTCAAAATGGTCACCTTGCATGATTTGAAACAAGTATTAGACAAATTCACAGAGGCCATCAGTGACTACTAGCCACAATGGCTATGTTCTCCCCTCCACTGTCAGAGGCGGTCTGCCTCTGAACACTGGTGCTGGGAATCACAAATGGGAAGAGTGGCTATTGCATTCATCTCCTGCTTGTGGGCTTTCCAGAGGTATCTGGTTGGCCTCTGTAGGAACCAGGTGCTGGAGTAGATTGAGGTACTGACCTGATCCAGGAGGGATCCTGCAATGCTCTTTTGTCAAATGCGCAAAGTTTACCCCTTGAGAACAACCAGCTCCACTCTGCGAGGTAAAATAAACTGAGAAAAAGAGAGCAGCCCTTGGTCACCTAGTGAATTTTATAGCCGAATGGGGACTTGAAACTGGCACTCCTCAAGGCCAGCTCTCTAACCAGAATGCCACACTGGGAAGGAACATCCAACACATCTGAATCAAAGAGTCAAAATGGCACTGGGCTGAACCGCTGGTTCACAACCGATACATACATATTAATAAACAGTAGTGAGCGTTTCTGTGGGATTTTGAATGCTCAAAAGACTTCACAACTGCCCTATAAGGTAGGCCAACATTAGTACCACAATATTGCAGTCAGGAGGCTGAAGCAAAGAGCTGGCAGTTTGCCTAGAGCAAGGATGGGGAACATGTGGCCCTCCAGATGTTGCTGGACTACTTTTCCCATCATCCCTCACCACTAATCAAGCTGCCTGGGGCTGATGGGAGTTGGAGACGAAAACCTTATGAAGTGCCACGGGTCCCCCATTCCTTCACCAAAGCCTCCTAGCAATTGCAAATACAAAGGGACTGCTCAATCTATGAGCCTCCATATCTCATTGAGGATGGTAGACAGGAAGAGACAGCATTTTGTTTTGCTAACCCTAGGCTAGAGATGGGGAACTCCAATCATCCTTGCTGGCTGAGGCTGATGGAAGCTGCAGCCCCTCAGTAACTGAAGAGCCACAGGTTCTCCATCTCTGCCATAGTTTATGTTCAAGAAGCTTCCACTTCCAAAGTTAGGACACTTCAGCTAATGTATGGCCAAGGTCTGCTTCTCTGCAACTGCCCCCATTTAATTAAAGTTCTGTCTGCTGGGGCAGCGGAGCACGAGCCTTGCTCCATCTTCTGCTCTTCAGATATTTGGGGACAACTCTCATGTCTCCGCTTAATCTGATCTTCTCTAGACCAAACATATTAAGCTTTCCTTTCAGCACTTGGTTTCTCAGGCTCCTCACCATCCTCCTCATGCTACTCTGGTGACCTCCTTAGAAGGCAGCATCCAGAACTAAATAACAGTATTCCAGATTTCACCCGACAAGTACAGAATAGAACGGAGCTACTATTCTCACAATGCTTTCATCAATGCAGCACACTTCTTTTATTTTATTTATTAAATTTCTATGCCCCCTTCATCCAAGGATTATGAGGGGCTTACAGTATAAAAGCACAAAAACACAACGTGACATTTGCTTTTTAAGTAGCTGCCTCACTGCTGGTTCAAGTTGTCCATTATCATAAGGACTTCAACGCTGATGGCACAAAAACTAGATGCATCTACATGCACCCAACTTATAAAACTACTGTCTTTTTGAGCAGTGACACTGTTGGTGGTCAATCCCTGCCCTCAAATATTTCAGTCCACTTACCTTGCGGCGCAGTAGCTGAGCCTGGGGTCCGCCACTGCCTTCAATTTCATACCGGACACTGTTGAAGAGGGAGACACCATACTGTTCCTCATAGAACTGGCAAAACTCGGTCAGGACCTTGCCAGTCTTTTCTGGAAGTTAAAGAAACACATACAGATATAACAGCAGAAATACAAAAGATCAACCCTTTTGCGGGTTGTGGGGAGATGATCTGGTTCTTGGCAGGAAGTGGGACAAATAGAAGCATTGGCTATGTAGCCCACATAGTGTCCTGAGGATGTTGCTACAACTCCCATCAGTCCCAACGAGAAGACAATGGACAAGGATGGAAATTAGAGTCCAGATACATTAAGAGGGCAAAACGTATCCCCAACCCTGCAGAGGATTCTCTTCTGCTGTTTGTTGTCATATCTATATCTCAAATGCTCCAACCTAGCATAGATTTTGAAAAAGGAAAAGGCATGTTACACCTTTCAACATGTCATAGTGAAAAAAGGAACGTCCTTGGGGCACTGCACTTCTTTTATCAGGGATGTCCTACTTCAGGGGTCCTGGGGTTCAAGGGTGGGAGAATCCAGTGGCAGACCTACAGCCTGAACTGGGGCCCCTTTGCAACCAGCAACGAGGTTTGGGTAACCCCTGTTATCTTCTTCAATGGGGTTGTTTGCAACGTCTGTGCTACTGGCTCTCAAACTTTGGGATTGTTGAAATATGGGATTGTTGAAACCTCAAAAAAATCAAACAATTTGAGTCGTCCAACTCAAATTTGGTCTACTAGACCCAAAACGTTTAAGCAGTGTGGTTCTGGGGCCCCTCCGGGATTAGGGGCCCTGAAGCTGAAGCTTCATTAGTTTCATAGTAGATCTGCCCCGGGAGAACCTCCAAGCCTTTCTCTTTGACCTTCTGGATTCTCTCCAGGCCACCCCTCCTCTCCCTAGGACATCCCTTCATTAGCCCTGCTTTACACCCAGAGTGTCTTTTGCCTGGCTGGAATGTTGAACCCAGACAATGCCTCTTGCTTATCTGGATGGAGAACAGAGAGGGACGTGTATATGTGTGTGTACAGAAGCTAGCCTGCTGCAGAAAGGAATTCACTTACATTAGTTGCTCAACACACTTTTGCTTCTGGCCCTACCCACCGCTGGCATGTGACCATTGGAAGATTTCCCAGAAAGCAATGTGGCCCTTGAGCTGAAAAGGATTCCCCACCCCAGCTGTAGTTGGATCCTGCATAGAGCAGGGAGATGGACTAGATCAGTGATGGCCAAACTCGGCCCTCCAGCTGTTTTGACTACAATTCCCATCATCCCTGACCACTGGTCCTGTTAGCTAGGGATGGTGGGAGTTGTAGTCCAAAAACAGCTGGAGGGCCAAGTTTGACCATCACTGGACTAGGTAGTCTCTGAGAGTGCCTTCTAACTCTTTGATTCTCTCCAACAGGGAAATTCTAATATCAATAGCCAATTGGGAACAGTAAGAGACAACAGGGCTTTGTTTGTAGAAAAAAAAAATTACACACACACACACACACACACACACACACACACACACACAACTTCCCTATGAGATGAGTCAAAACAAGAGACTGCCTCACGCCTCAGTAAACCAAGTTCTTACGTCATGGTTAAAAAATGTCCAGCCCTGTGTTGGCCAACTTTTCCTACGGATCATGCAGTGAGTAGTTGAAGGAGGCCTGAACACCTTGAGACTTTGGGGAAGGGCAGCAGAGATCAAAAGTATTTATGTATTTTAAAAAAAAACACATATTTATTTTAATGGTGGATGAAACTCTTCCTTTTAGTGTTATTGGACCTCGTCCATGAAAGTTAAAAGCACCCCACAACAAAGGCAGGGAGTTAAGAACCTAAGACCCCAACCCTAACCATAGTCAGCTGGGACTTCACCTGCCCATAACCTGTAGACCCAGGATGAGATGCTTTAGTGACTCTTACCAATAAATCTCTCAGAACTTCCAGACAACAAGCACAGTTCCAAAGAGGAGAGCCAGGACAACACCTACCTGTGCTACACCTGACATCATATATGATGCCCGGTGTGAGGCAGGTAAAAAAAGGGGGTGGGGGTAGCTGCTTGGTGCTTACAGGAAGCTGGCGGAGATCCCTTTGCATTGCTGGGTTGAACTGAAACCAGCAATGCAAAAGCATCGTCTGGTATTTAGGGGCAGCTAAATAATCATTATTATTTGCTTTAAGTCACTGTGAGCTTAACTACAGGTGGAAGGCCCTGCCCACCAGCTAAAATTCCCCTGGGGGGACGGGTCAGAATCTATCCTGCTTGGTTGGATCATGTTCTCCAACTGCATGCTTGCAAATGCTCAGTATTAATACAGGTTTTAACCTAATGTGAACCCCAAATATAGAATAATTCAGGAGAAATAACTATTCCTCACTAGGGGCAACAAGCAGAGGAACAGAACAGGCAACCAGAGTTTTGGGCACAGTCTGCTGGGTCCAATGCAAGCTCCACAGAAACAGGAGCAGCACAGCTGGATGGGTGTCATGCTGCAGAACATCCCAGCAGACTGGGCCTCTTGGAGAACAGCTGCCATCTCAGATTAACTCTGCAATGAACAAACACACATACACCCTTGGGGAGGGTGGGAGGCAAAGTCTTTCGGGAACTAGATAAAAAACAGCTCCTTTCATGCTAAAGGGAGTGACCTTTACCAATGCAGATTAATGGTTCGTCAAAATATGGAAATAGGACACTGCCACATACAGAATCAGACCACTGGTCCATAATGCTCAGTGCTGTCTACACTGGCCAGCAGTAGCTTTCCAACTTTTCAAACAGGGGTTGTCTCGCAGCTCAAAGAGGGCATGAACATGGGACCTTCTGCATGTAAAGAATATGCTCCACCCATGAGCTACAATGATTCCCAAGGATAAGGAAGGAATTCCAGAGAGTAAGAAGGGGGGGGGGGGAGTAGGAAAAAGTAACTTTGAAATAGCATCTTTGAAAGAAGGCAGTCACATCCTGGAAGGACCCAGCCCAGCCCAAAACAGAGCTGTTTCTTGAGCCTGAAAGGGAGATTTCATGCTGGCTCTATGCGAGCCACAGGTTGCAAAATAAAGGAACCAAACATTTTATATTCTCCTCCTCCTCCATGATTCATATAGCAAACACTTTGTGCATATTGCTTTGCAAAGTACAAGAGGGCCGATGGCTACTGCAAGAGAGTAGCAATATTCCAGCATTCTACAAGTCAGACATAGGAACATAGGCATAGATCAGGTCAGGTTATTGGTCCATCTAGCTCAGTGTTGTCTATACTGGTTTCAGGCAAGAGGAGTTTCCCAGCTCTACCTGGAGATCCTATCGGGGATTGAACCTGGAATCTTCTGCATGAAAAGCAGGTGCTCTACCACCCTCTCCCCCAATCCCAAATCATGCAGCACAAATTCAGTGTGTGTGTGCCCATTCCTCTCCCACTACAGATGCAGCTGGTGGTAAAGGTAAAGGTAAAGGTAAAGGGACCCCTGACCGCTAGGTCCAGTCGCGGATGACTCTGGGGTTGCAGCACTCATCTGGCTTTACTGGCCAAGGGAGTCGGCATACAGCTTCCGGGTCATGTGGCCAGCATGACTAAGCCACTTCTGGTGAACCAGAGCAGCGCATGTAAACGCCATTTAGCTTCCCGCTGGAGTGGTACCTATTTATCTACTTGCACTCTGATGTGCTTTCAAACTGCTAGGTTGGCAGGAGCAAGGACCGAGCAGCGGAAGCTCACCCTGTTGCAGGGATTTGAACCACCAACCTTCTGATCAGCAAGCCCTAGGCTCTGTGGTTTAGACCACAGCGCCACCCGCATCCCTGCAGCTGGTGGTACTATAATACAAATGAAGCATTCTCCCATTCTAAAAATGGCAGAATTTTAACAATAATGAATCAGAGCTGCCATCAGGAACAAGGGGAGTGTCCAGACAGGCTGTCTATTTGCACATTTGGTTGTTATTCCAGACTTTCTAGTGTGATTATCCCATTGTTTCTCTAACCACAACAAAAATCCTGATAAGCAAATTGCACTGGGAAACATGGGTATAACCAGCTTGTTTGTATAACTTGTATGTGACTACTTCGTAAAAAGCGGGGCCCAAAATATCTATAGGAATGCTGTGGTTCAAAGCTGGAACCTAGTGCTGCATCTGTGGGTACCCAAGAGCACTTTGGGCTTCAGGCTGCAAAACAGGAAGCCAACACCAGAAACACATGCACTGTGACCCCTGTAATTACAGTCATACCTTGGAAGTCGAACGGAATCCATTCTGGAAGTCCGTTCGACTTCCAAAAATATTCAGAAACCAAAGCGCGGCTTCCAATAGGCTTCAGGAAGCTCCTGCAGCCAATCAGAAGCCCCGGAGGATGTTCAAGTTCCTAAAATAGTTCGCAAACCAGAACAGTCATTTCCGGGTTTGCGGCGTTCAGGAGCCAAAAAGCCCGAGAACTAAGCTGTTCGAAAACCAAGGTACGACTGTATCTGTTGTTTTGCATTACAGATGACAAATAACCACGGTCTTCTCAAAAGTTTACAGTGGCCAGACAGGTGGCTCATGGGACACTCACAGAAAGCAGTACTTGAGTGCACCAGTACTTTCCCTTCCTGCAGTTTCCAGCAACTGGTATTGAGAAGAATTACTGGCCCCGTGACAGAGTGAGCTCCCATTGCTCAGTCCCTGCTCCTGCCAACCTAGCAGTTTGAAAGCAAGTCAAAGTGCAAGTAGATAAATAGGTACCGCTCCGGTGGGAAGGTAAATGGCCTTTCCATGCACTGCTCTGGTTCACCAGAAGTGGCTTAGCCATGCTGGCCACATGACCCAGAAGCTGTCTGTGGACAAACGCCAGCTCCCTCGGCCTATAGAGCAAGATGAGCGTTGCAACCCCAGAGTCGTCCGCAATTGGACCTAACGGTCAGGGGTACCTTTTCCTTTACAGTGGAAGTAGACTGTAGGCTTCATAGCTAGCACATGAATTTGTCTAGTGCTCTTTTAAAGCCAGCCAAGTTATATAACAACAACAACAACTTATTATTTATACCCCGCCCATCTGGCTGGGTTTCCCAGCCACTCTGGGAGGCTCCCAACAAAATATTAAAAATACATTAAAACCTCAGTCATTAAAAAATTCCCTAAACAGGGCTGCCTTCAGGTGTCTTCTAAATGTCAGATAGTTGTTAATTTCCTTGACATCTGGTGGGAGGGCGTTCCACAGGGCGGGTGCCACTACCAAGAAGGCCTTCTACCTGGTTCCCTGTAACCTCACTTCTCACAGTGAGGAAACTGCCAGAAGGCCCTCGGAGTGGGACCTCAGTGTCCGGGCAGAATGATGGGGGTGGAGATGCTCCTTCAGGTATACTGGGCCGAGGTTGTTTGATGCCCATCCCCACATTTCATGAGAGCGTGTTCCACAGTTCTACCACATGCCATATGAAATTATTTCTTTTGTCTGTTCAGCTCCACCAGACAGCCCTGAGTTCTGGTTCCCACTCATGAGAGGGGAAAAGACTCTTCCCTCAACTACCTTCTACACCCCATGTATTAGTTTATGCACCTCTTATCATGTCCCCACCCTTTAGTCATCTTTTCTCTAAGCTAAAAGGCCCCAAACGTCATACTTAATACACAGCCACAAGCTCCCTGGGACTGGCCAGACCTGATATTAACACAATGGGCATCCATCTGCCCTGCCCTGATCAACAAAGCAGTCCTCCTTCATGATGCTCTTCAGCTCCTGTTATCAGACTATTTTATTTAAGTAAATAAACCAATTAGTTAATTAAGTAATTAGTTACGTTATAATTATCATTAGCTTGGACATGCTGACAAACCCTGACAAAAGGTACCTTGTTGAAAATTGTGGAGAGAGAAGGCACCGTCTAGCACACATTTATTTATTTACTTAAATTTGTACACCACTAGATTGTTTTTGAAAAAGAAAAAAAACCTCAAAGCATGGAAACTTTGGCCCTCCAGATGATGCTGAACTACAACTCCCACCAGCCCCAGCAAGCACAGCTAATGGCCAGGGCTCATGGGAGTTGTAGTTCAGCAACATCAGGAGGTCCAGAGGCTCCTCATCCCTGGTACAGTAGTACCTTGGCTTACAGACACTTCAGGTTACAGACTCTGCTAACCCAGAAATAGTACCTCGGGTTAAGAACTTTGCTTCAGGATGAGAACAGAAATCGCACGGCAGCGGCAGGAGGCCCTATTAGCTAAAGTGGTACCTCAGGTTAAGAACAGTTTCAGGTTAAGAACAGACCTCCAGAACGAATTAAGTTCTTAACCTGAGGTACCACTGTATAGAAGACATCCATGCCTAAGATTTTCATTTTCATCCCAAGCTGAAAAAAATGAAACATTTCTTGCAATATTCAAACCCTGATATTAAAAACGATAGAAACAGAGGAGAAAAAATAAGTTCAACACCCAGGAATACTGTAGAAAATACTGGATTTGTTTGTTTATTAAAGGACGCACTGGCAAGAGTTTAACCAAGCACACTTGACCTCTCCATCTGCCTGTGGTTATTGTTCATAGAAAAACCACAGTAGTTTCAAGATGAAAATGCAGAAATGGCTCTTTGCTTTCAATAAAAAACAGATGGAAAAAGAAAAAGTGTGTGTGCGCGTTTGTTTGGGTGCACTAAATTCAGTGCCTGAACTACAAAACTTGCCCTTGCAGGAGGCAGTGACAACCACCAACTTTAATGGCTTTAAGGGAGAATAGGAAAAATTCACAGAAGATAAAGTCTCCTCAATGGCTACAAACCATGATGGCTATGTTCTGCCTCCCCAGTCAGAGGCAGCAATGCTTCTGGATACCAGTTGCTGGAAACCACAGGAGGGGAGAGAGCTCTTGTGCAGTGATCTGAGCGGCACCTATGAGAACAGAATGCTGGACTAGATAGGCCATTGCCCTGACCCAGCAGGGCTCCTCTTAAGTTATAAAGCTTCCTCTTAAAGCAGCCCCAGTGGTGCTGTGTGTGCAGCACATTAGCTGGTCAAGAGTTTTAGGCTGTTATGGTGCACAGGTACCGGTGAAACTCGAAAAATTAGAATATCGTGGGAAAGTTCATTGATTTCAGCAATTCAACTTAAAAGGTGAAAGTAATATAGGAGATAGACCCATGACATGCAAAACGAGATATGTCAAGCCTTTCTTTGTTATTATTGTGATGATCATGGCGTACTGCTGATGAAAACCCCAAATTCACCATCCCAGAAAATTAGAATATTCAATGAAATTAGCAAAGCAAGGATTGCAAAATAGAGCAATATTGGGCTTCTGAGAAGTGGAAGCATATCTCGCTTTGCATGTCATGAGTCTATCTCCTATATTAGTTTCACCTTTCAAGTTGAATTACTGAAATCAATGAACTTTTCCACGATATTCTAATTTTTCGTGTTTCACCTGTACACAGGCAAACACAAGAGTCTTAAAGAGACAACAAATGGCTACTAGCCAAGATTATTATGTTTCCCCTCTGCTGTTGGGAGGCTGTGTGCCTCTGAATGCTAGGTAAAGGTAAAGGGACCCCTGAGCATTAGGTCCAGTCGTGGCCGACTCTGGGGTTGTGGCGCTCATCTCACTTTATTGGCCGAGGGAGCCAGTGTACAGCTTCCGGGTCATGTGGCCAGCATGACTAAGCCGCTTCTGGCGAACCAGAGCAGCGCACGGAAACACTGTTTACCTTCCCGCCGGAGTGGTACCTATTTATCTACTTGCACTTTGACGTGCTTTCGAACTGCTAGGTGGGCAGGAGCAGGGACCGAGCAACAGGAGCTCACCCCGTCGCGGGGATTCGAACCACCGACCTTCTGATCGGCAAGTCCTAGGCTCTGTGGTTTAACCCACAGCGCCACCCACGTCCCACTAGTTGCTACAAATTGCGAAAGGGGAGAGGGCTGTTGTGCTCAGGTCCTGCTTGCCAGTTTCATACAAGCATCTGACTGGCCACTGTGAAAACAGGATTCAGTACTGGAATATTGGAGTAGGTACGGGCTGAAGCTTCTTTGTAGACTAGCAAGGCTGCTCTTACACCTCAATAACTGTCGATATATACCATTGCTGTACTGTGCATTTGGGTCTGTTGACCGCAATAAAGTGCTGTGTGTGTGTGTGTGTGTGCGCGCACGCTGGAATAGATTGGCCAGTTGGCCTGATTGAGCAGGCCACTTACGTTCTTAGGTATCAGGACAACTAGAAAGAGAGAAGTCCTGAAGCATCCAAAGGCAAGGAAGAGAGAATGTTGCGCTTTTCCACCATCTTTGGCATGAACAAAAAGCCAGTTTTTCAATGCTTTCATTGAATGTACATATTTAAAAAACGCATTGAAAAGCCAGAAAATTTGACAAAAGAAAATGATTAACAGGCTAGAGCAACTCCTCTGATGAGGAAAGGTTACAGTGAAGGAAGTTACTTAGGACTTGACAGAGATGAATAAATGATGGCTAGCATGGAGGAAGTGGCTGATCATACAAGAATCTAGAATGGTCACTCAATAAAATGGAAAGGTGGGAGATTCAAGGAAAGGGAAAGGAAGTACTTCTTTACACAGTGGTTAATTGAACTATGAAATTCACTCACAGCCAGATTTAGGTTTGATGGGGCTCTAAGCTACTGAAGGTAATGGGGCCCTTTATATGTCCAGCTGTCATTTGTCAATTGCCACTGTTTTTTGTGTTGAATATATGCTATATAGTAATTTATGGACCTAATAGGTATCTAAAGCCATTCGCACATAACAAAATATGTTTTTCCCCTCAAAGTAATTGTTGAACTGAAATACAATTAAGAAGAAGTATATTAACAGTGAAATACAATTAAGAAGTATATTAATAGTGAAATAATTATTAAGCTCTAACTGTATGTATGTTTTATTTTATTTGTTTTTTATCTTATATTCTGGAAAGGTACATCCAGGTTTCCACCCCTTTAAATTTTTTTGGGGGGCCCCAAGAGAGTGGGGCCCTAAGCTATAGCTTGTTTAGCTTATACATAAATCTGGCACTGAATTCACTGCTGCAAGAGGCAGTGATAGCCACCACCTTAAATGGCTTTAAAATGGGTTTAGAAAAATGCAGGGAGGATAAGGCTGTCAGTGGCTATGAGTCCACCAGAAGGACATTCTCAGTTATGGCTCACTGTGAAATTCTCTCCCAAGGGAGGGCTTATCCGCACTTCCTTTTGTCCTGTGCCTGGAAAGCGTGCACCCTCAAAAGTTCTCAGCTTGTCCTATGCTTTCCAGGCATGGGTCCAAGTGATTGTCTGCTTGTCCCAGTGTTTCACCCAGGAAAAAGGTGCTCTTTAGTGCTAAATCAGGGCGAACATCAACCTGCACAAAATCGGTTTGCTCTGATTCAGTGCTGATAAGCGGGTTCTTCCAGGGGATAGTGGCAGGACAAGCCACTATGTTCCACACGGTGCCATCATCAGCCTCCATTCAGCACCAAGTAAAGATCAATCTCTTCTCCAAAGCATCTGACAGATTATGATAAAATGGGTTGTATCCACTAAAATTCACTGCTACAAACGAAGCTGCAAACATGAGTCTGACCAAACTGCGGGAGACAGTGGAAGACAGAAGTGCCTGGCGTGCTCTGGTCCATGGGGTCACGAAGAGTCGGACACGACTAAACGACTAAACAACAACAACAACCACTAAAATAAATCAGCATGACTAATTTAGGCCCATTAATTTCTATGGGTCTAATGTGAGTAGAAATTAGTTAGATACAACCAAGATTTCTGCTGCTGTTTTTTGCCGGGTTTCCTTATGGGTCATTAGAATGGTTTTATTGCAATGCATTCCTTCCATTTGTATGCTATGCCATCTGGCACTTTGTGCTTTGGAAATCACTTACAGACTCTTTTTGTAGTGACCTACTAAGAAATCAGGGACGCGAGTGGCGCTGTCGGTTAAACCACAGAACCTTGGGACTTGCCAATCAGAAGATCAGCGCTTTGAATCTCCACGATGGGGTGAGCTCCCATTGCTCGGTCCCTGCTCCTGCCAACCTAGCAGTTCGAAAGCACATCAAAGTGCAAGTAGATAAATAGGTACCACTCTGGCGGGAAGGTAAACAGCATTTCCTTGCGCTGCTCTGGTTCGCCAGAAGCGGCTTAGTCATGCTGGCCACATGACCCGGAAGCTGTATGCCGGCTCCCTCGGCCAATAAAGCAAGATGAGCGCCACAACCCCAGAGTCGGTCACGACTGGAGCTAATGGTCAGGGGTCCTTTACCTTTACTAAGAAATCAAAGGATAATTATTATTACCATTGATTAATTCATCAGTCTAGGATCAGAGACAGTATCAGTCGCTGGGAATCACAAGTGGGGAGAATGCACTGTTGTGCTCAGGTCCAGCTTTTGGGCTTCCCAGAGACACCTGGTTGGCCACTGTGAGAACAGGGAGCTAGACAAGGCACACCTTGGGCCTGATCCAGCAGCCAGGCTCCTCTGCTTGTTCTCATGTAGTACAACAACATCAACTAGAAGCTCAGACTAAGGGCTGCCTTGAGAAGGATGAGAATGGGCAGTGGGGGATGGGGATCTGTACCGTGGTGGGTGGGTCATCACAACTGCCAAGGGAAAAGATCTGACTCCACATGAAGTCATCTGAAACAAGGAAGCCTGGCAACCTTCAGTTCTGCTTTGTGGGAATCCCAGTCTTGCTGGCTTAGTCACAGAGCTTCTTTCCCAACTGACCTCACAGGGTGGCAAGGCAGCAGTGGGGGGTGGGGAGGCTGTGTTTTCTACTGAAAGCAGTGTGTGATTCATAGCCCAAAACTGCAAGCCACGCAGAGTATCTGAAAAGCCCAGAAGAAAGCCTTGATCCACCTCCAGGGCTGGTTATGCAAAAGAGAGAAGCACAAAACAACTGTATGCGGACACAGAACCCTCTCCCAAGGGGAATGCCGTCTGAGTGCTCCATGCCCAGCACAACAGTTTTCTACAGAAGGTTGAGGAGGCAAGGGTTGCAAATAGCTTCCCCTCGCCTTTCAGGTTGGGAAAGGCAAAAGGTACAATAAAACTCAGGACCAGAACATTGTGTGGATTTACAGTGATACCTTGGGTTAAGAACTTAATTCGTTCTGGAGGTTTGTTCTTAACCTGAAACTGTTCTTAACCTGAAGCACCACTTTAGCTAATGGGCCTCCAGCTGCTGCCACGCCGCCGGAGCACGATTTCTGTTCTTATCCTGAAGCAAAGTTCTTAACCTGAGGTACTTCTTCTGGGTTAGTGGGGTCTGTAACCTGAAGTGGCTGTAACCCGGGGTACCACTGTATTTCCAAGACTGCAACATGCTTTTTCAGATTCTGTTTAGTCCCCTTTGCACATTTTCTCTCGTGGCAGAAAATGAGATGGGGGGGGGGCGTTTCAACATGTGCACAGTCACCAACTGAAATATAGGCTTTAGCATATCCAATTCCCCCCCCCCCATAAATTTTTATTATTTTCTTTACACAATTAATTCTTAAAATACATTAATCAACATATAAACCTTTTTGCTCTGCAGAGCTTGCAACTCCCCTCCTTCCCTTCAGCTGGTATCCCTTATCAAATCCATTCGCGTATTTTAACTTTTAGCATATCCAAACTTTTGTGTGTACCAAGGAAAAAAGATAAGCAACACCCCCACTACGTACTTAATGCAAAGGGCACTGAGTATCCTGCAACTTGGATGATTTGGGGGAAGGGCTGTAGCTTAGTAACAGAGCGTATGCTTTCCATAAAGGAGGTCCCAGGTTCAATCCCCAGCTTCTCTACGTGGAGGTCCAGAAAGGTCCAGTGTCTGAAACTCTGCAGAGTCTCTGCCTGTCAGCATACACATTGCAGTACTTAGATGGATGCAGCTGGTAGCCTATCCAGGAGCTTCCTGGGCAAGGGAGGAGGAAGGGGTGTGTGGTGGGGTGAGTAGCCCTGGGTGTCACCACTGAGGGAGTGACAAAATGCTGGGCAGAAATCACCGCAGGGCTTGCAGTGCACCCACAGGCTCTGTGCTGCCCCAAACAGTCCGCCCACCACCTCCCCCTCAGCTGTAGGGTGGCTGGGTGGGAGAAGGCAGGAAGACTCCTCAGAGGCCCCATGGAGCACCCTGCCCCGGCTGGCCTTGCCCCTGGGCACAGGGCATGTGTGCCGCCCCAGGCGCCCGATCGGCTTGTTCCTCCACTGTTCCTGGGTTCTTCTTTGGACAAGATATGATTACAAACCCCAGAGACCTCTCCTTGGCTGATTTTCCACATTTGGGCCTCCAAACTTTCAACACACACACACACACACAGATGCCAAGTCTAATAACCAGACAAGCAGGTTTGGAGGAGAGGGATTGCAGCCAAGAAAGGGAAAGAAAAAATAGCTCCTATTCCCCCTTCCCTCTCTCTCAAGAAATCATGTGAAAATGAACGTGCTCTTTAAATAGCTGCAAAGCTGGCTACAGTCAGATGATCCAGTAGCAGGGAAACCTTGGGACTTAAAGAGTTAGATGCATGAATGGTGGATGAAGCCTCAGACGACAGATGACCCCAGACTGAAAGTGGAGGAGGTTTCCTTCCTATGGACACTTGGCAGAAAACCAATAGGTCTCTCCAAGCATCCTTTATATTGCGTATTCAGGACGATCTGTGCTCATGAGGGTATTGGGGTAGTTATACATGATCCTGCTTCCAATGCTGTTTACACTTGGAAAGGTTTGGGGGAGGTTTCATTTCCCATCACAGCAAGTCCTGTAGCTTCCTGCCAAAACCCTGAAATCAAGAACGAAGCAGGCGTTGTTGTTTGTTCTGCTTTTGCTGCGCTGCAGCACATGAGTGGCAATAATGAGGAAGCATCGCACAACACCTGACAACGCAGAATGATGTGTGGATGGTCCAGTATCAATCCAGCATTAATGCAGTATTATTTCCTCCATTACTTGCTGCAGAATAGAACACACACAACACACCCTGTTGCACAAGCTCCCCCCCCCCACAAGCCCAGTCTGAAAGGACCTCAATTTATCTAATGTAAAATTGAAAAAGGTGCTTATGTTTGCATTATTTTTAAACAGGTCTTCAGTTGGTTTGGGGGCTTTTTTTAAAAAAACCCCACCAACAACTATGTTTAGTTTTTATGGAAATTTCCTTGAGACATATTTAAAAGGTGACCCAGTCATCACCCCGCCACAGTTTCTAAGATGAGTGCATCCTTCCAGCAGCTTAGGTTTATGGACACTGGGGGTTCCTTGTGGTGGTGAGATTTTTATTATTATTACTTTAAAATGCTAACTTTCCACTGTTTATATCCAAGGCTGTTCACAAAACCAAGTTTTAAAAACAGATGACTGAAGCTCTTTAGAAGAAACAAGTGGACTCTAAAAGTTCTAATGCTACTGTAACAAAGAACTTTAGACTCCCAAGAGAGCTTATTGAAACTGTGCAACCTATAGATAAATGCAAATCAGAGAGTGGTTAGTGTCAGACTAGGACCAAGGAAGGTAATGGGAACCCTGACAGTTAAGTCCAGTCGTGAACGACTCTGGGGTTGTGGCGCTCATCTCGCTTTACAGGACAAGGGAGCCAATGTTTGTCCACAGACAGTTTTTCCAGGTCATGTGGCCAGCATGACGAAGCTGCGTCTGGCGCAGCGGAACACTGACACCAGAGCAGCACACGGAAACGCCGTTTACCTTCCTGCTGGAGTGGTACCTATTAATCTACTTGCACTTCTGGAGTGCTATCAAACTGCTAGGTTGGCAGGAGCAGGGACCGAGGAATGGGAGCTCACCCCGTTGCAGGGATTCGAACTGCCGACCTTCCAATCGACAAGCCCTAAGCTCAGTGGTTTAGACCACAGCGCCACCCGCGTCCCAGGACCAAGGAGACCAGGGTTCAAATCTTCACTGGGCTATGAAGCTCATGGGGTGACCTTGGACCCGTCACTGCCACTCAGCCTAACCTACCTCACAGGGTTGTTGTTAGGATTAAATGAGGAGGGGGAGAATCACGTATGCTACCTTGAGTATTTTGAATAAAAATGTGGGATATAAATGAAATGAAATGAAATGAAGGCCAACAACACAGCACAGGGAACAGGAACAGCAAGATGACTTAGGCTCAAGAAATGGGAGAAGAGTTCAGCATTACAACAGACTGCCATGCTGCAGTCATTTGCTACAGAAGCAAAAATGGGTGGTTTTGCAATCATTGAAAGCCTACAACCCAGAGTTTCTGGAGGGGAGGGGGGGAATTGCTGTGTTTTCTGCTTGTGCAATTTTGATACTGCCTCTTCTATGTTTTGAAGGGCAACTGGGCTTTCAGGCAACTGGTGCTTGGCTGCCTGGGGTGAATATTTGGCCATATAATTGGGTGGGTGACCAAAACCTACACAGGTTGTTAGCAAGAGAAACAGACAGAAAAGCAGGAGTACCACAAATTGTGTGTGCAGGGGGTGTGGGGCATGGAGAATGAAATATCCCAGGGGCTAAGGAGGGTCTGCTTTCCACACAGAAGGTCCCAGGTGTGACCCTCAACATCTCTGGATAGACCTGGAAAAGATACCTTCCAGCCAGTGTTGACAATACTGAGCAAGGTGGATCAAGCATATAAGGCATCTTCTTATAAGGTTTATAATTCAGTGGCAGAGCACCTGCTTTGGATGCAGAAGGTCCCAGGTTCAATCCCTAGCATCTCCAGGAAAGGCTTGGACTGTCCCCCTGCCTGGAACTCCAGAGAACCACTGCCAGTCAGTTTAGACTGTACTGAGCTACATGGTCTGACTCAGTAGAGGGTAGCTTCCTCTGTTCCTACCAAGGAGAAGCCAGGCAGGTGAAGGAAAGAGAATTTGATGAGCAAGTGTCTCCGGTCTTACCAGTTGACACCAGGGCTGTCGATACTAAGACAACCCATCATCACCCACATATAGAGATTAAGGCCTTCAGGCAAAACAAGAAGAGTTCCTTCTTCTTTTCCCTTAAGGCACAGGAACTTCTCTCCTTCCTTTCCTAGAAAAGGGTAGAGAGAAGTGCCCAAAGGCAAAAACAAGCCGCCGCCGCCGCCACCTGGTGATTCTCATAACAGGCAGTTCAGGCAATTACCTGCTCCCATGTACAAGCATCTCGGGTTCTGGACAGATATCAGCATGAGGGATGTGAAGTTGGGCAGATAGGAAGCTGTTTTATACGGAGTCAGACCCATTGACCCATCTAACTCAGTACTGTCGACTCTGACTGGCAATAGCTCTCCGGGTTTTCGGGTATGGATTTTCTGCAGCTCTACCTCCAGATGCCAGGGATTGAACCTCGGACCCTCTGCAAGCAAAACAGATGAGCCATGGCCCTTCCCCTTCCCTCCTTAGTCCATAGGACAGTATTTGGATCTCCATCTGTTGTTGGACTACAATTCCCATCATCCCTAGCCAGTAGAACCAATGGTCAGGGGTGATGGTAGTTGTAGTCCAACAACAGCTAGAGACCCACACCTGAGAAATGTTGCTCTAAGGTATTTCCTTCTTCCTACTGCACCAAGTCAAATCATTGGCCCAGCTAGCTCAGCACCAGGATTTCAGGCAGGGCTCTCTCCCAGCCCTGCCTGCAGATGCCAGCAATTGAACCTGGGATCTTCTGCATGCAGAGCAAATGCTCCACCACTGTTGAGCAACAACCCTTCCTCCATGTCAAAGGATACTTATACACTTAGGAACACATGAAACTGCCTTATATAGAGTCAGACCATTGGTCCATCTAACTCAGTATTGTCTACGCTGACTGGTAGTGGCCTTCCAAGATTTCAGGCAGGTTTCTCACCTAGTTCAACATGGGTACACCACTGCTTCTTGAACCTGACACCTTTTACATGCAAAGGGAGATGCTATTCCACTGAGCTGAAACCCTGCCACTAAGCTTTGCAAGTGGTAGCCATCAACTCCTGGTCAGCCGCAGACACTGGGGATTCATACACAAAGCACATGCTTCCCCACTTAGTTACGTCACCCTCTGCTCCTTAGCATTCCTTCTGCAACTTTTAAATGTCAGCAGAAGCTCACACCTCCAAGTCTGAATCACCCATGTGCTTAATCTCTCACCATGGACAACTACGGATTAGTTGCAGACACACACAGTATTCCAAAGGGACACTTGAAGCTGGGGTGGGTGGGAAGCAAACTGGCCAAGTTTTCATTTTTGATTTTTACACATAGCACAAAACTTCAAACAGAATGTTTTCAATTTATACTTGGGAATGGTGGGAAGACTTCTTTCTGGATCTCCTCCTGGGGAAGAAGAAAAACTCTGTCCCTTTTCCTCCAAGGGAAAACAGAAAAGGAAGGTACCGACTTCTGGATTCTAGGGGAAAGGGGAAGGGGGTGGGGAATCAAATGATAAAAGACTTCCAACCAGCTTCAGACATCAGCTATTTACAGTATTTCCTGCTTTTTCTCCCCCTGCCAGCCATGGAATGTCTCCATTCCAAGAACTGAGGAGGCAGGGGGAGAGAGACAGAGAAAGAGAGAGATGTTGTTAGCAGCCTCTGGGAGGAAATAAACATAATGCAAAGCTAAACATTTGTTTAGGGGCTGAAATTCAATTTGTAGAGGCAGGTAGAAGGTCTTGGTTGCAAGACCAGATGATTTAGGGACAGATTTCCTGTAACAGCTCTGCAGAGTTTCTGGCAGAAGGCGGTACACAGGAAGCAGGCTTACACTTAATTAGTCCATTGGTCTATCTAGCTCAGTAATGTCTCCATTGACAGGCAGCAGCTCTCCAGGGTTGAAAACAAGTGGCCTCTCTCAGTCCTACCTGGAGAACTACAATTCCCAGAGTTCCCTGGGAAGAAGGATTGGTTGATAAATCACTTTGGAAATTGTAGCTCTGTGTCAGCACCCTTAACAAACTATAGTTCCCAGGATTCTTTGGGGAGGGTGAACCATCACTGTGAAAAGTGGCATAATAGGGCTTGAAATGTATAGTGCAGATGTGATCTAAGAGTGGACATACTTCTAGCAAACCAGTGATCTCCACCTCCACCTATGTACAGCAATACCTTGGTTCTCAAATGCCTTGGCATTCAAATGCCTTGGTTCCCAAACGCTGAAAACCCAGAAGTAAGTGTTCCACTTTTTTGACGTTTTTTGGAAGCCGAATGTCTGATGTGGTTATCGGCTAGTATTACCAGGTCGCCTGCACCAATCAGAAGCTGCGCCTTGGTTTTTGAACATTTCAGAAGTCAAACGGACTTCCGGAATGGATTAAGTTTGGCACTTTTGTTTTTGCTATTTATTTAGCGTTTTTGAGGCTTTTCGATTAATTTGTTTTTGTGACTGTGTGGAACCCAGTTCAGCTACTGATTGATTGATTGATTGATTGATTATGTGACTGCAGAAATGGATAGGCTCCGCATCCAAACAATGACTATCATCAGTGCAGGTAAGAAGGAAAAAAAGGAATTTTTATTTTTTATTATCTACAATACTGTCTTATTTATTTTATGGTACAGTACATTGATTATTATGGGACACGGGTGTCGCTGTGGTCTAAACCACAGAGCCTAGGGCTTGCCAATCAGAAGGTCAGCGGTTCGAATCCCCGCGACGGGGGTGAGCTCCCATTGCTCGGTCCCTGCTCCTGCCAACCTAGCAGTTCGAAAGCACGTCAAAGTGCAAGTAGATAAATAGGTACCGCTCCGGCGGGAAGGTAAACGGCATTTCCGTGCGCTGCTCTGGTTCACCAGAAGCGGCTTAGTCATGCTGGTCACATGACCCGGAAGCTGTTTGCGGACAAACACTGGCTCCCTCGGCCAGTAAAGCAAGATGAGCACGTAACCCCAAAGTTGTCCATGACTGGACTTAACTGTGAGGGGTACCTTTACCTTTACCTTGATTATTGCTTTCATTTTATAGATCAAAAATTCATGTTAAATTGCTGTTTTAGGGGTTGTTTTTAAAAATCTGGAACGGATTAGTCCGTTTCGCATTACTTTCTATGGGAAAACATGCCTTGGTTTTGAAACTCTTTGGTTTTGGAATGGACATCTGGAACAGATTAAGTTTGAGAACCAAGGTACCACTGTATTTAAAATGTTGTCCATACATTGCGTTGACAATCATTCAGCAGCATACATTTGTTGTTTAAAATGAAATAAATCCCAAGGCATGAAACTGCCCAACGTCTTAGGGTGGAGGAGAAATTAGGTTCAGCTTATATTTAAAGAAAAACTATTATTTGTAGTTCCTGAAAGAGCACACAAACCAAAATGCAGCCACCCTTTGAAATCCACACTTCTCTGAATTTTGCAATACATCTCTCCAGCCAAGTAATGTGTGCAACAGGGCATCTACTAGGGCAAAGTGTGCAAGCAGATGTGTAGATGAGTAAAACAATATACAAAACAGCATTATATTGAGGGAAATGCCTTTTATAACATGTGTTCTCTTGGGATAAACTGCGTACAAAAATGTGTAGATTAGGGAGAAATTTGCACGAAAATGCATTTTCCCAATGACATTTTAAAATAAAAATTCACAAACTGATGTGGAAATGTGGATAACTGATGTTTGTTTTGGGGGGGAATGAGAAACCAAAATTTTACTTCTGAATAAACAAGGATTTTAGATCTGGCCACAAAGGCCCCTTGGTACAATACTCATTCAGAACCCAAAGCACAGAAATGAAAAGCATCCAGCTCAGGTGACAAGCACAAAACCAAGGATCAGTCTCACAAGGGACAGGGTTAATCTATAATTTAGTCAATGATTAGCTCAAATCTCTGTTGCTCCCCTGCTACAGTGGAAGCCACAGACGGAGAGGCAAGGAACCCAGGAAATATGCAAGACACTTGCCAAGCCCTAGCCACTAACCTGTATTACACACACACACACACACACACACACACACACACACACACACCACTGCTATCCATTGCCTTCTAGTTTATACACACAGACGGCTTTATGAATAGACGGAAGCAGATTTCTATCTCAATGCAAACAAAGCCAAACAAAAGCTAGGGAGCCCTTTTAAAAAACACACCCTGCTCCAGAGGCCATGAAGCCTCCACAGGTAAACACCAAGGCAGCGACTCTACCAGCCCACACCACCCGCCCTAAGAAAGCAGTCAATGGAATTCGGAAGGACTCAAGCACTACCCAAAAGGAAGTGGGCTCCAAAGGGCCAAGACAAGAATCAATGTCATAACCCATACAGACAGAAGACCAGAGGTTATCCAGAAGGTGATCTCTCAAAGGCACAATGGTTCCACTGACTGGATATATCATTCAGGATCAAGGTGCTTCCGAAAAGGGATAATTTGTGCTCGCTTCCACCCACAGAGGTGAGCAACCTGTGACCCTCCAGGTGTTGCTGGACTAAGACCTCCCCCATTCTCTGAAAACTGGCCACACTGGCTGGGCTGAAGAGTAGAGTACAACACCAGAGGTTCCCCATCTCTGCTAGGTAGTGAGTTACCATATTAATCAACTCCCCCTTAAATTGATTAATCTACCTGGGGCAGATTTTCAAACAAGTTGTGAATTATGGGCATGTCTGTTTAAAGACACAAAAAGGAAAGGCCAGTGAGAAGTTGCTTTCTTTCATTAAATTATATCTTCCTACACTTACAGTGGTACCTCAGGTTAAGAACTTAATTTGTTCCGGAGGTCCGTACTTAACCTGAAACTGTTCTTAACCTGAAGCACCACTTTAGCTAATGGGGCCTCCTGCTGCCACCGCGCTGCCAGAGCACGATTTCTGTTCTCTTCCTGAAGCAAAGTTATTAACCTGAAGCACTATTTCTGGGTTAGCGGAGTCTGTAACCTGAAGTGTATGTAACCTGAAGCATATGTAACCTGAGGTACCACTGTACTTGACTGGTTTTTAGATATATATAAAGGAAGCTATTGAACATTTGGTAATACGTACATTGAAGTATTTATAAAGGCAGAGGATTTTTTTTTTAAAGTAACATAGATTTAACACCAAGCAGAGTGGTATACTACATCCTGAAAGTTGGTTACAAACATTAAATACATTTTTGCACATTTGTTTCGCATATATCATCTGCTTAGTCTGTATCTAATAGCCTTGGGCAACTTCTGCACTTGCCTGGTAAAAAAAAATCAAATAATTTTCCTGTTCCACAGGGGTCTGGGGGAGTTGATACAATTTCTTTTGCCCTGTGAAGTTTGCAGCAGAGGTGGAACTTGATTTCAGGTGCCAAGATCTGATCTCTATTCCTTTAATGGCTCTCATTTACCTCAGCACCTGGCTTAGAGAACCAGTGCACCGCCAGACACCGGTTTTGTAGCAAAACTGAATGCCTCACATACAATCTCAGACAGATACTGCAGGGCAACAGATGAGGTTCAAGAGCAGATAAGAGTGCAAAAACCAGTTCGGCAAGGGCAAGCCTTCCACCCCAGTGCCACGCCTGCGGTAAGTAAGTGAGAATACAAATTGCTCAACATCGCATCACACCCACATCACATCATCATTCCCTTCCAGAAAAGTTGGTGGATGTCTGTATCTTCTTACAGAGCAGAGATGGGGAAACTGTGACCCACCAGAGGTTGCTGGATTACAGCTCCCATCACCACTCACAACTGTCCATGCTTGCTGTGGCTCATGAGAGTTGTAGCTCAGCAGCATCCAGAGGGCCAGAGGTTTCCCATCCTTGCTAAAAGCTGGCCATGTATTTGAACTAATCCATGCCTCCTATTGCCACTCCATCATTCATGAAAACCTGTTCTGAGTCCCTCTAGGGCAGGCATCCCCCAGATGTTTGGGCCTACAACTCCCATGATCCCTAGCTAACAGGACCAGTGGTCAGGGATGATGGGAATTGTAGTCCAAAATATATGGAGGGCTGAAGGTCGGGGATGCCTGCTCTAGGGGAAACAGCCCAGGAACAAATTCAGAAGTGTGGGACCATTGCTGGAGTGCCCATTGGAACTGGTGGGGCAGAAAAGATGGAAACGAACATTGGGCAGAGTCAGAGCCAATGACAGACAGTCAACTCATTCTAGCTTTGCCCCTGTCCTTCTCCTTGTTCTACAAGGGGAAACACCAAGACAAAGGAAGAGGAAATTGAAAATCAGGGCCACTCCCTGGACTTGATGTAAGAAAGAAGGCAGGCAGACAGGAGGCTGGCTGAGAGTGGACTGAGGTTGGTGGGGCTGTGCCCCATTTGCACCAATGGATGAGCTTCTGCTGGTTTAGATGACCAGACCTTCAGCAGGTGCACATCAAATATATATAGTCATATATATATATTAAATAATATATAGTATTCTTCTTTTTTTGGCAGATTTGAAGAAGTCAGGGCTGCTCTATTCCCCTCTCTTGGTTTCCCATCCCAGTTGAATCCATGACTAATGAAAGAAAAGGGTGTGACCTAGGATGGGGAACCTTTGCCCCTCCAGATGTTGCTGGACTATAACTTCTATCACACCTGAGCCCACCCTGGCTTGGGCTGATGGGAGCTGGAGTGCAACAAGATCTGGAGGGCCACAAGTTCCCTATCTCTGGTGAAACCCAATGAGAAAATTTATAACTCACATTATAGAGATGGAAAGTCAGCTACCAGTAACATTATGAAGGATCTTTTCCATCCCAGAGGAGCCTATGGATTTACATGCTAAAGTGTTTTAAAAACAACAACACTAACATAGCTTGGAAGATTATCCTTGGCCAAATTACATACGATTCACCAAGCAGAATCTTGATCTTACAAAGATTTAATATGATGCCAGCAGTTGTTTTGGAACGGGGCCCATTTTAGGTCCTCACAGTCCAGGAGAAAGGGAAGATATTGAAAGCTGTGTTTTCAAATGCCCCACCCACATAATTGATCTGTCATGACTATTTTGCCTCCAGCTGCTCTTGAGTAAGGAAAGGCTTTCATATCTTCAAATGGTTTTATCTTCTCGGCGAAGCAAAGTTTAAAAGCACATAGACACACTTCAAATCAGCTTCTACATTAGTTGGGGATCCTTTTTCAGTTTGAGGGCCACACCTTCTGAGGGCTACATGCCAATTGTTGGTGGGGCCAGAGCCAAAAGTGGGTGGAGCAATCAACGTAAATTGTACCTTTGTATATAGTAGGCAAGTTTCTACACACACCTCTCTATCCTCCGTCCAGACGAGCAAGAGGCATTATCAAAGTTCAAAGATACATTTCAGCTAAGGCAAAACAGTAAGGGCACAAAGCAGTGGCAGCAAGGGGTATGGCCTGAGGAGAGGTGCAAAGCAAGAAGAAGAACAAGCGACAGGTCCTCTGTGTGGAGAAGACGGAGAAATGCTATTGGGTGACAGAGAGAAGGCGGAACTACTCAACACCTACTTTGCCTCTGTCTTCACCCAAAAGGAAAGTGATGCCAAGCCTGGTGATAACAAAGTACAGTAACTAATGTAAGGAGGGAGCTGCAGCCCAAGATAGGAAAATAGGGAGTAAGGGAACACCTAGCTGCTTTAAATGAATTCAAATCTCCAGGGCCTGGTGAGCAGAATCCAAGGGTATTAAATGAGCTTGTGGATATAATCTGAGAACCTTTGTCTATGATATTTGAGAATTCTTGGGAGAACTGGTGAGGTCCCTGCAGACTAGGGTGGGCAAATGTTGTCCCCATCTTCAAAGGAGGGAGGGAGAAGATCCAGGTAACAACCAACTGGTGACTTTGACATTGATACCAGGAAAAGTTGGTCTGTGAGCATTTAGAAATGATGCTGTGATTACTAAGACCCAGCATGGGTTTCTCGAAAATAAGTCTTAAGCCGGAAGTGGCTTTGTCAAATGAATCTCATTTCTTTCTTTCTTGATGGAGTTACAAGCTTGGTCGATCAGGAGGATGCTGTGGACACAATGTATCTTGATTTCAATAAGGTTCTTGACAAGGTCCCCCATGATATTCTTGTGAGGAAGGTGGTAAAATGTATGTTGAACAAGATATCTATTAGGTGGCTTTGTAGCTGGTTGACTAAACCCAAAGAGTACTCATTCATGGTTCCTCATCATCCTGGATAAAAGTGAGGTGCCACAGGGTTCTGTTCTGGGTCTATTGTTGTTCAACATCTTCAGAAATGACTTGGATGAAGGAATTGAGGGGATGCTCATTAAATTTGCAGATGAGACCAAACTGGTAGCGGTAGCTAATGCCTCAGAAGACAGAATTAGAATTCAAAATGACCTTAACAGATTGGAAAACTGGGCCCAAGCTAACAAAATGAATTTCAGTAGGGATAAATGTAAGGTTCTGAACTTAGGCAGGAAGAATCAGATGCACAAATATAGGATGGGGGACACCTGGCTTACTAGCAGGGCATGTGAAAGGGATCTAGGGGGTCACTTCCAACTCTACAATTCTATGATCCATCTTATTTTGACAAGTTAACTTAGAAGCCATTTAAAATTACAGCAGTTCTGAGAGTTAAAAGCAGGCACATGGGAGAGACATAGGGCTATAGCCAACTAAATTCTACTCAGTCGACACACTGAAACAAATGGACCTAAATTCACCCATTCTCAATGGGTCTGCTCTGAGTAGAACAAACATTGCCTATGACCCATAGCTAAGAGGGAAGGCTGAAGGCTGAAGTTTTCTTAGACAGCCAAAGCGTCTAAAGAAGCACAAAAGGTCACGAGAGGAACCTCACTGATCATGCCACTGGCCAACCTAACCCAACATCCTGTTCTCCCAGTGGACCACCAGATTCCTGTGGTAAGCCTGCAGCTGGAACTGAATATGACAGCCCTCTCCCCAATTGTGATCCCTAGCACCTGGTACTTAGAGGGGAAAGTGATCTCTTCCAGCTGGGAAGGGCTAGAAACCTACATGCATGGTCAATGAACACCGCTCTTAGCCTTGCACCATGGCAAGATGATAGGATTCCATATGTTTTGCTGGAGCAGCTGGTGGTCATCACCCACTGGGACCCTTCAAGGCCATGATGACTCTCCCATATCGTTCGTGGTGATAAAGGCACTGGAATGTGCAGAATTTCCTGCCAAACAGGATTCACTCAGCGTTTTTCTGTCAGCAAACCCCCGGCATCAATGTAGCATGCCAAGTAATGCACAGTTCCACAACAAACACAGAAAGAAGCTTCCAAGGGAGACATTATCTGATAATTTATGGATTGCTCTAATCCCAAAACAAAGGCCTGCTTTGCATGCCACAGTAAGCCAAACAATGGTTTGATGGGACTCTGGGAATGTGTGCTGCCTCCCAGGTTACTCTCAGCAGCTAAGGAGAGTTTCAGCCTAGCATGGCGTCCAAACTCTCTATCTGGCCCCCAGAACTGTGCTTCCATTTTGCCCCCTCCTCAAATGCTTTGGCCTAGTTCAAATGTTTTCTTGAACCGTGATTATGCTTCTTGCTTAACTGGAGGGTGAGATTGGGGGTATGTGTGCAAAGAAACCTCTGGCTTTCACACAGCTGGAATAGGGCCTCCTGAACAAAAATGAGAATGAGAAACCCTAGTTGCTGCTTCATTCTCATAAACCCAGAATTGTGAGGCCTGAGGAGATTGTGATGATGCCTCCTACAGGACACTGCCTGTAGAGTGTCTGTGACGTCCCCAAGTCACATGACTGTGAGTGGATATAACGGTGGACCAAAGGAAAACTCTGTGGATTAAGGTCCTCTTCCCCAGCAGAACACAGCAGGGAACAGCTGTTGTGACTATTTTGCTCCGTGCACAGGACAAAGCTGAGCTTGATTTCTGCGTAGTAGAAACTGAGTCTGACAGTTAAGATCTTCACCTTAGTCCCTCTGGAACAACTTCCATGTTAAGGGGGAGAGTTTGCAACACTGTAATTGGGACATGGCATATTGGCTGATCATCTTTCACAAGGAGGAAATGAACTGGCGAATGAAAGGAAGCAATCATCTGGCTGAAGGATGCTATGGATTCAATTGAAAGCCAAGTTTGCTTGCTGAGTGGGATTGCTTTGCTGAGGGAGGTTGCGGCTTGAAGGTGACTGATATCCACACTGGAAGCTGGCTGATGTCTCAAATTGGACCTAGAGGAAGCTGGCTGATGGCAGTGGGCAGAAGGTAGGGAGAAGTTTGCATTCAGGAACCAGGAGATGTCATAAGGCTGAAGCAGGCTGCTGTTTGCTGATGTAAGATGGCTGAAATTCACCTTTGGAAGCCAATCAAGAGTGGATATTTGTGGGTTGAAGCCAGGGCACAAATGTGAATGAATGGAGAGAGAACACATGAACAGAATGTGTGCAAGGAAACTGGGGGAAATGCATGAATACATGGAAGTTGGGAGGCTGAAGTCAGCGGATGAAGTTGCTAGGCAGAAGCTGATGGTCAGAGAGTAGCCGCCCCACAACCTGTCCCTGTTTCCCCCCTGCCCCCTGAACCAGGGAAGGCTTCTCAAGACCACCTGCAAAAGCAATGAAGAGGGCCACAGCAAGCCAGTTCATATTTCTAAATAAATGTCTTTCTTAAGGATCTGAACTACCGGCATGACAAAATCTGGCATGCAGACTTGCTGCAGAAAATTTTACGAACAGAAAAGAAATGAATTTACAATTATTTGGTTTCTCTTTTTCAGATATACACAGGATCACAGTGGGATGGTCCAAATAATGTATAAAACTGGTGTGGGTATCCTGAATTCTGTGGGGGAATCTTTTATATTTCATTATTTGCCAGGCAGAAATTCTGTATTTTGTAAAAATGTAATGGGAAGAAAACACCTATAATATTCAAATCTTGCTTTAAAAGAAAAAAGAAAAACATTCAATAAATTCTCCCTCCTACCGCCCATGGAAGAACAGATTCATATAAGATACAGAAAACCTATAGTTTGAAAGTCACCTTACTAAGAGATGATAAATAAAAGAATCTGTCCATAATTTGCTGTGAGTTGCTGGTAGTCGATAGCCATGCTCTTTTATACAAGCACATGCAATAAAATCAAACCACGTGTTTGATAGCCTATTCAGTTTATATTAACGGTATATATATTATTTTATATTGCACCTTGAATTGTAATTTGTGGGGTCTGGATCCTGTTTATCTCTGAAAGAGCTGGGGGTAGTTTATTTATCTGTAGTAAAAGGTAAAGGTAAAGGGACCCCTGAACATTAGGTCCAGTCATGGCCGACTCTGGGGTTGTGGCACTCATCTTGCTTGATTGGTTGAGGGAGCTGGTGTACTGCTTCCAGGTCATGTGGCCCGCATGACTAAGCTGCTTCTGGCGAACCAGAGCAGAACATGGAAACAACGTTTACCTTCCCGCCAGAGCAGTACCTATTTATCTACTTGCACTTTGATGTGCTTTGGAACTGCTAGGTTGGCAGGAGCAGGGACCGAGCAACGGGAGTCGATCTTCTGATCGGCAATCCCTAGGCTCTGTGGTTTAACCCACAGTGCCACCCACGTCCCTATCTGTAGTACAATATTATCTGTAGTACAATATTCCAATTATATAACGACTTCCTCTTTTGTCGTATGCAAAATTCTACAACATATGTATTTAAAATGCCTTTCTAAATACACCTTCCTTAGCTGTCTTTCTTTGCTTCAGTACTTTTTTCTCCAAAGAATGGGATATCAAATACCTGAGTTTTATGGTGTGCCCCTCCTCACCTCAGCATCAGTGTATATGAATAAACAAATAACAGATAATCAAATAAATTACTGCTGAGTAATTTATGGTCAGGTATTAAGAGAAGTTAATATTATGTTGTCCCAGCTTTTGGCTATGGAGTACCTGTCATCTCAGAAAAAGTCAGGGTGGCTTATGGGAAAGCGGCAGTTATTGGGGGGGGGCAGTGTGAAGTAAAACTAACCAAGCCATAAAGCTAGTAAAACACTATTTAGAATGTATCTGAATTTTAGATAATGCTTTGAATATTTTAAGCGCCAGTGAAAATCAATAGAACACAGCACTTGTTTTTAAAAACAAGTGTTTACTGCCTTCCTTTAGGGCTTGTAAATAAAAGTGGGATGCAGCAGTAACATATATGAAGAAGGGGTTTCTGCAAGTTCAGCAGGGAAGATAATTTTGATATTCTTTAAACACACACACACACCACAGCGAGCAAAGAATCCCTTTGCAACTAATTACACAGTAGCAGTATGACAACTGCGCATATGATCACAAAACTGTAGAGTTGGAAGGGACCCTGAGGCCCTCTAGTCCACCCCCTGCAACGCAGGAATATGTAGCCGCCCCATACAGGGATCGAACCTGCAACCTTGTCATTATCAGCACCACGCTCTAACCAAGGGAGCATCCAGTTTTGTGCAACCTTCTACCTTAAATACCTGTGTGGCCAACTGAGAAGCACTTTGGCTTAAATGCACTACAGCGCTGTTGCAACTGCACACAAATCCTTGTACATAATCTTCTAGCCTTAGAGGCTGAGCATAGCAGAGTAAATTGGGTTTGTAGATCGCTTTTCTCGCCCTGGGTGACGTTTTCCAGGGAGGGAACCAGGTCAATGAATTATTCCCACACATTCTGGGCTCCAGGTGCCTGGGAGAACCAAAGTTTAAAGGTGTATAGGAAAGGAAGTTGCACACATGTGGCACATGGCATTTTCAGAGGTATCGAGGTCTGAAATTCACTCACGAGAGAACTCCCCTTGCATGGCCGAACTTTGGTCAAGCTTAATACCAAAATCAAATGGCAGATAGGCACCTATTTATGTATGACCATTTCTATGTCACCTAATAGTAAAAGTCTCTTAGTGGTATACCTCCACAACATCCCTTTGATTGTGGCTGCATCGCCCAAGCTTTCCGGTGAATTCTACAATACAGTAGATGAGTCTTTTTGGATGAGAGGGGACATGCAGGTTTCACCACTGCCTAAACCAATCAATTCACCCTACAGAGCTGCCTACAGCGTTCAAGCAGATTTCTTCCTGCAGATCTGAGTGGCCTTCCCTGTCAGCCTCAGAAAGAGGTTCCAGCTGTTTCAACCAGCATCTCCTCAAGCCCAGAAGCAGGCAGCAGAAGCCAGACTAGAGGCCATTATTTTTAACAACTTGGAAATGCCTGTGCACAAGCCACAGAAATCCTGAAGCACAAGGAGTTGCTCACTCATGGTCCCCATCCAACTGGGAAGAGATTTTATCTTTTCTAACCCTACTCTTCAGCACCCCTTTATGTACATAAATGTCAGTCTAGCATACTTCCTACACAAAGGAATACTTTTCAAAATACTTCACAATATGAATATATATTTTCAGTTAAGTAGGTTTTGGGATTTTCATCTATTTATTGACAGTTGCTCATTTACTCTCTTATCACACACACATATCATTCAGTCATCTCCCGCCCACCCCATATTCTGTTTCATACTCATGGGGTCACAATATATATATTCCCAAATGATAGTGCTCCACCAAGCATGCCAATGTCTCCCGTCTTGTTTCTTAATAGTCCCATTTTGGCTTAAGTCTTGTTAACACTAAGCAACTGAGTTTGCTCTTAGCATGAGTGATGTCTCAGGTTGCTTAATTCTTACTGGTCACAGAACTGAGCTGTGCTTGGCACAGAATTTGTTGGAAGATTCTTAGCACGGGGGGGAAACACATAGGGACCATTGATTTAAACGAAGAAAGCATTTGACATGCAAAAATGGGAACCCTTGGAATAAGCATCATTGCTTAGGGTCAAAAAACAACAACACACACACTCCTCCAAAATGTCAGACTAGCCCCTTGGACTGCCAGTTAATATAGATTGGGGATGAGGAGTCTTTTCAGCCCAAGAAATGCTTTTAATTCTAGGTAACTATATGGGAGCTACATGCAAGTGGTGGGTGGGATCAGAGACAAAAGTGGGTAGGGCTACGAATGCAAATATTACCTCCATACGCTAAGTTAGATTTTACACACACTTGCACACCACTCTCTATCCTCCAACCAGACAAGGAAGAGGCACAAACAGAGTTAACAGACCCATTCCAGCCAAGCAAAAACACTCAAGGTGTGAAAGACGGCTGGTGTAGAGCGTGGCCTGGGAAGAGTTCTGAGGGAGAAATATAAAGACATGGATTTGGGCCTGAGGTTCCCCACCCATGATACAGATTAATCGAACCAACAGCAGTGTTGTTCCCCCCGCTTCAAAGTACCATAACTCATGACAGGGGCACAGAAGTCATAGATACCAAACATCAGGGGTCTGAATACAGACTTGCACAGGTCTCAGACTTTTACAAAGCTACTATGGGATTTAGTTTTCTAGTTTAGTCTTGCATACTAACTTATAAAAAATGTGCCTTAGGAAGGGTTTATGGTCAAAGCCACATGTGAGCAAATTCTTCACTGAGGTGCCAATGCACTCAGATATCCAGGGTTTGCAGCAGTGGCAACCAACCAGGGATTTGGGGACAAAGAGTGAGAAAAGGAGGGGCTGGCACAAAGCAGCTCTTTCACATCACAAGCAGTTTGGAAAGGCAACCACACAGAACAGGATGTTCCAGGCAAAGCCCAGGCTAGAACCAGCATGGCAGCACTTCAGGCAGCATCAAGAGCTTGGAGCCATCCAGCAGACCACAAGTATGCAAAAACCTCCAGGAAGCTATTACAAAGGAAAAGAAGCTGCTTCTCCCTGTCCGATTCAAAGTGACAACTACGAAGGAACACACAGCTTCAAACACACTGGCATTCTGTGGGCCGCTTCAGAACCTTTTCACATGTTCATTTTTTTCCTTGGGAATCCTATCCCAAGCAGGCTACCAGGTTACAGTATTCCCCACTAGGGGCGAGATGCACACACAGCTCCCCCTTTATGAATGTTCAGTATATTAAAACCTTGCTATACACACTGAAAATTCAGATATCTGAATTTTTTACTTCCTGTCTACCTTCTACTGGCAGGCTGAGGAACAGAAGAAGGGAGGGTGAGTGACTGGACAAATCAGAGAGCAGCATTCCATTCCCCCCCCCCCAACTTTGCAGGCTCAAAATTCCATGGTCAGGAAGGCATTAGAAATTTCCCCATAGAAATAAATGGAAATTGTGGGCTCATTATGTGAACACTCACCTAATGAATGATTTCCAGGGAACAACTAAGAGCAGGGCTTTGTGTGTGGTGGCCACTGTCCGGTTGAAACACAGCAGACACCCCACTATCTAAACTCTTTAGAACATTTTTTTTGTTTCCAGAAGCTTTTCCAGCTGGTTGAGAAGGTCTCTCAGCTTTTAGTGTTTATTCCACATTGTTTTTACACTTCTCTTTATTATTTACCTTTTTTTGTACTGATTTAGACACTGGTTTTACGGTATGTTTTAAAATCACATAGAGATGCATGTAAAAGGTGTTTCATTAAAAAAATGATTATTTTTATGATAGGATCCCTTCCAACTCTACAATTCTGTATCTCAAAAGGGAAGAGCAAAAAAGACATGAGACTGCTTAGTTGCTGTCCTGTCCTGCGCCTAGGTCCTGGGTGCAGAATTCAGCATCCTCAGAATTCTTATGGCGATGAAGTATGCATGACAGGTGTTTTTCCCTGGCCAGAACCTAAGAGATATTCCATATCGTTTCTAAACCTGTATTTAGTTGCTGGCTTGTTTTGTTGTTGTTTTGGTACAGTTTTTAAAGCTATTTTTAGTTGTTTTATGTAAATTGCCTTGTTCTAAATTCTAAATTTGTTCTAGATGGAAGGTGGTTCATAAATATGTAACATATATATTACTTCTAAATTTGCATCTATGAATAAAAAAAAATGCATCTGCAAGGCCATGTCCTATTTCGCCCTCTTTTAGGGGTGTTGCATAAAGCAGCCACCAGCACAACCATCGTCAAGCAAAGAGACATTCCAGGGTTATGGCTACTGCCAGTGTTGGGAGGCAGCAGTGCTTCTATAGCAACTGCTAGAAACTGATGGTGGGGGAGCTGCTCCTCGTGGGCTTTCCATAGACCCCTGTGACAATAGGATGCTTGCTGGTCTAGATTGGGCCACTGGACTGATCCAGCAGGGCTCACATAATGTTCATTTGCAAGGCTACCAGATTTCATTTCCTGTCAACAGGAGGCACCTCCTAGACTTGAGGCACCTTTGAAACACTTAATTTAAAAAATACACATGAAGACAGTCAGTAGAAACAAATGGACACTTTCTCAAGGCAGGTTCCCTAGGAAGCAACTTGGGCCACACAAATCCCAAGGTTGCACTTCACACCCCAGCATCCTGTTCTCTCAATGGCCAACCAGGTGCCTCTGGGAATCCTGCAAAGGACCTGAGCACAGGAGCACTCTTCCCTCCTGTGTTCTCCAACAACTCAGCATACTGTCTCCAACAGTGGTCGTGGAACATGGCCATCACAACTAGCAGCCACTGAGAGCTTTTTCCTCAAGTGAATTTGTCTAATCCTCTTTCAAAGCCATCCAGGCAGGTGGCCGTTCCTTCCTCTCATTGGGGCAAGTTTCACCATCTAACTCTGCACTGCGTGAACCTACTCTCCCGCATCACAGCCATCTCCAGTCTCAAAACAGCATCCCCAGATGAAGTAGGGCAAGAAAAACCATCCACTGTCTGCAAAACAGGCCGGCTGTATGACACAGGGGTGGGTGGCGAGGAGAGAGGTGCTGACAGGTCACATACTGGTTTCAAAAACTGGCCAGCATCTGTGTTCACGCTACTCTGATGCAATGGAGCTCAGTATTCTAGATGTTGCCACAGCTTTGCCCAACCTGGGCAGCTCCTACTTTTGGCAATGCAGTCTTCTGAGAAAGGCACTAAGTCAATGGTCCCTGAAGACAAGACAAGGCATGTTATTACAGACTGGAAACCCACCACATTCCCAACCTAGGAATATAGTGATTGAACCTGGGACCTTCTGCACGCAGAACAGGTGCTCTGCCACTGAACTAAGGACCCTCCCAGTAAGGAATAACATTATTTAGGACTGTCTAAATAACCTTACTTTGGTGACTAGCTGAGCAATACTGATGATGGGTAGCCAAGCTTTCTCTGGGTTCCATGCTCACTGTGGTTCAGCAAGAAGTTCAGAAGCATCTGAAAGACTCTGTCTCATTGGGCCAGAAGTTTCTTGGAGCAGAGCCCACTTTGCGAGATGCATGGAGCATTCTCACCTGGCAATATATATCCACACGGGAAAACAAACTGCTTAACTTTAGTTAGGCAGAAAATTGCGGCTCAGTGAAGGTCAGCAAACTCTCTTCCACTACAGTTGAAGTGAACAACTAGCAAAGTTGGGAAGGCTGGCAGTGACACAGCTACTGATGGAAGTATAGCTCAGTGGCAGAGCATCTGCTGGGGCAGATGGAAGAGAGAGACCATGTCTGAAATTGGGAGAGCCACTCCCAGTCAATGTTAATAAAACTGAGCTTGGTGTACCAATAGTATGACATAATATATAGCAGTATAAGGGGCGCGGGTGGCTCTGTGGGTTAAACCACAGAGCCTAGGACTTGCCGATCAGAAGGACGGCAGTTCGAATCCCCGCGACGGGGTGAGCTCCTGTTCCTCGGTCCCTGCTCCTGCCAACCTAGCAGTTCGAAAGCACGTCAAAGTGCAAGTAGATAAATAGGTACTGCTCTGGCGGGAAGGTAAACGGCGTTTCCGTGCATTGTTCTGGTTCGCCAGAAGCGGCATAGTCATGCTGGCCACATGACCCGGAAGCTGTACACCGGCTCCCTCGGCCAATAAAGCGAGATGAGCACCGCAACCCCAGAGTCGGCCATGACTGGACCTAATGGTCAGGGGTCCCTTTACCTTTATATGTGGCAGTATATTATGTCCCCATGCTACCTTGTTCAGAAACATCACAAACTATACCTCTAGCATTGCCTTGCATGCTTTTTTGGCCCATTGTTTACTATCACCTCCTCTCTTTTCCCAATTACACCTGAAGATCACTCATCCACTTCGTGACAAAATTCTATCTATCCAGAGGCACCATCTTCTCAAGATGATTGAGGGACCCCAACACAATGTTCTGATGCCATGAGCATTGTGCAACATCATGAGGGGGCCAGGCCCCCTAAAAAGGAGGGGAGGGGGCAAAAGTCCATTGGCTCCTAGGAGCTGGCGCCTATCTGTCTATTTGCCTATCTAGGTATCTAAAACCAGTCAGTCTTTCAGGTGCCAGAAGGAATTTGGTTGGTTTCCTTGCCACAGGTTAACATCTCTGACCTGCTGGAATTTCTGAAGAGAACTACACCAGGGGATTACATCTACCTGCAAGTCAACTGTTTTGATTTTAACAGAGAAACCTCTCCCACTTAACCTGAGCTATATGCTGTGGCTGCTCTCTGGAAAAGAAACAAACTGTGCATATGTTCAGAGGGAGTAATCATTTCTCATACCCCCAAGAATAACATTGGGATTAAGAGTTTAGCCGAGAGCAGAGTATGTTTGGCCGAGAGTAGGGGTGACTAACCCTTTTTGGCCCTAAGGATAACCCTCAGCTAACCCTCTGGAGGTGGCATGCCAGCAACAGGTGTGGCTATCCCACGCTCTTGCGCACAGGCACGCAGCCTCCTTCCTTCACTGAGCTGTGCCTCCTCCCTCCTCATCAAATAATTGATCTGATAATACTGGTAAAGAGTCAATTTCCACCCCAACAGAATGCCACCCCAGAACTGCAGCTTTCACCCCACCTCCCATGTTTCTTCTCGCCACAGTTGGAGGGATACTTTTCATGGCATACTTTTCATGGTTTAGCCCACACTGAAGAAGTTATAACATGTTGCCATGTACTGCCTTTTATATATTGCTTTGGAGACTTTTAAAGGAAATATGAGGCAAGGTCTGACCAGGTGCCCATAGTTTACTTACAGAGTGGGCAAAATAAATAAACAACTATCAGAACTGCAACTTTTTATATCAGCAGTAACTGACGAGAGAAGAAAATGCTGGAGAGAGAATGCTGTGCTTTGCCAGAGAGACACAAAATTTTAAGTTCCACACACTGGTTTTATACGCTCTTTAGCTAACACTTACATGAAAAGGTGGGACCTCTGGTGAAAACAGGGCGGGGTACTTGTCATGCTATGCTTTTGATAAAGGGAATGTCTCTCATTCTTTATTTGAGAAAGTAGACACTAATCAAATCAGTCAACCCCCCCCCCCGATTCATTTAAAAAAATAAAGACAGAGGGTTATATCCAGCCTATGTGCTAGGCTGACCTAGAGAAGGCACACTTAAATGAATAAACATAACTAGCTTTAAGTCCACTGATTTCAGTGGGTCAACTCTGAGGACTGTCAGGATCCTGCCACATCTTCTCGATGTACAGTCGTACCTCGGAAGTCGAACAGAATCCGTTCCGGATCTTTTGGTTTCTTACACTTTCTGTTTTTACACTATCAATATTTCAATTTCAAAAATGATTATTAGTAAATCAGTAATTACTTTAATGTAATTACTGCTAGAGTGAGTCATGGCAAACCCTGAGCTAGGGCTATTCCACATGCAAATGTATCCAGATAACATGACAAGTTCCCTTGCAGGAAAGTCAAGATTGTGGCCAAGTAATCACACGTTAGCATTGCATAAACATTTGCCATTTTTATTTTATTTTATTTGCAACCAGTTTATGCAGACAATTCAAGTAAGACAGAAAAAATATGCTATGGTTAGCCAGTTATATGCAATTTTAATATTTATGCTTTTATTTTATTTTATACATATTGTTCGCAAACCACTTTGATTTTTTAATAAATAAATGGTGGTGAATACGTTTTTTTAAAATAAATAAATACAAACTAAAGTGCAAAGAGACAGCTTATCATGCTTCTTGGGAGGAGCATGATGAACCACAAATCCTCTCCTGAATTTACAACCTATTTTTCTTTCCCTCCCTTCCTTCCCTGGGGGGGGGGGGGCAGGGGGGCGGGTAGAAACAGGGCCAGTTTGGGCACAAAGGAGGAAGATCAGATAGGAATGAGGCCTAATGAAAAAACAACAAAGAAACCACAGAATGCAGCACTCAGTTCTCCCAAGCCTGGGTGTGTGTGGTCAGGGAGGTTTGCATAGCGCAAGTGCAGCTGCAACATCCACAGGTTGGCATGTCAGCCACCTCCCTTGCTAGCCCAGAGAGAGGTGCCTAGAACCAATATTTAGCATCAGGATGAAAGCAACGGTCAGGAATGGCAAGTGTAGTCCAACAACATCTGGAGGGCCCAATGTGTGCCATTCCTGTCTTATAGGTAAAGGGACCCCTGACCATTAGGTCCAGTCGTGGATGACTCTGGGGTTGCAGCGCTCATCTCGCTTTATTGGCCGAGGGAGCCAGCGTTCCGGGTCATGTGACCAGCATGACTAAGCCACTTCTGGCGAACCAGAGCAGCACATGGAAACGTCGTTTACCTTCCTGCTGCAGCAGTACCTATTGATTTATTTGCACTTTGACGTGCTTTCGAACTGCTAGGTTAGCAGGAGCAGGGACCGAGTAATGGGAGCTCACCCCGTCGCGGGGATTCGAACCGCCGGCCTTCTGATCGGCAAGCCCTAGGCTCTGTGATTTAACCCACAGTGCCACCTGCATCCCATACTCCTGTCTTATAGTTCCTGCAAATGGGGGGGGCGCAATGGTTTGCAGGTGCATTCTGCAATATTTAATTGATGCAACACTAATGCATTAATGATGGATTTTTAATTAACCTCCCCCACACATCCCATTTTATGTGTGGCATAGTGGTTAGAGTGTCGGACCAGTGCCTGGGAGACCAGGGATCAAATTCTCACTCACTTATCATGAGTCAGCAGTGTGATGAAGAAGCAAAAAAAAAAGCTGGTGTAATTCTAGGCTAAATGAACAGAAGTGTTGTGAGAAGTAATAGTCCCACTCTATTCTGCCTTTGTCAGACTACACCTGGCATAGTGTGTCCAATTATGGGCACCACAATTTAAGAAGGATGTTGACAAGCTGGAACGTGTGCAGAGGAAGGCAGTCAATGTGATCAAGGGTTGCACACCAAGTCTTATGAGGAATGGTTGAGGGAGTTGGGTATGTTTAGCCTGGAAAAGATGAGACTAGAGGATATATGACATTCATCTTCAAATATCTCAAGGGCTGTCATATGGAGGAGGGAGCAAGCTTGTTTTCTCCTGCTCTGGAGGGTAGGACTCAAACCAATGGCTTCAAGTTGCAAGAAAGGAGAGTCCGACTAAACATTTGGAAAAGCATTCCGACAGTAAGAGCTGTTCAGCAGTGAAACAGACTCCCTCAGTAGGTTGTGGACTCTCCTTCCTTAGATGTTTTTAAGTGGAGGCCGGATGGTCATCTGATGCTTTAGCTGAGTTTCCTGCATTGCAGGGGGTTGGACTAGATGACCCTCATGGTCCCTTCCAACTCTACAGTTCTATGATTCTATGCCATCTCTTATCTTTTTGGTGCTTACTGAAGTCTTTTAAGTAGTAATCTTTCCCACTTGCATCTATATTGGAATTGTTTTCAAGATGCTTTTATTAAGTTATCACTTTCATGTCTGCCACTTCGAGAAGAAGTAAGTAGTAACCAAACAAACCCCTGTGTTGCAAAGAGTACGTCAGCAATGTCTAGGCAACACGACGACCTTGTACATACGCAATAGACAATCTTTATAGAATTCCTTCAAACCATAACAAGTACAAAATGAAATCTTTAGTCTCAAAGTCTCTGAAAATCTTTAAATGAAGCGAGGAGAAGGAGGGCAGGATCTAAATTTAATTATTAGTTGTCTTGCGATGCTACCCAATGTTATTGTATTATTGCTGTCTTACACTACAATGCAACAAACATGGGGCAAAAGTACAACACCCTGAAACATTTGTGGTGTGAGAAATTACAGGAGTTCAGCTGGAAGCTGTTGAGCAGAAAAGAATAAGTGTGGGTACCTGAAAGTTTTTGCAGGTACAAACAGTATTGAAAGCACAATTACATGTAACTCCCCTGATACCATCACAGGCACAAATAGCTGTGAATGCACAATGCAAAGTTCACCAACACCAGCAAAGTTAGTCCTATGAGGTGTCTAGCTTCCACAGAAGTGAAGCCTAGTGTGATTCACAGTTCTGCAAGGGGGAAGGACTGAATAGCCAGCCGTTTCCCACTAAAAGGCCTACTCATCTATTCCATTCAGTCACAAAGGAGCTCGAGTCATCATTGAGCAACAACTGGGTACTTGGCTCAGCTGCAGCAGATCAGGTGCTCAGCAGATGAAATACTTAATGAAGACGACTGTTCCTGCCACAGGTGGCCTAGACTTCAGTGCCGTGCAGATAACTGCTTTAAACATGCTCAGAGATATGTCAGCCAGGACTTCAGAAACATGACGTTTCCAGCAGATTGGGGTCGGAAATTCCTAGGCACTCCGGAGTCATTTGCGGAAAGCGCACAACTGAGCAGCAGAGCAACTGCTTTCCCTGCAAAAGGTCTTAGGTTCAAACCCTGACACCTCCAGGTAGGGCTAGGAGCGCCCCTTCTCTGAAATCATGGAGAGCCAGTGAGCATAGACAACACTGAGATAGAAGGAGCAAAGGTCTGACTCAGTATAGGGAAGCTTCCCATGTTGGAGAAGGGCTGTAGCTCAGTGGTAGAGCCCCTGCTTTGTATGCAGAAGGTCCCAAGTTCAATCCTAGCATCACCCCTTACAAAAGTATTAGGTGGCACACGATGGAGAAAACCTCTGATACCCTGGAGAGCACCTGCCAGTCAGAACCGTCAGCACTAGGTTAAACCATGGGTCACTGAAACAGTGTTTTCCAGATATTGTTGTTTGTGATTCACATCAGCCCTGACCATTGGCCATGCTGGCTGGGGCTGGCTGGAATTGTAGTCCAACAAACTCTGGAAGATACCACATCAGCAGCACATCTTAGTTTGATGGTCACAGAATTTGACAGGATATAAGGCTAAGTTCCCTATAAGACAGATACAGATACAGACACACACACACACACACACACACACACACACACAAACACACCCACACACACCATCTTCACTTGAATTTTATAAAAAAAAACCATTCACCACAATCCCCGTTTTAAAAGTAGATGATAAAGATGCTTCTCCCGCTTTTGTAACATTGGAAATTGTGCCCTAAAAATGATTAACATAGCATTATCATCATCATCATCATCATCATCATCATCATTATTTCAATTTATGTACTGCTCTTTATCAAAAGATCCCAGGATGGTGTACAACAGTAAAAACACATGACAGAGGATCAAATATAGGTTGGCATCTGCTAGGTTGGCAGATATTTGCTTTGGCACAATCCCCCATCACCACAGAACGAAGCATACTCTAAAATAAAACATAGTAGCAGTTTTGCGCAAGGCACCACTTGAGAATTCTAATAAACAAACAAAAATCTGTGCACTTTTGAAATCAGTGGGTAAAATCTGCTAGTCAGTCCACCATCTTGATTCAAAATGTCATCCAAACACAAGTGAAAACCTGTTTTTTGACCTCAAATTTGGGCTAAATTTTGATGGTGATATCTGAAGAGGTGCCCAAATGCAGAGCGAACAAAGAACTTTCCAAAATATACTACAGTAATATGTAAGGCAGATATGGAAAAAGCTACACAAGCGCCAGCTTGCCATAGGATCAGCCCTTTTGCTTTTCAATAGCCGATTATCTATAGCTTCTATGTCATTCATAAGAAGAGCCTATTGGATCAGGCCAACAACTCATGTAGGGCAGTATTTTGTTCCCAGCAACTGGTATTATTATTTATTGGAAATATCAGTACAATAAATAGCCACAAGCCATGTGTGGAAGATGGCATAGGGAACCAAGGAGCCTTAAAGGGCCTGATCTGTGTTCAAATCACAATGTGCGCCTGCGCCATTGGTTTAAATCACATTTAAAACATATAACCTCCCTCAAAGAATCTTGGGAACTGTAGCGTGGTTGAGGGTTCTGGGAATTGTAGCCTTAGGGGTGAACTCCAGTTTCCAGGATTCTTTTGGCGAAGTAATCTGCTTTAAATGTGCGATGTGTGCACAGCTGGATGGGTGGGGGGCTGGAAACAGGGAGCTTAGCTCCCTTATCTTTCAGCTACAATTTTCACAGTACTATGGGGGGGGAGAGCATGACTGGTTGGACTGTATTTATGAATTGCACTTCTTTTAGAAAGTTAGATTATAACGTTACTCATGAAATTAGCAATGAGATGCATTCAGGGGGATGGGACAGGCAGGCAAACAGCAGCTATGGAGATTCAATCCATCCCCTCTTCGTGTCACAGTTTGCATCAGGGATAGAAATCATTGCCCTGAAATAAATAAATGCAAGAAGATTCTTTTCTCTGAAAAGTATTACTACTATTTAAAGGTAAAGGGACCCCTGACCATTAGGTCCAGTCATGGCCGACTCTGGGGTTGCGGTGCTCATCTCGCTTTATTGGTCGAGAGAGCCGGCGTACAGCTTCTGGGTCATGTGGCCAGCATGACTAAGCCACTTCTGGTGAACCAGAGCAGCGCACAGAAACACCGTTTACCTTCCCGCTGGAGCGGTACCTCTTTATCTATTTGCACTTTGATGTACTTTTGAACTGCTAGGTTGGCAGGAGCAGGGACAGAACAACAGGAGCTCACCCTGTCGCGGGGATTCGAACCGCCAACCCTCTGATCGGCAAGTCCTAGGCTCTGTGGTTTAACACACAGCGCCACCCCGCCTCCCTCAATTACTACTATTTATTGTAGAGCAATTTTAAATATCCCACTTATCTGCTTTGATATGTCCCCAGTAAAAACGTTTTTAATAATAATAATAAGACTGTGACTTAGCTCAGGTATATAGAAAAGATAGCAAGAATGATTTGGCTATAATTGAGGGAAGGAGTCAGTTTGTGTGTGGAGATGTTGTTGTAGATTTCCATTAAGGACACCCTACACCCCCCCACAACCAGTCGTTATACAAGCACCACTGGGCCTGATGATCGCACACACACACACACAAACACCCCTGATGCACGACTCTAAAAGCTGGAAGTGAAGCTTAGAAAAGCAAGAGGTGAAAAGGGAGAATTTGTAGGGTTGGGAGATGAGGGCTGCTGGCTTGTCAGTTACCGGGACAGGCAGGGGGCGGGGGGGGGGAGTCAGGAGAGAGAGTGTGCCTCGACTGATTCCTGACCTCTCTCTCCTCTTCACCCTTTATTAGGGAACCACCAAGCCTCTGTAGGCAGCAATTAGCAGAGCCTCCCACCCAGTTTTCCCAGACTATAATCAGGCCCTTTGCTTCCAAGGGCAAAAGAGCAATTGTCACGAAGTCTGACTGCAACACAGTCTGCTCCCAAAGGCAGTAGCAGGAGGGAAAGCAGGCGGGAAATTGCCTTTCCAACAAGGAGCCATACATCCTGTTACCCTATGCCTTGTGGGAGGAGGGAAGGAGAGGGAGAGGGGGAGAGAGTGCTTTTGCCAGCAGCCCTACAGGCCAGACTACGAAAAGTAAATTTAAACTGGCAACGCTGTGTGCCAATACAGTCTAGACGGAGAAGGCACAATCCAGGACTCCCACAATGTTTAATGGGCCAGTCTCTATCTGACCTACCTTGCAGGGTTGCTGGGAGCATAATTTTTGGGGTGGGGAGGGAGACAACACTCCATGTATGCCTTCCACAGTTTCTTGGGGGGGGGAGATTTGGGATAAACCAGTAAATTCCAGAAAATAAAACATTACTTGTTGATCCCTATGCATCAGATGAAGAGAAACCCCCTGCCAGCATGCCTACAGGCTGAGTCCGCTGAGAACCATAACTATTCCTTACTCCTCAAATGGAAATCCTTTGCCTTCAAAGATATGGCAGATGGGTAAAGACAAGTGGGAAAGGTCTTCTGAAGATGCTCAAGGAAGCATCAGTCATTACTTTATCTGTCTCCAGAGCTCACTCATAATAATTCAGGAGAGGTCCCCCAACTAATCGTGGTCCAAGATTAAGCCTATCTGAATGCAGGCTGAACACATGATCTAGTCCTCAAAGGATTGTTACATATTTATTTCACCGACCCCTGAGCATTTAAGGAAGGTGGGTTGCAAGGGGCAGGCAAGTGAAAGAGACTAAAGTGCCAGCTGCAAAGTTTTGGGTACCCAAGACTTTTCATGGAGAATATATTTGAAGCCACTCTAGGAACTTTCATGGTTTTGGTTGAAGTGTGGGTAAGAAATGATTCAAATAAAATTTGAAAACAGGGGGGTTCGAGCAGTGATCCTAATCACCTTGCAAGCAAACTGTCTCAGGGGTTTGTAGCACTTTATTCACATAGTTTCTTGAGTTTATTGCCACTTTCTGCTCCATGTGCACACAAGCGGCATAGGCGCACCCTTCTGCTGTGCACCGTTCCTCAGTCCTGCCACTCCCTAATTTTACAATCACAGCACCAAAACACACATTTTATTCCCCATTCCCCCACAAGAACACATTAAAAAGAAAAGGCATCCCCTTCTTACTTCAAGATTGTGTCCCTTTGCACCATCAAGAGGCAGAAATCCATCAGGTGGCACCTTGCCCATCACTTGACCTTCAATGCATTGGGGGGAAAGCTCATCCGGTTCAATTTCAGCCTGCTACGCCATTTGTAATAACTTAGACCTGTTTCACGCCTCCAAAAAGCCCTTAAGAAACTTGGGGAGGGGGTGTCAGTGTGTCGCATGCATTAAGCGACACCTTTCTCCCTTCCTGTTCAGGTTCCCTCTTCAAAAACCACCTTTTTTCACAACAATTATCCCCATAATCCTCGTTCCCAAAGTGCAAAGTATGTGTGGTGACATTCCTGCCTGGGGGGAAGGGGAGACATAGTTGGCAGTGGATCTTAAGTTGGAGCTCTTAGGTCACTCAGTCTGAACTAAATTTCAGGGCTGCCATGAGGTTAATAAACGTGTGCAGTCGCATAGCACATATTTTACCAAGAACTCCTTGGAGGAAAGAATAGGATATCATCATCACCACCAGCACCATCCTTTTAAAGGTAAAGGGACCCCTGACCATTAGGTCCAGTCATGACCGACTCTGGGGTTGTGGCGCTCATCTCGCTTTATTGGCCAAGGGAGCCGGCATACAGCTTCCGGGTCATGTGGCCAGCATGACTAAGCCGCTTCAGGTGAAACCAGAGCAGCACACGAAAACGCCGTTTACCTTCCCGCCGGAGTGGTACCTATTTATCTACTTGCACTTGATATGCTTTTGAACTGCTAGGTTGGCAGGAGCTGGGACCGAGCAACGGGAGCTCACCCCGTCGCGGGTATTCGAACTGCCAACCTTCTGATCGGCAAGCCCTAGGCTCTGTGGTTTAACCCATAGCGCCACCTGCGTCCCATCTACTCCCATCCAAATTTAATATTCATACTTTTCCCCACTATCTGTAGGCTCCATGGGACAGAGACCTATTTGGTTTTATCAAAAATCTCTTTATAAATACTTGTAACATCACTGTATAAATATTCTCAATTGAAGAAGTAAGTTGGTCTTTAGGAGCTGAGTGCCAGCTTCTTCCTTGACTGAGGAAAGGAAGGACAATTCACCCTCTATAGCTTCTTCGGCAACCCCCCCAACCATCCTCCTTAAACTCTCCCCTTCATCAGATTAGGTAAACCAAACAAGCCTTTGCACAGACTTGCTTCTTAAAAAGAGGCGGTACCTCCTCTCACCCCGCTCCAAAGGCAGAGCGGGGAAGGGAGACGGAGAGATTGAAGCAAAGGACTTGCAACGTGGAGAAGGGGGAAAAAGAAATGGGGTGTGTGTCTTGGGAGGGGGGGAATCAGACTCCGATAGTACGGAGCCTGAAAAAAATTCAGCCAGGAGTTTCCCCACGTCTTACGTCCCTCAGATTTCTAACACACACACACACACTCCAAAAACATCTCTCGTAATGTCACCTTATATCGAACCAGAATAGCGTGCAATATTCAGTATACTAGTACAATCATTTGCATAGGTAGGTAGCCCCTCCCCCTGCAAAAAGACATTTAAAATAATACCAAGATCAACTGGTTCCCCACAACCCCTCCCCCGCCGAAAACTTTTTTTTTCCAGCTAGACGGTTAACACCTCCCCCTAAAAAAATCTCAAGTAGAATTCACATTATATCATACTTTGCAGTAGCCAGAATGATGTGAAATACTCAGTTAATCTAGCTTACTGTTATTTCCATGGGGAGGCAGTCTCCCCTGCACAAAAAGCAAAATCAGCCCCCACCACGCCTAAAAATGCATGGGGGGAGGGAATGACTCGAAGTTGTATCCAACCAAGTTCTCCTCGGAATAGACCCAGTGAAATAAATGAACCTAAGTTAGCCATGCCCACCAATTTCAAGGGGGTCTACTTCGAGTAAGGGGAGCATCAGTGACAACCCTCAAACTGTGTTGCGTCCAAGGTTAGTCGCGGTCAGAACAGACCCGCTGAAATAAAGAAAACGACTAATTCAGGCACATTCACTTCAACGGGGTCTACTCTGAGCAGGGGTGCCTGCCAACTTGAATAAAATGGGGGGCAGGTAAGCTCAACCCCGCATAATCGATCACATGATACGGTGCACAGACACAAAATTTGAATAGCAATGCCCATCAACTTTAGTGGGGACTCATATATTTTACTGGGGAAGTCAAAGACCCCTCGGCCCCTAGGAGTTGGCTCCTATGAGTCTGAGGAGAACTCGGCTGGAGCTGATCCTTCGTTTTGGGGGTTTTATTCCCCCTCCCCATCGCCAAGCTACACGGCGGATGTATCCAAGTTTAGCCTTACTCTGAGTGAATCCAGTGAAAAACGAGAGGCACGGTTCCCATAGCCGTGCCAATATGTCTACTCGGAGGAGGTCTAGCACTGGATGCGACAAGAAAGTAATAATAATAATAAGCAATTCAGACTTCCTGGGGTTGTTGTTTTGCAGCCGACAACATGCTCGGCCGGCCAGCGCCGAGAACCAAGACGCCTCACCTGCGATGAACTGCCGCCTGCTGTCGTCCAGGTGTGCCGAGATCACGTCCCCCATGGCGGAGAAGGAGAGATCGAGACGCAAGGAGAGGACGAAGAGGATAAGGAAGCAGCAGCGGTTGGAGAAAAGCCAAGCCCCAGCTAAAGGCGACGAGGAGAGGAAAACGAAGACGTGCCCCGCCAGGAAACCCACTCCATGAGCAAGCGAGGAATAGGCGGACGCGGTTTGGTCCCAGCTGGCCTTGCCTCGCGCCCAACTCGCCTACAACTCCCAGGCTCTCCCTTCCCCGGGACACGCCTTTTGCCTTCAACACCGCCCCCTTTCTTCTCCGCCTCTTGCTTATTATTTCTTGCGCTCCCTTGCAGACAGGCCGGCGGCGAGAGAAGAAAGAATTGTACGTGCGTGCGTGTAAGAGGTGTGGTTGTCTTGATTTCTCTTTTTTTGTTTAATAAAAATAAATAAAATTTAAAAGCTGTTTCCGGTGTGCCACTCCTATTATTATTATTTAACTTTTATTTAAAAACTTTCTGCACTGTGCCACAGCCACTATTTAATTCCGCCACTATTCTTAAACCGCAGTGTGGCTATCGGACGAACGGCACTGTGCAAATTTATTAAACCAAAATTGCATACAGTACAGTCAAAGCACATCGGGCGAAATGGCGAGTGGGATTGCGAAAGAGCCCCCCCCCCCGACGTCAGCCCCCATTCTGCCCTCCCGTTTTAATTTTTAACAACTTTTTTTGCCAAGCACATAAAGCTGAATGTGCACAAGTTAAATGTGTGTTGGCTGCAGTCTTACTGTATCAGCAATTAAATTTGATTTTAAAACTACCTGCACTCTGCCACTGTTTAGTATTATTAATACTGTATTTAATTTTTAGTTATATAATTAGTTCAACTCACTGCATGATCCTTTTAGAGGTTGCTTAAAACTGGACAGCTGTTGCCAGTCAGTGTTGGCAGTATTGAGCTGGATAGATCAAAGTTATGGCCAGTAAGACAAACTTACTATGTTCCCTATAAGGAAAGGTTATTGTGTTTGGGGCTTTTTAGTTTAGAGAAAAAGGAGAGCAAGATGGGGCATGATAGGGTTGTATAATAAAATTATGCACAGTGCAGAGAAAGTTGATAGGGAGACCTCTTTCTGCTGTCTAACACTAGAACTTGTGGACATCCAGTGAAACAACATTGGGAGATTGAGGACCGATGAAAGAAAGCATTTTACACAGTGGGAACTCACTTCCACAAGAGGCTGCCATGGCCATCGACTTGAACAGCTTTAAAAGAGCATGTTCACTCAGAAGAAAGTCTCTTTGAGGGCAGTAGCATTTACTTCCAGTGTGGTGCTGTGGGTTAAACCACAGAACCTAGGACTTGCTGATCAGAAGGTTGGCGGTTCGAATCCCTGCGACGGAGTGAGCTCCCGTTGCTCAGTCCCTGCTCCTGCCAACCTAGCAGTTTGAAAGCATGTCAAGTGCAAGTAGATAAATAGGTACTGCTCCAGCGGGAAGGTAAACGGCGTTCCGTGCACTGCTCTGGTTCGCCAGAAGCGGCTTAGTCATGCTGGCCACATGACCCGGGAGTTGTACGTCGGCTCCCTCGGCCAATAAAGTGAGATGAGCGCTGCAACCCCAGAGTCGGGCATGATTGGACCTAATGGTCAGGGGTCCCTTTACCTTTACGCTTCCCCACCTGATCCTAGGCATGTCTACTTGCAAGTATGTTCCCCTGAGATTGATGGGACTCCCAAGTAAGCACGCATAGGATTGTTGCTTAACAGAAGCACATCCTACTTAGCTGAATGTGACTCACTCTGGAAAGCATGCCTAGAGTTGCAGCCTCAAGGCTGTAGCCAATGTTAGCCCTACTCAGAGTAGACCCAATGAAACTGGTGGGTCTGTTGATTTCAGTAGAACTTAGGTGGATACCACACGTGGTTTTTCTACAGCAAACATCCGGATATGTAACCTGGCAAAAGATTGGGTTGGGGTGGGTTGCGATCCTGCATACATTTCCTTGGAAGTGAGTCCCATTGGATACCATGGGACATCTAAACAGCCACTTGCAGGATAGGCCTTTTTGGGTAAAATCCCATTCTCATTTGCTTAGGAGGAAGTGAGCACAAGAGGGCCTTGCTTCCCAGTAAACATACAGAGGGCCGGGCTGCCACAGAATTAAGATTAGTCTTGTTTGACAATGTGCTGGCTTATACCACAATAAATCTGTCAGTCTTTAAGATGCCACAGCCTCTCTGTTGGGTTTACAGCAATCTGGACATGTCAATAAAAAAATTAAAAGGAGCTATGTCAACACGTGGCATGTGATCTGCAATGTGACAGTTTCAGTTTCCTTCCTTCCTTCTCATTAATGCAGGCTTCACTTTAGTTCTCTAGATTTCCACATTAGTTTGTGATTTTTAAAAGGTGTTTTTTTTAAAAAAAAGTCCTGCAAATTCATCAATATTTTAAGATGGATTTTTTCCCCAAATACACACATTTTTGTATGCAATTCTGCCCAATATTTTTTGCAAAGCAATTTCCCCTTATATGATACATTTTTGTATGTCCTTTTCACCAATACAGTACATGCACTTCTATGTAGGCTTCACACAAATTTGGGAGGAGGGGGGAGAGCAGGTTGTACACATTGCTTGACTGGAGAACAGCATTACAAAAATTCAGAAAAGTTCAACTGCTGAAGCATATTCATAATTTGATCTGCATATTGTATTGGAAAGCGTGAACTGTGGAAGGTTGCCTTTCATTGTACAGTGGTGCCTCGCAAGACGAAAAGAATCCGTTCTGTGATTCTCTTCGTCTAGCGGTTTTTTTGTCTTGCAAAGCAAGCCCATTGACGGATTAGCGCTATTAGCCCTATTAGAGGCTTTTAGCAGCTTATCTGCTGATCGGATCAGCTGATAAGCGGATTAGCGGCTTAGAAAAGGGGGGGGGAACCAGCAGGAACTCGCAAGACATTGTCGTCTTGCGAAGCAAGCCCATAGGAAATTCGTTTTGCGAAGCACCTCCAAAACGGAAAACCCTTTCGTCTAGCGAGTTTTCCGTCTTGCGAGGCATTCGTCTTGCGGGGCACCACTGTACACTGAATCAGATGCAGAAGTGGATCTACTATGAAACTAATGAAGTTTACTGGTAAGCCTCAGGGCCCCTAATCCCGGAGGAGCCCCAGAACCACATTGCTTAAATGTTTTAGGTTTAGTAGACCCAATTTGAGTTGCATGACTCAAATTCTTTGATTTTGTTGTTGTATATATTTCAATCAGCCCAAAGTTTGAGAGTCAGTATCACAGATGTTGTAAAAGGTTGTTGCAAACAAACCTGTTGAAGAAGATAACAGTGGCTCCCCAGCCCTTGTTGCTGATTGTAAAGGGGCTCCCATAACAGTTCAAGCTCCAGGGCCCCCAAAATGTAGGTCTTCCACTGATCAGACTTTTCTCCCATCCCAAATGCCAATACGTTTCTTGGTGGTGTGTAGACTGTGCTCCTAGGAAGGAATCGAAGTGCATCTTGTCCATCATCTCAACAACACAACACTAAGTAGGGCAAAGAATGGTTACCCTTTGTAATTTGATGGTATTTCAAGTACCACCAGCCTTGTTGTTTCCCCCGCATTGTAAGTAATTTCACCCAGGAAGCCCTCTGTAATTATCCCTATGTTGGGATTCTAGGAGGGAGGGGATGGCATTGAGAAATGATGGATAACCTCTAGCCTACTGGGTGTTCACAGCCATGGCAAATGTAATCATCTTGATTAAAAGATTGTGCTTATGAGAATTGATCCTATGTGCATTTCATCAGACATGAGTTCCATCAGTCAAAGCATTTTCACAAACAATCAGAAGAAGAAGAGGAGCTCTGCAGAATCTGGCCAATGGATCATTTAGTCAAATATGCTGTTCTCATGGAGAGCAGTTGCCTACAGTTTCTGGGTCTATTAAGGCTTCAATTGGGAATTAAAGAAACTCAGGAAGATGGGAGGTTAGAGCTAAATGAACTTTGGTGAACTGGGCGCAAAAGCAAGGATCTCAGAGTCTTGAACCTTCCCCTTGACCAACAAAGGTAGAATTATGTAAATATGATAACATAATATATACACATTGACTTGATTTGTATAATGCATACAGGTCACAGAAATTGGGATAATATAAACCTTGTTGACAGCAGCAGGATATGACCCTTTCCTTCTCCTTCCTTCAGCAGGGTTTCCAGGGTGATTAGGAACAGAGGAGGCTGCCGTATACTGAGTCAGACCCATTGTTCTAGCTAGCTCAGTATTGCTTGCACAGACTGGCAGCAGCTCTCCAGAGTTTCAGGCAGGATTTCAGCCCCAAATGAAGATGCTGGGGATCAAACCTTGGATCTTCTGCATGTCAGACATTTGCTCTACCACTGAGTGACGGGCAAGGGTGGCCCATTCCATTTCAGTGCCTGAGGTGAAATGGGAAGATGCTGTCCCTCTGCTGTCATAGCCTCACTTACTGGGGTTGTGTGGTGGTTTTTGGCTTCTAGCAAGATCTCACAGGGCTGTTGTAAGAAGCTGCCACCATTGCTGCTTCTTTGTGCTTCTCAGGCAGTGGTGGGGTGCCTACAGCATTGCCAGAGAAGTGAAAAGAAGTAGCTGCAACTTCTGGCAAGATCTTGCTGGAACCTGGAACATGCTTCAAATTGCTTGGTTAAAAGGCTGCTCCTTGCTACAGTACAGTGGTGCCTCGCAAGACAAAAAGAATCCGTTCTGTGATTCTCTTCGTCTAGCGGTTTTTTCGTCTTGCGAAGGAAGCCCATTGACGGATTAGCGGATTAGCGCTATTAGCGGCTTTTAGCGGCTTATCTGCTGATCGGATCAGCTGATAAGCGCTTAGCGGCTTAGAAAAAGGGGGGGGGGAACCAGCAGGAACTCGCAAGACATTGTCGTCTTGCGAAGCAAGCCCATAGGAAATTCATTTTGCGAAGCACCTCCAAAACGGAAAACTCTTTCGTCTAGTGAGTTTTCCGTCTTGCCAGGCATTCGTCTTGCGGGGCGCCACTGTACTTCTGTACCAACAATGTTTTCATAGAATCATATAATAATATAAATATGGAGTTGGAAGGGACCTTAAGGGTCATCTAGTACAACCACCTGCAACACGGGAATCACAGCTAAAGAATCATTGACAGATGGCCATCCAACATTTGTTTAGAAACCTTCAATGACTGAGAGCCCTCCACCTTCCAGCGGTGTCTGTTTTGCCCGATACCTCTGTTTGCTTAAGTGAGCCTTGACAGCTGGTGGCTATTAGCTTTGGACACACTCCAAATGCTTGAGTATTGGTGGCTGGAATGTAGTCAGCAATGGGGACAATCAATCAATTTGTGAGCACTTGGGGGGAAAATGCTGTGATTACTAAGACCCAGCATAGGTTTCTCAAAAACAAGTAATGCCAGACAAATCTCTATTTTTTTCCTTTTCTTTTAGAGTTACAAGCTTAGTGGATCAGGGAAATGCTGTGGATGTAGTATGTCTTGATTTCAATAAGACTTTTGACAAAGCCCCCATGATATTCTTGCAAAAAAGCTGATAAAATTTTGGCTGGTAAAACTCAGGTGGATTTATAGCCGGTTCACTGACCAAAAGGGTGCTCACTAATGATTCTTTGTCATCCTGGAAAAATGTTACAAATAAGCTTAGCTATAGAGTTCTATCTTGGGACCGGAGTTGTTCAACCTTTTTATAAATGACTTGGCTGAAGGTATTGAGGGGATGCTCATCAAATCTGCAGAGGACACCAAACTGGGAGGGGTAGCTAATACTGCAGAAGACAGAATCAGGATCAATACGACTTTAACAGACTGGAGAACTGGGCCAAAAATTACAAAATGAATTTAAATAGGAATAAATGTCAGGTTCTAAGACGGGGGACACCTGGATTGCCAGTAGTACATGTGAAAAGGATCTACGAGTCTTAGTAGATCACATGCTCAGCATGAGTCAGCAATGTGATGCAGCAGCCCAAACAGCTAAGGCTATTTTAGGATGCATCAACAGAAGTATAGTGTTCAGATCAAGGGAAGTAATAAACCACAGAGCCTACGGCTTGCCGATCGGAAGGTCAGCAGTTCGAATCCCCGCAATGGGGTGAGCTCCCGTTGCTTGGTCCCAGCTCCTGCCCACCTAGCAGTTTGAAAGCACGTCAAAGTGCAAGTAGATAAATAGGTACCACTCCGACGGGAAGGTAAACGGCATTTCCATGCGCTGCTCTGGTTCTCCAGAAGCAGCTTAGTCATGCTGGCCACATGACCTGGAAGCTGTCTACGGACAAACGCCAGCTCCCTCGGCCTATAGAGCGAGATGAGCGCCACAATCCCAGAGTCGTCCGCGACTGGACCTAATGGTCAGGGGTCCCTTTACCTTTACCTATTCCACATCTGGAGTACTATGCCCAGTTCTCTGCATCTCAATTTATGAAAGATATTGACAGGCTGGAATGCATGCGGAGGAGGGCAACCAAGATGATCAAGGGTATGTTTAGCCTGGAAAACAGCAGTCTGAGAGAAGAGATGATAGCCATCTTTCAATATCTATAGGGCTGTCACATGGGAGATAGAGTAAACTTGTTTTCTCCTGCTCTGGAGAATGGCTTCAAGTCAAACATCAGGAAGAACTTTCTGGTGGTGATATTCAACATTGGAACCGTCTCCCTCTGGAAGCTGTGGACTCTCCTTCTTTGGAGGTTTTTAAGCTGAGTTTGGGTGGCCATCTACCACGGATGCTTTAGCTGAGATTCCCACATTGCAGGCGGGTGGATTAGGGTCCCTTAAATCTCTACATCTCTATAGTTCTATCATGTATCTTTCCTTGCGACTTAAGTACAGGGTCACTGGCAGGGGAGGTAGGTACTATGTTGCTTTAACGACTAGTGTTGTTGTCCGGCTGGATACTTTCCTGACCCCTCCCTTCCCACTCAACTTGTAAGTTTATAAATAAAAATGTGTTCCCAAAGCACCATAAACGCTTCGTTTCTCACAAGGAAAAGGACTGTGTCACAGTGCCCCAGCAATTCCCTTCCCCATTTGTAGAAGCCAGGAGGCTGGAACAACATGCCATCAAATCCCGTCTTTTGGAGTCAGCATTTATTTACAGATCCTCATTTGTCTGAGGTGGGCGGGAAATGTTCTTGCATTTGAGAAGTAAAGGCCATCTTACAAATGGCAAAACCTCCCCAGTGGAACAATTCTATACCCCCCCCCAAAGCACCTCCCCATTACTTCCTGGCACCCAGGCTGTGTAGAATTCCTACAGCTGCAATTTTCTTGTTGCTGAGTGCGTCAGGAGCAAGCTTTGCTCCAAGTTCATGGGCAAGGGGAAGGGCTCAGTGGTATAGCATCTGCTTAGCATGCAGAAAGTCCCCTTCTCCCCAGGCCATACCCATCACTGGCCTGGCCTCACACTATCCTTGTTTCTGCCAGACTGGCAAGCACCCTTGAACTCTCATTGTGCCTCTTGCTTGCCTGGATGGAAGACAGAGAGGTGTTTGTAGGAACTTGCCTGTTGTAAAAGGATTGACTTTCACATTCATTGCTACACTCACTTTTGCCACTTTCCCCAACTTCCATGGATATGTGGACCTTGGAATGTTGCTCAGAAGGGAGTGTGGCCCTCTGGGTGATAAGGGCCCCTGCCTCTCCTACCACCACCACTGTGTGCAGCAGCTGCTTCTTGGAACCAAATCTCCCCACCCTGCACTTCTGCCTTCGCCGCAGCCACGATTGCAAGAGTTCCCTTGCCCAAGTCGTTCTCATAAACCCAGTTGTGCAGGCTTCCTCCTGCCCTAATCTCCAGGTGTGTCCTGCAGAGACAGGATCCAGAAACAGGGGAAGGTGTGGGAACTTCAACCTAAGCGAAGAAGTGGGGAGGAATGACTTGGGGGGCGGGGGGCGGGAGGTGGAGAGTTATTGGCCCATGGCCTGTGCTCTCCCTCCCTCCCTCTCTTTGTGTAAACACACCTCTTCCAGCACCTACTTTGCAAAAGGAACATGGCTGAGGCGTCTCCTGTCTGAGCCCTCCTCCTGTTGGCCTAGTGGGTAGGTGCCAAATGAATGCAGAAGTGGAAAAACTGAATCGAGGTGTTTGCTTTGCAGGAAAAAGTGAGGGAGGGGGGCAATGCTCTCGTGTGCTGGCTTCTTTCTTTCCTCCCACCCCAAAGCCGTTTCTTAAAGATTCCCATTTAAGTTGGGCACCAGAGCGTAGGCTGAGCAGACCTGTGCAAACAGAGGTACATAGTTTGAGACTTCCTGGCCAGCTTTAAAACTGAAAATGAGCTGAACAGAAATCCTGAGCAAATCTACCAGGACACTCTCCTCCCTTCTCTGGTAGACACACAGCCCGGTCTGTAAACCTGGGCAAGCACCCGCCCTAAAGATTGGAATTTCTCTCTTTTCCCAAACCATAAAGGTTTACAGAGAACAGTCAGGGAGGTGTAGCTGGTGCAAATAATCAGCAGCATTGCTTAGACTCTGGACCCTGCCAGATGTCCTTTTTATTGTGCAATTGTGATTATTTGTGCTTGTAATTTATTGATTTGTTGTTCTATCTTTATTGGTTTATTTTTGTTCTATCTCACTTTTTTCTCCAAGGAGCTCAAAGCAGTATACATGGTTCTCCTCCTCCCCATTTAATCCCAACAACCATGCATGGTAGGAAGTGCTGAGAAGGAGAGGCTGGCCCCTGGTTACCCCATGAACTTCATGGCTGAGTACGGATTAAAACCCTGGTCTCTGAGGTCCTGGTCCAATACTCTGGCCCCAATGCCAATGCTGGCTTCAGGACAGCTATAGGCAATCCCACTTTCAACAGCTTGCACCTGCAAACATTCATGTGTTGGTCATTCTGCATTGTTTCCAGTCTGTGCATGTCCCATCGCTTCATGTGGAAATCCTTCACATTTCATACCACATGTTACATTGGGGTATTTTGTCCCACCTTTAAGAACATAAGAAGAGGCAGCTGGATTAGGCCAATGCCCCATCTAGTCCAGCATCCTGTTCTTGGCCCAGTGGTCAGCCAGATGTCTATAGGAAGCCTGGTCAGGAGCGAAACAGCAGTCTCCTTACTTGCGATTCCCAAAAGCTGGTATTCAGTGGCACAACACCTCTGACAGTGGAGGGAGAACATGATAGTTGATAGTCCTGTCCTCCATGGATTTGTCTCATCCTCTTTTTAAAGCCATCTAAATTGGTGGCCATCACTACCGTCTGTGGGACAGAGTTCCATAGTTCAACTATATTCTGGGTGAAGGACTCTCTTTAATCAGTCCTGAATTTTCCAACATTCAGCTTTGTTGGATTCATTTCTTGGAAGAGTAGAAGAGCGCACCATCCAGCTGGCAATATCGTGGCAAGCATCCTTGTGGAAGCATCTCAGAACAACTAATAAAGCAGAATGCTGTGGGGACAGCCCACTACTAACACACTACCACTGCACCGGAGGCATGTAGAACATACCTGCAGGAAAAAACCACCCATATGGAGGGGCCCTTTTTGGATCTTAGGAGACTGTAATACTCACCTCAAATAAGAAGTGATCCTTAAGACCGCCCTCCCCTTTTCCCCTAGCTGATATTTCAGTCTATGCCAGAGAAGATTACTGCACCTGCACTCATTCTGTTCCAGGCTCCCAGACCTTCTCTTCTGTCCCAGTTCACTGACCAAGCTGAACGTGCCACTGCCAAGTGACAGAGGAGAGAGAAGGGAAGGAGAAATGTATCCTGCACCTCCTCTCCAAGCTGTGGTTATCCAGATGTTCTTGGACTACCAACTCCCATCAGCCTGAACCAGGATGGCCTACGTCCAGTTGGTAGAGCATTAAGTTCAGGGGGTTGGACTAGTTGTGAGTTCAGGGGGTTGGACTAGGTGACCCTAATGGTTACTTCCAACTTCACAATTCTGTGATAACATAGGGAGGCCTACAGGCCCCCCATCCCTGTTCTAGATGGGGGGCATGCAGAGAAAGCAGTCTGCCTCCCTTACCCCACCCACCTTTGAAGTGGACTGAGATTGTAGCCAAGGAGCAAAGGAGGAGAGAAACTGCGAAAACCATTCCTGGGTATGATCTTCAAGACTTTGTAAATGCAGTGTTTTCCCCTGCCTGAGCTGCCTAGGTGAGAGAGAGCAAGATTATGCAGCCTGCAGTGTGCCTGCAGTATGCACAAGGTATCCCATTTCCTCTGTTTTACCACTGCTTTCCTTGGCAAACACAGCAGGGAAACATTCTCAGTGATTCTGCCAGCCCTTGGCTGGGAGGCGTCCTCCTCCTGTTGAAACATGCTTCCCAGCCACTTCCGGATTGAAAAACACGTTGTAATCTGTGTAACTGTTACTGGAGGGGTTGCTGTGCTCTTTGCTTGTGTCCTGGGCTAGGAAAAGTGGTGTTGTGAGGCTACAGTTAAGAAGCACCCCTTGGGGAGTCCAGGCAAGGTTTTGGTGAGAAGGTGTGTAGCCTGATGGCTAGACTGAAATCTTCCAATCCGTTTTGAGAGGAAAGCAACTCTGCCCAAAAAATGAACTAGGACTGGGATGAACTTTGCAAGAGGTGAGCGGCAAGGTTGGGACCATTTGGGTGGTTTGGGACCATTTGGGTGCGAACTGCAGGATCAAACCAGAGCATCTTGCAAGACTTCCTCTGCAAAGCCTTTCTCTTGGATTTGTGTTGCGTCCTCCCTCCCTCCCATATATCCCTATCAGAGTGGCACATATGGTTTCTTTATCCCTTCCCTTTGTTGTCACAACAACCCTATGAGGTAGCCTAGGCCAAGAGACAATAATGGCACATAAATAACTAGCACATCACACCAACTCTTCAAAGGGATAAAGGCCTTCAGCACAGCAGTGAAAAGAATGCACCTAATCTACTCTCCCAACAGCCTAGCAAGCATGGCGAATGGCCAGGGATGATGGGAGTTGAAATTCAGCAACATCTGTTAAGATCAAAGGTTCTCTACTTCTCTTCCTCTCCTCTCTCATTGTCAGCTAGTATCTTCAAGACCAAAGTCATAACCCTCCTCCTCTGACAATAAATGCCTTCCTTCTTATCTCAAAGGGCTCTCCTATCTGAGGTTTAGGACTGCCATGAGTCATTGCTCCTCTTAGAAAGCTCACCAAATTTAGCAATTTAACCCTTTTCCTAGCAAGGCTTTTTTTGAACATAAAAGAAAACAACTGTCCATTTCTACCTATGAAAAATTAAACATTTCCAACTTAGTTTCTATTTGGAAGCATTGTTATGAGGACCGGGGACGAGGGAGAGAGAAAATTCTATTTCCCCCCAGCTAGAAACCCGTTTATTAATAACCCATAAAAACAAGCATATTGATAGGAAGCAGTACAGATCCAATCCGAATGACTCCTCCCTCCCTGCATCTTCTCTTCTCCAAACATAATTTCCCCCTTCTTAGAAAGGAGCTTCAGTGACTCTGTGATGCTCTCTAGTGGCTACAAATTAAGTTACTGACAAAATGAACAAACTTTTTTGGTATCTCGTGGAACATGAGGCATTTTGCATCATTAGTGTTCCGGATTCCTCTGGAATTTGTATTAAACAAGGTTGGGCATAGGACCTGAAACAGAGGTCCTTCCTTGTTTATGGAAGACAGTTCTTTATTTGAAGGCATTCTCTTGTTTCAAAAATCCAGATCTACCTGTTCATATAACAAAATTTGAATGCCCCTCGATTGTAATAAAACTGATCACTATATAATGCATTTCTATTTAAATGACGGTCATTATTCCTAAATTGGCATCTATCCACATATATCAGCAAGTGCAAATTTAGTTCACTCTCTTTGTTTTGTTTTGCGATGCACCCAGGGGCGTAGGAAGGGGGGTGCGTGGGGTGCAGGCCACCCTGGGTGTCATCCTTGAGGGAGGTGACAAAATGGCACACCACGGGGGGGGGGGTGGCACTTACTGCAGGGCCTGGCCTGCAGTGCGCCCGAGCCACGTGTCTCTCCTAGGAGTGACACAGTGGCTTGGGCTCTGCACTGCTCAAAACAGCAGCATGGGGCTTGTGTCTGCTAGGCGGACTACGTGGGCAGCTTGCCACGGCGCCCCCCTGGGCAGCTCGCCCCACCCCTGCTGCTCCAGGTGCTGGAGCAGCTAGCTATGCCCCTGGATACATCCCCTTTGTGATGTGCATCATAACTGCTTGATCTCCGGCATTTGCCTGTTGATGTTCACAACGCACAGTAGCACATAGTCAGATGTTAACATTTCATTCCTCTCCAAAATGAGGGGGGGAGAAACACTTGAATGCTTTAGCTTTACAAGGACAAAATGAGGCAGTGGTGGACCAGTTTTTGCAATTGTGTCTTTTCACACAGAGAGGAAAACATGCCTCAGGTTTTGCAGTCCTTGAAATAAAATAAAACCCCAAACCAAGTTCTGGAATCCTGCACTTTTCAAGTTGTTTTAAACCAAGAAAGGCAAACCTCCAGCTGGTCTGATGTGGCCCACCAGGCCTCTCCCTAGGCCAGGGAACCTGAGGCACAGGGGACAAATGTGGCCCTCTAGACCTCTCTATCTGGCCCTCAGGCATCTCCCTAGGACATGCCCCTCACCAGCCCTGTTTGGTACCCTCCTTGGGTCCTTTTTGCCTGTCTGAAATGCGTCCTTGAACTCTGATAATGTCTCTTGCTTGTCTGGATGGGAGATAGAGATGAGTGTGCGAGTGCATGTAGAAACTAACCTACTGTACTGAATTCAAACACTGAGGGCAAAGGAAAACAGGTCAGCTGACATTACTGTGAATGACCGGTGTGAAGTTCTACCCCATTCCCATCAGAGTTTGCCTTCAGGCTGTGGGAGATATGTGGAACTGGCCCGTGGGTTGGATCAAGTTCCTTCCCTCTAATTTAACATGCTAAGTGTTATGCCTCTCAGAATAGAACACTGCAGATTCATGGGAACAGAGGGATACAGGGTATACAAAACAACAGCAAAGTCACCTTGGACTGACCCTATGAAAGGGACCACAGGTTATTTGTGCAATTCAGGACTTCAAAATAGGACTAATGCTGATTGCATTTAGCTCCACTAAGCTGCATTAATTTACTGGCTGAATTTTACAAATGTAATTAAGGGTTAATATGTTTCTAAAGGCACAACAACTTTAATAGGTACAGACCAGGTTGAAAATCAACAGGTTCAATTTTTCCCCATCACTGCACACTGGAGGAAAGAAATTGCACCAGGATTCTGTGATTGTTAAATATAAAGACTGTAAAAAGAGTACGCAGCCTCCCTCAAGGTCATAGCTGTCAACTTTCCCCTTTTTTAAAGGGAAATTCCCTTATTCCGAATAGGATTCCTCGCGAGAAAAGGGAAAAGTTGACAGCTATGCTCAAGGTAACTCAATAACATCTCCACTGGGACTTAAATTAACACCTTTTTACATATAGAAATGAGTTGTAAAACAATATCCTTCAGAAGGAATGCAACTTTAGACAAAGAACTCATAAATAGGAACAGTAGCTTTTAAGGGCGACCTTGTTCTGTACAAGATTTTCTCTATTTTCTCTGAAGTTTTACTTCCACAAGAGGAAAGATGCATTCATTTGTTCAAAGTCAATCTTAGCTGAAGCAAACAGGCCCAACCGTGAACCCGAACTGATGAGAGACGTCCCCATTGTGAAACACAGCTAGGTCACGCACAGGCAAAAGGGTAAGGTCCTCCGTAGAGAAATGGTAGATGGTGTCAATGATAGAAGATTCATTGTCCAGCTGAAATATGCAAGGCAGAATTATTAGGCAAGAGCCAAATCTTTCATTTTGCAACACAAAACCTTCACACATGCAACTTGCTAGACTATATTGTTTTGAAGATAGGCTGAGAAATGTGTGTGAATAATTTCCCATCGTGCTGGCAGGTCAGATCTGTATCTGCCCTACCTGTTGCAACATAACTTTGACAGGTGGGCGTGGCTACTGTAAGGGGAATCAGCCAATTCCCCTTACTCAGACTGCATTAAGGATATTGTTGGAAGAATCAGCTTAATCAAATCATATTAGGAATTTGTTAAGAATGTTTATGCAGGCCAAACCTAGCCTTGAGTGAGTCTGATAGAGAGCAGGCACCCTGTTCTTCTTGCTGAATCTGGCACCCAGCTCAGATAATGCAGGCATGCTTTTCCTCTGAGAAGGTGGTCTCATTTTTATGCATGCATAAAGCTAAGTTGAGGGGATGCCTCTATCTAATTTATTGGCCTGTGGACTCCACTTCTGTTGCTTCTTCCAAGCAGCCGCTTTTCTGTTTAACCAAGTAAAGGACCTAGTGTCCTCTTTATTGACTTTCCCCTTATGCATGAGGAGAAATTACTCATACTTTAGGGTGGACATATAGATGGTGCTTTTCACCCCTGTTCCACTCCATTAAAATTGTAGGGAAGGGGGTGTAGCTCAGTGGCAGGACAACTATCTTGCATGCAGAAGGTCCCAGGCTCAACCCTTGGCATCTCAAGGCATGCCTGGGAGAGACTGAAACCCTGGAGATTTGCTGTCAGTCAGTGTAGACAATATTGTGCAAGAAGGGAAGAATGGTTTGACTCAGAGGCAGCTTCCTATGTCAGTCATGCATTTCCTTCCACTTACTGTGCATCCTTCAAGGACAGCCACATAACTTTGCTCTTGGGAGTCGGTAAGGAACTTGATTTCTTTTTCCAGCTGCAGCTTGCCCCCATCTGGATGGGGTCTGCAGGAATACGACACCTTCTGGGTGGCCAGGCTGCTGTGAAGCTTCAGGAAACGGAGCTGGACAGTGGTTGTATCCTGGTACTCCAGCTGCAGCAACCAAGAGAGGACAGAGGGTTAAGAGTTGGCCAAAGCTGGTCAAGCTTGTAGGGCTGAACACGATCTTTTGTGTGTGTGTGTGTGTGTGTGTCTGTCTGTGTGTGTGTGTGTGTTGAGGAGTGGGGGAATATCATCACACCTCATGTAGAAAGCTAGCACGTCAGGAGAGAAGGATTCCAACCAAACACATCATTTCTTTCTACTTGCTTTGGTCTCCTGCCATTTAGGACTGCATTTTAAAATGCAGGTAGAGGGATTGTATGTGCAATTGCTCTATTTCACAACTATCTCCATGCACCTGGAACACTAGGATGTCAGGGGAAGGGTAAAACTCATTTCTGCTCAATAAATTCAAATTCACCAGGTCACTTAGGCAAGCCCCATGCCCCACTTTGTTGAAGTACAGCTCCCATAATTACTGGTCATTGCCCATGCTTGCTGAGGCTGATGGGAGTGGTACTTCAGCACTCTCTGCAGGGCCAGAGGTTTCCTACACCTGATGCAGAGGATTGCATGTATTAATAGGCAAGTCAGGCACCAAGTTATGATGACTAAGTAGGGATGGAGAAGGCATTTGGTTCTGTCTGCATTAGAACTACCTAATTCACAGTTCTTGAATGAATAGGTAAAGATAAAGGGACCCAGTGGCATAGCGTGGGTTGTCAGCACCCGGGGCAAGGCAAGTAATTTGCGCCCCCTAACCCGTGGATTTGCGCCCCCTAACCCGTGGATTTGCGCCCCCTAACCCTAACCCCCAGATGTTGCGCCCGGTGCGGCCGGCCCCCCCTGCACCCCCCACACTACGCCACTGAAGGGACCCCTGACTATTAGATCCAGTTATGACCGACTCTAGGGTTGCGGCACTCATCTCGCTTTATTGGCTGAGGGAGCCGGCGTACAGCTTCCAGGTCATGTGGCCAGCATGACTAAGCCGCTTCTGGCGACCAGAGCAGTGCACGGAAACGCTGTTTACCTTCCCGCTGGAGCGGTACCTATTTATCTACTTGCACTTTGATGTGCTTTCGAACTGCTAGGTTGGCAGGAGCTGGGACCGAGCAACAGGAGCTCACTCCATCGCAGGGATTTGAACCGCTGGCCTTCTGATCAGCAAGTCCCAGGCTCTGTGGTTTAACCCACAGCGCCACCCGCGTCCCATCTTGAATGAATACACAAACCAAAATACAGCTATCCTTTGAAATTTTTGCTTCTCTGAATTTTGCAATGCAGTTCTCTGAGCAAACATCATGTAGAAAAAAATGCACATATTAGAGAACGGTGTGCATAAAAATGTATTACAATTAGAGGAAAAATTATTGCATAGGAGTGTGTATTAGCCAAAACTGCAGCCAGAAACGTGCCTGTTACGAGACATTTGTACCAAAAATGCCGATGAGCTTTCCGGAGGGAAAATTTTGTGATGGAATCTTCAGTGTTGCTTACAGAGAAGCTTACCATGAAACCACCAGGCAGGGAACTGAACCACTGGAAGGTGTTTTCCAAAGCATATGCCCTCAACCAGGCTTTGATGGGGACCTGATGGTTTAAAAACACACAGAGAGAGAGTTCATCAAAGATCACAGATTTTTACAGTGATTAGAAACTGCTGTTGGGCACAGAGCAGTAACTCAGAGCAAGGCTTTTAGGGTGGCTGCCCCTGATTTGTGGGAACAGCATCCCTGTTGAGATATGAGCTGAACATGCATCTCTTTATCCTGGCCTTTGACATTGTGTGTGTGTGTGTGTGTGTGTTGTTGTTTAGTCGTTTAATCATGTCCGCCATGGACCAGAGCAGCCAGGCACTCCTGTCTTCCACTGCCTCCCGCAGTTTGGTCAGACTCATGTTTGTAACTTCGAGAACACTGTCCAACCATCTCGCCCTCTGTCGTCCCCTTCTCCTTGTGCCCTCCATCTTTCCCAACATCAGGGTCTTTCCCAGGGAGTCTCCTCTTCTCATGAGGTGGCCAAAGTATGGACACACCCTATTATTGTGATGATAGTTTGTTTTAAACCGCTTTTGATATTGTATTTTTAAATTGCTGCAACCTGCCCTAGGACTTTATGGTGAAGGGTTGGTAAGAAATTGTAATCATAGAATCACAGAAATGTAGAGTTGGAAGGGATCCTGAGGATCATCTAATCTGCAGGGAAGAGTATTTTGATATTATTCTTTAAACACACACACAACACAGCCAGCTAAGAAGCACTTTGCAATTAATTGCACAGCAGCACTGTGGCAATGGCACATATGATCATAGCTTTGAAGAATTGGAAGGGACCCTGATGATCATCTAGTCCAACCTGCAACCTTGGCGTTATCATCACTATCCTCTTACCAACTGAGATGATGATGATAACAACAACAATAACAATTTTAAGCTGTTTTATCGTATGTTTGCAAACCACCTTGAGATGCATGTAAGAGGTGATCATTATGTTTATTAGTAATAACGATGATGTAGTCAGTGACTTTAACCTGTTTTCAACTGCTTGTAATATTGTATTTTTTAATGGCTTGAACCTGCCCTGGGATGTTACAGTGAAGGGTGGGTTAATAATTGAAATAATAATAAGCAAAAGGATAATATGTTAGCTGTTTTTATTGCATGCATGTAAAAGGAGAATCATACATTGAATCATACATTTAATAATAATAGTTACAGTAACAGGGTGCTGGGTGCATGACTGATCTTTCACCCTGCTCAGAAACCTTAGAATTCTTACTTGGTTTTGCACAGGAGAAATACAAGTCTCTCCCCCAGCTGTGAAGTTGCAAAATGCCACCAAAGAGTCTTGCGGGCTGCCTTGGTTGGGGTCTATGTAGTAATGCCCTGAAATGAAACAAATTTCCTTTATAACTAGCCTGCTAAGAGACTAAGCAGCATCATGCTTTCATGCTGGACACAGAGGAAGCCCCCTTCTCCCCAGCCAGCATAGAGAGGCAGGTGGCAAGGATCTTAGCAGGCTGATAAAACAAATGGGCCTCCTACCAAACAGGCCTGTGGAGGAGGATACAGAGCCGAGTCAGCATTGAGAACCAAGCTGATCGGCAGAGGAGCTTGCACACTTGCCTGCATGGAATTTCTGGTAACCCAAGGCTATTAGGAAAGTTGCATTGCAAGATAATGGTAATATTTATTTTTATTTTTATTTGATTTGTTTTCTAAAGAGCAAACAACCAAACAGCAAAGCGAAGCAATTGTAAAAAGAAAAAACCCAAGCTTTAAAGGACTTCCAAATCAGGACTTCTTAGCTCTAGCTCAGGGGTCAGAAATTGTTTTCATCAGGGGGCCGGTCCACTGTCCCTCAGTCCTTGTGGGGCACCGGACTATATTTTGAAAAATATAAATACCCTGCAAGCTGGTCCTGCAGCTGCCTCCAGATCTGGAGGAGTAATGCACTCTGCATGCGCTCAGGAGCATGTCTTGGTGCTGCCTGCTCACCAGCATTGTTGATGAGCAGCAGCCACTTCATTGGCCCGTCTCCGCGGAGCTCCCAGGCGGTGTGCACCACACGCTGCAGCCTGTCATCCGAGGCCAGGTCAGCGGGCAGGTGGCACACGTGGAGTGCTGGGCAGGCAGCACACAGCTCACCCCCCAGCTGCTCCAGTGTGGCTGCCGGGTGTGCCACCACCACCAGCAGCAGCAGCGCCGAGCCGGGCGTGGGGCCAGCAGGTGTGCCAAGCTCTGGCTGAAGCCCCACGGCATGCCCATCACGATGCCCATGATGTGGCCCATACACACCCACCTCTCCATCCATGGCCGTGCCAGGTTTACCTCAGTGTGCGGGTGGTGAGGCTTTGGACTGGCTGCAGGAACTTCCTGCAGCCAATCCGAAGCCTTGCCAGCATCACGAATGTCAGTCCATGCGCAGCAAGGCCTCCGCAGCTTGTTTTCAAGGAAATGCTGCACCGGTTTAGCTTAGCTCGGGGACTGACTGAGCAGGAAGCAGGGTCTGCGGGCCGGATTTACGAGCCTGGTGGGCTGCATCTGGCCCCCAGACCGTAGTTTGCCAACCCCTGCTCTAGCTAGAGTCAGGTGAAAATGTTTGTGGGGATTTTTGGATACAAACTTACCCACTAGTCACATTTTGTTGCTCTCAATGGATACTGTTGCCATTCTACTCCCCCTCCTCCCCTCTCTCCAAATGTCCAGGATGTCAAGCCATTTGCAGGCAATTCTGGTGGAAATAGCAACTTCCTCATGGACACGCTGGGTTTCTTGCCAGTGTAGGTAGGTTAGATTCACAGAACTATAAAATTATCGAGCTGGAAGAGACCACAAGGGTCTTTAAGTCCAACTCCCTGCAATGAAGGAATCTCAACTAGATCATACATGACAGATCCAACCTCTGCTTAAAAACCTCCAAGGAAGGAAAGTCCACCAACTCCAAGCTTGCTCCATCTGATAATCCTTTATATATTTGAAGATGGCTGTCATATCTCCTCTCAGTCTCCTCTAAACACAACCAACACTCTCAGCCGTTCCTCATAAGGCTTGGTTTCCAGACCCTTGATCATCTTGGTTGCACACATTCCAGCTTGTCAATATCCTTCTTAAATTAAGACCCAGTGTGGTGCAATGGTTAGAATGTTAAGACTAGGATTTGGGAGAGCAGGGTTCGAATCTCCACTCAGCTATGAAGCCCTCTGGGTGACCTTGGGCCAGTCACAATCTCCTAGCCTAACCTACCTCACAGAGTCGGTAGGATGAAATAGGGACGATAACCATGTATACCACCTTGAGATCCTTGGAAGATAAAGGTGGTATATTAATGTAATAACTAAATAAACAAGTGGGCTGAGTGATGGATGTAATTTTGTGATGGCCTGGGACCTGGGCTCGGAGCCAGAGGAGTCTCAGTCCGCTCCGGATCCTCTGCCTCAGGTGGCATGAGAACCGAGTCTGGGGCCTGATTATGAAGAGCCCCAGTCTGCACAGGTTCCCCTGCAACAAGCACCAGCTGGGCCAAGTCGGGGGCCTCAGCCTGCCCTGGCTCCAGATGCGGGGATTACCTCGTTGCCCTCTGCTGGGCAATCACATACAGCTGCTCCACTACCAGTTGGGTCAGGAGAGGCTGAGGCGGCCCCTGGGTCTAGTAACCCACCGACATTTCCCAAGCTGCAGAGACTCAGGTCTGAGAGAAGGAGAGACCTGAGTACTCGCAGGAGGAGTGCTCGCCTTTGGGCGAAACAGGGAGGTGAGTTGCTGGGGGATCAGGACTGGCCGTTACCCCGTCAGAGATAAAAGGCTGCCAGATTCCGCCCCAGGTTGCGGGAGCAACACTGCTGTTTGCTAGAACCTGCCTGAGACCCTGTGCCTGACCTAGCCTAGTTTCCTGCCTTGGCCCTGTTGGACTGACTCTTCATGGAATCCTTGGATTAGGGACTGGACCTGGACCGCGTGGCTCTGGTTAACCCCCGGGCCCAGCACAAATTCTTACTGTTGTTGAATGATTTAGGACAGACAGACAGAAAGAAAGTACTTCATACTGTGCATAGTTAGACGATGGAACTTGCTTTCACAGGAGGCAATGATGGCCCTCAGCTTGGATGGCTCTAAAACAGGCCTACACAGAATCATGGAGGATCGGGCTACCAATGGCTACTAGCCATGATGGCTTTGCCCTGCCTCCGTGGTTGAAGGCAGTATGCCTCTGAATACTAGTAGCTGGAAATTGCAGGTGGGAAGAGTGCAGTTGTGCTTGGGTCCTGCTTGTAGGTCAACAGTTGGGGCATCTGGCTGGCCACTGTGAGGATTCTGGACTAGATGGGCCTTTGACTACAATTCAGCAGGGCTCTTCTTCAGTTCTTATGTTCCTACCATCTGGGAGATGGGGTTGTGCCAGCAGAAGCTCTTTGCAAGTGGCAGCCGGGTAGTCTCTGGTCCCATTTGGAGGATCTACCAGGAGCTTCAGTTCTCGTCCCAAGCTGTCCATGAGGCTCCACACATAGTCATAGTTCAACTTGCTTGCTGAATAAATCAGATGCTAGCAAAATAAAAGGAAATGAAGCAGAAGACAAAGTCAAGCCACTTGCAGGTGACTTTTACTGACAGGTATGGTGTCCCATAGGGACACAGGTGGCGCTGTGGGTTAAACCACAGAGCCTAGGGCTTGCTGATCAGAAGGCCGGCAGTTCGAATCCCCGCAACGGGGTGAGCTCCCGTTGCTCGGTCCCTGCTCTTCCCAACCTAGCAGTTCGAAAGCACCTCAAAGTGCAAGTAGATAAATAGGTACCGCTCCGGCGGGAAGGTAACGGCGTTTCCATGCACTGCTCTGGTTCGCCAGAAGCAGCTTAGTCATGCTGGCCACATGACCCGGAAGCTGTATGCCGGCTCCCTCGGCCAATAAAGCAAGATGAGCGCCGCAACCCCAGAGTCAGCCTTGACTGGACCTAATGGTCAGGGGTCCCTTTACCTTTACCTTATGGTGTACCATGTCAATATTAATCAAACTATGTAGAATATAATAAAGAATGGGTGTGTGTGGGTGCCCCACAATAAGCTTTGTGCCACTGCAGATCATGCATAGAGGAGATGCATGCTCTCTATCGGAGTGCAAGTTGAATCCTCCAAAAAATGTGGACCCTGTGAGTTATATCCAACTAAGTTCTACTCAAATTAATGTATGTCATGCCCATAAATTTCAATGGATCTGCTCTGCTTCAATGGCATATAACCCTATCCTTGTGAAATTTGCAGTTCTTTGAATTTTGGTGTGCAGTCCTGTGCTGAACCAAAGGTAAACTGTTCTAGAAGCTCTGCAAACACCATCTTGGTAGTCAAGATAACCCCACAATTAATTGCTAGTTGTTTTCACAATAAGCTCATATATATTTATATTCACTTGCTTCGATATAAGCTAATTGGATTGCTCTGATGCTATCCTTATTTGTGGGCTTGGGATGCTGGGCTCTGAGCCCAGAAGGGGAACTATCTGTATTTGTCATCTATGCCCTCATCTGTTCAGGTGAAATGATGGGAAGGCCTGGCCAAAGTGACGTCTGCTGCTTTGTGCAGAAAGAATGTACGCATGTTTGCTTGGGTGCAGACCAGCCATCTTCTTGCTGCGGTGTCTGTCCTGCATTTGTAAATGCTGAGAGACCTGGCAGGCTGATTTGCTGTAAGTCTAGCCCTTTCTTGAACAAAGCACTAGAACTGATCACTCTTGTGTTTTCGACATGGTATCCTGCACCAAATCACTCCCATGAGCCCTCCTTTGCGGTTCAGAGCAACTCCTCTAACTAAAACATGCACACATATATTAGGGGAAACTATCCATAAACATGCATATATTTGTAAAAATATAAAAAATGCAATAGATTAAAGTGTTTTGCAAAAATGTGTGTATTCACATTAAAATGCTAATGAACTTTCCTGAGAGCTTTTAAAAAACGATGTCAGAAAGTGGTGCAAAAATATGGCAAACAAAACTTAAGACTGGGAAAATGAGAAAGTGGAAGAAACTGACAGGGCATAACTACCTTCAAGTCTTCCCTTGAGATGTTCAGTGAAGTTCCAGGGGGTCCAGCAACACCAGGCATGCCCTATAAGTAAGAAAGAGTATCATCAATCCTGTTTTGGAAAACCGGTGCTCAGTGCTGTGGTCCTCAGGCAGCTCCTTTGGTACTCCTGGAGTTTGGGAAAAAGAGGTTCCGAAACGACATGCATTACACATGCTTCTGCATACAATATGCATGCCCTGAAACTTAACACATCCCGAGAAATGCCTGCTTGCATCTGAATGAGGAACTATCTAACTAGCACAATACACAAATACCAAATCCAGGCATGTCCCAAGTCCATTTCGGGTGCCTAATTTGGCCCGCCGGTCGGTTTAATCTGGCCTCTGTGGCAGTTTATTTCCTGGGGTAAAATCCTAAAAAAACCTTTGGGTTTGAATAATAAAAAAAGCTCAAGAACTTCAATCCTAAAAAAAAGGTCAACAACAACTTTGGTCAGCCCTTTGGTCAGCCTCCATGGCCCTTCACTTCATCAAATCTGGCTCTCTTTGAAAAAAGTTTGGACACCACTGGCATAAACTGAAACACAAACTATCCCGAGAGATTTGCACTTCTCTGAATTTTGCAGTTCAGTTCTTCAACCAAACAGTATGTAGAAAAACACATATATTAGGGGGAAATGTGACGCGTATGGAATTTTAGGGGAGGGGTAGTACCTCTGGTAGGAGACATGTCATGCTCCTTCCGGGGTAGTTTATCCACCTTTAGTCCATCCCCGCCCCCCGCACTCAGCTCTCACCTGTGGCACCTAGAAGCTGTCAGCATGCGACAGTAGCCACACCCCAGGAAATGCCTTCAACTGGCCAGCGACTAAAAATAACAATGACCATTTCTTTTCTTTTCTTTTTTAAAAAAGAATGCTTGCTGTTTTTAGTACTCATGGAGGAAATCTTGCAAGTACTTGGTTTGAAAGAAAAATACAGAAAGGGCAGCCTTAACTTACAGGCAGGCCTGGTAGACCTTTTGGTCCTGCGTCACCTTCCAAGCCTTTGAGGCCCTGGTGAAAACAAGAGAGAAGAGACAACTAAATAACCACTGAGATTTGGACAGTACTTAACACACAAGGTGGGGCAGGCAGGTTGGGAGGCTGGCTCCCTTACCTTTTGCAGTGCCCTCCATTGATTTTGGAAAGAGGGTGTGTGTATGTTTTGAGGTGGGTATTGATCTCAGGGAAGGCAAGGGCAGAAGACCAGGGAAGGCTCAGCCTGCGCTATAGGAGAACAGAGCTTGGATGTTGCTTCAGCAAGCACCAGATCGAAAGTGAGCCCTGCTGCTAGCACTATACTGCCATGTCTAGTCCTGGCCAGACATTGAGTGCTCTGAGGAAGAACCAGATACTCTACTATTTGAGGACTTGGGGGAGCAGGCAAGGGCCACTTGAATCAAATGCAGAGGATCCCCTTGTGGGGAAGAGCCTCTTGGGATTGTCAGAGGAGGAGGTGGACCTGCCCCCCAAGTCCCCAAGAGGGCTGGTGCCAAAAGCTTGGTGTGCAGGTTGAAAAGCAAACAGCACAGCTAGGACCCCTGCAGCAGCTCACTGCCTTTGAAGCTACCACTGCGGTGCAGGGAGTAAGAAACCAGAGATTTGCTGTGAAGAGCCCCTGGCTTGAGATGTCTAAAGGGATAGGCAGGCAGGATTCACATCAATGTCAGTTGTTCTTGGGTAGCTGCCAGGGCTCAAGCATCTTAAACCCAGTCTGGCAACCCTCACCCCCAACTCCTACCTGCATCAGGCAGTTGGGGCTAGGAGCCTTTGGTCATTTGGTGTTTCTACTGTTCAACTATGACCTGGGAGACCAGGGTTCAAATCTTCACTTGGGTCATAAACCTTACTGGGTGACCTTGTACCCGTCACTGCCTTTCAGCTAGATCTACCTCACAGGGTTGCTGTGAGGATAAAGTGGGAGGGGAGGTTAAACCATGTATGCAACCTTCGGTTCCTTAATATAGATGTGGGATATAAATGGGAGGAATAAGTAAACAAATAGATAAATTTTCATGACATCCTGGAGCCCATGATATGCTGGGGTGGGGTGCTACACAGTGCAAGACCATCTCAGGTACCACTGAGGGGGAGCATAAAATGGCAACTGGGGTCTGTTGATGTGGGTGTGTGTGTGTGCTCTCACTGCCTTGGGGCCCTCTCAAATCCAGAAATGAGCAAAAGCTTTGCATAAATTGTTGGAGTGCACCAGCTGATGTGCCTAATTGTGAAATCATGGAAGGTGGTGGCATTAAGGACTGCCGGTGTGCATATAAAGAGAATTGGGTACAGCAATGGCAGTGGGCATGTATGCAGCAGGGACGTGGGGGGGGGGGGTAGGATTACTTACTTTTTGTCCAAATGTGCCCTGGGAAGAGGGAGAACAAAGAAAATACAGTGGGGAACAATACTTTTGTCCAAAAGAGGTCCCCCACCCCAAAAATAACAGTTGTTGGAAAATAATCCTACGAGATAAGCTGAAAAAGCTATTGCATTTTGGTTTTGGTAAAAGAATGAATGTGATGAATGCGAACTAAGTCTCTCCTTTTTGGATGTGTTGAATTAGAGCTAGTTCCTTTTTTAAAATGAGTTTTTCAAGTTCTGTGTGCCAGGGATTGAGTTTGAGACCTCTGACATGCAAAGCACATGTTCTGCCACTGAGCTATAGTGGCTCACTGAAGTGTGTGTGTGTGGGGGAGGCCTTGTGGACCCTTCCCTACAACTAGCAAAACCAGCGAATGATGCAGATTTGTAACTTCTGCATGCTTTATACAGGTGGCAGAATATAATAGTTCCCAATTTGGGGGGGGGGGATATTGCCTATGTGCAGAATTCTGAATTTATTTAATTTTCCTAATGTGTAAGTAATACATGTCCCATTAAGTCCCTGAAACAAAGAAACAAAGCCCAGCAAATTTATTGCTGTGCAGTTCGAAAAAGGAGGAGGGGAGCTTACTGGAATGCCAGGGTGTCCAGCAGATCCCCATGTACCACTTGGGCCAACAACACCCTGAAAATGAAGGAGAGAGTGTTACAAAGGCAACTTGGGGGGCCTGTGTGAAAGCATCTGTTTATCTATAATATCTTATATATTTATAGACCTCTTAATACCAGAGCAGTTGACAAAGAAAGATAACAAGTACTGTACACATCTGCATCGACTTGGGCCCTAGACTGTGGGTGCCCAGAAGCATGCATGACATGACATCATGATATGATGTGACATGCACAGCTTGGTCTCTGCCCTCTGCTGCCACCTTTGAGTGCTGCGGCAGGGCTGCAACCTCTGCCTCTGCTGCAGAGCCTCTGTTGGGTCCACTGTGGCCGCAGGCTCAACCCAGAAGCACATCTGCGGCCACAGTGGGCCCCAACAGAGGCCCAGTTGCCACAGCACCGTAGGAGAGTTGGACTTGAGGCAGCGGGCATCAGTGGCTGGGCACCCACATTGAAAATTTTGTGGGTGCGCAAGCACCCCTGGAATTGGTGCCAGTACACCTTTTTGCACAGGCTTTCCCTGACACAGAAGATGGGGTCCTGTCCCCCCCAATTATTTTTTTTAGTTCTCTGAGTTTCTGTTCTTATAACAGTTTTACTGTTTTTAACGTCGTGTTTTTACCTGCTCCCCTTTTGGTCCTGGCCTCCCAGGAACGCCCACGGGACCTCGCTTACCCTGAAAGAGAGAAAAAGTAATCACTGAGGACTAGGCCCTTTGTATGTTCAAACTGCTTTTCGCCAATCTCGAAACCTTCACAAACATGGTATGAGCAGCAACAGATTCTCACTGTTGATTTGTTGGTGTTTAGTCGTTTAGTCATGTCCGACTCTTCGTGACCCCATGGACCAGAGCACTCCAGGCACTCCTGTCTTCCACTGCCTCCTGCAGTTTGGTCAAACTCATGCTGGTAGCTTCGAGAACGCTGTCCAACCATCTCGTCCTCTGTCGTCCCCTTCTTCTTGTGCCCTCCATCTTTCCCAACATCAGGGTCTTTTCCAGGGAGTCTTCTCTTCTCATGAGGTGGCCAAAGTGTTGGAGCCTCAGCTTCAGGATCTGTCCTTCCAGTGAGCACTCGGGGCTGATTTCCTTCAGAATGGAGAGGTTTGATCTTCTTGCAGTCCATGGGACTCTCAAGAGTCTCCTCCAGCACCATAATTCAAAAGCATCAATTCTTCGGCGATCAGCCTTCTTTATGGTCCAGCTTTCACTTCCATACATCACTACTGGGAAAACCATGGCTTTAACTATATGGACCTTTGTCAGCAAGGTGATGTCTCTGCTTTTTAAGATGCTGTCTAGGTTTGTCATTGCTACAGATTCTCATACGTACCTTAAAGCCATCATCCCCCGGGGGACCAAGGTAGCCCATCATGCCTTTGATGCCCTACAGAAAGATGCCCAAGAAATGGAAAAGGATTAATAATTCTCAACAATGTAAAAAATCAGTCAATTACAGTAACCTGTGTTACAACAGCCACTCAATCAATAGGGTAGCAAATGCAATGCCTTCCAATGCAATGCCTTCTCCAGAATGGTCAATAGTTACAGGAGCTGCAGTTCAGTACAGAAGGAACCATCTTGGCTACTCTTGTCTTATGCTGTCAATTGTGAATGCAAGTTTAGCTGGTACATTAGCAGGCTGGTAGTATCAAGCTGAGACAGTAGCAATCAGACCTACTTTTTCTCCTTTGGGCCCCTTGACTCCCTTGCCCCCCCTGAGCCCAGGAACACCCTGTGAATGGAAAAGACAAATAACACAATTATTTATAGTGCTTCATAGTTAGTTACTTCCAGGGTATCCACACCTGGCAGACAGATTTTTCCCCAAGCCAACCATACAACTGCAAAACACCTCACACATATGTGCCAACTTCCTGGGGCCCCATGAAGTGGCCCAGCTGGCACTCATGTCTCCACAAGAGGTCCAGAGAGTGGCAACATGAGAACAGGGCCTTTTCTGCAGTGGCTCCCTTTTTGTGGAAAGCTGTCCCCAGGAAGGCCTTCTCTCCCAGGCCTTTGGTGAATTAAATGATATATGGCTTTTTAAACTCTATTACTATGCTTCATTATTTATTATTAAGCTGCTATGCATTTTTTGTGTTTTTCTATTGTGAACTGCCCTGTGATCCTCAGATGAAGGGTAGTATCAAAATTTAATAAATAAAAATAAAACATAATTGGCCATGTGTTTGTAAGTTCAAAACTCGATGCCCTTATTGAAAATTGGGAAGCTACAGCATGAATGCAGCAGAAGTGGACAGAGTTCCAATATTAACTCCCCTTCACAGTCACACTGCACCACAAACTCAACAAACTCAATGAAAAACATGGAGGAGGAGCCAAGCAAACATGGTCCTGCCTTGGAATCTGTTTCTTAGGCTGCAACCCAGACACACTGAATGCAACAGAACTTACCTCTGAGTGCATACCTAGGATTGCATTGTTGGTGCAAAAATAACTTTGGCAGAGAAGGAAGGAAAAGTTACAAGAACCTGCAATTATTATTTTTGTTGTCAGAGGAAAAAGCTTCCAAACCAAGAGCAAGGTTTCAAGCCAAGCTGTCTTCTAAGCAGAGCATGCTGGATGACACATCTTTATTATGGAAAAATTACACCAGCCTATCCTTGCACTTGTTATGCCGCTGAACATCTATACCAATAGGGAACTCATGCGTTATGACCGCTTTGCAGCCCAAAGGAGGCTACCGAGAAACAAGAGGGAAGTATCCACACACAGGCAAATGACCGGTTGATGCATGTGGTCATGGCAACCCGGAAGTGTCGGGAAAGGGGATGGAACATGGTGGAACAGGGCTGGGGGCATAATGAGGCAGAGCAGACATGCATTCTTCCCTGTTGTGTGCAATGACCCAGAATGCAACCCCGACACAAATCAGGGGTTGCCTGTATCCAGGGAGAAACCAGAAGTTTGCAGAAACTCTCTCTCTCTATATATATATGGGAAAAACCCTCTAAGGGCAGCAACTGGTTTATTAGGGTTAATGGGACATTGCCCCACCAACCACAGTCTGCCCGCAGTCAGGCTCCACCTGCCTGTGTTTCTGCTTACAATTGGAGCAGGGAGTGTCACTGAACAACTTCTTCTTCATTAATCTCATTGTTGTGCTTTATACAACTCAGCTGAGAGAAGGATGGGCTGTCATTGGGCTCTGGACCTACCTGTCCTCAGTGCTGCCAACACCTGTCACTGATCTCTCTACCAATCCCAACAGGCTCGGCTCTAAGGGGGCAACCCAATGAGGGCTGAGCATGCTCATTGACCACGGAAAGCTGTAGCTGTGTGTGTGTGTGCATGAGTGAATGAATGAAAGAAGCCAAGGAAAAGGAGGAATGGAATGGAGTATCTTGGAAGAAAGCATGGCCGGCTGGCAGACTAGGACCTGCGAGACCAGGGTTCGAATCGCCACTTGGCCATGAAGCTCACTGGGTTATCTTGGGCCAGTCACTGCCTCTTAGCCTAACCTGCCTCACAGGGTTGTTGTAGGGGCTGAATGAGAGTGAGAACCATGTAAACCACCTTGAGTTCCTTGGAGGGAAAGCTGGGCTACAAAGACAAATGTGTCCCAGGAAGGCTCTTAGTGCCTCTGTTACATCTAGACTTCTGAACTTATGCATAACTTAATTGTAATGAGTTACAGATAGGTAGCCGTGTTGGTCTGCCATAGCCAAAATAAAAAAAATTCCTTCTAGTAGCACCTTAAAGACCAACTAAGTAATGAGTTGCAATTCAGCAGCTTCTCTTTCCAGTCTATTTCTGAAATTCTTTTGTAGTAAAACAGCTACTTTGAGATCTTGTATAGAATGTCCTGGGAGATTGAAGTGTTCTCCTACTGGTTTCTCTGTTTTGTGATTCTTGATGTCAGATTTATGTCCGTTTATTCTTTGGCGTAAGAATAAACGCCAAAGAATAAATTTACGCCAAAGAATAAAAGAATTTCAGAAATAGACTGGAAAGAGAAGCTGCTGAATTGCAACTCATTACCAAACTTAAAACCATGGAGAGACCTGGTCTGAACAAAGACATTGGATTCTTATCTCATTATACATGACCAAGCCATTTTTCACCTTCTCACCCCTTGCCATCACCCATTCCCACCACCCTTCTGAGTAATACCCCTCCCCACCTTCTCATTATATAGAAGGATCTGGCAACTTCTGTTTCAGTGTATCTGAAGAAGTGTGCATGCACACGAAAGCTCATACCAAGAACTAACTTAGTTGGTCTTTAAGGTGCTACTAGAAGGAATTTTTTTATTTTAATTGTAATGAGCCACCCTTGTGATCAATACTTACATAAGGGCCTTGGGGTCCCCGGGGACCACGGAGACCACGTTCACCTTGAGACCCCTGGAAGGGAGAAAATAGGGAAAGGAGGGGGAAATGGCTATAACTATTTGCTTAAGCCCAGCAGCAGCTCCCTCTCTGGCTGTTCCACCATCCTTATTCAACTTGGCACCCTCTTGTTATTTTGGGCCAATGGTCAGGTGTGAACAGAATTACATATAGAAAACACCGCATTGGGAAAGACTGCAATTAAGGGACCAGAGGATGTGGAAGAGGACCCACAACTGCGCTGCAGCGAGACCTAAGATGGGTCACATCAGTGTCATGGCCACCACAGATATTAATACATATCACCCATCCAACCACTGAAATAAATACAGGGTATAAAAGTGAATAGTGACTATCTCAGAAGAATAAAGGCGACAAAAAGCAGCAATAATCAATAATTATTAAGAGCACAAAGTGTTTTGCCTACCTTGGGGCCTTTGGAGCCTCTTGGAGGTCTGGGTCCAGCTTTACCACGCTTGCCCTGATGGTGATGGGGTAAACAGGGAAACAGAGAAAAGGTGAGTTGCCAAAGCTCAGGGTCTAACCCTGAGTTTCAGGGTTTCAGTTTTAACAATAAAAACCAAGGATAAAGTATAATTTGTTAACAGATTACAGTGGTGCCCCACAAGACGAATGCCTCGCAAGACGAAAAACTCGCTAGACGGTTTTGCGTTGCTTCGCTAGACGCTAGACGGTTTTGCGTTGCTTCGCTAGACGCTAGACGGTTTTGCGTTGCTTCGCTAGACGAATTTCCCTATGGGCTTGCTTCGCAAGACGAGAACGTCTTGCGCTTTTTTTAAAAGTCGCTTGAAGAGGCGCAGTTGCGACGGACCGTGCTTCGCAAGACAAAAAACATCGCAAGACGAAAAGACTCACAGAACGAATTATTTTTGTCTTGCGAGGCACCACTGTACAGGGTGAGTCTTTTTAAAAAAGGCCCTGTGGAACATGTGTACTCTGTATCCACTGGGCCTCTTTTAAAGGACTCGCTCTGTATATCCATAGTAGAGCATTGCTTTGCATGCAGAATGTTCCAGTTTCAAACCCCAGCATCTCCAGGTAGGGTTGGGTAAAACTCCCTGCCTAATATCCTGGAGAGTTGATGCCAGTCAGTGTAAACAGTAATGTGGCAGATGGACCAGTGGCCTAACTCCATATAAAGGCAGCTTCTGCTGCCCAGTTTATATAGTCCTAGCAACCTCTTATGCAAAAGCAGAAGCTACAATGTGATTTCTTACCTTTCTGCCTGGATTGCCAGGGAACCCGGGATGCCCATCATATCCACGCTGCCCCTAAGGGAAGAGATGGAGAGAAAAGAGAGATGGAGGCAAAAAGTGAAGGCAGACCACTCCAGACACAACTTTAAAACCAGGTTTAATTCAACACGCACACACCCTTTCCCCGTGCCAAGCTTTGGGAAGGAAAAACCTGTTCTGCAGCTCATAAAAAAGAGTGGTTGATCCATCATTTGATTCCATTCTCCCCTCGCTTTTGACATCCAGTGTAGGTATTTTCAGGACCCGCCCCATTTTTTGTGATTGAATTTTTTTTTTAATTGTAAGTTTTAAAAACTGTCTTTAATGTTGCATTTTAAAATTGATGCACCTTGCCCTTAGTACCTTAAGGTGAACTGAAGGTAATACATATTAATAGTAATGATAACAACAACAAAAACAGCTTATCATAAATTACTTCAAACCAATTTCACAGGAAAAGCATCAACAGTAAAAAGTTAAAAGCAATCCCATAGTGTGCCTTGTTTCAATTATTTTACATAATTTCTTATCTTTTGCATTTTTGCATTTTCTGTAATTTTAACGTGTTTTCTTTTGTATTCATTTGTACAATGCTTTGGTGGGGCTTTGGGCAAAAAAAGCATTACACACATAAAGCATGTATGTATAAAGCATGTATTAAAGATGAATTCTGTAGTCAACCTTTTGTTGTTTTATTTTGAAATATTTGAGATAATATTTTAGTTTCCTGTTAATTACATTGTGTTGAATGTACACTTTGATTTTTCAGTAATATTCTATTCCGGATTGCTTTATTTGATGTTTTAATGTGTTATAAACTGCTTTTAGATCCCCCCTTAAATATATAAAGCAGTGAAGAAATGAAATAAAAAACAACACACAACCACCACCACAACAATGATTGAGTGGTGCTGGGGGGGGGGGATGTCCACCCCCAACACCAGTTTTATGACACATTACACTTTTTAAACCTGAGAAGATGGTGGCAGAGAAAGTGGGCTTAAGTCCCCACCAAAGACAGACCCGCTACAACTGCAGGAGTTTATCTACACTTGTCTATAACTGTGGGCTTGTCTACACTTGCCCTGGTGATTTCCCCCAGGGACACCCACTGTTTACCGCTGAATCAGAGCAAACACCAATCGGGCTTTCTCCAGATTAACGTTTGCTCTGATTCAGCACTAAAGAGTGGATTTTCCAGGGGAAAGCAGCAGGGCAAAGGCAAAACTTCTCAGACACATGCCTAGACAAGTAAAAGGCAAAAGATTTATACAATCTGATGTGAAACCAGTTGAAAACCCCTTAGATCAGTGCTTTTGGGCACGGGAGAAGTGGAAGTGTAGACAAGCCCTGAGACAAGCAAAAATAACTTAGGAAGCAGCTCAGCGATGGGTTCACCATCAAAGCCATGAGGAAAAACACTGCGATAGAAAACAAAGCACCTACAATTGATTCATCTGGCATCAGTCAGAAAAAAGGGTGTTCTCTGTCGTTATGGAACAGTCTCCCCTTTGAGATTCAGCGGATACCTTCAGTGATGTGTTCCCATTAGTCAAAGACATTCCTGCCCACTCAAGAAGCTCACCTTTTGTTATTTATTCTTGACCTACTCGATGATCCATATATATTGTATGTAGTTTTATGAAGTTGTATAGTGGTATACAAATCAGTCAGTCTGTCAAGTCAGTTAGTCAACCAAATAGAATCAAAGTTGGTAGAAAAATAATACCTTTTCTCCTTTACGGCCTTTCTGACCAGCCGGACCTGGTAGACCTAGAGGCCCCTGAAATACACATACAGTGGTACCTCGGGTTACAGACGCTTCAGGTTACAGACTCCGCTAACCCAGAAATAGTACCTCGGGTTAAGAACTTTGCTTCAGGATGACAACAGAAATCGGGCTCCGGCAGCGCGGCAGTAGGAGGAGGCCCCATTGACTAAAGTGGTGCTTCAGGTTAAGAACAGTTTCAGGTTAAGAACGGACCTCCGGAACAAATCAAGTACTTAACCCGAGGTACCACTGTACAAAGAAAGAGAATCTGGGGATAGCACAAACCCTTTATCACTTTTTCCTTCATTTCTCTCTCCCCTGCCTCAGTTGGTACTGAGAACTGTGGGAAGGAAGAGTGGATCTTTCTTCTTACCATGAGTTTTTGTTCACCTATAGCATTTGGTTTTCTTGCCACCAAGTTGGCAAGCACTATCAAGCTTTTTTTGGGGGGGTGTCCCACTTCAACTTGGGAGGTGGGGTTTGCAGAGATTCCACCTCACCTTGTATAACGTAAAAAACCACCCAAGGCTGGTCTCACTGGGAACTGATAGGCAGGCCAACAGCGGAACCAGAGCAAATTCACTGCCCCAAACAGCCAAAGGCACCCTGGTTTGACTGGGGGTTCATGCAAAGTGTATGCACACCTGTAATAAGCATGATATATCAAGGCAGGGCGGGGGATACAGAGCCACAGGAAAGCATCCCAACTGATTCTGCATAAAACATATAGTTTCAGCAAATATATTGGGATTCTTTTGCAGCATGTAACCCATTTTCTTAGGGTGAACAGAATTCTGGAGGGGAGAGGTCCATGGAAGAAGTTGACTTAGATTCTAATACATGGTACTCCACCTGTTGGCCTGATGCCCCTTCCTGTCCCAGATCTCCTTTCTTGCCTGGGGGCCCCTGAAAGAAAGAAGGGAAGGAAGAAAGAAAGAGAAAGAAAGAAAAAGAGTAATACAAGAGCTGAAAATTTATTCAATGAATCAGTGAATCAACTAAAAACATTTCGCTTGTCTAAAACAGAGATCCACAGGTTCCCATCTTCAGATGTTGCTTCTAGAGGGTCACAGGTTAGGAAGATAGGAAGCTGCCTTATACTGAGTCAAATCCATTAGTCCATGTAGCTTAGGAGTGTCAACACTGGCTGGCAGCAGCTCTCCAGGATTTCAGATTGTCTTTTCCAGACCCACCTGGAGTTGCTGGGGAAAATGTAGGCGCTCTAAAGCCTTCCCTTTATCCTGAATGCCCATTGGTGGATCAGAATGTATCTCCAATTAATCCAGTCTTCTATTTGAATACACACATGTATTCAGAGATATATGTCCTATATGAAATCCTTCCCCACTGATCCCCTAAATGAATAGAAAAAACAGCAAGGAGAACCGACTCACATCAAGACCAACTAGCCCTGCAGCTCCAGTTTTACCAGGGGGACCACAATCGCCCTAAAAATCCAAGGGAGAGAAAACAAACATGTTCAATTGTAAAATCACAAGCGGAGTATGCAACTATTATATCTTGCCAGTAGCATAGCTAGCCAGGAGCAGGGGGGTGGGAGGTAGGGAGTCTGCACTGGGCAGGGAGGCATAGGGCGCCATGGGGGTATGTAGTGCACACTATGGCTGCTGTGCATTGGGGGGAGGGAATCCGGGTGGCATGGCGGTTGTTGGGCTTTTTGGGCACTGCAGGGGGGTGGAGCCACTTCCCATCCCTGAAATCGGCAGCTATGGAATTTTGGTGGCTGCCCTAAAAACAGCTCAGGTGCCAGCAGAGGTTACTATGTGGCTGTATCATGCCTTCTGCCTGTTAAAATATGTACAGCCCCATCCATATCAGCTACTGTATTTTTCAGACCACGCACCAGACCACAAGACACACCTAGTTTTTGGAGGAGGAAAACAAGAACAAAAATATTCTGAATCTCAGAAGCCAGAACAGCAAGAGGGATCGCTGCGCAGTGAAAGCAGCAATCCCTCTTGCTGTTCTGGCTTCTGGGATAGCTGTGCAGCCTGCATTCACTCCATAAGACGCACACACATTTCCCCTTACTTTTTAGGAGGGAAAAAGTGAGTCTTATAGAGCAAAAAATATGGTATGTTCTACCTCCCCTGTCATAGGCAGTGTGCCTCTTGTGTCCTGCTGCTGGGAAATGCAAGTAGGGAAAGGTGCTGTTGTGCTTAAGTCCTGCAGGTTTCATTTGGACATCTGGTTGGCCATTGTGAGAACAAGATGAGCCTTTAGCCTGATCCAGCTGCGCCCTTTTTATGTGCTTATGTTCTTATGCTCTTCAGATCTATGATATGATAAAGTAGATACAGTTTTCTTTCATGGAAAAGGTTCAGCCCTTAAAAAGCACCTAGCTCCACCAGTACATCAAGCTCCCCATATCTTCTGACACGCATGCAGGTCTGAACCTTGATGTTTCTCTTTTTATGCATGAGCTACTGCCAACATATAGCCCCAAGAATTGCTCAAAGGGGTTTGTGAGCTCAAAGTGAGATCATTGCTACATATTACATATTGCAACTTCCTAAAGCAGAGAAAATTAAGGGCAGTGCTGAAGGATTTGATGCACTGTCTTGTTTTTTAGATGAGAGAGTATAAGAGACCTAGGTTGTAACATCAGTTTTATTTATACAAGCAGAGCAAAGTGGACTCAAAGAGGCTCTTCCTGCAGCAGGTAAATCTGCCATTGGGATTCCCGGAGGGTGGCTGTCTTCCCCTATGCATCCTCTGTTTTAGTTATATCATCCAAAGACAGTGCAGTCTTCTACCCATCTATTTCGGAGTCCAAAATCAAATGGCAAACTTCTCCCTAAAGCGCTTTTCTGGCAACATCCAACCTGCAGTGTCATCTCCCAAAGGCTGGAGAGAAATTCTCTGATATCAAGGAACATTACAATTCTTTTGCTTAAGAAACTAAGCATTTACCAGTTTCCCACTCAAAGTGAATGGTCCATACACTGTAATCAAGATGGCAAGACTCAACAACATCATCAGCTAAGAGCTAGGTCTTACCTTTGGGCCAGGCTCTCCTTTCCCACCTATATCTCCTTTCGATCCTTCCCGGCCATCAAAACCCTGGAGACCTTGAACACCCTTGGTACCCACAGGGCCTGCTGCACCCTAGAGATTGCAAATGAGAGAGATGGCACAATTTTTTACATTTCTTTTTGAAACTGCCAATATGCTGTACATAGAAAGAGCAGCAAGAAGAGATGGTCCCCATCCCAGCAGCATAGTGGGAAATGTAGTTTTTCTAGCATTATTTTCTCTTATTTCCACTCCAACAAAAACAAAACAAGAATACCAAGCAACTGCTTTATTCATCCTCAATTGCTGCCAGTTTTCTTTCATCTTCCTTGTATTTACTGTTTTAGTGGAACATCTAGAGTTTGTGTGAATGTGCGTACACATGTACACACTCACTGGAGCTGAAGTCCAACAACATCTAATGCATGGGGGAAGAGCACAGGTTCCCCAACCCTGCTAGATAAACTCTTAATTTGAGCAGCTTCACTGATGAAGCAGCAGCTCCTGAGCTCTGCCTTCCTGAACCATAATAATAGACAAGTACTTACAGAAGGACCTGGCTTGCCCTGATCTCCCTTCCTCCCATCGTCTCCTGGGAAGCCCTGAAATAAAGAAATAGCAACAACACTTTTATTCACAGTCATATTTTATTTATGCAATGCTTGCATGTTCAAAATGTTTCAGCGACTTCTATTTTGTTAAAATGCTTATGAAGAACCATATAAGGTAGGTTAAGGTAGGTCAGGATTCTTATCCACATTTTGCTAACATTTTGTGTATGTGGCTGAATATAACCAACTTAAAGGTAAAGGTAAAGGGACCCCTGACCATTAGGTCCAGTCGTGACCGACCCCAGGGTTGTAGCGCTCATCTCGCTTTATTGGCCGAGGGAGCCGGCGTACAGCTTCCGGGTCATGTGGCCAGCATGACTAAGCGTTTCTTACGAACCAGAGCAGCACATGGAAATGCCGTTTACCTTCCCGCTGCAGCGGTACTATTTATCTACTTGCACTTGACATGCTTTCGAACTGCTAGGTTGGCAGGAGCTGGGACCGACCAACGGGAGCTCACCCCACTGCGGGGATTCAAACCTCCAACCTTCTGATTGGAAAGTTCTAGGCTCTGTGGTTTAACCCACTGTGCCGCCCGCATCCCTATAACCAACATGCCTAAGTCTAATTAAGGCAAGACAGGGTTAATACTATAGAGTAAGCTGTCATATCAGGTTTAGCTACATTCACTTCCCTTCCTTTGGGAGGAAATGGGTAATCAAACCTATTGTTCTCCCCCACTCTACCTAAGAAGCTCAGTGTGTGAGGAGGACTGTGCTGATTGTGCCAAGCTCAGACCACATGGCTCTCATGAGCCATTTGTTACTATACCAATAATTTAAGAACTTGCACCACTTTGGAACTAAACTAAACTAAGTTTTACTGCCTGTGCAACCTTTCTGACTTATGTATGGAGAGGCACAAGAAGCTGAACTTTGGAGAATTGTAAGTAAACCATTGTAACTTAATAAATGCATGGTCTTTTCCTATGGTGGGGGTAGAGGAGATTATTTTGGAACTCACTTGGAAATATAGATTTTAATTGTCTAATAGCATATACTTCCACACTTTACTTTGCTGAATATTTTGAGTTTTTAAATCTGTTATGTACTGAAGTTCTCACCCTGGGCCAGCAGGGGGATACTGTAGATAGTTTTCACTCAGGTCCACGTCAGTTATTTTAGGCGGGAAACCCTGGGTTGTTGTTGCTACAATGTTGACAGCAGGCTGCCTATAAAAGCAGGCCGGCTGAGCTGTTTGCTGTTCAGTTCTGTTCCAGCTTAGAAAATAAAGAGCTGCTTTGGAGAAATCGCTGTGTCGTCTGCCATGTCTACCCACTATTCAACAAAATCTCTCCTGGTGTTCTCTCACCAAAAAGTACTTGCCTCAAACCTGGATCTTGGCATCCAGTGAGTTCTCCTTTTATACCTACTTTGCTTCCTTGCCACCATCAAATACATGGTGGGCTGGTGAAAGGGCATGGGGAAGGGCTTTAGCTCAATGGCACCGTATCCACTTTGTTTGCACAAGGTCCCTGGTTCATCTCTGGCATCTCCAGGTGGGGCTGAGAGAGACACTTCTTTGCAGCACCAGAGTGCCGCTGCTAGTCAGTGCAGAATATACTGAGCTATACAGGACCAATGGTTTGACTTGGGTCAGGCAGCTCATGTTTTATTCAGCTCTTGTTCAGAGCCAAGAGGGCTTGGAACATTGCTCTTTGATGAAAGACAAAGAGCTGAGTGACAGAACCCATGCTTTCTATGCAAAAGACCTTTAGTTCAGTACTCAGCATCTCCAGGTAGGCTCTTTCCTGAAATCCTGGAGAGCCACGGCCAGTCAGCGCAGACAATACTGAACTAGCTGGAACAGTGGTCTAGTCTGGAAGAGGCAATTTCCCACATTTCTATGAAAAACACTCTTTGCCTGGAGGGTTGTGGTAACACTGGCTGTTAGTGATGGATAAATATGCTAATGTGTTTCTCTTGATTTCTTTTCCCCCTCTGAAGGTCAGCTCTCCACATTTCTCCATTAACTTGTGGTTTTCAAACAAACAAACAAAAATCCTCTCGAACATCTGATAGCATTTTAATGTTCTCCTATTTCTAGTGCAAATTTCTTGCCCATTGTGTTTTTATGTTGCAAACCACCCTGAGATCTATGGATAAACAGGTCGGTATACAAATTTAATAAATAATAATAATAATAATAGACAGCACCTGGTTCTCCAGATCTTTATGAGGTCAATGTGATCCAGCTATACATCTGATTTACACAACTTTTTGCAAGCAATATTGTTTTACAGAATGCACTGTTGTATGCTATTTCCCCAGCACATGCATTTTTATTTTTTCTTTAAATTTTCTTTATACATATCAGATATATACATTTCACTGATTTTACAATCATTTTGATATTTTAAAACTTGACTTCCTTTCCCCTCTTTCTGCGGTTCCTTAAATTTATTTTTAATATCTTCTGCATATCCAAATTAACTAAACTTACTCAGTTATTTCTCTTCTTTAAATATATACTCTTCTTTAAATATATACTGCAGGTTATTACTATAATCCTGCCAGTGTTTCTATGTGTTTACAATATATCTGTAAATATTAAATAAACAATTTCCATTCTTTTATAGAAAGTATTTTATCTTGATTTCTTATTCTTCCAGTATGTGCATTTTTCATGCAGGCTTTCCTGTAATATGTCTAGCTTTGCACAAATTTATTATAGTAGCAAAAAAACTTGAGAAGTGTGAATTTTGAAGGATGGCTGTGTTTTGATTTGCATATCATTCCAGTAAATGCAAATATGATAGCATCCTATTAAATTGTGAATGTTATTATTATTATTATGAAACTTCCATACCGCCCTTCACCTGAAGATCACAGGGCAGTTTACAGTATCAAAACACCTACTGATGGTATTCCAGACCTATCGTTATGAACCTATACATATTTTTATCTCAAGAAGAATGACATTTGGGCACCAAGTGCCTTGCCCTTACCGCTAGTCCAGTAGCACCACTGGGTCCAATCGCACCATGAGGTCCTGGCTTTCCCTGAGAGGAAGAAGAAAAGGAGGGGTGGGAAGAATTGTGAAATAGGAAACACCATTTTGCTACCTGGGAAACAGGTGAGCTGCCTCAGTTAAACTGACGATACTGACTCACTGCACACACATATACTTCTCCCATAATCGTATTTTTGTCCCATAATCCCTTACTCTACCAGCAAAGTCATGGGCAAAAAATGGAGATACCTTCATTCCTTCAGGACCATCCAATCCTGGAAGCCCCCGGACTCCAATTTCACCCTGCAATGCCAAAAAAAGAGCAGAGGTCACTGACAAGACACATCTCTCTGGCTTATGGCTGGATTTGATGTGTGTCATGTTCCCAGTTTGAGGGCCCCAGTGCTGGCCTGAGGAAGGCTCTGATTCATTTGAATGTTGGACTCCTGGAGGTGCAGCAGCAGTAGAACACAACAAGAAGTTTCACCAGCATGCAGCAGCAAGTTGACATCAAACCACTGTTTATTTTGGAGGGCCACAAGTACCGCCACCTTTAATTCTTGCCATGCTGGCTGGGGGTTGATGGGAGTTGTAGTTCAACAACATCTAGAGGGCCATAGGCCCTCCTATTCTTCTTTAGGATCCAGGGGTACCACTGAGCATCTCAGCTCAGTCATGCCTCCTGTATCCTGCAATGATCTGGACACAGAGTTAGAGGCAGTAGGGGCATCAGATGGGGAGCCAGGGCTGGGTTTAGAGCTGCCTGTGGAAGATAGAGAGACCATTGTGACAAAGGTGGTTGGGCTCCCACCAGGTGGGAGACTATGGAAAGGAAAAGGGCCCATCTTCAAGCCAGAGGGTTGACCCTTTAAGGGTCTCAAGGGGGTGAAGCCTGGAAGAAGTAGTCTGGTGACAGAAACATAAAAGGCCTCCTTCTGCCCCCAATTGTTGTCTGTACAAGTTGGATGTGCTCTAGGAACTGTCAACGTGCCTCACTACCAGCTCTATTGCTTTCCCTATGGGTTCTGGCATTGGACTAGAACACAGCCCAAGGACCTTGGCGAATGCTTAAACCTTGCCAAGGTGGTGTCATTTGCAGGTCAAGCATGACCTTTGTGAGGCTTCAGCTATGAAATGTGACCTACCTGTGCTCCTCTTGCTCCTCCAGGTCCTGCAGTTCCAGCTATGCCTGCTTGGCCCTTTATGGAAAAACAGAGGAGAGAAAATGAGGCACAGGATGAATTCAATTGATTCTCCCGATGGAAACTCTGGAGACAGAATCTGCCCTAGCTCCTTCTCCACTAGAAAAAAAATCATTTACAAGAGCAGGCATGCTTTTTAGGCACATAGACAATGCTTTGGAGTGACAGCACTCATCAAAGGGCAGGGAAATCCACCTGCTTTATCAGTTTGATGTTTTTGTCACTTCTCCGTTTTATTGTTACAAAGGATGTTGTTATATTACTGGAATGTTTTATTCCTGTTTCTTTTGGTAAAGAAATATTGTAGGTCCAGGTTCACCAACTAGATAAATCCTGGGAGAACAGTGGTGGGATGACTTGTGGGTCTCAACTCCCTCTCCTGTTGTCCATGACTGTTCAGCCAGGTTTGCAGGGGCTGATGGGGGTTGTAGTCCCCATCCCTGCACCATTAGTTGGAATGCTGTTAGTGTACTTGCCAAGAAACCTTCTTGTCCCTTTTCTCCTCTGCGACCCTTTCCACCAACTGGCCCCATAGTGCCACGTGGCCCAGGCAGCCCTGAAGGTCCTCTGCTGCCAGGACTGCCCTGTTCCAGAAGAAAAATGAGAAGGAGAAAGATTATTATTATTACTCCATTGGTTCTTAGTCTTTAACCCACTGGTGTGCCATGTCTTGAAGGGGGGGAGGGTCACCTGCTAATCACCTCTTAAGGATCACCTGCTGATTCAGTGGCTGTGTTCCACTCTGGGCAACTTTCTGGTGGGAATATACCAGTGGTGGGCAGGGCCAGAGGCAAAAACAGGTGGAGCAATAGATATGAATTTGACATCTGTACAGTAGGCTAGTTTCCACACACACACACACACACACACACACACACACACACACACACCTCTATCCTTCCTCCAGGCAAGCGAGTGGCATTACCAGAGCTTGAGAATAAATTCAAGCCAGGTTAAGGAGGGTGCCAAGGGCATGTGATTGGAGAGAGTCATGAGCATAGCTCTCAACTTTCAGATTTGAAAATAAGGGATCAGCAGCTTTGAAAATAAGGGATCAGCAGCTTCACCTGTCCCAGGGACAGTCTATGGGATATCTAACAATCCAGGATAGCAGCGGGAAGCAGCAGGAAACGGCGCTGGAATAAGGGAATTTCCCACAAAAAAAGGGAAGGTTGACAGCTATGGTCATGAGGGATGCAGAGAGAGAGAATCCTGTGGACCAGGTCTGAGGTTCCTCACCCATGTCATAAAACTCTCCTCTGCTGGTTGTCTGAAGCCACTGCAACATTTTATTTTATTTTGTGTTGGCCACTGTGAGAATAGGGAGCTGGAGCAGATGGGCCATTGGCCTGGTTCACTTAGGGATCTTCTTACGTTTTTCATCCCTGGTAATCGATCGTGCTGACTGGAGCTAATGGGAGTTGCAGCCCAACCTCTGGATGGCCACAGGTTCTCTATCTTTGCCTTACATTAGAATAATAGAATCCTAGGATTGCTGAGTTGGAAGGGACCCCCAAGGGGTATCTAGTCCAACGCTCTGCAATACAGTATATGGTGTTGCTGTCATATTTATTACCTGCCCTTTACCAGTAGATTCCAGGGTGTGTTACAACAGATTTTAGATCAGTATTAAACGTAGCCAAAACAAATTGCAACCACAGAAATACTCTAGGAATGAACATAGTGCAAAGTGTCAGACCAGGACCTGAGAACCAGGGTTTGAATCCCTACTCATTCGTGAAACTTGCTGGGTGACCTTGGACCAGTCCATCCTTACCCTACCTCACAGAGCTGTTGTGGGGGTTAAATGAAGAAGGGGAGAACCATGGAGGCCAGATTGAGCTCTTTGGGAATAAAAGTTGGGATATAAATGCAATAAATATTTAATAATAATAAATAAATTGTTTTCCAAGTTTGGACTTTTTAAAAGACAAACAAACCAGTGTTCATGACACTCCCTGGGTCACCTTAGGCAATTCACACTCTCTCAGTCTAACCTACCTGACAAGGATAACACAGAATGGGAAGAGAACTATGTAGACCACCTTGAATTCCTTGAAGGAAAGATGGAATATAAATGCAATAAACATGCAAATGTGGTCAAAATGGAACACTCCATGCTTTAAATGACTGCTTTCAATATATATATATATATATATATATATATATATATATATATATATATATATATATATATAAAAATCTGCCTCCCACTTCTCAATTTTGACTCAGCTCTTCATCATACCCAGTTCTGCTCAAGGGGTGATAATGATAGCCATGTTCAAATATATAAAAGGATGTCACATAGAGGAGGGAGAAAGGTTGTTTTCTGCTGCTCCAGAGAAGCGGACATGGAGCAATGGATCCAAACTACAAGAAAGAAGATTCCACCTAAGCATTAGGAAGAACTTCCTGACAGTAAGAGCTGTTCGACAGTGGAATTTGCTGCCAAGGAGTGTGGTGGAGTCTCCTTCTTTGGAGGTCTTTAAGCAGAGGCTTGACAACCATATGTCAGGAGTGCTCTGATGGTGTTTCCTGCTTGGCAGGGGGTTGGACTTGATGGCCCTTGTGGTCTCTTCCAACTCTATGATTCTATGGTTCATGATATTGTTTTTACTGTATTTTTCCATACTGTATAAGACTAGTTCCCCCCCCCAAAAAAAATAATGTCAAAAATTAGGGGGCATCTTATACACGGAGCCATCTCCCCCATTTTCTTAAACCTGAGTCCCCCAAAATAGGGGCCGTCTTATACATGGGTGCATCTTATAGATGGAAAAATACGGTACATTCTAAGGAAAGAGAGAATATACCCTCAAGCCACTCAAACATTCTGAGAGATTATTGGTGAGAGGGAGATAGAAGGGGGAAAATCAGGACAGATCTACTACACCTTTTTTCCATTTGGCCCTGGATCTCCTGGATCTCCAGGGTCTCCAACGTCACCCTGTAGAAGAGAAGCACATCTCTTTAGGAAAGGGGCTTTGTGCCATAACATCAAACCCTGTGCTCAGAATTCCCCACAGCAACCCCATGCATGAATCCAGCTTCCTGGATACTGAGTCCAATGACACTGGCCAATGGCGTCTGTTTTTTTGTGTCACACCATGCCCATTGATGTGAATTAAATTTAGTGTGGCATGTCCAAAAGCCACAGTTCCATAGTGCGACAGGCCCTGCAATATGAAAGAAGTACTGAAGAACAGAGCAGAAAGTCTAGCATTAAAATCAGAAAAAAAATCCTTTTAACATCCCCCACATCTGAATGCACCCTTGCGGTTGATAACCTGGCCTGAAAAACCCACTTCAAAGGAATTGTGTGCAGATTACCTCCTTTCCCAGCTCTCCATATCCACCAGGCTGCCCTTCTCGGCCCTTCTCTCCGGTCTCTCCAATGTCACCCTGAACACCTGCGGCCCCTGGGGCTCCTTTGTTACCCTGGAAAGCAATAATAAAAGAAAGAATGACATTGGAACGAGATGCACTTGAGTCTGGATTTACTCACAGTATACTGATGGTGGCCACAGCTGCAAACCACAAAGGGTTCTTCCTCCAGACAGATTAAATAAAGTACTTCTTCATGCATCACATGATTAATCTATGGAGCTTATTCTCACATTGGCCACCTGATGCCCATGAAAAAACTGCTAGCAGGAACCAAGCACAGCAGCACTCTCCCTTCCTGTGGCTTCCAGCAACTGGTATTCAGAAGCATTACTGCCTCTGACTGTGGAGGCAGAGCAGAGCCACTGTGGCTACTACCATAGATAGTATGGTATTTGTCCAGTCCTCTTTTAGAGCCATCCAAGTTGGTGGCCAACACTGCCTCCTGTGGGAGTGAGTTCCATTGTTTAACTATGAGCTGTATGAAAAGGAAGAAGAAGAAGAGTTTGGATTTGATATCCTGCTTTATCACTACCCTAATGAGTCTCAAGAGGGACGCGGGTGGCACTGTGGGTTAAACCACAGAGCCTAGGACTTGCCGATCAGAAGGTCGGCAGTTCGAATCCCCGCGATGGGGTGAGCTCCCATTGCTCAGTCCCTGCTCCTGCCAACCTAGCAGTTCAAAAGCACATCAAAGTGCAAGTAGATAAATAGGTACCGCTCTGGCGGGAAGGTAAACGGTGTTTCCGTGCGCTGCTCTGGTTCGCCAGAAGTGGCTTAGTCATGCTGGTCACATGACCCAGAAGCTGTACGCTGGCTCCCTTGGCCAATAAAGCAAGATGAGCACTGCAACCCCAGAGTCAGTCACGACTGGACCGAACGGTCAGGGGTCCCTTTACCTTTACCTAATGAGTCTCAAAGTGGCTAACAATCTCCTTTCCCTTCCTCACCCACAACAAACACTCTGTGAGGTGAGTGGGGCTGAGAGACTTGAGAGAAGTGTGACTGGCCCAAGGTCACCCAGCAGCTGCATGTGGAGGAGCAGAGATGCGAACCCGGTTCCCCAGATTACTAGTCCACCGCTCTGAACCACTACACCACGCTGGCTCACCACTGAAGAGGTCCTTTGTTTTATCTGTCCTGAATCTTCCAACATTCAGCTTCATTGGATGTCTACAAGTTCTAGTGTTATGGGAGAGGGAAGAATGTGTTTCTCTGTCCACTTTCTCCATGCCATGCATAATTCTATAAACTTCTACCATGTCATTAGTTCTCTAAACTAAAAAGTCCCAAATGCTGCAACCTTTTCTCAACTGTAGCCACAAGAACCTTTGAGCAGATGAATGAATTTGGCAAATGGGAGTCTCACGGGTGGAAGAATGCTAATCAAGCTTCTTCCTATAGAACAAGAGCAACATCCTCTGAATTCTAAGATTCTCAAAATCCAGGTGGTTCAAGAGAAAACTAGTTAGCACTCACCTTTTCCCCTTTTAACCCAGGTTGACCTTCCACTCCAGGTATGCCTGGGACACCCTAGAGGGAAAAGAAACACACAATAATAATCCTGCACTCTGTACATGCACATAGAAAAAGGAGAGCACAAATATCACAGGCTGGTGGATTTCACAAGGTTTCGGTATGGATTAAGGATAGGGGATAAATTTATTCCCCAGATAGTCCCGGATTTGCACCTTGCAAACAAGACACAGTCCTCATTTGAAATTCACACTCCTGCATTTTGCAACACAGAATTTTCCTCTAGAAGATATGTACAAAAATGTGTGTCAAATATGTAAAAGTGAGAAACTTTTGGCTAGTGCAACCATTTTGACAAGCAGTGCAGAGTGCAGTCACATATATGAAATTGCATTCTGAAAGAGGGAAATTGCTTGTCAGAATGCTTATATTAGCCAAAACTATGTACAAAAAAATACTCACATTAGGAGAAAGCTGCATGAAAATGGATACAAATTTTCATGCAGGCTCTTTTGCAATGGGAGAACTGAAGTTAATGTGTTTGCATGTTTGTGCATAGAATAATGAGGCCCTATCTGCACCACTGTAGTTTAAGGGAGCTGAGAGTTGCTAGGACACCACCATCACCACCTCACAGAGTTCCAATTCCCAGAGTTCTCTTTAGGTATTTTTTAATACATCTCCATCTGGTTTCTAGCATTGTAAGCAGGACAGCACCTGATAGAAAACAAAAGAGAGAGGGAAAGAGGATGCATTCTACTATATTTCCATACCATACCTGCTCTCCATTGAGCCCACTGACACCAGCTGCACCAGGGCCTCCGGAGGCACCCTAAGGAAAAAAGGGTATTCAGTAATATGGGCTGCAAAAGATGGGTTTACACAGAGCAGTGCTGCTCAGACTGGGGAAGCCCACAGCTTAGTGGTAGAGTATCTAGTTGGCACGTGGAAAACTCCAGGTTCAATCCCAGGCATTTCCAGGCAAGCAATTCAAATCCAACACTGACACCTACTGGTATAAATATTTCAGAAGGTATATATAGAAAGTGGGATGTATTTAGCAGGTGCCAAAAGGGCAACAGAGAAGGTGCCTGTCTGATATGCAATGGGAGGGAGTTCTAAGTTCTAGCATGACACCAAAAGTCCAACATTGTGTGGGAAGGATCCCCTGAAAGGATAGCATTTGCAGAGGATGCTCTCCTGCAGAACACAGGGGTCAGTTGTGTATACAGGGGATGAGATGATATTTTAAGATCAGTATTCCAGCTTTTACGAGAGCAAAAGAATGCCTTTAGCTCTTTGACATGTAGCAACCTTGGAAGACCAGTGTGTGGGTGAGATCCTCTTACTTCCACCCTTAACTTACCTTTTCTCCTTTCTCTCCAATGGGTCCCCCTAGACCTGCTGGCCCATCTCTTCCCTGTAAAGATAGTACACACTTTACAATTAAGGACAAGGACAAGTTGTACATTAGGATTGTTTCGTATAATGATAATCTGCTGCTCCACCCACCTACCAGGATAAACTCAGGAAAAAGTCTAAAATTAAATCATGGAAATAGCAGATGAATTTCTTGTTGTTATTTTAATTGTGCTTCCTTCTCATGCTCCCCAACCCCCTTTACAGGTTATCGATGGTAATAGTTAAATCAGAAAAACCTGAGGCAATCACTTAAATCAATGCACTAGTGCAGAAGGCTAATTTCTAGTGATACATTCACTCATCACTTCTTCCATCCAGGCATTATCAAGGGTGCCCATTATCAAGAGTGTTAAAACACTCAAGTAGGATGTGAAGTAGGGCTGGTGAGGGGTGCAGTCTGGGGAGAATCTCAAGAGGCTTGGGGGACTGCTTTTGGCCCCCAAGCCAGGGCTTTCCGTCCTTGGCATACGTAACAGTGAAACTGTCCTTCATTCACAGCACAGAGAGACCGGCGATTATTTTCTCTATGGGACAAAGGGGTTGGCTTGTTTACACAAGCCATCTGGGCACTCCTTGATGCTGATATCCCTTCAGTCCTGCCTGGCTAAGAAGACCCTCTTACCCCCACTGAACCTGGAGCTGTCACCAAGCTCCAAAACATGTAGCATCCAGGCACAGATACGTATGTGTACATACCGGGCACCCTGGTGGACCAGTCACTCCCACTGGACCAATGGACCCTGCTTCTCCCACTAGTCCTGGCTTTCCTGGGATGCCATTTTGTCCATGTAGACCAGGAAGTCCCTATGGAGTAGGAAAAAAACATTCCTAGGTGGGGGAAATCAGGGTGCACAAGTGCATTTCATAAAGGAAGAGAAGAACATTTTCATTTGCAAGCTCATAAAGAGATGAGGATGGCAGAAATCCCCTTCTTTCTTGCCAAGACTGTGGGAAGGGGCATGGCAGGATCAGGCCTAAGTGAGCCCCTGCCCATGCTCAGGTAACCATATGCTTACCAAGGTTCCAGGAAATCCCCTGGGGCCCACATCTCCCATTCTGCCCTGAAAGAAATGAGAAGATTATTCCTGCAGAGGACGGACACCATCTTTTCATACTCTAGCCTCCAGTTTTCATGTTCATCTTTGAGTAGGGTAGGATACTGCAGGATGAGCACTTTTAGCAGGATAATGTTGTGGTGTTTATTTTTTCGTAAGGTGGAGTGTAGGTTGTGTGCTTTTATAATATTGCACGATGACCACTTTTACAAAAATAATGTAGTTGTGCTCTTTTGATTCTGGTTTAGATTTTGCATTTGTATGCTGTTGTTTTTTGATAATTGCAGTAAGTGATGAATGACTGTTAATAATAATAATGTGACTGATCAGTAGAAATTGGCATGTTGATATGGACGGCGGCAGGGAGAGTAAAGTGGGAACTTTTCCACTGGTCTATTCTTGCACCCCCAGGTGCCACAGCTCTGACTCTGCCCCACCCCCACCCCACCCACACTGCTGAAAGGAAGGCAGAAACTCCATTGAAAGATCCAGTCACTTACCTGCCATGTTAGGTCTGTTTTGGTCACAAGGAATAAGAAAAAAAGGATTTCATTCTCCTTTATTAAAACTACAACTGTGGGGCTGTTGTATGGCTCTCCATATGTTTTGGGACTCCAATTGCCATCAGCCCCGGCATGGCCAATGGCCAAGGACAATGGGAGTCATAGTTCAGTTGCACCTGGAAGGCCGTAGTTTAGCCGCCCTTAGTGTAGAGACATGCTCTCACCCACAGCTATGACGTCACACCAAGGCACACATTATGCAGGCCCAGGTGATCAGGATTAGTGTAAGGGTAAGCAGGTCAACTTATGTATGATGGAATGGAATAAAATAATAAATAAAATAAAATAAAATAAAATAAAATAAAATAAAATAATAAAATAGGAGATGTTATTTAAAAAAAAAAAAGGAGATGAAAACTTTGTGAGGAGGGGAACATACCTGTGGGCCAGGAAGGCCTTTCATGCCAGATGGCCCTGGTGGACCCTATGCAGGGAGAAAAGCCAAATAAGGTAAAAAAAAAACCCCTCTGCTGCCAAGGGACCACTCAGGACTCTCAGACCCTCCACGTGTCCCTATTTTCCAGGGACGTCCCTGATTTAGAGCAGGGGTCGGCAAGATCGGTCCCACGGAGATCCCTCTGTGGGCCAGATTGCACACAAGTGCGTGTGCCCGCGATTTTCGGCGTCTGCACAGATGTGATTTCCAGCACCGCGGAAGCGAGGCCCCCAGCACGCTGTGCCGGTTTAGTGCAGCACACAAGCGGGTAACTCGGTTTGGGGGTGGTTCGTAGGCTGGTCAAATGACCTCTGCAGGCCACTTCCGGTCCATGGGCCTTAGGTTGCTGACCCCTGATTTAGAGAAACCATCCCAGTTTCTGATTTGATCCTGGAACGTCCCACTTTTCCTTAGGATGTCCCTATTTTCATTGGAGAAATGTTGGAGGGTATGGAGTTATCTGACCCCCGAGCCATCTGAAGGCAATCCTGTATAGGGAAAGTGTTGCTTTTTAAAAAAATGTTTAATGTCTTATTATGTTTTTATATATGTTGGAAGCTGCCCAGAGTGGCTGGGGCAACCCAGTAAGATGTGTGGGGTATAAAGAGTAAAATTATCATTCTGGAATGGGACATCCCTATTTTCATCGGGAAAATGTTGGAGGGAATGGGCTCTCTAACCCTGCAAATGAACTGTGTCTTCCAGCTGATCCCAATGTAGTCCAATAGAACTGGGGACGTTAAGAACATAACCTTGCTGGATCAGGCCAATGGCCCATCAGCACCCTGTCCTCATACTGTCCAACCAGATGCCTGTGGGGAAACCCACAAACAGAACCTGAGCACAAGAGCCCTCTCCCCTTGTCTGGCTTCCCCAAAACTGGTTTTCAGGAGAATGACTGGTCCCCACATCAAATCAGGCGGCGCCTTTTTGCGTGGTCACACGCAGCCCCCCAGATCCCAGTGCGGCTTCCGGTAGTTTGGGCTGGCTTCACCCTCCCCCGGCTGGATACCTGGAGATCTCCACCTTAGCCAATCGCCCAATCCCGCCTGGGGAGGCATTGCCAGGGGATCGACACAACAGAAGGTGCCTCCAACCATTTAGGAGTAAGGGAGCACAGCAGAAAATGACACTCACTTTGGAACCAGATTTTCCTGGAAATCCAGTGGGGCCTCGGATTCCAGGCTTTCCCTGCGAAGATGGCAAAAGGCAGGGGGAGTAGAGAGCAGAGAGGACAGGAAGGCATGGTTTACTATGAGATCACTTCCTTGCATACAGTAGCAGCAGCACCAGTGGTAGTATGGTCTCCCCAAACTATTAGTGCATGCACAAATGAACACAGATCTCACTAATACCTGCTGACAATAGACGTACCATATTTTTCTGTGTATAAGACGCCCCCATGTGTATTTTGGGGGACTCCAAATTAAGAAAACACCCCTCAGCACCAGTGGTGGAGCTTCATGCTCTCGCACTGGGGGGGAGGGGCGGAGAGCAGGTGGGGGAGGGGCTGGGGCATGTCCTGGGGGCGTGGCAAGCCGCCTGCAGGGGCATGGTGCCCAGCACGGGCAGGGGGGCAGCAGTGATGGCACCCCACCGGAGTCTTGCTGCCGGGGGCGGTGCGCTCCCCCCCACTCCTCTTCCTCCGCCAGTGCTCAGCACTACCTATGTATAAGACGAACCCCAATTTAAAACCTAATTTTTGGTTTAAAAAACCCTAGTCTTATACATGGAAAAATACGGTAAGTAGGTTTTTTTTGTGAGTAAATAGCATGTTGGGGAAGAGGGCCAGCTGGTTAGGAAATTTCCATGGTGTCACAACCCTAGGATCTAATTCCCCTTCATTAGGAGATGAGATTGTGGATTCTTGCTTAGAAGAATTACATACAATGCTACAAAAAAAAACACTTCCAGAAGAGGTGCCCCTGGTACCAATGCCCCCGTCAGGCCCAAGGAAATCACACTGTTATTCCCCCTGACTCAGAGGATGCCATCACAGAAGTACCAGTACAACCAGAGCCTCACCCACTCCATTAGAGTGAAAGAGTGTTTGAGAAGGCTGGGCAAAGGCCCAATTTAGTATTGGTAGCTCTTATGACTGAGACAGAACTATTTGCTCCTATATTGGGCTCAGTCTACGGTTAGCTGTTGCTGAAGCAACACTGGAGCACTGCTCCTCTTCATCATTCAGCCTGAGTCCTACACAAGGCTTGCCTCAAATGAGGTCAGTGTTTGCATACGACACATAGGCAACAATCTCCCCGTGTTCCAGTGCAGATTCCACACTCTCCACAGCTGCTTATTGTTAAGAAAGAGAGGTGGTATGTCCTAATCACATTTTTAAATAGTATGCATAATGCTATTTAGTGTTGCAGCTCTAGCCCTCTGGAATAAGCTACCAGCTGAGATTACGACAGGTACTTAGCATCTTAATCACTAAGCAGTAGCCAGCGACATATTTGTTTAAGACCACACAATCATTTACGGAATATTAATTGAATAATTTTTAGAAATGGTTTTATTGCTTGTAGATACCGCACTTTTCCGTGTATAAGACTACTTTATTTTCTGTAAAAGTCCTGCTAAAAAATGGGGGTCGTCTTATACATGGGTAGTGCATAGGGTGGACGTTCCTTTGGTTGTTGCCACAGCTTCCAGTGGCTATTGTGTGTGTTATTGGTCGCTGTGTCAATGGGTGGTTTTGATGCTGTGAGAATTGGGCGGGCGATTGGCAGCTTCTGCCAGTGAGGGGACAGACGAGAAGCGGATTTTGTGACGCGTGCAGGTGAGCGATTTTTGGCATTCCCCCCTAAAAAAAGCCGAACAATTCTGGGCAATTCTGGGCAATCTTCCACAAAAAAGCTCCACAACTTTGTGCCATCTCTCCCCATTTTCTTAATAGGGGGCATCTTATAGGGGCGTCTTTCCTAATAGGGGGCGAGAGCCAGTGTGGTGTAGTGGTTAAGAGTGATAGACTCGTAATCTAGGGAACCGGGTTCGCGTCTCCGCTCCTCCACATGCAGCTGCTGGGTGACCTTGGGCTAGTCACACTTCTCTGAAGTCTCTCAGCCCCACTCACCTCACAGAGTGTTTGTTGTGGGGGAGGAAGAGAAAGGAGAATGTTAGCCGCTTTGAGACTCCTTCGGGTAGTGATAAAGCAGAATATCAAATCCAAACTCTTCCTCTTCTCTTCTTCTTATACATGGGGGCGTCTTATACACGGAAAAGTACGGCACTGTGTATCTTTGTATTTCATATTGTTATTAAGAATCTGTGACTTTTAAATTTTATCTCATTTTTAGGGTCTGCATCTTTTGTATCATATCCCATTTGATTTTATCCTGCTCTGCTTGGATGGCTTCTGGCTATCGAAAAATTCATAAATCTGCAAAATAAATAAATTGTAATGTTGCTTGGCCCTGGAAAACATTTAATCTCCTGATGCCAAATGTTCTGACAGCCCCTACCTTTTTGCCCCTGGGACCAGGCTTCCCTCTGTCACCAAATGATCCTGGATAGCCCTGGAATATAAGGGTTTAACAACACTTGTCAAGTTAATAAGCCCTCCATTACATGTGAAAAGGATCTAGGGATCTTAGTATACCACAAGCTTAACACACAGTCAACAGTGTGATGCATCAGCAGAAAAAGCCAATAAACTCTAGGCTGCATCAACAGAAGTATAGTGTCCAGACCAAGAGAGGTGATACTACTGCTCTATTCTGCCTTGGTCATGCCCCACCTGGAGTCCAGTGTCCAATTCTGGGCACCACAATTTAAGAAGGATGTTGATAAGCTGGAACGCGTGCAGAGGAGGACAATGAAAATGATCAAGGGTCTGGAAACCAAGCCTTGTGAGGAATGGCTGAGGTGATATGACAGGCATCTTCAGATATCTGAAGGACTACATGGAAGAAGTAGCAAGCTTGTTTTCTGCTGTTCCAGATGGTGGGACCCAAACCAATGGATTCAACTTACAAAAAAAGAGAGATTCCGACTAAACATCAGGAAAAACTTTCTAATGGTAAGAGCTGTTCAAAAGCAGAACAGACTCCTTAAGAAGGTGGTGGACTCTCTTTCATTAGATGTTTTTAAACAGGTTGGATGGTCATCTGTCAGGGGTTCTGAAGCTGTGATTCCTGTATTGCAGAGGGTTGGACTATATAGTGTTTAGGGTTGCTCACAATTCAACAATTCTATAATCCTATGATTCCTAATATTATGGGCTCCACAAAAGGTGTCCTAAGAATTGATGGGAAGGGAATGTTCCAGGTGGCCCACCTCACTTTTCACAGGTCAGGTCTTCTCCTTTCTGAGGATGAAGCAGAACTTCTTTTGGTCCACAACCTAAAGGGAACTCCTCATCTGCTGGTCTTGGGCACAGGAGGACTGGAGGATGACTACCAACTGACTTCTCTGAAGTTTGTGGTACAGTTTTTAAAATAGTTTTTTAAACTAATGCTTACACAAATGCATGCCTAGGAGAAATTGCACTCGGGAGCATACAGAGGAATGTATTACAGTGGTACCTCTAGATACGAACAGGATCCGTTCTGGAACCCCGTTTGCATCTAGAGGTAAACATAATTAGCGACGGCACATCTGCGCATGCGCACGTCGCTTTATGCCACTTCTGCGCATGCGCAAGTGGCAAAACCCAGAGGTAACACGCTCCGCTACTTCCAGGTTGCCGTGGAGCGCATCTCAAACACACTCAACTCGAAGCGTCTTCAACCCGTGGTATGACTGTATAGGAAAAGAATGCATAACAAAAAGTGTGCTTTAAGAAGAAGTGCAAATGTCTTAAACATGATTTTGTGTGTACACATACAATTTACAAAAGAAACAGGCATACAGCGGGAAAGGAGGCCATGACTGAGTACATGCAGAACTAAGTCAGAAGGGAAATAGGTTGATCCATCTTCCCCACTCTGGAGTAAGTATGGGCAAATATATCAATTTCAGTTTCTCATTTCTCCAATCGTAAGTTCAGCGTGCCACCATTTTATATCAGCTTGCGATATAAAAAGTCCTCACAAAAATTCATCAGCCTTCCAGTGCAATTTTCTCCTAATAAACACTTTTTAGTGTATGCAGTTTTGCTCTGCAAGACTATGTATATTAAGCAATTTCCCCTAATATTATAGGTTGTATCCAGTGCAATCCAACACAGTGGACCTAACTTAGGTTCATTGATTTTAGCAGGTTTACTCTCAGTAAAATGTAGTTGGGCATAACCTGGTGTGCTTTTTAAAGTTATTTTTGCTTGATTTATGCATGCTTTACCCCCAATACATACATTTTCCTGCCCATTACTTGGCTAGAGAACTGCGCCACAAAATTCAGAGAAGTGTGAATTTCGAAGAATGGCTGTGGTTCAGCTGGTGGAAGTGCAAATTAGGTTAAGCTCCCATTTAAATGTGGAGTGAACTGAATGTCTCTCATCCCTTCTCTGGATAAGAGCCATCACTTACGTTGATGCCAACAATCCCTTGCAGCCCCTCTAGACCAGGTTTGCCAGGAAGGCCCTGGAATGGGAAGGGGGGGGAGAAAATAAAAGATAAACCCAGAAACTCAAATCACTGTGTTGAATCATTGTTAGTTTCTGCATTAATATTGTAATGGGAATTGGGATTGCTTGTGCGTAAACTACAAACTGCTCCAAGCTAGTCGTATAGCTAAAACTTTCCCTGGTTTGACAGCCCTTGAAACGCGACTGTCTTAGTCACTGGCAGAATCCGTCAGTGGGCGGGACCTAAATTTCCTCCAACATAAAAGTTGCTTGACTCCAAGTCTCCTCCTAGATTCTCTGCGTGGAAGCCTTCTGCGCAGCGTGGGCGTGCCAAGCGGAGGTCCTGTGCTCTCTCCGCTGATTTCACTGGAATAGTCTCTGAGCCTCCCCTCCGCCGTACTCTCAGCTTCCCCTTTCTCCCTGGTGTCCCCTGGATTTCCTTCCCCCGGGGAAGCTCTCTCTCTCTCCTTGCTAGTTCCCTCCCCTGCATCACTGGAGCGTTTTACCTCTCCTCTTCCCTCTGATGGCAGTTCCCTGACAAATATCTTTCATAGAAAGAATTTTAAAACATCCCTATGTGTCCAGGCATTTTGAAAAATAAAAGGTACTGCTCATGACAGCTCTGAAATTCTTAGATTTGAGAGAAAGTGATTGCTTTTAGAAGTTACCAACCGGTGTTTAACTGCTTTTAGAAATTTATTGTTAGCTGTTTTTACCTGGTCTAATTGCACTGTTTTTTATTACTGATGCATTGTCCTTTGGGAGGAAGGGTGTGATATGCATTTAATAAACAAAATAACACAGAAAGAATAAAATCTGAATAGATTTAATCTATTTTTATCAGCTCTTACCCTCAGTCCTGGTAAACCTGGTTCTCCGTTGACCCCTGTTTTTCCGGGACAGCCCTGTTCAGAAAGAGAAGTCATCAAAACAAGTGCTAGGCTGGATAATTAATAGATGGAAGTTTTTCTCCAGAGGGCATAATCTGGGGTTTACCCAAGCAATCAGGCCTTCCAAGCAATGAAAAACTACCTGCTTACTTTGGTGATGCATAACACTGGGAGCACCAATGAACTGTCACCGGTGCCAGCTCTAGTTTTGCAGGATTCTTGGGCAAGACATTCACCACTCTGCACAGTAACAACGGTGGAGAGAAGACTACTCAAACAAAGGCCTGGGTAAAGAGGTTCATCTTCTGACCAATCATTGTACAGCATGCAAATGATGGTGCAAAATACACTACAGAGGAGAGATCATACCACCATGTGGGGGCCACTGAAAATAAGGCCCTCTTGTGTGCCACCATCCTTCGAAGCAAAGAGCGTGGCAAAACTACAAATGGGACCTACTCTGCTGATCCTAACACCTGGGCAGTTTGAGATGAGAGGAGGGGTTCCTTCTGCCATTTGAGGCCAAATGTGTTTCTTCAAGTCAGTGTTAACACATTAAATTGGGAGTGGTACTGGAAACAAAGCTAATGGAGCAGCTTCATTACCTTCTGTAGAGATGGAAACCTTCTGGGGTACCATTGAAGAGTGGAGAAGAGGGTCCATCCCCTGAAGAGAGCCAGCAAAGTTGGGGAGGTCCCCTCTACAACCCTCAGATTTTGACTTTGCACAATTCCCCCCTCCAGTACAAAGCTCACCACACTTTTAGGGATCATGGGCACATTGAAAACAGAAAAGCTGTTGGGACACCATACAAAAACTGCAACCAAGCACACACCACAACCTCTTCTATTGGCTACAGTGTGGCATAGTGGTTAGGATGTTGGGCTAGGACACTGGAGACCTGAATTCAAATCTCCATTCAGCCATGAAGCTCAATGGGTGACCTTGGGCCAGTCACCGTCTCTTAACCTAACCTACCTTACAGGTCCTGGTGAAGGTAAAATTGAGGGGGGGGGAGCACCATGTATACCACATTGAGCTCCTTGGAGGAAAGGTGGTATATAATAATAATGCTTCATTTCCCACAGGCAAACTTCGGAGAGCGTTTGCGCATTTCTGTATCCACACACAGTAGGAGACTCCATTTACCATTGATCCAGGAGGTCCATCATGTCCCCTGTCACCTTGAAAGCCCACAAAGCCCTGAAAATAGGAGGAGAACAAATAAAAACACTGCAGGCATTACTAGCAGCAGGAGAGAAGTTTTGTTACAGATGGACAAAGGGCAGAAAGGATAGCTGGCAGCTAGCTGTGGATTCATTGCATGCAATACCAATTTAGGTGATGGGGATGAAGCAGTGATCACTATGTCCTGCCCTTGCGACAACTGAAGTAGAACAGAATAAGCAATGTTAACATATGAAAATGTCAAAGGGCAGTTGATGGTCGATCATACTGGGGCAGGGTGGGGGTGTGAAAAGTCAAGCTGGAGCAGTGCCCGGGGGTGGTCTTTTCCTCCCTCTCTCTCAGGATGGTTGATCCATTCAGCATTCCCACCAGACAGTAGCAAGCCTGCCTGCACCAACAAAAAACAGCCTTTGGCAAGTGATTTCTGATCCGGCAAGGCAATTACTGGCTCCCAGGGAGACTGCAGGGCAAATGACACCTGGAGTTTTGATGGTATGTAGCCAAACAATGTACTACGACTGATACAACTTGGGAGGACCAGGTAACTCTGTTTGGTGTTGGTGGAAAGCTTGGAATCACTACACACACACACACACACACACACACACACACACACACACACTTCTACTCACAGTCAGACCATGTTGATCAGAGCTCCCCACGGCACCGACAACACCCTGCAGGATAAGTTAAAGCAACATTAAGGATAGGCAGGGGCGGATCTATGAAACTATTGAAGGTCCCCTAATCTCAGAGGGCCCCGGGTTTTTTTAAACATGGGTCTAGTGCAGGCTTCCTCAATCTTGGCCCTCCAGATGTTTTTGGCCTACAACTCCCATGATCCCTAGCTAGCAGGACCAGTGGTCAGGGATGATGGGAACTGTAGTCTCAAAACATCTGGAAGGCCGAGGTTGTGGAAGCCCGGGTGTTATTTGAGTTGCATGACTGAAAATTGTTTGTTTTGTGTGTGTGTGCATATATTTCAACAAGTCAGTAGCCCAGATGTTGTAAAGACTGTTGTAAACAAACCCGTTGAAGAAGATAATGATGGTTACCCAGACCTTGTTGCTGGTTGTGAAGGGGCCCCCATAACAGTTCAAGCTTCAGGGCTCCCAAAACGTAAGTCTGCCACTGAACACAGGAAGCTGCCTTACACTGAATCATGCCACGAGTCTACCTAGCTCAATATTGTCTACACTGACTGGCATCTGCTCATTCTCAGTCCTATCTGGATATGATGCCAGGGACTGAACCTGGGACTTTCTGTATGCAGAGAGATGCTCTGCTGCTAAGATGGCATGAAGACTTCCATTCCACATTCCGACCTACCACCCAAGGGCAGAAGCTATGCAGGGATGCTTAAGAACAGCAACAGCGTTTTATATTTCATTTATTAATGGTTTCTCATGTGGCACCCCAAAGCAATTTAAAATGCACTGTAAGTAGATGCAAGTTCCAAAATTACTGGGGAAAATGCACTGCTGCTAGAGGTGTGAGCAGGAGGTACGGAATCTTTTTCAGCCTGAAGGCTGCATTCCCTGATAGACACCTTTCCAAGGGTCATAAGCTAGTGGCATACAAGGCCAGATGCAAAAAGTGGGTGGAGCTACTCTTACCATACAAAAATGTGTATTTTGTGGGGGAAATGCTTTCTTAAAAAATGGGTTACATTCGGTACTAGTCATAGTCAGAGAAGACCCACTGAAGTTAATGGGCACGACTAACTTAGGTGCATTAATTCAAATGGATTTACTACTTTGAGTATACCTTGGCTGGAAAAAAACCTCCAATGTAACTTTCTTTACTTTTTTCCAAAGTGCAGATTGATACAGAATGGACTTACGAATGAATACACATCACATGGAATTGACTTGGGCTGGATACAGACCACCCACCCTTATTCAAGCAAATGAACCCCAGATCCTGCCTAGCACAGCAAGGGCCAGATCAAGTCAAAAGGATAGCAAAGTAGGTAGTATAGAATGGGAACCTGTGTACCAGGCTTTCCTTCTGGACCATCAATCCCAGGAACGCCTCGTAAGCCCTGGAAGAAATGTATGGAAGGGAGCAGAGTATGCATAACAATATTACTTAAGTTTTGCAGAGTGCTTAAAGCAAATCAATCAATCAATCAATCAATCAATCAATCCGTCAATCATTTATTTACAGCCAGCCAACCAACCATTAAAGGGAAGTACAAAACACACAGACACACAGACACACTAATAACAATAACAATAATAATAATAATAATAATAATAATAATAATAATAATAATTTATTTATACCCCACCCATCTGGCTGAGTTTCCCCAGCCACTCTGGGCAGCTTCCAATCAAGTGTTAAAAACAATACAGCATTAAATATTAAAAACTTCCCTAAACAGGGCTGCCTTAAGATGTCTTGTAAAGATAGGATAGCTGCTTATTTCCTTCACATCTGAAGGGAGGGCGTTCCACAGGGCAGGCGCCACTACCGAGAAGGCCCTCTGTCTGGTTTCCTGTAACCTCACTTCTTGCAAAGAGGGAACCGCCAGAAGGCATATCAAATTGAGTAGCTAGAGGAATTGCTAAGAAAGGTAAACTTGATGTAATATGGTAGCCATTTACATCATATTTTAACAAAGATGGATATTTACTACAACCTCCATCAAGCCATATAATGATGGGGAGGAGTTATATACATACTAGTTAAAGATAACTGTTTATAATTTTACTCCACCCTGAAGTGTACCTGTGTTTTGTGATAGCTTGCCTATTGCACATGCTGTCACTATAAGTACTATGTTATGGTACCAAATCAGTTCTGTTCTCCTTCTTCTTCTTCTTTTTTTACTTTACAAAATTTCAATTTTTTAAAAAGTACGTACTAAAAACACACAAATAATCACTGTCTTATCTTAGATTAACAAAGGTGACAAAAGCTAACTGTTAGAAAAACACTGGGGCCTAATTTGAATAGTAGAATGTCTGGCATCTGGTGGGTGGGGCTTGTGTATTATGCTCTGGAATTGGCCCCTCCCTTCGGATGTTCAGTTAGAGAGATCAACTGTCACTCTTGCTTCATTCTTGCCTCATGATGCTGTTTTAGTTTCTCTCAGACAGTATGCTATTGTGTTATAGTTTTCTTTATTATTAAAGCTTTGTTTGGCATATACATTAGCCACTTACTTTGCTGAATGAAAAGAAACTCTGCTGAAGAATGCAGGAATCTCCTAAACTGTGAGTGAAGGGATATTGCCAGTCTGGCTGGAGGATTGATTTTTTAAATCACCCCACCCTTCACAACACTTACAAACACTGCAAGTCTAAGAGATATTATGACATTCAGATATTTTGCCACCTGGTGCCAAAAGAAGGACAAATGACAGCACCAAGCAGTCCTCTATGGGGAGAACATTCCACAAATGGGGAGCCACCACTGAAAAGCTTTCTCCCTTGTCACTCACTGTTTTCTGAACCTCAGTAGCAAAGTTGACATGATTGAGGCTAGTCACAATAGGAATCCTATTACTTACTGGGGGTCCTGGCATTCCAACAAGCCCATGCTGGCCCATCCGGCCCTGGAGAGAAACCAAAAGTGGTCTGAAGAAAGTCTTTTTCCTCATTAATCAGTCAACATACCCAGGGAGCTTCTGATTCCATGTGCTCTTGAGCCACCAATGCATTGCTGTTTGGGTATTAGTCAACACAAAATGTTCCACCAAACACAAGAATGCTGGTGTTGGTGTTTGATTGTTATCTCAGTTTCTTTCTTTGGTGGGAACATCACATATCTGGAGTACTTTGTCGAGACATGGGACCACATTTTTAAGAAGGACAACGGCCACTGGGAGCATGTCAATAGGAGGACGACCAGGATGGTGATCAGAGTCCAAGGGCATATTCTAGTCAGAAATAAAAACACTAAAGGTGGGTTCAAAGTAGGGCCCGTGTGGGGTGTTAACTAGGGAGAATCCTGAAAGCTACAAAGAGGCCTGGGGGACTGCAGTCAACCCACTCCCGCTGCCCACACCAGGTCCTCTGGTCCCCTCACCCCTACCCATAGCTGTCATTGTTTCCCTTTTTTAAAGGGAAATTCCCTTATTCCGAATAGGATTCCTCACAAGAAAAGGGAAAAGTTGACAGCTATGCCCCTGCCATAAATTCTCAAGGCTGATTTGGTGGGATAAAGCTTCTGTGCTGTGTAGGGCACATTACTTGTAAAACCAAAGTGAAAGCAATACCTGAAATCTCTCACATATTTTCAACATTCCCACTAACCCTTTGTGTGAAACCCTCCCTCCCCCTGAGGAAAAATTAGGTACTTCAGGCATGAGACATACCCGCTTTCCTCGTTGTCCGGGCCTTCCTTTTGCACCATCTGGACCCCGACTGCCCTGTGGATTAGAGAGAAAATTCTGTTATTTCATGCAAAGTTGAATTCCTTACAGCCACCCCCCCCCTTAAGTCACGGCTAAATCCCAGGTTAAAGCCAGAAGATCAACACTCAGATCTCTTCATTTAAAAGATATATATTATTAGTATTGAAAGGGGGGGTATTGAAGAAATTGTATTTAACCCTTTCCTCCCCTGCTCCATTTCCTTAATACAAATCCAGCTAATATCATCCCCTTTGAGGATACAGTTACAGAAACTGTTACTGAATCATTTCCCTCATGGGGCTAATTACACCTGTGGGAGGAGTGTTAGATTGAAAATATGGAACCAGGAGAGGGAAGGGTTAAAAGAGGAGTGGGGCGGCCTTTTTCACATGCGCACGGGGCAACATATGTGACTCAAACCATTGTGTCCTAAGCTACATTTCAGCCATGTAAAAGTCAGAGGTTCCTACACACACCTCTTTTCTTTCAAGCAAGCAAGAAGCACTATTGCAGTTCAAGGACAATTCGAGCTAAACAGAAGCACCCAAGGAAGGGATGGAGCAGGACCTGTGAAGGGTGTGTCCTAGCAAGAAGGGGTGTGGCCTGGGAGAGATTGGAGGACTGCATTTTGCTCCTGGTTCCCTATTACTGGGTTAAAACTAGCTCCTGCAGTACTGTGGAATTCAAAACAAAATTAAACCCTTGTAGCTGATCCAAAGCCAAAAGAAACATTAGAAGGTCCAATCTCCCCACTCTCCCCTTCCAAGATGGATATTTGTCAGTATAACTCCCAGTATGTACCATGGATAGAGGGTGTAGCAACCATGGGGAAGCCTTCTTATACCCGCAAATTACTGCAATGTGTTAAATGGGGGAGGCTGCCTCTGAAGATGGTTCAGAAACTTCAGCTGTTGCAGAATTCAGTGGCCAGGTTTGAGCATATAGTGCCAATCCTGGCCCAATTGCACTAGCTGCCAACTAGTTTCTGGGTCCAATTCAAAGTGCTGACCTATATAGTCCTTTGTTGCTCAGGACTGCAATACTTCAAGGACCACCTCTCCCCATATGAACCAGCCTGGACCCTGAAATCACCATCTGAGAACCTTCTTTGTGCAATGTCAGGACAGTGACAACATAAGAAAGGGCCTTTTCTGTTCCAATTAACATTTGTTAAAAAACCTGAAGCATTTTTGCTAGGGATTTTAGGGAAAGACCTGCCAAGGAAATTTAAGAATATCTTTATGTATGTGACAACAGCAGCAAGTGTCTTAATAGCACAAGGATGGAAGAATGAAGAAACACCGACTAAAGAAGTATGGCAAGAGAAACCGATGGACTATGTGGAACTGGTGAAATTGACATACAAACTATGTGATAAGGACAACTGTGACTTTAAAGAAGAATGGGAACCTTTTACAAAGTATTTAAAGAAACAACAAAATGAACTGGAATCCTTGGCAGGTTTTGAATAAACTTTCACAAATTCATTATTAACAACATATAGACAGATAGGTTAAGGATTTTTACAATTTTATAATATGCAGAGAATTAGAAGTATGGAAAAATCAGAGAGAGGAACTGAGGGAAGCCTGGGGAGGGGTGTGTGGAAGGGTGGGGGTTTTATATTTTGGGGAGGGGGAGGGGAAAATGGAGGGGAGAAAATGAGGATGATACGTTTTATTGATAAAATGTTATGTTGTAATTCCTAATAAAATTTTTATTATTAAAAAAGGGCTTTTTCTGCCATGGCTCCCAGCTTCTGGAATGCTTTCCCTGGTGTGGCTCATTGTTATGTAGATGTGTTGGGGGGAGCGCCATCACCTCCCCCAAATATTGAAGGGTAGTCCGGTAAAGGATTCCAGGGGGCATGGCCTTGTCTGAAGCCTATGGAGGTCAGGGCCTAAAGCGTGCCCCCAAGTGGTGACCCCGGGGAGTCCCTAGTTGATGTGCATCAGCAGGGTTCCCCCTGCTGGTGTTAACCCTTCCTGGTCTTCAAGCAAACAGGCTCAAGCTTGATAGTCGGATAGGACCAATGCCTAAGCCAATACCGCTCTTTACCTGTAACCAATAAAGTTGTGGCCAATTTTAGCCCATTAACCTAAAATAATTGTGTCATGCGTCTTTAATCCTACTGGTGGGAGGCGAGAACTCGCCACGCAAAACAGATCAAGGGTCAAACCTGCTCAAGACCACACACTTGAGTCCATGGCAAGGGTCCAATTCTAGCAAGCAGTCTCAGGAACCTGTTAAGGAAGGATTTATTATAACTATTAAGCAAGAGCACAGATAACAACGGAGGTTTAGACTAACCTTTGCACCTTCTGTGCCGTTTTGACCAGGGGGACCAAGTTGCCCTTCCTCTCCCTGGAATGGCAAAAAGATTCAGTCAACACTCATCACCGCAAACCATGTTGGAACAGCTTATTTGGACTGGATGGAAAGTCGCTCAGACTAAGAATGGGCAAACCTACCCATTTTGACTTCTCCCAATTTCTCTCCCCTCGCCCCCGTCTTAAGTTCAGTTCTCTACATATTGATTTGCACTAAAAAAAAAAAGTCCCTAGGAAAATTCACTAGCCTTTGAGTAGAAAATTTCTCTCAAACATATTTTTGTATGATTTTTTCCCCCAATAGATGCATTTACTAACTATAACACATTTAAATGCATGTTTTACACTAGCAAATTCATTTGTCGGTACATGTTACTTTGCTGGAGAACCGAACTGCAAAATTCAGAGAAGTGCAAATTTCATGGGTGTGATTGGTGCATTGTTTTTGGAAGTGAAAATTAGGTAGGCTTGCCTTTAAATGGCTGGCTTGCAGATTGGTCAGTACCCTGAACATTAGCATCCCTATTAGGACGTTAGAATACACTGCAACATTTTGTTGCAGGACTCCCTTGTTCTTCCAGTTATGAATATGTGAATATATTAATTTTGCAAATTGGTGACCAAACATTTTAGTTCAGGTATGTGGAAGCAGTAAGGCTGTGTGTATGTGTCTGTGTCTACCTTGATTTCTTGAATCCCCTGAAAGTCACCAGTAGGGGGACCTCTTATGTCATTGTTATTCTCTGTGAATATATGGGAGATGCATGGGAGAAAGCAGAGGATTGAGCACCAGGTAGCAACTAATCCTGACTTCACTTACCTGGAACTAAGCCCCACTTAAGTCCACTAGGACTCACCCTTGAGTTAAGACTGAGTTAGGATTGTGCTGAAAGTAGGGATGAGGGACTCTGTCAATTTCAGTTTCTATCACTTGCTCATTTTTTCGAGTCTTAACTTTAGTTCTCTGTGTTTCTCCCTCAGCCCTAGATGTAAAGGTAAATGTAAAGGAACCCCTGACCATTAGGTCCAGTCATGGCCGACTCTGGGGTTGTGGCACTCATCTCGCTTTATTGGCCAAGGGAGCTGGCGTACAGCTTCTGGGTCATGTGGCCATCATGACTAAGCCGCTTCTGGTGAACCAGAGCAGCGCACGGAAACACCGTTTACTTTCCCACCAGAGTGGTACCTATTTATCTACTTGCACATTGATGTGCTTTCGAACTGCTAGGTTGGCAGGAGCAGGGACCGAGTAATGGGAGCTCACCCCATCGCGGGGATTCGAAACGCCGACCTTCTGATCAGCAAGCCCTAGGCTCTGTGGTTTAACCCACAGCGCCACCCGTGTCCCTAGCCCTAGATGTAGGTCTGCATGAATAAACACTGATCTAGCCACTCTAGCAAAATGGTCTCTAGACCATGCAAGCTTCTGTGGCAAATGAATCCCTGGGAATCTTAAGCAGGTGTGGAGGAACCTATGGTCCTCCAGATGTTGCTGAACTACAACTCCCATCAGCTCCCACCAGCATGGCCAATGGCAGGGCAAAATACACACATATATAAAATACAATACTCTTGTCTGGTTTTGCTGCAAGTAGATGAGTATGGCTCCCCTTCCAGAATATCTTAAATAGGTTTGGCTGTTACTGAAATATAGTGTTCCTTGCAATCTTGATTAGCTGTGAAGATATATTAGATTGCTTTTAAGCAAGTTCAGTGGTTTTTAAATGCTTTTCTTAAGAAATAAAAATAAAATTATTTTTCTGCTTTGTTGTTTGCTGCCCTGGGAGGGTTAAAAACTTAATAAAACAAAACAAAAAAATCCCTTCCTTACTTCAGGTCCCTGAGGTCCAGCTGCTCCTTTGGGTCCTGGAAACCCTGGAAGCCCTGTAGCACCTCGAACCCCTGGAAGTCCCCTGGTCCCTTGGAGGCCAAACGTACCCTGAAAAAGAGGAAATTGGGAGACCTAAATCATTTGTGGAGGTTTAGGAACAGCAAACATCAGGATTATATCTGACTATACAGTGCCAGATATAGGGCAGTGTAGGCAGTCCCCTCCCCACAGGGTGCTGAGCTGAGGGGATGCAAAATAATAGCAGCTGTACCAAAAGGAATTGTGAAAATAAGAAATAGGGGAGGGGGGCAATTCTGTCCTTGCTCACGGTGCCATATTACCAAAGTCTGCCTCTAAACTATACCATTCCTTTGCTACATCATAAATGCATGGCTCATGGGCAAAACATCCATGCTGTATTGGTAGCAGCAGCAGTAATCATAATGCTGCCTTTGGAGGCATACCTAGGCTTCCTTGCGCCCTTGGCAAGGAACTTCATCAGCACCAGTGAAGCCGGGGAGACCATAGACCAGAAACTCAAAAAGTTAGCTTTTTCACTCCACCAGTGACTTCCTCTGTGACCATCAGGGTTGGGTCTGCTCTGCTCCGTGTTCCTCTTTCATATTCTCCACTTCCTCCTCCTCTGTTGGTCTGTCTGTCTGCCTATCTTCCTCCCTCCCTCCCTCCCTCCCCTCACTGCTTTCCCTTCTGCCTCCCCATTCCCTCCCTTCTTTTTTCTCTTTCTGCAACTCTCAGCCACTCTCTCTGTCATTCTTCCCTCTGAGCCCTGCTGGGGCTTACACTTCTAATAGCACTGCCGGCCAACTGGGGAGGGCCTTCTGCTGTTGCAACAGCCCACGGCAGTGACCAGATTCCTCTGCTGAGGCGCCCAGAGGATTCTGTGTGCCTTGACTGGCTACCCAGAGCAACAGAGGAGTGGCCTGGGGAGCACACAGATGGGTGGGTGGGCTGCTAGCCACTCTGAACAAGGGGGAGAGATGTAATTTTTCTTCCCCCCTGGGCCTGCACCATGGGGGGGGGGCAACTTACACAACCCCTAGGTATGCCCCTGCCTGCCTTACATCAGGTCATATAATTTTTGTCTACCTAGCCCAGGATTGGAGACTCTTCAGTAGAAGCCCTACCATCCCCAGTCTACTCTCACCTGCCTGCCACTTAGTGAAGCGGTGGTTCTGCCAATCATTGGCTCTGGCACCACCTACTGTTGGTCTCCCTGCCCGCCATCCTACCAGTCCCAATGGGCACCAGCCAACACAGTGACTTACAGCTGTTCTCCAGGGACCCAAGCAGAGGCCTTTCTTCAGCTGGCTGAGGACAGGAATCGGATACTTTCAGCATACAATGCATTTGTTTCTTGCTCAGGGGAGAAGGGAGCATGCAACAATATCAAAAAAGGAAACTTGCACTGGAATAACTGCTACACATCCCCGGGCATGAGATGTTACCATACCTGGTCACCTTTGGGTCCCAGATCCCCTTTTATTCCCTTTGGTCCTTTGCTCCCCTGGAAGAGTAGAGGTTAAAATGAGAGGGTCGTTGAGAACAGGCAGTAGCATGACCTGGTCATCCTTTAGTGCAGGAGTGGGGAGCCCTTTTTCAACCCAAGGGCTCCAGCCCCTTGGGGTAAACCTTCCAGGCCCGTGGTGGAAGGGGCAAGAGTAAAAAATGGGTGGAATAGCAAATGCAACTCTGTGACATTCCAGTCACAGAAAAGTCAGTAGCATCCATGTGTGCATACACCTCTCTCCAGGCTTCATCCAGGCAAGCAAGCAAGAGGCATCACCAGGGTTCAAGAATGCATTACATCTGACAGACTGAAGCATCATGAAGGGTGTTGGGCAGATCTCATGAGGAGATGGGTGTGAAATATAGGGAGAGGGCTGAGGGCCAGGCTGAGAGGCCCCATTCATGCCTCGGCAAATCCAACTTTTGAATTGCACTCTCTTCTTTGTTTATTCCAGGCATAGGCAAACTCGACCCTCCAGATGTTTTGGGACTACAACCCCCATCATCCCTGACCACTGGTCCTGTTAGATGGGGATGATGGGAGTTGTAGTCCCAAAACATCTGGAGGGCCGAGTTTGCCTATACCTGGTCTATTCCTCAGTGGGGTTGAATTTTCAACCAAGCCATTTCTTTTGGGTTAAGATGGAACTTTTCAAATACTGGCAAAATTTAGTGGGGGGCGGGGAGGACCACCAAATTGCATACTGATCCTGAAATGTAGGAAGTTGAATTGAAGATTGGAAAGATGGGGATCTGAGAAAAAATGAATTTGACAGATTCCTGTCTCCCTAACCCAGATGAATCAGAATGATATCATTGCTCCTTGGCTTCAATAAAATGCATATTTTAGGATAAAATTATGTGTGTATAAATGCATATTTTAGGGATAACGTATTCAAAAATTAATATCTTGTGATGGGTAGGGAAGTTGATAAAAGTTGATGCCGATTTTCATGTCTTTTGTTTTAAAAAAGAAGACTGAGCTGGAAACAGGACAGGATGGATTTAGCACTGAACCACATGTGACACTGACATTAATCAGAAACAGAGTGCTCTGTCCATTGCTATTACTTTCATTTCACTGAACATTTATTTCAGGTGGGGAAAGCAAAGCCACTTACATGGTCCCCAGGGGGTCCTTGAGGGCCCTGGCTCCCGGTCAACCCCTTAAATAGAGACAAAAGGTATTTTTTTATTTAAAAAAGCCAAAGAAACTTTAAGACACATGGAATCTTGCCCTCACATTCCCTCCACCCCCTCCTTTCCACAATAAAACACATGAAAGCTATAAGACTGAGCTGGAAATTATCCAAGAAGTTTTAAATGATCTGAAATTTGGGGGATACCCCTCATCCTGTTACCATATATTGTGTTGGAAACTGTGTTCTCTGGGGGTGGCAGCCTCCATTACCCCTCCCCAAAGACACCTGAGAATGACCAATATTAGCTGTCAGCTGTGGAGAGAACAATCTTGCCTCCCTATGAATAGTTCAGCAGGACCACAAAAAATGCTGAAATGATTACCCTCAGGAACTTTGCCACCTGCTAATGCACTGATTCTCAAAAGGTGTGCCATATTGTTGTGGCAGGAGAGGATGGCAATGTGGTGGTAAGATTCATTGACAATCAAAGAAACATTTAAACATTTCAGTATAGCATAGCATAGTTTTTCCAAATTTTTTTTTGTAGAATATGGATAGATATCTTTTCAAAACCAAGCACTGCTAGGAGTTGCTTCTTTTTGCTTTCCAGTGTATTTCTTATCAATAAAAAACTGAGTAAATTATTATTCTGAAAGTGTGGCCCAGAGAAAGAAGTTTGAGAGCTACTGCTCTAATGGCACAGGAAAATTAATAGAATCTTAGAGTTAGAAGGGACCCCAAGGGTCTTCTAGTCCAACCCCCTGCAGTACAGGAATCTCAGCTAAAGCAACCCTGACAGATGGCCATCCAACCTTTGCTTCAAAACCTCCAAGGAAGGAGAGTCTACAAACTCTCTTGGGAGCCTGTTCCACTGCTGAACAGTTTTACTGTCAGAATTTCCTCCTGAATGTTTACTTGGAATCTCCTTCCTTGCAACTTGAAGCCATTGGTTCTAGTCCTACCAACCAGTGGCGTAGCGTGGGTTGTCAGTACCCGGGGCAAGGCAAGTAATTTGCGCCCCCTAACCCCTAACCTGCCGCTGCTGCCAGCTTCTTCTTGCTGCTGCCTGGTCTGGTCTGGTGTGGTTCTCTCCCGTGCTCAGCGCTGCGCTGGGCGGCCGCTGCACTGTCCCTCCCCCAGATAGTCCCTTGCTCTCTCTCCGCACCGCACGCCTGGCACCCACCCCCTCCACAGTGAGTGGCGACCCAGTGGCTCGGATCGGATTTGCACAGCCAGCACTGCAGTGAGAGAGAGTGAGTGAGCCAGGTAGGGTCAGAGAGCTGAGAGTGCGAGCGTGCCCCCCCCCAGATGTTGCGCCCGGTGCGGCTGGCCCCCCCTGCACCCCCCATGCTACGCCACTGCTACCAACCAGAGCAGGAGAAAACAAGCATGTTCCCTCTTTCATGTGACAGCCCTTAAGATATTTAACTGGGGAAACATTTCGGCTCACCGCTAGAAATCAGCACATACAAAACAGGTAGATCATCACCATCTCTCCATCTGAGGGAAAACTGGGGGGGGGGGCGTGGCATGGGCATCGCCAGGATTTTTGGGGTGCAGGCTTTTGTTAGAGGGGGCAGAACCTCTGATTAATATTGATTTGTATCAGCACCAAACTTTATTTTGGAATTTCAAGTTTGGTTATATATGGCTTCTGGGAGGTGAAGTGTCTTCTGTGTTCACTGATTAAAAATTTCAGGGGCCTGGCTAAATTTGCTTGGTGTTCTGTATCTTCCACGTGCTGTTTCATGGGGTTTTTTTGGCTTGTTAATACCCCATGTTGAGTAGGATCTGTGGGGTGAGGCCTAGAGTTGTTATTACAGTCATACCTCGGGTTGAATGTGCTTCAGGTTGAGCGCTTTCGGGTTGCGCTCCACCGCAACCCGGAAGTAACGGAGCACGTCACTTCCGGGTTTCGCTGCTCGCACATGCGCAGACGCTCAAAATGACGTCACACACATGCGCGGAAGTGCCAAACCACGACCCGCGCATGTGCAGATGCACCGTCGCATCTTACGTTCCATTAAGGATGCACATTTCCACGTCATCTGGAAACTGTCCTTAATAGTTAAGGGAGCAAGGCCACTTGGGAGGAAGAATAGTCTCAGCCAGTAATTTAGTCTGGAGAACCATACTCTAGCCTCAATTCTTACGAATCCAGTTTTGAATCATATTGTAGCACTGGAGATGTGTTTGGGCACTTGTCCAGCTGATCTTAACAGTTTAGATTGTACCAGTTCTAATGGTGCGCAATTGGCAAAGGGGCCTAACTGGGCACCATATACAAGCTGCGCAATGGATTTGGCCTCAAACTGTTTGAGGGCTGCAAGTATATATTGTCCAGCTTTAGTCCAGCTTAGGTACCTAAGTATTACACTTCTCTGGACATTCCCTGCTACATAATCCCCAGTGCTACTTGAAGATGCTGGGGACTGAACCTGTGGCCTTATGCATGCAGAGCAGATGCTAAACCACTGAGCTGCTGAACCACTGAGCTCCAGGGGCCCCTTCCCTGCAGGAGGAAATGCCTGGAGGGGATGTGAAGATGAATCGCCAGAAGGCCAGGAAAATTGTTACCACATTCAAGCCACCAGTTTGTGCGAGTGAGATGGGGTAGCCTCATTTCTCAATGTCAAGCATCTGTCACCTTGGGGCTTTGATCAGCTGATGGACAAGAGAAGAAGAAGAAACAGAGGAAGAAAGGGTGCAGAAACAGGGAACATTCCTGAGGAACCTGATCTGAGTTAGAACATCATCAGACCCAAGCTGAAAGGAAGGGTGGGTGAGGAATAACACCCAAAATCTACACCTAATCAATCACACTTATGTCTCCTGATGGTGGTGCAAAACTCCTAAGGGAACTCATTTGTAGCCTGGGTAAAGGAGTCTAGCTGGAGGCAGAAAAAAGTTTTTTTTCAAAGTATATGCTCATAGCAGACACACTCACAGGCAGGGCCAGATTTAGGTTTGATGAGGCCCTAAGCTACTAAATGTAATGGGGCCCTTTATATGTCCAGCTTTCCTTTGTCAACAACAAATTGTTGCTGTTTTTTTGTGTTGAATATATGCTATATGGTAATTTATGGGCCTAATAGGTATCTAAACCCATTTGCACATAACAAAATATGTATTTTATCATAAAATACATTTTTTATGTAGGCACCCTCTATATAAAAATGAGCAAACCAGTGATATTTTAGGGATCAGGCTAGCAAGCAGGGCCCTTTACTTACATCAAAGGAGCCTACACAACACAAAACACTGTTGCTGTATGTAGGTTTTATTTTATTTGTTTTTTTAATCTTATATTTTGGAAATGTATATGCAGTGTTTTTTTCTTCAATTTTTTTTTGGGCCCCCCAAGCGAGCGGGGCCCTAAGCTATAGCTTGTTTAGCTTATACAGTCATACCTTGGGTTACAGACGCTTCAGGTTGCACGTTTTCGGGTTGCGCACCACGCCAAACCTGGAAGTACCAGAATGGGTTACTTCCAGGTTTCAGCGCTCTTGCAGAAGCGCTAAATCATGCTTTGTGCATGCGCAGAAGCGCCGATTCGTAACCCGCGTGCACAGACGCGGCAATGCGGGTTGCAAATGCTGCGGGTTGCGAACGTGCCTCCCGCACAGATCACGTTCGCAACCTGAGCGTCCACTGTACATAAATCTGGCACTGCTCAGAGGGACACAGGACACTATCAGACCACCGGCCCATCTGGCTCAGTATTGTCTGCATTGACTGCAGCAGCTCTCCAGGTTCTCAGACGTACCCAGGGATGGAGGGGATTGAACCTAGCATCCTCTGAAGGCAAAGCATGTTGTGAAAGATCCCTGATATCCCTGATGGAACACTGTACACAGCCACTTAACAGAAGTTACAGCCACAGGATACATGGCTTCCATATAATGCACATGGCTTCCACCAAAGAATCCTGGGAACTGTAGTTTGTTAAGGGTACAGGGAATTGTAGCTCTGTGACAGGGAAGCTGCAGCTTTCAGTATCCTTTCGCAGTGGCAGAGCTGCACTTCCTGGGCATCGCAGTCCAGGGGTAGAGGGGTAGGGAAGCTGCCGCCCACTCTCTTACTGCTATCTGCCCCTGGTCAGGCCTGACCCAGAGGTGTAGCTGCTGTGGCCGGGTGCGAGGTGCACCACAACCAAGGAGGGTGGGTGGCATCATTGCTATCCACTCTCCTGCTCTCCTCCCCCGGGTCAGCGCTGACCCAGAGGCAGAGACTGTGATGATGGGGGGTTGTCCGGCACGCTTCCACTGCCACTCAGCTTGCCTGACGATAGCAGAGTACAAACACAGCGTGTGCTCTGTGTGCCAGCATGCAGAAAAGAGAGTCTGTATGCTGCTTCTTGGTCTGATTCTAAGAAGATTTATTTGTATAGCAGAAATAAATCTGAAACTCCGGAGACGGCATGTTGTCTCCCTTCCTTGGTTAAAACCGAAACCAGTCTCAAATAGAACAAAGAACAGATCCCAGGATGGAGACCACCCCCAGTGGGCAGGACGCTCACTCTGAGCTGTTTAACCCTATTAGCTCTGGTTCTCTTCACAGAGACATGGGAAGGCACGAGCAGAAAAGTGCACCCCGGACCCTGAACTCCCCTGGACCCACCCACCTTATGCCTCTGTCCTTTGAGAGACGGCATGTGCTTTTAAATGTTTGGTGCAGATGTGACCAGAAAATAGAGAGAGAAAACAAGAGTGAGAAGAAAGTCATTTTGCAACCACGTGTTAACTGAGAGACTATGCGTTTTCAGAGGAATTAATGGACATTACTAAGGCCATATTCAGGCCATGCATTTAAAGAGCTATGATACCACTTTAAACAGAGTGGTTTAACTATCAATCCCTCTTCACAGGGTGCTCACTCTCTGTATCCATTCTTAAAGGCATCAAAGCTTCTGAATGCCAGTTGCTAGAAATTGCAGGAAGGGAGAGTGCTCTGGTGCTTGTGGGTTTTCTCACTGGCACCAGGTCATTGGCCTGATCCAGCAGGCTTTTCTTATGTTCTTAATAAAGGAGTGGATTAAATAGGAAACATCAGAAAACTGCCTTATAATATACTCATTATTGTCTACACTTAGTGGCAGCACCGGACAACCCCCCATCATCACAGTCTCTGCCCCTGGGTCAGCGCTCCAGGGTTTCAGATAAAAGTCTTTGGAGATGTCAAGGACTGAACCTGGAACTTTTTGCATATGCTCTATCATTGAGCTCCAGTCCCTCATCCGTATCTACTTAGTGTAACTTTTGCTTTTTGCAAATGAATTTTGCATGCCTGTTATATTGTTTAAGAAACTTGTTTAACCCGAGGCAACCAGTTGCAGAGAAGGTGGGCAACAGAAATTATATACTGGGGGAATCAAATACTTTCTCAAATAGTTTTCAGTAAAAACAACAACATAAGAACCCCACATTGTTTGTCTCTCACTTATTTTGATTAGGTAGAATGAAAGGGAGTATTCCATTCTGCTTCAGCGACTGGCACAGAGCCCCAAACCTGCCTTTATGTACTAGAAGAGCTAAAATCTTCGTTTCCAAGCATAGCTTTTTGCTGAAATCCTGTAATATTTTACAGGATTCTTTCTTTCTTTCTTTCTTTTGTTGCTCTATAATGGAAGAGGGCCCTTCCAGACGGGAATAACACAATAACACTGGGGAAGCATTATGAAACAACTAATAAAGCAGAATGTTGTGTTGACAGTCAAGTATAAATGCTATTGCTGCATCAATGATATATTGTAGGATATACTCACAAACCACTCCTACCCAGTCTCACTGCATACCGTATTTTTCGCCCCATAAGAGGCACTTTTTCCTCTCCAAAAATGAAGAGGAAATCGGGGTGCGTCTTATGGGGCGAATGCCTGCAAGCCTCGCGCGCTCGGCAGGAGGTCCCACCGGGTGCGCGAGGCTTGGGGCGGCAGCCTGTCGCCCGAAGCACGGGGAGCCCTCGGGAGGGCTCCCCCTGCTTCGGGCGAGTGTCTGCAAGCCTCGCGCACCCAGCAGGAGGTCCCACCGGGTGCGCCAGGCTTGGGGCGGCAGCGGACTGCTTGCGCGCACCTAGAAGCTTGGGGCGTGCTGAGCTCAGCACGCCCCAAGCTCCTGGTATAGCGCAGCGATCCGCTAGCCCTGGGAGAGCCCCGCGGCTCTCCCAGGGCTAGCGGACTGCTTGCCGGCACGCAGAAGCTTGGGGCGCGCTGACCTCAGCTTGCCCCAAGCTTCTGGATTAGCGCAGGAGTCCGCTAGCCCTGGGAGAGGCGCCTGGCTCTCCCACGCTAGCGGAGACCTTGCCTGCACGCAGAAGCTTGGGGCGCGCTGAGCTCCACACGCCCCAAGCTCCTGGTGTAGCGCAGCGCACCTGGGGGGGAAATAAATTTTTTTTCCTTTATTTCCCCCCCCCAAATCTAGGTGCGTCTTATGGGCCGGTGCGTCTTATGGGGCGAAAAATACAGTAAGCTTTGCAGAATTAAATCAGAATGAATGCTGAGTAAACAGGTTATTCAGAAGACCCTGTGCCTCTGTCTACTTCTATGAACAAGAAACTAGGCCTTTAGTGTCATCAGCCCAATCCTGCAGGATACTCTGCCAACAGAGATTCAGCAAACACCTTCTGTTTCAACGTTTACAACGCCTGCTGAAAACTTTTTATTTTGCTGGGCCAATGCAGGCAACTGAGAATAGACCTTTCCCACAATAGTTAATTGATGTCAATTTTTAACCTTTGATATGGTTTTTATTCTAATGTTTTATGTGCTACTGTTGTAAACAGTTTTTGATATTTCCTTTTTATGAAAAAGCAGTACGTGAATAATTTTATAAGTAAGTAAAAGGAGAACAGCTAGTACGCTTGGAGCACACCATTCCCCTCCATGCAGATTTCAACACATACCATTAGGCCATCTCGTCCATGCACCCCTCTTTGGCCAGAAAGACCACTTTCTCCCTGAAACATGACAAAGGAAGCATAATGTTAGGGATTACAAGCATGGAGAAAACAGGACACACAAACACAAGAAGCTATCTTACGATGTCAAACCACTGACCTAAATAGTTCAGTTTTGTCAACGCTGGAAGTTCCCCTGGTCTTTTCCATGCCTACACAGAGATGCCAGGGATGGAACCCAAGACCTCCTGCATGCAAAGTCCTTTGCATCAGCTGCACATCTGTTTTATTTCTCATTCCTTTGGCACTGGAATTTAATTATTTATACCAGGAGTGGAGAATCTGTGGCCTTCCAGATGTTGCCCACCATCCCTGACTACTCACCATACTTGGCAGGAGCTGGTGGGAATTATAGTCCAACCACATCTGGATGGCTACAGGTTCCCTACTGCTGATACACGCCTCTGGATACCAGTTTCTGGGAATCACGAGTGTGCTCTTGCATTTACACATGCCTTGCAGGCTTCTGGCAGGCATCTGGTAGGCCACTAGGAGATGTGGATACTGGACCAAATCTAGCTGAACTCTTATGCTTTTGGCTTTAAGAACACAACCATCCAAACTTGTTTTACACACTTCTTTGAATCCTTGAGGACTCAAGGATTGTAATTTACTCCCACAAAGTGTAGTGACTGTGACTGATGTGGACCATCTTTAAAAGAGAATTAGACAAATTCATGGATAACATGGCTATCAAAGAGCTACTAGTTATGCTAGCTATTATGCTACCTCCATTGTCAGACATGATATGCCTCTCAAAACCAGTTGCTGGAAATCATGGGGATGACGACCTGCTGTCACTCTGTCTTGCAGGCCCTGTGGAAAGATGTCAAGTCCTGCAGAGCCCTAGTCTCTTGTGACAGAGCGTTCACCAAATCGGGGCCAGTGCTGAAAAGGCCCTGGCCCTAGTTGAAACCAACTTCCTTGAGGCTCAGGACCTCCAAAGTGTTGTTATTTGTGGTCCTCAAGGTCCTCCACAGGGCATACCAGGAGAGGCGGTCCAGTAGGTATCCTATGGGACATCTGGTTCACCACAGTGAGAACAGAATGCTGTAATAGATGGGCTTTTCACCTGATCCAGCAGTGCCCTTTTTATGTGCTTATGTTCTTATAAATTTAGTAAAAATAATAAAGGAACAGGAGGAGAGTCAGGCCAATGGTGAATCCAACCCAGCATCCTATTCTCACAGTAGCTTCAAGAGAAAGAAAAGTAGACAAAAAAGGTTCCCATAAGATCTTGGTTAGGCAGATGATACTGTGCTTCAGGGCAGTGGAGATGGACTATATTAACCATCAGTGGTTCTTCTTCTCTTTCCTCACTGATGATTTTTGTGAAGATGGAAAAAGGTGCCAATCAGTTTTTGGGAGAAAGAGCAACTCTTTGGTTGTTTAAAAGGCAAGAGGCGAAAGAAAAAGATATTGTGCTTACTGGGTGTCCTTTGGCTCCAGGGGGTCCTTCTCTCCCAAAGCGACCCTAAAAGGAAAATGATTATTTTACCATGACATGAGGATGAACAGATGGACAGTAAAAGTGGATCCTGCAAGCTGTTACAAAACAACATACTACCTGGCTAGAAGGATAAACACTGACCATACACTTTTCAGTGAAGGTCTCACTGTGCTTTCTACACTTGAACATGTAGCTCATAATCACTAATCTTGTTTGCACATCTGTTTGGATATAAGGACTGTTTATATTAATATAGATGATTAAATTAGGATGGATGGATTATCCTCATTGTTAATGTGAGCTGATGCTGCTTTTAAATTTATATTATATTTGCAATAAGGGGGGGGGGGGAGTTTGTTTCAAAGGATCACCAGGCAGCTAGACATCTGGAGGATTTTGTCCCACGTCTATAAGGAAGGTATGGACCACTCACCTGTAATCCCCTGAGTCCTTTGGGCCCATGCCTCCCTTCCAAGCCTCGTGGGCCCTAAACAGAGTGAAAGGAAGTCCCAGATGTGGTACAAGACCAGATGAAGGGTATGCAAAAGAAAGAGAGAGAGAGGGAGAAAATGTTGTTTAGTTCCTCCATTCATGCACTTTTTTATTCTTTTCAAAAATGATTTGGAAGCAGTTCATTCATTTTCTTTATCCCTATTAATTTTAATTCCCCACAGATTTCAATGGGAAACCCACCCACTCTTCTGCTGTCTGTAACTTTGTGTTTTCTACCCCAATGATTTAGTTCATGATTAAGTATTTTCTTTCTGAAGAAACAGGGGGGCAGGGTGTATTTTGCTTTTTCTGCCTCAGGAAACCAACATCCCTTGTGCATCTCAGCTCTGTTGCCATAGCAATTCCAGAAATGAGTACATACCTGAGGGCCTGGTGGGCCTGGCAGGCCTGAAGGCCCCGTTTCTCCCTGAAGGAGACAAAAAATAAATAAACAAACAACAACTTTCTGTCACACACAGTCACATTATAATACATAGATACATATACTTTTAGGTTGAGTAACCTTCTCTTGGTGGGAGTGGTGTATTCATCCTTTAAAAAAAAATCTAAACCTTTTAAACTAGGGATGGGGATCATGTGCCCCCTCCCCTATTGTTGGTGAACTACCAAGTCATCCTGGCCATTAGCCATGCTGACTGGGACTACTGGGAGTTGGGAATCCAACCACAACTGAAGGGGCCACACTTTCTGCACCCCACCCCTCTTCTTACATGGAAATATTTCACAGCCCATTCCCTTTTTCAGAGGACAGCACCAGTTGTGTTGATGTTTTTCAACATTTGCAGAGTGCTGGTTGCTACTTTAGAACCCAAGAACTAGTAAGCAGAGCTGAAACTATGTTCTGGTTCCATTGCTTTTAACAAAGAAATCTAGTTGTGGATATTCAACACGTACAGAGAGACAGAGAGAGGGAGGGAGGGAGAGGAGTTATGAATGTTTTTGCAATGTGCCAAAGGGCAGACGAACGTAGGCAACTTAGGTTGCAGATCAGGAGTGGAGAACCTTAATGGTTTATTAACACTTGTCAAAATGTGGAATTTTTAATTGGACGCAGTAATGCTTCTGAATACCAGCTTCTGGAAAGCACAGGAGGGGAGAGAGCTCTTGTGCTCAGGTCCTGTTTACAAGTCTACCACTGAGGAATATGGTTGTGGACGATGAGAACAGAACGCTGGACTAGATGACCCATTGGCCTGGTCCAGCATGTTGTTCTTCTGTTAATCTTACATCAACTTACCCCTCCCCCACCTCCCTCCTGACCTCTGTTCAAATAATTTCTCTGAGGATGGAATTTTGCATTTTGCATTTTCACCCCTCAATTTTCCCAGAACACTTACCTGGGAGCCATTAACTCCTTGAACTCCAGTCAGTCCTGGTTGCCCCAGCTCACCCTATAAACACCAACACAGATAAGGTGACTGAATTTGTTGTTGTGCAATAAAAAAATATTTATTGACAGGTGCTATTTGACTGCAAATATCTCCTGAAGCAAAATCTGAGGCAAATTTGGAGGACTCTGCTAAAGGGAAACTTTGTGGGGAGCACTTTTTTTTAAACATGTATGAAATGAAACGAAACAAAAAGCATTAACATACAGCTATGAGGAGCATTATTGTCCTGTTCTGAAACAATGCTGGACCCCATGATGAAAGTAATGAAAGGCCTAAGGCAAGGCTGGGCAAGACTGGAGATAGCTCTGAGTGAGCAATTTGCTCCAACAAAGTTTGGAGGAAATGGAACCTTTTATGCCTCTGTCTCCATACTTCCTACTTGCTGCCTTGAGAGACATCTTTGGGAGAAGAAAAGCCTAAGGAGTAAATCCTATTCAAATCCAGATTGCAGTCCCTAAGTGTCAGGGACTGGGCAGAGAAGAAATGGTGGAAACTGTTGATATTTCCACCCCCTCCCATTGCGAAAATCTCCTGATAGGATGTTTTCAGAAAGGAGGGGGCGGAAACTGCTCTTCGCTTCTTCCGCTCCTGCCTGACTCTGTGTGGAGTCTGTGTGTTATCTATGTAGTGATTAGATGGCTGAGTGAGAGCTGTAACACTCATGCAAGCCAGTAGTTTTAGTTGCAGCAGCTATTAGAAATAAAAGAAGTTATGCTTCACAGCTTTCTTCTGTGTTGTTTATACTCTGCTGAGTCTGGTGCTCACAATGCACAGCTGTGAGTCCAGTGCACTGAGACCTGTTTTCCAGGAGTGAAAGGTCTTTGGAAGTGCTCCAGTTGCCTAGTCCAGTTGGGGCAGAACCAGTTATTGAGCCCAGTCGCTGGCACCGGCTCAAAGGCGTACTGACAGAAACTGCCTCCCCATCCTGACCCTTCCAGGGAGGAGGAAGAGGAAGACAGTGTAGCTTTACAATAGGGGTTTGAGGGAGGTAGCAGCTCAGAGGCAGATGAGGAGAAAAGATGGGAAATCCTGGGAGAGCCGGAACAACACCCAGCTGACACATTGTCATTAGAAAGCATTCCAGACTCTCCATCTCCCAGAACCAAGTGAGCCTTAAAAGTAGGAGAGCAAAGAGCTCAAAGACAGAAACATTTCCTTGTCTTTATACTTTCCTGGGCAACCAGCTGGGAGTTGCTGACAGCATCCTAACACTAAGATGGTTGGATGGCACCTTGTACGCCTCCTACAGCCAAGATGGTGCCAAATGTATTGCTCTGCTTTCCATTGGACCACATCAATGAGACCAAGATGGGGTCTTGTTGTCTGGGCAGCCCAGGACCTCCATATACTGGGCAGACTTTGGTGCTGCGGAAGGCAGCAGTTATGAGTTATCGGTCTCTGCAGCCACAGCATGCACTGTGATTCTCTAGCAGTTTGACTTCACTCCTGGAGCCACACTCCATTGTTTCTTGTGGCAGAATGATGTCAGCAACTCCATACTCCCTTCTCCAAGCTCCACCCTCTTGAGAGAACTTCAGAGCCTTCAAGGGTCTGGCCTAAACAGAGACACTACTCCTGCATTCCACTGATTCTCAAAAGTGCTAGATCGGTGATGTGAAGTGGGAACTTTCCTCATAAGGGATCTTCTCTTTCCTCTTGATCATATAGGTCATCTTTTTATGGATCTTTTCCAATTCTACAGTATCCTTTTCGAAGTGAGGTGACGAGAACCATACCTAGTGTAGTCCCACCATAGATTTGTATAAAGGCATAATAACAGCAGTTTTATTTTCAATTCCTTTCCTAATGATCTCTAGCATGAAATTTGCTTATTTTACAGCTGCCCAAAGCTCTTAAGTTCTTCCCACACTTGCCCCTTATAAAGTGATGGCCAAGGAAAGTCCTAATGGATGATCTGAACTACAGACTGATTACAGTGGTACCTCTAGATGCGAACGGGATCCGTTCCAGAGCCCCGTTTGCATCTAGAAGCAAATGTAACCCATGTCTGTGTGTCTGCGCATGGGTGGGGCACGTTTTGGCACTTCTGCACATGCGGGTGACGTCATTTTGAGCGTCTCTGCATGCGCAAGCAGCGAAACCCGGAAGTAACGCACTCCATTACTTCTAGGTTGCCGCAGAGCACAACTCGAACACGCTCATCCCAAAGCACATTCAACCCGAGGTATGACTGTACTATCATAACTTCTCCCAAAGAATCCTGGAAACTGCTAGACAATATTTGTATCATTCACAAAATTACAGTTCCAAGAATTCCTCAAGGAGAGTAATTTATTATCCAACCAGTACTTCAATCTGCATTGTAGATATTCTTTGAGTCTGGAAATTGGGCTAGATAATTTTTTCGACCCTCCTCATGACTCAACAGTCCAATCATTTTAATCACAAGAAACTTAAACTCATGGCAAACAAAGCTATTATGAGTACAAACGACATGTGGCAATCCTGAAGTCATGAGATTAACAAAGGAATCTCTAACACTAATTGAACTGGAGAAGAAAGAGGAAGGACGTAGAACCTGAGAGAAAAACAACTACAGTCATACCTCGGGTTGAAGTACCTTTGGGATGAATATTTGCAGGTTGCGCTCCGCGGAGACCCAGATGTAATGGAGCGTGTTACTTCCGGGTTTCGCTGCTCGCGCATGCGCAGACACTCAAAATGACATCACGTGCATGCGCAGAAGCGGCGAAACACGACCCGCGCACGTGCATATGCGCAGTTGCGTCTTACGTTTGCTTCAGGATGTGAACGGGGCTCCGGAACGGATCCTGTTCGTTCCAGAGGTACCACTGTAACAAATAATTAGTCAAGAAGGAATCAGTGAGGGAGGAAAGCTTGCTGTTCTATCTATCTCCCCCACTCGTTTGGGTAACTTCTTAAAAGCATTGTTGCTTTATTTGACATTTTACAGATTAATGAAAAACACTGGGGCTGGGGGCAGGATGAGCACAAGAGGGATTTTACAAAGAAAACATGAAATTATTACCACAGGCCCTGCAGGTCCTGAACAGCCCAAGGAGCCGGCATCTCCCTATAACAGGATAAAATGTTTAAATTAGGCACTACCTTCCTAAACAACAACTTCTTCAGTCTTATGAAGAACGTAGAAAGCTGCCTTATACAGAGTCAGAACATTGGTCCATCTAGCTGAGTATTGTCTACACTGACTGGCAGAGGCTGTCTAGAATTCCAAGCAGGGAAGATTTCCCAGCCCTTCCTGGAGGTGCCAGGGATTGAACCTGGGACCTTCTGCGTGCAATGCAGATGTTCTGCCACTCTGTTACAGCCCTTCCCTCTGTAGCTTGAGCCAGCACAACCAATAGTGGGAGCAACATCTGTAGGGTCACAGCATTCTGTATAGGGTGGACCCTTAGCCTGATATTTTTATAGTTAGCAAAAGCAAAACACATCATGCAGAATAAGAGTGACTATGCCTACACACATGAATCAATTTTTGCTAGTGCATAGTTTTGATTCCTTTAATATAGATCCACTCTGATACATTATAAATAAAGTTGCATTTTGATACAGGTTGATACATTTTTATGTTTTGTATATGTTTTGTTTCTCTCATGAGTTTAAAAAATATGAATGCATATTGTTTAGAGATATTTATTTACTCATTATCTTACTTAAAATGTGGAATGGTGATGATTAGTAGTTATGGTGCCTCGCAAGACGAAATTAATTCGTTCCGCAAGTTTTTTCTTCTTGCGGGTTTTTCGTCTTGCGAAGCACGGTTTCCCATAGGAATGCATTGAAAAGCAATTAATGCGTTCCTAGGGAAACCGCTTGCCAGGCTGGCGGTGCGGAGAAGGGCTTTTCTCCGCACCGCAAGCCTTCAGCACAGGTACGGGAACAGAGGGGAAGGGGCGCAGCGCTTTCCCTCTGTTCCCGGGGCTTGCGTGGGAGGAGGGTTTTTCCTCCCCACCGCCAACATTCAGAACAGCATTCTGAATGTTGGCGGTGGGAAGGAAAACCCTCCTCCCACCCCAAGTCTTCAGGAAAGCCATCCGATGCCGGGCGGCGGGAGAAGGCTTTCCCCCTCCCCCTCCCGGCATCGGAGCTTCGTCCCGATGCCGCGCGGCGGGGGGAGACGTTCCCCCTCCGCCGCCGGGCATCGGGGCTTCGTCCCGATGCCGCGCGGCGGGGGGAGAAGTTCCCCCTCCGCCGCCCGGCATCGGGGCTTCCTCCCGATGCCGCGCGGCGGGGGGAGAAGTTCCCCCTCCGCCGCCCGGCACCGGGGCTTCGTCCCGATGCCGCGCGGCGGGGGGAGACGTTCCCCCTCCGCCGCCCGGCACCGGGGCTTCGTCCCGATGCCGCGCGGCGGGGGGAGAAGTTCCCCCTCCGCCGCCCGGCACCGGGGCTTCCTCCCGATGCCGCGCGGCGGGGGGAGAAGTTCCCCCTCCGCCGCCCGGCACCGGGGCTTCGTCCCGATGCCGCGCGGCGGGGGGAGACGTTCCCCCTCCGCCGCCCGGCACCGGGGCTTCGTCCCGATGCCGCGCGGCGGCGGGAGGCTTTCCCCCTCCGCCGCCCGGCACCGGGGCTTCCTCCCGATGCCGCGCGGCGGCGGGAGGCTTTCCCCCTCCGCCGCCCGGCACCGGGGCTTCGTCCCGATGCCGCGCGGCGGGGGGAGACGTTCCCCCTCCGCCGCCCGGCACCGGGGCTTCGTCCCGATGCCGCGCGGCGGGGGGAGACGTTCCCCCTCCGCCGCCCGGCACCGGGGCTTCGTCCCGATGCCGCGCGGCGGCGGGAGGCTTTCCCCCTCCGCCGCCCGGCACCGGGGCTTCGTCCCGATGCCGCGCGGCGGGGGGAGCCGTTCCCCCTCTGCCGCCCGGCACCGGGGCTTCGTCCCGATGCCGCGCGGCGGGGGGAGACGTTCCCCCTCCGCCGCCCGGCACCGGGGCTTCGTCCCGATGCCGCGCGGCGGCGGGAGGCTTTCCCCCTCCGCCGCCCGGCACCGGGGCTTCGTCCCGATGCCGCGCGGCGGGGGGAGACGTTCCCCCTCCGCCGCCCGGCACCGGGGCTTCGTCCCGATGCCGCGCGGCGGCGGGAGGCTTTCCCCCTCCGCCGCCCGGCACCGGGGCTTGGTCCCGATGCCGCGCGGCGGAGGGTGGCTTTCCCCCTCCGCCGCCCGGCACCGGGGCTTCGTCCCGATGCCGCGCGGCGGCGGGAGGCTTTCCCCCTCCGCCGCCCGGCACCGGGGCTTGGTCCCGATGCCGCGCGGCGGCGGGAGGCTTTCCCCCTCCGCCGCCCGGCACCGGGGCTTGGTCCCGATGCCGCGCGGCGGCGGGAGGCTTTCCCCCTCCGCCGCCCGGCACCGGGGCTTCGTCCCGATGCCGCGCGGCGGCGGGAGGCTTTCCCCCTCCGCCGCCCGGCACCGGGGCTTCGTTCCGATGCCGCGCGGCGGCGGGAGGCTTTCCCCCTCCGCCGCCCGGCATCTGGGCTTCGTCCCGATGCCGCGCGGCGGGGGGAGACGTTCCCCCTCCGCCGCCCGGCATCTGGGCTTCGTCCCGATGCCGCGCGGCGGGGGGAGACGTTGCCCCTCCGCCGCCCGGCATCTGGGCTTCGTCCCGATGCCGCGCGGCGGGAGGAGACGTTCCCCCTCCGCCGCCGGGCATCGGAGCTTCGTTCCGAAGCCGGCGGCGGGAGGAGGTCCGAGGACAGTGGGGAAGACGCGCTGCGCTTCCCCGCTGTCCCTGAGATTTCCCTATGGGCTGTCGTCTTGCGAAGCAAGCCCATAGGGAAATTCGTTTTGCGAAGCGCCTCCAAAACGGAAAACCCTTTCGTCTAGCGGGTTTTCCGTCTTGCGAGGCGTTCGTCTTGCGGGGTACCACTGTACTGGATTGTGAATAGGAAGTTTGTATTGTTTGCTTATGTTGCCTTTTGATGGGATTCAAAAACTAGCTAGAGATTTCTGTTGAATTATGAAGGGATACATAGATAAAATTAATAATATATAATATAATTAATATAATATAATATAATATAATATAATATAATATAATATAATATAATATAATATAATATAATATGTTTAGAGTAAACACAGCTCTTATCCCTATTAAGTATCTTGGCAGAGAGGCAGGTTAGAAAGCTTGAAAACAAATTAAAAACAAAAGAAACCCAAACATCATCAAGGCATTGCAAGAACAAACTCAGTCAGGGCTGCGGACTGCTGCAAAATTAAGCACTGTTCTTGCCAATGGAAAACCACTAACACTAAGGCCTGTACAACAGAAAGCCATGGTTGTGTAGTGGTTAGAGCACTGGTCTAGGACCTGGGAAAGCATGGTTCTAATCCCCACTCAGTCATAAAGCTCAATGGGTGACTTTGGGTCAGCCCCAAACTCTTAGTCTAACCTACCTCACAGGGTTGTTGTGAGAATAAAATAGAGAGGGGGAAAGCATGGATATCACCTTGAGTTCCTTGAAGGCAAAGTGGGATATAAATTAAATCAAATAAAAAAATTAACCAGGCAAATGAGCGACAGTGATATCAGGACGTATTGCTTAGAATTGATAGGGACTGCAAAAAAAAGTATCATGCCTAGAACAGAGGACTAAAGGAGCAGAGCAGGAATCACTCACCTTTGGCCCAGGGAGACCCTGAAAACCATGAAGACCTTTGGGGCCCATCAAACCCTGTAAGACAAACCTTTATAATATCATGTAATAATATTTGGAGGTGATGTTAATTATTGATGATAATGACACTGAAGCGAACCTTTTAGAACCCAAGAGTCACACTATCATCTGCACAAAAGCCCAGATCACTATCAGATTCAGGGATCTTGACAAAACGCATTTGCTTTGCTAAAGATTTAGGGAACCATGAGATGTTGCCCATCCCAGCTGTGAAGATAGATTAAATACCCAAGTGATATAGCCAAATTACTTACCTGGAGCCCAACAGGTCCAGAAGGTCCGCATTCTCCTTTGACCCCCTGAAAAATGACATAAAATGAAAACTGACATACAATGAAGGATACAAACATCCTGGTGTTGACTTCTGGAGTTCCCTTGGAAGAGATGGTTAAACCACTCTAGGAATTGTAGCTCTGTGAGGAGGAAAGGGGGGTACTCTAATAACTTTCAGCACCCTTAACAAACTACAATTCCCAGAATTCCCTTTTGGGGGAGCCATGACTCTTTCATGTGTTATGATGCTGCAATAATACAGACATGGGGCAGGGGCATGTTTCAATGGGCTGTTTTTAATCATTGCCTTTGAAATGGAATGATAACTACCTATCCTTCAAATTTGAACCAGTGAGGGCAGTAAAGGTACTGTGTGAGTGTCGGGAGGTGGTTGGAGGATGGATGGTGGCTAACAGAGTGAGGTTGAATCCTGATAAGATAGAAGCATTGTTTTAGGAGGACAGAGGGTGGGCAGCTTGAGAGTCAGACTGGGAGACATCATCGCAGCTGTCCATGGGGGCACAGGTCAATTCTGTGCCCAGGGCAGCTGGGCTCCACCTAGCTCCACCTGGTATGCCAACTGAGACCCTACCTGCCTGCAGACTGTCTCGCCAGAGTGATGCATGCTCTAGTTATCTCCTGCTTGGACAACTGCAATTCGCTCTACGTGGGGCTACCTTTAAAGGTGACCCGGAAACTACAACTAATCCAGAATGCGGCAGCTAGACTGGTGACTGGGAGTGGCAGCTGGGATCATATAACTGTTAGTTTGCATTTCTTGGTACAGAAAGTATTGATCTGATGTGTAGAGATCTTTCATATTCTAATTAATTCAAGAGGGTTCTGGAAGCTTCTCTGTGTGAAAGAAACAAGCAGAAGGTTCATGATGTTTGGGTTATTCCTTCAGAGAAGCCGAGTACAGCTGGCTTAAACTGGTCCTCCTCTGAGGGTCTGCTGCTGGTTTTCTTACTGTTACAGGGAACCAGGCAGAGGGCCTTCTTGTTAGTGGCACCCTCCTTGTGGAACACCCTCCCACCAGATGTCAAGGAAATAAACAACTATCTCACTTTTAGAAGACATCTGATGGCAGCCCTGTATCAGGAAGTTTTTAATGTTTTGGTGTTCTGATATATGCTGTGAGCCTCCCAGAGTGGCTGGGGAAACCCAGCCAGATGAGCAGGGTATAAATAATAAAATTGTTGTTGTTGTTGTTGTTGTTGTTGTTGTTGTTGTTGTTCCACAGTTCTTCTGAAGGCTGCTAACCTGCTCTTCAATTTTATCTTAATGAGGAGGTGGAGATTGTGGAAATATATATGCACAGTTTATAAAAGAGGGCAGGGAAATTTTTAATGTTTGAGGTCTTATTGTGCTTTTAATATTTTGTTGGGAGTTGCCCAGAGTGGCTGGGGCAACCTGGTCAGATGTGTGGTATACAGATAATTAAATGATGGTGATGGTGATGGTGATGGTGATGGTGATGGTGATGGTGATGGTGATTACAATATATGTCTTACAATATATAAACAAACACATAAATGGGTGGAAAACAAACAAACAAAATCTAACATCCAAATGTATTTTGAAGTGGCAGGATTAAAGATCCCACCCACTCAAGGTCACAGATAAGAGTCGAAGGCCTGCCGAAAAGGAAATGCTTTTGCCTGGTACCTGTGTAAACTGCTCTGAGATTTATTTTTTATTTTATTTTGTGAACACCAGTATAAAAATATTTTTTAAAAATAAATCAATCAAATATGTGTTTATTGTGGGTGGGGTCTCAACTGCTACACTCACCTTTGCCCCCTTTTCTCCTTTTTCGCCAGGAGAGCCGGGATCTCCCAGAAAACCCTGAAAGAGGCACATACAGCTGATTTTATTGTCCTGACCAACTTCAAAGGCTCCATAGTGACACATATACAAAAACGATAAAATTATTGAGGCACCCTCCATTATCTCTCTGGATACTGGATGCCGAAGTTCATTCACACACATGGGATGCACATTGCTTGGATCCTCAACAGTTAGGCCTGATCTACACATGCAGAAGGATGAGACAGTGGGGATTAAAAGTGGCTGTATGACTTCAGCCTTCTTGTAATATTGGGATTGCATCCTGTGGTTCCCAGCAGCTGATATTCAGAAGTATTACTGCCTCTCACCATCAAGGAAGAGCATAGTCTTCATGACTAGTAGTCATTTATAGCCTTATCCTCCAGAAATTTGTCCATCCCTCTTTTAAAGCCATCCAACATTTAAAACCATCCTCCAACATTCAGTTTCATTGGATGTTCATGAATTCTAGCGTTATGAGAGAGGGACGAAAGCTCTTCTCTGTCCACTTTCTCCATGTCATACATAATTTTATAAACTTATCATGTCACATCTTACACACCTTTTCTGTAAACAAAAAAGTCCCAAATGCTGCTGCAACCTTTCCTCATAGGGGAGTTACTTCACCCCCTTGGTCGTTTTCCAGCTCTACATCTCCTTTTGGAGATGAGGTGGACAGAACTGTACACAGAGAGTATTCTTTTTGTCACAGTGCAAAGTTAAAACTATGGCATTTGCACCTAAAAGAGGGGGTGTTGGTCACCAACTTCGATGGCTTCAAAAGAGGATTAGACATACATACACATGGAGAACAAGGCTTTTGGTGGTTCTGTTTTTCCTCTACCGTTTGAGGCAGTCTGCCTTTGAATTCCAATTATTGGGAGAGAGCTGTTGCAGTCTGGTCCTGCTAACAGGCTTCCACTGAAGCATCTAGTCAGCCACTGTGAGAACAGAGTACTTGGCTACATGGGCCTTTGGCCTGACCCAGCAGGGCTCTTAAGTTCTTAGGTGAGTAGGGTTGGGAAACTGTTCTTGAATGCTCCCCTACACAAATCATCAGTCTATGAGCCAGCTGCCCTGACTGCTCTGAGCATCATCTGGACGCCCTGTCTGCTGCTTGGATGACTTGCACTTGGCATGGTTCATAACTGCCTGCCACTGGTGAACCTGGTCTCCACAAGTGTTTGCAGCACTGTGTTGAAAAATATGAATCTTATTTAGATCACAAGATGGCTGTTGCACATGGTTAATAAGCTAATCAGCAAACAGGAGAGGGAAACAAGTAGTCTCCACCCCCCCACCCCCCAGATGCTTGCAGAAACAACAAACTGGAGCTCAGTACATTAGGAATGCTCCAATGATGAAATCTCAGCTTAATGAACTGAAATAGTGACCAGATTCAGTTCTCCACTAGCAGCCTCTCAAGTCCTCCCTTTGCATGAGCCAGGAAGCTGTAGCAAATGTAGCTTCCTGTTACATTTGTGGGACAGGAGCTCCCCTGTCCTCCTGGGTTAGACCCTGTCCAGTGCTCTGCTTTGTGATTTGTTCTGTGATGGAAGAATGCTTCAGGGGAGGGTTGTTCATTATCAACTGCAAGGCAGTCAGAACTACCACTGCTATCAACTGTAATTTTAAGAACCTGTAGTTGAGCTGACTTTTTTCCTCCTCCCTCCCACCCCCTTTTTTATTGTGTGTCCTGCCTTTTTGGATTTGTGAGCCCAAGGTAAGTCCATCACCATCCATGTCTCTTGGTCCTACATACACAGAACCTCTTAGTGTCCCTATTTCCCAGGGACACCCCTGATTTAGAGAAGCCTCCTTCTTAAGAGCCCTCCCTCACAAATACCCCTGGTCACAAGCTCCCAGTGTCTGTAAGCAGCTAAGTAGAACTGCTGTTAGCTGCTAACTCTGTGGACGTGGGGTGGTTCTGGCTTTACCAAACCCTTTCTTGTACCACAGTTTAAATCATGATTAGGTTGCCCAGATGCAGCTGATGGGACTGGCAGCTCCTGAACAAATTAATAGCAAGTGACTTTGGTAGTAAAACAAGAGATATTATTGGGTTCTTCCAACAAGCCTGTAGTTCTAACTCACCTCATCTCCTCTGTCTCCAGCAGGCCCCCAGTCTCCCCTAAATCCTTGTGGACCCTGCAGGGAAAGGGGAAAGGCAGACACATATAACTAAGCACAGAAAGTTGGGGAACTAGGCTTGGTTCCAGGAGGTACCATTGACAGGGCTGGTTCTTGTTTCTTTTTGCTGGGTGCCTGAGCACGATGATCTCAGTACACCCATCTCCTTCTTGCTGCTGCTGCTTGCTCATTTAACCTCTTCTTCTGGGTAAAGTACACACAGCAGGAGAGTCCAAGACAAGAGATAGATGTAATGTCAAATTTCCACACTGATCATTACATGCACACTGGAGAAGGGAGGTGAATAAGCAGTGGTTACAAGCCAGGAATGTAGAGGCTCTGAGAATCATCAGTAGCTCTAGTGCAAGGTGGTAGATCTTGCTCCCAGATAACACAAAACTCCGATAGCAGCCCTGGCTGCTGAAAAATGATCCACTTGCAGATTTTATGTTAGGATGTTAGCGCCAGGGTAAACAAGGTACTAACTTATCTCCAACCTTCCTTTCAGTGGCAGCACTAAGCAAAGCCATTTTTTAGTGCGGGGGTGGGGAAAGTTGCCAGTGCTTTATTAAATCTGGGCTCCTACCTTTTCACCTTGGATGCCAGGTTGTCCGGACTTTTGATCTGTGCCAGGAAGTCCATCTGAACCAGGAAACCCAGCATGACCTGGAAGGCCTGGTGGCCCTGGTTCACCCTTGAGAAAGAGGCAGCTTATCATTAAAACCATAATGAAGGAAGATATGCATGAAGTCCTACTTTGCATCCCCTAGTTCAGGAGTTGCCAAAGCGCCACCTGTGGCACCTTTGGCTGTCTTTCCCCAATGCCCCACAAAGCCTCTGAGCTACTCTATTCACTGCACCCTTGACCATGCAGTGTGGAGGGTAGTTAGTTTTTTCTCTCCATTGAAAAGAGAAAGAAATTGGGAAAATTGCACTCTTCCCCACTTCCTCTTTAAGCTCTATGTGCTTTTTTGAGACTCAGGTTAACACTACTGGATACGATTTTCCTTGAAAAAGCAGCGTTCATGTGTGTGGGTGTGCATGCATCTTCACTGTTCCTCTGTGGGGACCAATCCAGGGAAAGCAGGAGAGTAAGTGACTAGATGGGGTGGTGCTCTGCGCTATACTAGGAGATGGGGAAACAGTGTGGGTCTTACCGGGTATCCAATCCATCCTTTTACTCCTGACTCCCCTGGATGTCCAGGAGGACCCTGCAGATAAAAGCTCAACATAAATACAGTCATCGCAAAGGTAGAACCCTCTCCCCTCACCCACCGCCCCCCAAAACAAGGGTCACAATTCTGCATTGGGGGAAGAATATATCCCAAAGATGTTGGATATTCCAACTGCCATGATCCTGGTGTCAAGATCCCCTTCTTCAGGAGATGAGGTTGGGTAAGGAGGGGAACTGCAGAGATGATCAGCCCCAGACACACTTCTGCAAGAGGAGTCTCCAATGCCAGTGCCTCTCTGACCTGACAATAGGGCTGTCTTACCCATAGGCACTACGGGTGCGGGGCACCTGGGCGCTGGGCTCTCAGGGGCACCAGGCTGAGAGTCCAGGGCTGATATTTGGAGTCCGGGGATTGGGAAGAGCCGATAGCCATTGCCGAGTGGAACAGAGCCCGTCGGAGCGCCGCAGCTCTTCTGCTGCAGGTGAGCAAGGCACTGAGGCAGCTGGCCAGCTCCGCCCTCTTGCGTGCCTGGGATTGACGGGCCGTCAAGAGGCCCGCCCAGTGCACGCTGCTCAGACGAGGTGCCCAGCTTCGCTCAGTCACTGCTGCCACTGCCTCGGGCTCAACTGTTGTTGTGCTGGGCTCTGCTTGCCCACTCTCCTCCCAGGTGCCCAGTCCCAGCCTTGTTCTGCTGCTGCCGCTGCCTCGGGCTCCTTTGTTGGTGATGAGGTGGCCGGCCAGGCTAGCTCTGCCTTGTGCACCTCGCCAGCCCACCCTTAAAAAAGGCTAACAATTCTGGGCAACCTGGGGGGGGGGGCGCCAGGCGCATCTTTGCACCCCAGTGCCACAAATGCTTAAGACGGCCCTGCCTGACAATGTTGCACTGCTGACCTTTAAGTCAGAGGACTACATCAGGGAAGCCCCAGAGAGTCCCTGCTCCGCCAGAGCAAATGACTTATGGAGCAGGACTGGGCTTTTTTATTTGAAGATACATTTTCCAACGAAGGAGGAGCTAGCAGTTAGGATGCATTTGCTGCTCCCATACAGGGCTAAGTCTCGGGCTGATTGCTGCTGAAGCAATATCTGTCCTGGCTCCCACATATAGACTCAGTAGATCCTTGGCTCAATTGTTATTAAGGTTTTATTCTAGAATTCACTGCTTTGGTTCTGAATATATTTGGTACATGCTGTTACATTTAGTTTTAAATAATTCCTTTTCTTTGGGTGATGGGGGGTTACATTGTTTTTGCCAGTGAATTTTTATGCACACTTTTTATGCACACATTGTTTACACGCATTGTTTGGTTGGAGAAATGCAAATTTCTAAGTGTCGTTGCATTTCAGATCACATATAGTCCTGAAATGTGTGAATTTAATATGAACCAAACATAATTTCTCTCCCACTGCTACTTACAGGCAATCCTGGCTTTCCTGTGTGACCGGGTAGTCCAGGAGGTCCAGGCTGGCTCTAGATGATGGTATTCAATAAATAAAAAGGAACACAGTTACCCACCAAACTGCTGAGAATGTACCTGGTGAAACTTGGGGCCCCTTCACACACACTACAATCAGACATTTATTTTCTCTCTCCTCTTCCTCCCCCGCCTGCCACAACTCCACTTCAGGCAAACGTGTGAACAAAAAACACACAAAATCCCAAGTAAGCATGTTGTGGTCTGGGGTCAGATGCTTCAGGGCATTTCCCTGTGGGTCAGGTAGGTAAAGGTAAAGGGACCCCTGACCATTAAGTCCAGTCATGGCCGACTCTGAGGTTGCGGCGCTCATCTCGCTTTATTGGCGAGGGAGCCAGCGTACAGCTTCCGGGTCATGTGGCCAGCATGACTAAGCCACTTCTGGCGAACCAGAACTGCACATGGAAATGCCATTTACCTTCCCACCGGAGTGGTACCTATTGATCTACTTGCACTTTGAGGTGCTTTCAAACTGCTAGGTTGGTAGTGACACCCAATTCCACATGCCACCTGGTGGCAAGAAGAGGGAGTTACAGGCCAGCTTACTAGTATCCTATTGACCAGGGGTCAGCAAACTTTTTCTGCAGGGGGCCGGTCCACAGTCCCTCAGACCCTGTGGGGGGGGGGCAGACTATATTGTTTTTTTGGGGGAATCCCCCCATTGAATCTCCCCTCCCTTCTCCACAGCACCGGACGAGCCCCGGTGGCTGCTTACCTGTGCCTTGCGAGCGGCAGGGGCTGGTGGCAGCGGCAGCAGAGGGACGATGAGCAGTGTGAAAAGGGTGGCTTGGGAGAGGGGCTGCTTACAATGGCCCTCCTCTAGGCAGGGCGGGGAGAAGCCAGGAGGAAGGAGGGAGGAGGTGCTGCCGCAGTGTGTGTGTGTGTGTGGGGGGGGACAGCCTGAACAATCAGAATCCCCACGCTGATCCACATGGCGATTCCTGAACCATCCACAGGCCGGATCCAGAAGGTAATTGGGCTGGAATTGGCCCCTGGGCCTTAGTTTGCCAACCCATGCTATTGACACTGCAAATCAGGTGATGGCAGAGAGCCAATCCAGTGCTATGGCCTGAGAATCATTGCGTTGTAGAGTTGGAACCTGGAAGGGGCCTTGAGGATCACCTAATCCAATGCCCTGCAATGCAGGAATACGCAGCTGTCCCTTATGGGGATCGAACTTGTGACCTTAGTGTTATCAGCACCATGCTTTAAAGCTCCAAGATCTGCTGGGTTCCCTTAGTCTGAGCAGCTCATTGATGAGGGAGGTCATCTTTGTAGCTCCAAACTGGCTTTAAGTAAGAAGGTAGGCAGGTAGGGGGCTAGACTGAGAGCAAATTGAGCTTGGTGGAGCATCACCTCGTCTGACCTAACACTTCTTGAACAGTCTGGGACCACGTTATCTGAAGGACTACCTGTACATGGATGAGTCAGTCCAAACTTTAAGATCTGCACTGGAGGTTGCACTCTTTGGTCCAGTGAGTGGGACCAGTGATATTGTGGTGGTTACCAGGGACAATATCTTGTCTATGTTGGCGTCACACCTTTGAAACTCCCTTCCTAAGGAAATACAATGGTCTGCCATTGGTGATCTCCAAGGGGAGCTTAAAGCCATTTTTGTTCTATTCTGTGAGCTGTATAACCTCAGAGTAGACTCTGAAACAAATGCACCTAAGTAATGTCCATCAAATTCAGTTGGTCTCCTCCGAGAAGAACTAAGATTGGATACAGCCCAGTGTCTGCTGATTTTTAATTTGCTTTGTAGATATCTGCTGCTGCTGCTGCTGCTAAAATATTAGAGGGGTTAGTGGGGTATTGTGTCTTCACGCTGTGTATCTTAAATCTTTGCAAACTGCCTTATGAGGGCAGCATGCCTTGAAAGGTGAGCTAGAACCCTTTATAACAACCACCGGGGGGGGGGGGATACTTACTGGCCAGCCCGCACGAAGAAGCTGATAAAATGAGGTTTGCTTTTAAAAAAAGAAAAGAAGGGAGGGTGAGGGGGAAAAACAACAGAAACACACTGCTAATTTTGTTTTCCAAGAAAAATAAGCTAATAAGATTTTTACAAGGTTAACATCCTCTGGAACTTTTAAACCAGAAAAGACAGATTTCTTTTGAAAGGGAAAGCAGCAAAAATGTTTGCTATTTTACTGAATTTCTGAGATCAGAGAAATCGGAAACTTGATATTGCACATCATTCTAAAAAGGGGAAGAGGGAAGTGGTTGAGGAGAGAAACTGAGGGAAACTGAGCTCAGAAATCTCTTCTAGGAAAGTAACCAAAGATCTTTCAACATATGGAAATATTTCTAATTAAAAAAAAACGCACAGAGCCGCTCTTGGACAGTTGACAGATGGGCAAACTCAGCTCAGGATCAAGAAGCAGCAGACCCCTTTGGCTCCTTTAAAGTTTATCCCAAATTGATTAATGTGAACAGAAACAGCAAAAAATAAAATTAAAAAACCCTGACAATCTGACAGGAGGGCTGAGAGACTGATGAACCATATCCTACCCACTTCCCCTGCCTTCTTCTCCCAGGCCAGTTAAATATATTTTTCTCTCTCTAAACACACTCATGTACATCAGGAGGAACTATAGATCTGGGAAATGTTTCATTCTAAAGCCATGAGGGTAGAACTATGGGGGTGGCAGCAGGGGAAACATTATACTTCACTTTAACATTGAGATTCTATTTTCAACAACAACAACAACGGCAGGAGACAAGGGCTGAGGGATCTTCACTGTAAAGCAGAATTTTTGCATCAAAAGGCAATATGGAAAAACAAGGGGAGTGGCAGAGTGTTTTCTTCATTTTAAGCAGAAAAGAATGCAAGGATGTTAGAACTTAAGAAGAGCCCTACTGGATCAGGCCCATCTCTTCCAACATTCTGTTCTCACAGTGTCCAGTCCACGGAAATCTGCAAACGAGACCGGAATGCAATAGCACTTCTTCCCACCTGCGATTCCTAGCAGCTGGTATCCAGAATCATTGCTGGCTCCATCAGTTGGGGTAGAACATAGACATCAGGTTGAGTAGTCAATGAGAGCCTTCTCCATGTGTTTGCCCACACCCTTTCCAAGCCACCCAAATTAGTTTCCATTGTTGCCTCTTGGGGTGAATTCCATAGTTTACAGGGCTGATCCCATCATGAGCCAGGCAGCCCAGGTAGGTAGATGGAGGGTGTGGATTGCACTTCCCTATCCACTGCCTGAAGTGCCAGCCAGGACTGATTGGCTAGACAGTCACTGTTCCTGTCCATCAGCTCATTGCTGTTCCTGCCACCCCCTTTCTATATTTTTAAAGCTAATTTTAAATGCAATTATAGCAGCAGCACAGGCATTCTCTGGGTGAGTCTTCACTCAGACCCCCCACACTGCACCCACTTCCTCATTCCTACCTCAGAGTTCTAATCCAATGTAGCCATGATAAAAGCTGAAACAGGGCAATCTCTTAATACTGAGTGCTTTGCACTACACGTTTAAAGCAGTATCATACTGCTTTAAAAGTGTCATGGATCCCCTCTCCCCAAATCTTGGGAGCTGTAGTTTGTTGAGGGTGCTGCGATAGAGAATTCTATTCCCCTCATAGAGCTGTGACCCAGAGTGGTTTTAACAATCAGTGCCTCTGTCAGAATGGTTAATGGCTGCTTGCGGAGATAACAGCCTGCGGGACTCCAGCCTGTCTTTTACAGGATTTATTGAGTACCAAAACTAAGTACAGTGCAGAGGTTTCAAAAGCATGTCTGCCTCAATCGCTAACAGAATCCAGAAGTGCTCCATGCCTGTTCCCTCTCCAGCAGAGAAACCCTGGAACCCACCCCCCTTTTCTTCTTCTTATGTGAAAAACTAAACAAAGGAGATTGCTCCTTTCTCTCTGGTAGCAGCCTTTGGGTTCCTCCCTCTCTCATCTTCCATGTCTCCTGACAGCCTCTCCTCCCCTGACTCTGAGGAAGTACAGCTACTCAGCACAGGAGGAGGCTCTCTGTACATTCCTGTCTCTCCCCCCTCCCATGCAAACTGATCCCTGACAGCCTCTTCCTATGGAAAACTGGGAAATGTAGCTCTGTGAGGAAAATAGGGGTCTTCTAACAGCTCTCTGTGTGCTCTGGTCCATGGGGTCACGAAGAGTCAGACACGACTAAACCACTAAACCACTAAACCACCACCACAACAGCTCTCTGCTCCCTCAACTAACTACAATTCCTGGTGTGCTTTGAGGGAAGCCATGACTTGTTTAAAGTGGAATGATACTGCTTTAAATGTATAGTGCAGTGTTTCCCAACCACTGTTCCGCGGCACACTAGTGTGCCGCGAGATGTTGCCTGGTGTGCCGTGGGAAAAATTAAAAAATTCGAAAGATTTTTTTTTAAAGTCAAATTTTCGATTGGGGCGCCGTCACTAGATGACCCCTGGGGTTCCCTCCCTCCCTCCCGCTCTGCGCCTCCCTCCTCCTCCTCCTCCTCCTCCGGGGAGGCCCTTCCTGGCTGTCGGCCAAGGCTTGGCGGCTGCCACTCACTCACTCGCTCGCCCACCCGTCCCTCCATCCCTGCACCCGGCCTCTCCCCCTCCGTCCCTGGCGCGGGGGCTGCCGGGATCCGTAGTCCCCTCGCCCTTGGGCTCCGCGCCCGCGCGGGGTGCGCAAACTACGTTTCCCAGCGTGGCCTGGTGGGCCAGGCGTTTTGTTTGAAGCGCTCTTCTCCCGGCCATGGAATGAGCGCGGCGGCGGCGGCCGGGCGGGCAGGGGCTCTTCCGCGCAGACCCCGTGCAGCCTGCCTGCGCCCCCGCGGAGATCGGGCGGCAGGATGGAGCCCGGGGATCCCCGTGGAGGCGGAGCGGCGGAGGCGGAGGCTGCCCCCCAGGTAGGGCTGCGTCGGGGGTTTTTTATTCTTGCAATGCTGCATCCGCGCCGGAGGGGACCATCGGACCGCGGGGAGACCCCTTGGCGGGCGTGCAAGGCAATGCATGCGTGCAGGCGTTGCATGGAGTGCAGTGCAATGCAATGGCAACGCGGCGCCCTGCATGCATGCATGCAACTTCCACCGGCGCTCCGGACTTGGCAGGTGAGGGGGGTCCCCAGTGGGCGGCAGAGAGAGCCGGGAGGGCGAAGGGGAGCCGGGGGGAGCAGCGCTGCTCCCCGGGGGGAAACTTCGGCGTCATTGCGCCGGGTGTTGGAAGCGGAGGCTGGCGGGGGCCCCTCACCTGCAAAACCTGGTCGCCTCTCATATATTTTGTGCATTGCATTCATCGCCCGCTTTCTCCTCCAAGGAGCTCCCAGGGGCGCGCGTGGTTCTCCCCGTGTTATCTTCGCAACAACAGCCCTGCGAGGTGGGTCAGGCGAGTGGCCCAAGGGAGCACCCAGGGATTGTCCTGGCCAGGTGGGGTGATTTGAACCCTGCTCTCTGCCCGGTCTTCGTCCTCATTTAGCCCCCACATGTGCATGACTGTGCATGACTGAGGTTTCCCCCCCTCGTCTTGGCTATGGTGTGAGTCTGTGCTGTTAATTAATGGGGTTCTGCCTTCGGAGAAGATGAGCCAGCCCTCAAGGAGGTGATTATGTAATTTGCTAGCAATTCATGTCCCTCCCGGCGTGACGCTGCGCGCTGACGTCACGGGGCTGTAATGGTGGTGTGCCTCGAGATTTTTTTCATGAAACAAGTGTGCCTTTGCCCAAAAAAGGTTGGGAAACACTGGTATAGTGCAGCTGGGGCCCAGGACTAGTTACCGTATTTTTTGCACCATAACACTCACTTTTTTCCTCCTAGAAGGTAAGGGGAAATGTCTGTGCGTGTTATGGAGGGAATGCCTATGGGTGGCATGCCTACGGATTTTCCTCCTCTAAAAACTATGTGCGTGTTATGGTCAGGTGCGTGTTATAGAGCGAAAAATACGGTAATCGTGTACACTTATGCTTCTGGCTATGCCCATTGCTGACACTTGGCAGCCCCCCCCCCAAGGGTCACTAATTCTTAACTTACAGTAAATGACAGCCAATCCTCCTTTGAATTCCTCCAGAGAACAACCGCTGGGACCCCAGGGACTCCGGGGTGCCCTGGGTCACCAGTAGGACCTGTTCGTCCAATTCCACCAGGGTATCCCTAAAGAAAATAAAATTGTGCCTTCTTTATTTTGGTTTTGGTAGAACAGCAGAGTTTTTGTTTGTTTCAATCTGCCACATGTGAACATAAGAGCAGCCCTGCTGGATCAGGCCAAAGGCCCATCTAGTACAACATCTTGTTCTCAGGATGCCCACAAAATAGGACCCGAACACAATAGTGGCACTCTCCCTTTCTGGGAACCCCAGCAACTGGTATTCAGAGGCAAACTGCCTCCGACAATGGAGTTAGAACATAGCTATCATGGCTACAAGTCACCCATCAACACAATGTTGTAGCACAGTATAGCACTGTTTGTGTATAGTTTACCATGTATCCTTATGTAGATTCACAGTGGTGTCAAAGGTAAGCAGGTGTTGTGGGTGGATAAGGATCAGGCATGATGTTAGCACCCAGCATCTGTCAGGGCTCTGGTCCCAAAGCCGTAAGAGTCTATGAGTAGTAACAGCTCATCTTGGCCCATCCTGAATCCAGCATCAGATTCCATACCTAGCTTCCCACTCCAAACCCCAATGATATATCTTTGCTATGGAGTCTGAGGAATGGACTTCTGACTCCCTAGAGGGCTGAGAAAATCCTGAAGAGCACCTGCAGACGAAGGGTTGGAACCAACTAAGTCATGTCCATATATTTCAATGGGGCTACTCTGAGTAGAACAAGTATTGTATGCAGCCCCAAACATTATTGCTCAGGGGCCAATGGCTGCCTCAGAGGACCTTGTGGTCCTGAAACCCTTGCTTCTGAACTCTGATCTAGCACCCTTGGTGCTGTCCAGGGTCCTGAGCTTATCCCACCGCAAAGCTGGTTTGGGGAACCCATTTGTGCTGTCACTTCCTTGCGGTAACAGGGATGCCGCTGGATCAGATCAGCAGCATTGGGGGTTAATGGGGGCTTGGCAGAATTCGGTGACATTTGTCATAGGTCTTTGGTTTTGAGTTTATGAGGAGCAGGCAGTAATTTCTTGCAATGTCCCCAATGTAGCATCACTCTGGACTGCTATGAGCAATTAGGTAAAGGGACCCCTGACCATTAGGTTCAGTCGTGGCCGACTTTGGGGTTGCGGTGCTCATCTCGCTTTATTGGTCAAGGGAGCTTCCGGGTCATGTGGCCATTATGACTAAGGCACTTCTGGCGAACCAGAGCAGTGCACGGAAATGCTGTTTACCTTCCCACCGGACTTGCACTTTGACGTGCTTTTGAACTGCTAGGTTGGCAGGACAAGGGACCACCGACCTTCTGATTGGCAAGCCCTAGGCTCTGTGGTTTAACCCACAGCGCCACCCACGTACAAAATTAGATTGTACCAAATCAACAAAGCCTGCCAGAGGAATCTCTTTAAGATGTTTCAAGCCTTGACCACACAGTTTCATAACATGAGGAATTGCAGTTACTGCACAAACTTTTCTTTCTTCTCTCTCTCTCTCTCTCTAAAAAGGGCTGTTTCATGGGGAGGCCTTGTGCCTCCTTCAGATGTGGCTAAGAAACAGCTTAGAGCAGAAGTGCACAACCTAGCTCACTTCCCATGCTGGTGTGCTCTGCCTCTAATGGGTCCCACTGACTCTTCATGACTCACACAAAAATGAGTTGCTGAGCCACAGGATGTGCACCCTTGCCCTAAAACTGTAGTTATATTAAACACCAATAAGGGAGCTTTTCCTTCTCCATGCCTGGTATAAAAATGATGCCTGGCTTAGAAGAAGGAATGGAGAAACATTATAAGAAAAAATAAAGTAAAGCCCTTTGGATTTGAACATCCAAAGGCTCAGCTAATCTTATATCCTGTTCTAACGGTGCCCAACCAGATGCCCCAATGGGAAGCCTTCAAGTACAACTGCACTCTTCTGCCACTTGCGAGTCCCAACCATTAGTATTCAGAGGCATACAGCCATACCTTGGAAGTCGAATGGAATTCGATTTCCAAAATGTTCGAAAACCAAAGCCCCGTCAGACATCCAGGTTCCAAAAGAACGTTCACCAACCGGAACAATCCAAGTTCCAGGGCGTTCAGGATCCAAGGTATGACTGTACTGCCTTTGAAAGTAGAGGGAGAAATTAGCACCATGGCTAGCAGCCATTGATAGTCTTACCCTCCATGAACTTGCTGAAGATGCAGCTTTTTACCCTGGCTTTTGACTTGAGTTCCATTTTTCTTTTTTTAGTATCCAACTTATATCTGGGTTTCTCAGTTGTTTTGGACTGATTTTAATACTGTATTAAAAACTTGCCCAGGGCCCTTAGGGTGAATGACAGACAATTATGGAGGAAAAGGAGGACAAGAGCTTAATTAATTAAGTGGCCCATTGGTAAAAGTTCTTATTGTGCCCAAGTTTCAGATTAGGACATTGGATTGAACAATCTTCTTCAGGGGAGGTTGCCAGCATGGGTGGATTTATGGAAGCATGACCAGTTTGGGCACACTGGGCACAGAGCCTTGAGGGCACTGCAGCTATGATGCAGAAAGTAAGGCAAGAGGCAGTGTGGCTCTCAACAGGATTAAGAAAAAATGCCTAGTGTATGACATAGAAAACTATGCATTTTCCAATTCTCTATAAAATGACTTTGTCTCCAGCCTTAACTTATGAGCTCAGAAGTTTTAATGGAGACAGCACTCATGGTTTTAAATGAGAATTTAAAATAACTCATTTTTTTAATCTATACATTGACTGTGATCAATTTTCAAGCACTTCCCAGTCTACTTACCTTCTCTCCCTTTGGTCCCATTGCTCCGCGTCTCCCTGGACAGCCCTGAAAAGCAACGCAGACACCACCAAGTTATTTAATGTTGGGATTCAACATTAAATGAGGAGAGTTGGCAATCTACAATCTTAAATGTCTTCTAGATTACTTCTTATTCACAAAGCACACCAGGGGAGCTCCATTCACATCAATGACCTTGAATGAGGGTGCATCACAGGTCATCTTAAGCTAATCTGTGGGAAGGGACCACTCAGTGGTAGATGCTTTTCCAAAGCAGAGGAAAAAATGTACAGCAGGGGAAATCTCCAGTAATAGGCCCAAAATGGCTGGTCTTTCTTCAGTGGTGAAGGGAACGCAGCAGTGGAGGCTGATCCATTAGGGAAAATAGCACACTGCCCCACTGATGTCAATTCACCCTTGACCAGTCCCTGCTCCCCAGGCCACCTACTTGCCTTCCTACCTGTTCAAGGAGTGTCCCTGACTTGCTTCCTCTCAGGGTTGCTCTTGCAGAACTCAGCAGGGAGAGGGGGAAAGTAGAATTAGTTGGCTCTGCCGGTCACTGACTCTGGTTCTATCTCCTGTTCTCCTGTTGGGTTCCCTGCCTTCCATTTTATCAGACTCAATGAGCAACAACTCAGGAGTCAGGGAATCAGAAAACACAATGTACATGTTCAGACTTTGATAAAACTCCTCCACGGTCAGACTGACCCATTGACCAAGTATTCCTCCTTCACTTCTCCCAAGGCACTGTAAAGGTAAAGGGACCCATGACCATTAGGTCCAGTCGTGACTGACTCTGGGGTTGCGGCGCTCATATCGCTTTATTGGCCGAGGGAGCCGGCATACAGCTTCCGGGTCATGTGGCCAGCATAACTAAGCCGCTTCTGGCAAACCAGAGCAGCACACGGAAATGCTGTTTACTTTCCCGCCAGAGCGGTACCTATTTATCTACTTGCACTTTGACGTGCTTTTGAACTGCTAGGTTGGCAGGAGCAGGGACCGAGCAATGGGAGCTCACCCCGCCGACCTTCTGATCAGCAAGTCCTAGGCTCTGTGGTTTAACCCACAGCGCCACCCGTGTCCCAAGTCCCAAGGCACTGTACTTGGCACCAAACAAAGAGCCGATAGCTCAACTTGCCTTAGAAAGAAGAGCAACACTAGTTATTTTTTCATAATACACCAGGAGTCCCAGAACTGAACATGACTGCATGTGTCGATATCCACATAGAGCCCAATCTGCAGCTAATACTTACCGGCAAACCTGGCGGCCCAGGTAGGCCACGGGGTCCTGGTTTAAGGAGGATTTTTTGCTGCTCTATCAACTGCAAAGAGTGGGTAGGACCAAAGTTCTGAGTGGAAACCCCTTTCAACAGAGTCAAAGTCCTTTGTCTATGGGCATGTCCCATGACAATGCCAGAGGGAGTCTTCAGTGATTTTGTGGCACCAGCGGGTGCTGCGGAAACTCTGGAAGGGTGAAGTACAACTCCCCTATCCACAAAGATTGCACCCTTCACACTGGAGTTAGGAAGAAAGGCTCTAGGTTTGTTTTCAGGCAATTCATTCCCATCCTCAGGGATTTTCAAGAGGGTGAGAGGGCTGTCAAGGTCTATGATGGTGGTTGGGGACTGCTCCCAAGACCCAATATCCCCCTTTGGCTTTCCTTTAGTGTTCTCATCCAGGGCTCTTGTGATATCCACTTTCTTGATACCCAGTTGACTTTCTTTGGAAGGGCTTTGAAAAAGGATACCATTGTTACTAATCACATGAAGATCCTGGAGCTCAGAAGAGGGCCATGAGTTACTGTTGGCAGTGGAGACATCAGTATTTCCTTTCTTCTCTGAGCCAAGCATTCTAGATCTGGTCATTTTCTTGTAAGTGGTGCTCGGGGGCTCTTCTCTGAAAGTGAGAATCCCCTCCTCTTCTCCATCCTCCTTTGGTCTTTTGGAAGCCATATCTGAAGCTGTAGGGCTTCTACTGGGGAATGTACTGGGGATCTTCTGAAGATCCCTTTGTTCAACCATAGCAGACTTCAAAGCCACATCTGAATCAGCAAGCTCTGAGCCCTATAAATAAGAGAGAAAACGGCATTCTAGTGATTCACGCTTGTGCAAACTAGAAAGGCAAAAAGGTGCCTTTGTTGTCACTTGGCTGTAGATCAGTAATAGAGTATGTACTCTGTATGCAGATTGAGACTCACTCACTGGTCTACCCAGATAGGGCTGGAAAAAACTCTAGTATGAAACCCTGTAGAGCAGGCTTCCTCAAACTCAGCCCTCCAGATGTTTTTGGCCCAGAACTCCCATCATCCCTAGCTAGCAGGACCACAGAGATGATGGGAATTGTAGTCTCAAAACATCTGGAGGGCTGAGCTTGAGGAAGACTGCTGTACAGCAGTTGCAAGTCAGGGTCTGAACTGGAGGTGATGTACCAGGAGTGAGATTTTGAGGTCAAAGTAGGTAGCCTGATGAGTATGTCAATCAAGTGTGCAGTGGCTATGAAAAAGGCAAATTCTATGCGGTGGATTATTAGGAAAAGAATTGAAAATAAAACTGCCAATATCGTAATATCGTTATACAAATCTATGGTGCATATTCATTTGGACTACTGCATACAGTTCTGGTTGCCACATCTCCAAAAATATATTGCAGAGTTGAAAAAAAGTTCAGAAAAGGGCCACCAAAATGATTGAGGGAATAGAGTGACTCCCATATAAAGAAATGTTGCAGCATTTAGGACTTTTTAGTTTGGAGAAAAGGTAAGTAAGAGGCAGCTTGATAGAAGTTTATAAAATTATGCACTGTATGGTGAAATTGGATCCGCAACCTGCCTCACTTTTCAACAGGCACCAAAGCACATTGGTCTAAATAGGAGAGGAGAAAGGCATTGGGAGAGATCAAAACTGATAACTTTATGATGATTTGGTTATTCAATTTGTTAACAGAAGTGACTCAATCTTCTCTTTTGATAACAGGTTCTGCCCTCCCTTACTCTCTCCTCTGATGAACCAGCCACAACCTAAACTTTTTTCTTTCATTTATTCTGCTATTGTAAATCTAAATTGATCTAAATTGATTGTTCTGATATTTATTTTTTTGAAAATGACAATCACCAGCATTTTTGAGCAAGTTTCTCCAAATACACACATTTTTTTGTTCGCAGTTTTGACTAATACACACATTCTTGTAAAGCACTTTCCCCTAATATAAACAACATTACTGTATGATATTTTCAGAGCTACATACATTCTGATGCACACTGTTACCCTAATATATGCATTTTGTACACATCAGTTGGCTGGAAAAGCGCACTGCTAAATGTAGAGAAGTGCAAATCTGAAGGGGATAGCTGAGTTTAGTTTCATGTATTGTTTTAAAAAGCACAGATTAGGTTAATTCACCTTTATATGTGGCCTGAATCAAATTTCTCCCCCACCTGTAGCTATAACAAATCTCCTGCAGCAACTGATCCACACTTTGCATTTCTAGGGTAAAGAATTACAGTCAAAGGCTGAAATCCTGTGCACGCTTACCTAGGAGTCAATTGTTTTTAAGTGGGTTTTACTTCAGAGTAAAACATGCACAGAATGGGGCTGCAAATCTTTTCAACTGCTACTGAGAAAAGATATCATACCAAGCCAAATCCCCCCAAAAAAGCCTTTTTCTAATTTTAGAAACCGTCTCACAAAGCATTTGGAATGGGTGATTGCTCAAGCTGACTTAACCGTATCAAATTTGCAACAGGAAGACGGATGACAGGATGAATATGTGTACAACTAAAAGAGCGCAAATAGACACACACCCCACACACATTTTTTTAAAAGTTCAAGAGGAGTTAATTATCCTCTCAGTAACAAAACTTGTCATTATTTTCTTGTAACAATGAGCATCTGATGATCACTGTTTAACAATAAAGGGCTCATTCTAACTAAGTGTTACTCAGAGTAGACTCACTGGAATATTAGTCACACCCATTCATTTCAGTGGGTTGAATCCAATGCTAGTACTATTCAGAGCAGATCCACTGAAATGAGTGGTGATTTCAATGGGTCTACTGTGAGTGGAGCTTAGTTGGCAACATCACAATGGCTCTACTAACTAACAAAAAGTTATGGGCAATATGAAGAACAACAAAATAGTAGTACTAAAACAGCAACAATAATTCAGGGGATATACTAAGATTCCCACCTACCTTGAAAGTGCTGGAGGCTGATCCAACACCCCACAAGCCCATCCACAGAAAGCCCATGCAGAAGAAGTCCATGGTGCTCTGATCAAGGGCAGGGTGCTCAATGCAATGGACTAGCTCAGCATGGGCATTCAGAGTTTGGGGGTGATGGATGGCCCTGCCCACTTGGCCACAGCTTAGAGTCCATTCCCCTTGTGGGATTTTGCCATACCATCGGGAGAAGAAGCCACAAGGATGGCCTAGGTCCCAAGATGCCACAACTGCTGATTTGTATCAACATTCCAAGGGAAAAGGGAGGATGGCAAGGATATTTCCTTCCCCTCTCCTCCTCCTCCTCCTCCTCGCACCAGGACTCTCTGGCATCACTTTGTTCTTCCTGGCAATTTAACGACTATGTTAGGAGTTTCCAGAAGCCAAGATCTCAGGATGTGTATGCATGCCATTTTTACTGAATTCATGGCACTCACCAAAACTTTGGCCAAACAAGTTGCTGCTGGAGGAGAAGTTCTTAAATAGACTCATAGAATCATAGAACTGGAAGGTACCCAAGGAACGTCTAGTCCAGCCCCCTGCAATGCAGGAATCTCAGCTAAAGAATCCATGACTGATGGCCATCCAACCTCTACTTAAAAACCTCCAAGGAAGGAGAGTCCACCACTTCTCGTGGAAGTCTGTTCCACTCCTGAACAGTTTTTACTGTCAGAATTCCCCCCCAACAATGTTTAGTTGGAATCTCCTTTATTGTAACTTGAAGCCATTGGTTTGAGTCCTACCATCCAGAGCAGGAGAAAACAAGCATGCTCCTTCCTCCATGTGACAGCCCTTAAGATATTTGAAGATGGCTATCATATATAGCCATCAATACTTTGGCCACCTCATGAGAAGAGAAGACTCCCTGGAAAAGACCCTGATGCTGGGAAAGGTTGAGGGCACAAGAAGAAGGGGATGACAGAGGACGAGATGGTTGGACAGTGTTCTCGAAGCTACAAACATGAGTTTGACCAAGCTGCGGGAGGCAGTGGAAGACAGGAGTGCCTGCTGTGCTCTGGTCCAGGGACTAAACAACAACAACATCATATCTCCTCTCAGTCTCCTCTTTCCCAGGCTAAACATACTCAGCTCCTTCAAGCGCTTCTCATAAGGCTGTTTCCAAACCCTTGATCATCTTGGTTGCCCTCCTCTGCACACTTTCCAGCTTGTCAACATCCTTCTTAAATTGTGGTGCCCAGAATTGGACACAGTATTCCACCAAGTTTGTAATTCCATCAAGAAAAGAAATGAGATTGGTCTGGCATGATTTTTTTAGGAAACCCATGTTGGGTCTTAGTAATCACAGCATCCTTTTCTAAATGCTCACAGACCGACTGTTGAATGATCTGTTCTAGGACCTTCCCTGGTATCAATGTCAAGCTCACTGGTCAGACGTTTGCCTGTCTCCAGTCTGTAGGGACCTCACCTGTTCTCTAAGAATTCTCAAAGATCATAGACAAAGGCTCTGAAATTACATCCACAAGCTCCTTTAATACCCTTTGCTGCAGCTCATCATATCCTGGAGATCTGAATTCATTTTAAGTAGCTAGGTGTTCCCTTACTAGCTCTTTTCCTATCTTGGGCTGCAGCTCCCTCCTTACATCATTTATTCTGTATCACCAGGTTGGGCATCGCTTTTCTTTTGGGCGAAGGCAGAAATATAGTGACAATGGGGAAGAAAGGTGTATACATGGCAGAATCAGAGGAGGCTGCTGCATTAGAGCAAAAGCTTGGGGAATAGGAGTTTCCTAACAATTCCCTTTTACAAATTATAGGAATAAGGAGACCATAGAAAAATAGTTTGTGCTGAGTCAGACTGCTGGACCATGTAGTTCAGTACTGTCTACACTGATTGGCAGCAGCTCTCCAGGATTTCAGACAAGGAGCCTTTTTAAGTCCTTCCTGGAGATGCTGGGGATTGAACCTGGGACCTTTTGCATGCAAGGCAGATACTCTGCCACTGAGCCATAACCTTCCCCACTTCCCAGGATTCTTCAGGGTGAGACATGGTATAAGAGTGCTTTAAATGTATGGTGAAGTTGTGGCTTAAATTCTACTCATTGAAATGGATGAAGTTAACCTTTATGTTGTTGTTGTTGTTGACATTTATTTCCCACCTTCGTCAAGGAGCTCTAAGAGCTGTACACAGGTCTCCTCCCCATGTTATCCTCACAACAATCCTGTGAGGTAGTTTAGACTAAGAGTGTGTGATTGGCCCAAGGCCACCCAGTGAGCTTGATGGCTGTGTGGGGACTCGGATCTTGATCTCCCAGGTTCTGGTCCAACACTCTTAACCACTGCACCACACTGACTCGCGTCATATCCATCAATTTAATGGGCCAAGCAGGTCTTACACTGGATTCTACCCCCAGGTTTTGACACCAAACCTGTCACTACTGTGACATCTGTGCTACCAACAAAGGGAGGTGTGTGTGAACATGCACACACGTGTTGAACAAGCACACACTACCCATGGAATGAATTTCCTCAAGATTTGTTGCGGTGACCCACCTCAGAGAGTGCCCTTTATCTCATAGCTCTCAGCACAGATGCTTCCATTCTGAGGCAAGTGTGTTGTTCTCCCCAAGAGCTCCTTGTGAGGTAATTAGAGAGGAGCCTTCTCTACAGAACCACAGACAAAGATCCACTGGCCAAGGCAACACCCAGAGGCATATAAATAGCCGCAAGGAAAGTTGAGGCTGACTTGTTTTCTGGAGGGTTCTATATAAAGAGCTGGCAGGCAAAACCACCCCCAAAATACTCCAGGCCCCAAAAGGGGCAAGCGAGGTTACCAGAAGTATAATAGAAAACAAGGCAACAGACTTGCAGGAGATGAAATTTCAACAAGTGCATCGTAACTGGTGACCACTGATCGCTGCTGCACCACCACCACACACCTGAATTTGTCTAACCTTTGCTGACTTCTGATTTCTGGGCGCAATTCAAAGTGCTGGTTATGACCCATGAAGCCTTATACAGTGGTACCTTGGGTTAAGAACTTAATTCGTTCTGGAGGTCCGTTCTTAACCTGAAACTAAGATTCCACTTTAGCTAATGGGGCCTCCTGCTGCCGCCGCGCCACCACTGCACAATTTCTGTTCTCATCCTGAAGCAAAGTTCTTAACCCAAGGTACTTTTTCTGGGTTAGCGGAGTCTGTAACCTGAAGTGTATGTAACCCAAGGTACCACTGTATGGCTTGGACCAGTCTACCTGCAAGATCATGTCTCCCTTTATGAACCTGCCTAGGTGTTAAGAACCTTGGGTGAGCACCTTCCCTCAGTCCCTTCAATGTTAGAGGCTCAGCTGGTGGCGACACAAGAGCATTTTCTGTGGCTGACCAGATTGTGGGATTCCCTCCCAAGTGAGGTGAGACGGGCTTCCTCTTTGTTATCCTTCCTCCAGCACGCCAAGGTCTTTCTTGGCCTTTGAAAACTAAGTACAGACAATGCTGACCACTGGGCTGCGGTCAGAGTAAACTTTTAATGCTCGTTTTAAATTGGTGCATTTTAACTACTTTGGTGTATTTTTACTACTTTGTATTTATAATGATGTCTTTAAAAGGTTGTAAGCCACCTTGAATCCCAACTTGGAAGGAAGGTGGGATATAAAAACACAGCAGTAGAAGAAGAAAAAGAAGAATATGCTTTTAAAGCCATCTGTGTCGGCAGCCATCACCACATCTTGTGGCAGAGAGTTCCATAGTTTCTCTATGCACTGGGTGAAGAAGCCCTGTCTTCTGCCCGTCCTGAATCTTCCAACATTATGAGAGAGGGAAGAAAAAGCTGCTTGTAACCGCCCAGCATGTTGGTGGCAGCGGTAGAGGAGAACTATGTCACATCCGAGAGATGGGTCCCAAGTGCCATAATTAGCAGCCACTGACTCATTCCTCCCCACTCTTTTCAAAAACCACCCATCAGGAGCAAACAGGACAGCCAAACCACAGCAAGGAAGGCCTGCAAAGCTTCCACAGGCCCCTTTGCCATCTGTGTCCTACTTTCTGCGTCTGTATGCCACAGAGGGAAAATGCATTTATTCATTTATTTTAAAGCTATTTCTCCCACCCCTCCTCCACACACACACCTTGCAATGAAAAAACTTTCTATGAATTGCTGCATGCTCTCCAACATTAATCCAATGAAAATGGGAGAAATGAATGCAACAGCAGCTGCAATGATAGTATATGCTAGGTACTGGAAACAAAGAGAGACCCCAGGGAAAGAACAATGGCTAAATTAATTAATTGCATATGCAGAGCTTGCCAGTATGACATCTAAAATAAGAAATCAAGATGGCAAACAGACAAGGAGTGAGTGGGAATATCTAGGGAAACACATTTTTTAAAAAAAAAAAATGACCACAAATATAAATTCCAGGTAGGGGATACTTTGTGACCAACAACTGACAACATAAAAGATAAGAGAGTGTGGAAAATAAGGTAAAGGAATTAATGTATATGCATCTAAACAAGATGTAAAAAGAACTCCTGTATAAGAGTGGGAAATGGTGTAATTGTAAAACTGAAAATAACAATAAAAATAATAGAAAATAGGGACATACCGTTCCATAATGATAATTTTACTATTTATACCCCACACATCTTACTGGGTTACCCCAGCCACTCTGGGCAGCTTCCAGCATATATAAAAACATAATAAAACATTAAACACTGGGGGGGGGGGGACTTCCCTATACAGGGTTGTATAACTTCATGCCTTCCAACATTTCTCCAATGGAAATAGGGACATCCTAAGGAAAAGTAGGACATTCCAGGATCAAATCAGAAATTGGGATGGCTTCTCTAAATCAGGGATGTCTCTGGAAAATGGGGACACTTGGAGGGTCTGTTGCTGGTGATTCAGAACAACTGAGTCATATCAAGCATCATGCTCCACCAGGAAACCCAAAGCCACTCTGAAAAGGCTACTAAAAGGACTATGAGGTTAAATAACACAGGGGTAGGGGAACCATTTTTTGCTAGAGAGCTACAATCTCACACCAGTGATGGCTGGGGCCAGATGAAAAGAGGGCATTTCAATTAATGTACAAGTTACCTTTGCTAGGGTTGCCATATTTCAAAAAGTAAAAACCAGGAGACCCTTAAAGTTTTTGATTGACTTTCCTAAAATCCGGAACAAAGCTGTCAGATCTGCCTACAAAAAACATGGTAATGTCCGGACGTATGGCAACCCATCCTTTGCACAGTGGACTAGTTGGTATACATAGGCCATATCCCTACTACAGTAGTACCTCGGGTTAAGTACTTAATTCGTTCCAGAGGTCCGTACTTAACCTGAAACTGTTCTTAACCTGAAGCACCACTTTAGCTAATGGGGCCTCCTGCTGCTGCCGCGCCGCTGGAGCACAATTTCTGTTCTCATCCTGAAGCAAAGTTCTTAACCTGAAGCACTATTTCTGGGTTAGTGGAGTCTGTAACCTGAAGCGTATGTAACCTGAGGTACCACTGTATATGTTTAAAGTATGATGATACCACTTTAAACAGTGAGGCTTCCCCTGCCCAAAGAATCAGGGGAACTGTAGTTTTTTAAAAGGGTGCTAAGAGTTGTTAAGAGAATGCTGCTACCCTCACAGAGCTAACATTCCTAGAGTTCCCTAGGAAGAGGGATTGATCATTAACCACTGCAAGAATTGTAGCTTTGTGTCTTGGCTCCCACCGACGGAAAAGCTTGACGTACAGTTTCTGCCGAAATTTTTAATGCTCAAATCAGTTATGGTACAGTTGTCAATGGACAACTCCTGCAACTTCTCCCACCCCCGTCCTGCTCCAACCAGCGCCTCTACAACGTCTCCTCAGGCCTCATGATTTTCTCCTAACTCTCAGCACTCCCCTATCCTCCGTCCGGGAGCCATTCTTATGATTAAAGGACACATTTTAGCATGGCAGAAATACTCATGGAAGGTGTGGCCTGTGGAGAGTCCTGAGGGCCAGTCAGAAAAGGCCTGGAAGTCCATATTCAATTACCCCAGCCTCATGTTTCCCATCCATGCTACAGATGAAGGAGAAGAAGAAGAAGAGTTTGGATTTGATATCCCGCTTTTTCACTACCCGAAGGAGTCTCAAAGCGGCTAACACAAAGCCGCCTTCCTCCCCCATAACAAGCACTCTGTGAGGTGAGTGGGGCTGAGAGACTTCAGAGAAGTGTGACTGGCCCAAGGTCATCCAGCAGCTGCATGTGGAGGAGCAGAGACGCGAACCCGGTCCCCCAGATTACGAGACTACTGCTCTTAACCACTACACCACACTGGCTCTATGTGAGACCTATGCCCACATAAAGCAAAGACTACAGGACCATGTGAATGGTCTATCCCATCATGTCTCACTGGTCCTAAGGTGTGAGGAGGAAATATAGACACTTTCAGAGAGCCTAAAACAAAATAAGCTGTATAAGCAATTTTTTAAAACGAAGAAGGTGCCAGGCCATGTGGAGGATAAAAAAAAAAAAAAACAGCTGCGCCAGAAAGGCAAACATGAATAAAACCTATTTTTGCAACTGGTGTGCAAGAATAGAATTGGGAGCCTTTTCTTTAGAAGCAAAGCTAGGAGACAGAGGAAGAGCAAAAAGAGAAAATTTGGTGTGCAAACACATTAGGAACCCAACTCATTTTGTTATTCATTCTTGCAGGCATTGGCCTGCAATACAAAACCTTTGATTTGGAAAGAGCTATTTTTACTGCCACCGCTAACATAAAAAAAAACACAGTATAATTTTAAAATACCACCAATAAAATAAAAATAAAAAGGAGGAAAGCAAGAATGAATGTGTAGTTTAAGAGCTGCAAGGCGATACTGGGGGAAGGTCCAAATATAATGCTGTGGAGATGGAAAGCAGAAGCAGCTATAGCTCAGAATCTATTTAAACATAAACTTCAAATAGCATAATAAAATACAATTTTTAAAATAGAAAAAAATATGGGGAATCTCCAGACCAGGGGTCAAATGTGGCCCTTGAGACATCTGAATTTGGTCCTTGGAACTTTCCCCCAACCAGAAACTTCACTGGGCCCAGTTATACTTTTGATATGCTTGTGTATTTTCTGCTGTGGCATAGTATTTTAACCTGGTACTTTATTTTGAGACTCTCTGCTGTGGGAAGCAACTCACACATTCCATACACTAACCAAACTAAACAAGAACCTAGGGGTAAAATCTGTGCCAGTTCTCAATGTCTTGATAGGCAACTTGTGAAACATTTTTGTTGCTGTTGCTGTTGATGAAGACAAGTGTAAGAACAGACTCCACAGCCTAATAGTGAGATAGCATCATTGGCAAACATATTTCTCAATACAGTGGTACCTCGGGTTAAGTACTTAATTCATTCCGGAGGCCAGTTCTTAACCTGAAACTGTTCTTAACCCGAAGCAGTACTTTAGCTAATGGGGCCTCCCGCTGCGCCATCAGAGCACGATTTCTGTTCTCATCCTGAAGCAAAGTTCTTAACCCGAGGTACTGTTTCTGGGTTAGCGGAGTCTGTAACCTGAAGAGTATGTAACCTGAAGCGTATGTAACCTGAGGTACCACTGTATTTTCCTGACTCCTAACTCTATGTAAGTTTGCTCATTAGAGCCTGAGTCCTGTTGGTCAGGCAAAGGGTCCATCTAGTCCAGCCTCCTGTTCTTGCAATAGCCAGATGGATGTTCCAATGGGAAGCTTGCAAACAGGACCTGAGGACAACAGCAAATTTCCCACTTGCGACTTCTGGTGATTGGTATTCAGAGGCTTAACAGTAGAGGTAGAGCATAAGAAGAGCCCTGCTGGATCAGGCCGAAGATCTGCCTATTCCAGCATCCTGTTGTTGCAGTGGCCAACCAGATGCTTGATTGGGAAGTCTGCAAGCAGGAGCTGAGCACAACAGTGCTCTTCCCACTTGTGATTCCTAGCAACTAGTGCTCAGTGGAGGGAGAAAACAGTCATTGCAGTTGTTGTTGTTTAGTCATTTAGTCATGTCCGACTCTTCGTGACCCCATGGACCAGAGCACACCAGGCACTTCTGTCTTCCACTGCCTCCCGCAGTTTAGTCAAACTCATGCTGGTAGCTTCGAGAACACTATCCAACCATCTCGTCCTCTGTCGTCCCCTTCTCCTTGTGCCCTCCATCTTTCCCAACATCAGGGTCTTTTCCAGGGAGTCTTCTCTTCTCATGAGGTGGCCAAAGTATTGGAGCCTCAGCTTCAGGATCTGTCCTTCCAGTGAGCACTCAGGGCTGATTTCCTTCAGAATGGATCGGTTTGATCTTTTTGCAGTCCATGGGACTCTCAAGAGTCTCCTCCAGCACCATAATTCAAAAGCATCAATTCTTCGGCGATCAGCCTTCTTTATGGTCCAGCTCTCACTTCCATACATCTCTACTGGGAAAACCATAGCTTAGTATCCATCAACAGGCGTTATCCTCTATGAATCTGTCTAATCCTCTTTTAAAGCGATCCAAATTGGTGGCTATCTTGAGGAAGCTGAGTGGGGAGTTGGCATGTGTGGTGGAAGGCCACATGTTGCCACAGGGTGGACTAGGGACAAATGCCCACTCCGTCCCCAGCCACAGGCATTTCAGCATAGGCTAGGGCTTGCTAGAGGCTCCACAACAATCTGGATGGGATAAATGGTGCAGTGCCAGATTTAGGGTGGTGTGAGTTCCCACACACAGAGTTTAGAGTTTGCAGAGGGGGGGGGTTGCCTCAGGGGAATAGGGGTCTCCTAACAACTCTCAGAACACTTAAACTACAGCTCCCAGAATTCTTTGGGGGAAGCCATGGCATTTTAAAGTGGCATCATAGTGCTTTAAATGTATGGTGTGAATGTGGCAAAATAAATGGCACTGTTCTCTTTGAGGTTTGTCTGAATACCTCAGGTGTGGGGAACCTTCAGGCCCCCCAGATATTGCTGAACTACAACTCCCAACACCCCTGGTCAGCAGTTTTGCTTACTGGGACCATTGCAGTTCAGCAACATCTGAAGGTTCAAAGGTTCCCCACACTTGGAATACTTGAACTATTTAAAATTATTGGTAGTACAGTGGTACCTCGGGTTATGAACTTAATTCATTCTGGAGGTCCGTTCTTAACCCGAAACTGTTCTTAACCTGAGGTGCACTTTCACTAATGGGGCCTCCCGCTGATGCCGTGACACCGCCATGAGATTTCCATTCTCATCCTGGGGCAAAGTTCGCAACCCGAGATACTACTTCCAAGTTAGCGGAGTCTGTAACCCGAAGCGTTTGTAACCTGAGGTACCACTGTATGGACTGACTTTTATTTATAAAATGTTTTCATTGTTTTTACATGTGGATTTTTTTAAAAAAAGAAAATGTTGATGTTCTTACCTAAAATCAGGTTGAGATATTCTAAGGGAAGCAACTCATACATGGAATCAAATAAATGCCCTGATTTGTTTCTTTGAGCAAAATAGAGAGATGTGTGGATCATGGCGTTCTGCAGTTCAGACACCAGGTGGTGCTTAACCTCATGATAATCAGGGGGGAGTCTTCTGCCTCTGTTCTATTCCTTTTCTTAAACTTTTTTATTTAGAGATAACAACATACGTGACCAAACATGCAACTTATAATACAATTCATCACATCTGAAAACCCAACCATAAACGTGTTGTCCAATTTTAAATATATAAATGTTTTAAATAAATAATTATTTAAATCATTTTGCTCTCCCTACGCCACCCCCACACCATCTCTCAATATCACAAATTCTATACCATTCTCCTTTCCAGTAGGAATTTGAGCAGAACACTGTTTAATGGCGAGCAACATTTCTGGCTGCTCTTAAATAAATTTCCAACTACAGGAATATGAGTTGGACCTCCTTTCTCAAATATCCAAGCCATGCTTGTATGGGATTTAATGGCATAACATAACCCACTTGTTCTCATCTTCTATTCCCCCCCCCAAATAAAATAAAATAAAGGGAGACAATAAACTTATTGTCTAACTCTGAGTGATGTGTCATCTAAGCCTCTCATGACAACAAGAAAGAAAAGAAGTGTGGGTGGGGAAATGAGTATTGGTGGGGGAATATTGGGTAGAAAGAGCTTATGACCCTGCTGCTCACATTTCATCCAGTAACCATACTTAAGAATATCCAGTTTTGCCTGCATTGGCCCAGCCTGGTTAGCATAGGCGCCAACTATAGGGGGCCCAGGCACCCACATGTTTTTGATAGGTGCTCAGCACCTACTGTGTGGGCTCTTGTGTGACTTCTAGTTTTTGTACCAAAAGTTGTGTAGGAGGCCTTACACAACTGCAGAGGCAACGTCAGAAGTCTTGCGAGGTCTTGGGTGTGAACTGCCAGGCCCCAGAAGCACCGCTGGGCAGGTTGATGCAACATGACGTCGTGAAATTGTGACATCACGTTACATCGCAGGTGCCATTGGGCACCCATAACTTGGGGCCCAAGTTGGCACCCCTTCTGGTTAGGGATGAACAACTCTGTCAGTTTTGGTTTCTCTTTCACATTTTGTGTGTTTTAGTGTGATTTTCTTCTAACTTCTGTTTGTGGTTTTGCCTAAGATGCACATCTTTATAAAGCAATTCCACCTAATATACAGCATTGTCAGTTTCATTAACAATTGTATTTTTTTGTGCATGCTTTCCTTTAGTCTATGCATTTTTTGTCCCATATTTTTTGTTCCACCTTACTTGGCATTGCAGAATTTGGAGAACTGCAAATTTTGAAGGATGGTTGCCTTTTAGTTAACACAGTGGCGTAGCGTGGGTTGTCAGCACCCGGGGCAAGGCAAGTAATTTGTGCCCCCTAACCCGTGGATTTGTGCACCCTAACCCCCAGATGTTGCGCCTGGTGCACTACACCACTGAGTTAACATACTGTTTCAGAAAGTGGGAACTGAGTAGTTTAGCCTTTAAATATGAACTGAATCTAATCTCTCCACCAGGAACACTTGAGGATTTTTTTTCTTTGATATTCCAACAAAAACAAACCAAATCTACACCTCTTGTAATAATGCACAGCTCAGAACTCAAATGCTATCATAGCCATGGCTACTCAGAAGTAAGTCCTATTGAATTCAATGGGGCTTACTCCCAGGTAGGTGGAGTTAGGACTGCAGGTTCAGGTAGCAGCAAAATGTTCAGGTTCATGGGTCAAAAAAATAATAATTTAACAGTGTTTTGAAAATGTATGCATATTTTAAGAAGAAACAGGTTTAACCATTTCCCCCCCTCAAAAGAAAAGAAGTTTACATACTGAAACATGTGCTGTATTTGAATGCAAATTTAAATGCACAGATTAATACAGAAATAGAACAGAATGGACTTATGAGTGAACACAGCATTAAGAAGTACAAGGTTGTATCAAAGTTAGTAACATCCATCAATTTCAATGAGTCTACTCTGAGTAGGACGGCTGGATACAACCCAGAGACTGGAAATAAGCAGACTGGTTCATTTTGAGTTCACAGTGACCATTCTTCACAGGGGATGTTCAGAAGGAAACCCGTAAAAGAAAAAAATGTACATCTTGTGTATCTCAACCACCCCTTGGTGACTATTCAAACAGCTTGAAACATTACATGATTTATAGCTCAAATGGCATCTGTTCTTCATATCAGTGACCAGAGATGATGCAGGGAGAAAAGAGATACCTCCCCCTCTATCAATCACCACCAGCCAAAAACTCCCATGGTCCTAAGGTGCCCTTTGCTCTGCAATAAACTAGTGAAAAGTTGTCAGTGTCTGGCAATGGAGACCGGTTCATTAAGAAGAAGAAGAAGAGTTTAGATTTGATATCCTGCTTTATCACTACCCTAGGGAGTCTCAAAGCGGCTAACATTCTCCTTTCCCTTCCTCCCCCACAGCAAACACTCTGTGAGGTGAGTGGGGCTGAGAGACACACAGAGAAGTGTGACTAGCCCAAGGTCACTCAGCAGCTGCATGTGGAGGAGCGGAGACGCGAACCCGGTTCCCCAGATTACGAGACTACCGCTCTTAACCACTACACCACACTGGCTCTGCCCCAGCAACTTCTGACTGCCCTTAGTCAGCCCTCTCTCAGAAGAACATAAGAAGGGCCCTGCTGGAACAGGCAAGTGGTCTATCTTGCCCAGCATCCTGTTCTTAAAGTAGGCAACCAGATGCCTGTGGGAAGCTTGCAAGCAGAACCTCCATACAGGACCTTCCTCCTCTTCCGTGGTTTCCAGCAACTGCTTTTCAGAAGCATTGCTGTCTCTGACCGCTAGGGCCAGCCCCTAAATTGAATCAGGACCATATCTGCATTGAGGCTGACATATTTTAAAAAGTGAAAAGTTGTTGAGCTTTTTTCTTTTCCCCCACAGTTGTTGGTCTTTTCCTGCATGTTCTTCCCCCCCCCCCCCAAAAAAAAAACCCCAACCACCCACAAAAATATGAATTTTCTGAGCTATTCTTGAGCTTCCTGCAGCCAATCAGAAGCTGTGTTTTGGTTTCTGAATGTTTTAGAAGTCGAACAGACTTCTGGAACTGATTCCGTTTGACTTTGAAGGTACAACTGTGCAATGTAACCACAAAATACAGCGACCATGGAGCCGTTTCTATCTACCTCTCTAGGTGCAAAAGGAGGAAAGCTGCAGGCAAAAGTTAATGTGGAGGGGAGTACCTCAGCTGCTTCTCATTATTTCTTAACCCATAACACCAAAGCAGTGGGTTCTTCCCCCCTATTTTTACAAGTCCAACTGAACCTCTAAAACATCCCAGGAGTTTTCTGTTTCTGATTAGGAGCTTGGGAGGGAGGGAGGGAGGGTGTGGGGAGTGACTTGTCCCAGTTCCAGAGTCTCATTACATTTCTCTCCAGGCCCATTAAACTCACAAGCACTCTTACTATGGCAGAAATGTAACTGAAACATAAATCAACTCTCAGAGGCAGATGTGGTGGCAGCAGCCAACCTTAGTAGGCAACGGAAACAAACAACAGCTTAAGGAAAAGAAGAGGGGAGTCCAAAATTAGACTGGGATAATTTCAGGGTGCCCCCAAGCTCAGTGGCAGGGCAACTGCTTTGCATGCAGAAGATCCCAGGTTCAGTCCCCAGCATCTCGAGGTAGGGCTGTTGTGGAGGGGTGGGGTGAGTAAATAAAATCTGTGCTGGAGGAGACTCTTGAGAGTCCCATGGACTGCAAGAAGATCAAACCTATCCATTCTGAAGGAAATCAGCCCTGAGTGCTCACTGGAAGGACAGATCCTGAAGCTGAGACTCCAATACTTTGGCCACCTCATGAGAAGAGAAGACTCCCTGGAAAAGACCCTGATGTTGGGAAAGATGGAGGGCACAAGGAGAAGGGGACGACAGAGGACGAGATGGTTGGACAGTGTTCTCGAAGCTACCAGCATGAGTTTGACCAAGCTGCGGGAGGCAGTGGAAGACAGGAGTGCATGGCGTGCTCTGGTCCATGGGGTCACGAAGAGTCGGACACGACTAAACAACTAAACAACAACAACAACAATCAATCAATCAATCAATCAATTCTCCAGCCAGACTGGCAATATCCCCTCACTCACACAGTTTACGATATTCCTGCATTCTTCAGCAGAGGTTCTTTTCATTCAGCAAAGTAAGCGGCTCATATATATGTCAAACAAAGCTTTAATAATAAAGAAAACTGTAACACAATAACATAATCTGTGAGAGAAACTAAAACAGCAACATGAGGAAGAATGAAGCAAGAGTGTGGGAAAATGATTGCTTGTACATGAGAGCATGAGCAAAGTTCTTATTGTTACAGGGTGATTTCATAGCTAGAAGCATTCTTGGAGCATGAACAGCGCGTGAACAGCTCGTGCTGTCCTATATGATTGGCTAACGTAGCATGGCCTGATCGCTCGCATGGTCTAGTACCAAGGTCTTTATCTGCTGGCTAGAACAAATTGCTTGACTTGTATTTTTTGTATCTTTCTATTTCACACATTTCACACAATAAAAGCTGTGCTGCATTAGCCCTAGGAGCAGCCATATTTCCCTAGGAGCAGCCATATTTCGGAACCTATCATGGTGTGAGACTGATTTTTCTCTGGATGCCGAGCTGTAACTCGACAATTGGTGCCCCGTGTGACTACCTTCGGACTTCACGTTGTTTTTCATTATTCAGCACTCACCAACACGTCGTTCATCCACGTAGTGGATCCCTGGTGAGTGCTCCCGTGTGACTGTTTGTTTTTCATTATTCAGCACTCACCTACACGTCGTTCATCCACGTCGTGGATCCCTGGTGAGTGCTCCCGTGTATACAACGTTCAGCTCTCACCTCGCCCCGCAAGGGCTGCAGACGCGTCGTTCATCCACGTAGTGGATCCCCGGTGAGAGCTCCCGTGTGAATGTGATTCTGGACTACGTTACGGACTTATCAGCACTTATCTCCGCCCGGACAGGGCAAAAGGCGCCTCTCTCTCATCCTCCTACGGATCCCTCCGGTAAGTGCTCCCTGCTCTTTTTGCAACTCTTGCAATCATGGGAAAATCTCTCTCTGCACCACAGAAAAAATTTTTTAAAGACCTTAAATTCCTTTTGGCCAGTAACAACCTTGCTGTTCGGAAAGCTGACCTTAAGTCCCTTATAAAAGCCCTGGACACTCACTGCCCGTGGTTCCCCCAGGACGGAAATTGGGGGTTAGACGATTGGAAAAAAATTGGACACTTCTTTCAAAATCATCCGCAGATTGATGTAAAGGTTTTGCATGCCTGGGGTAACGTCTACAAAGCTATGTCGTGCTTAACTCCTTCAAACATTCTTCTGGCTGCTGCAACAGCTTCTTCAAACGCCCCCCCGGTTCCCGCTTTGCCTGCCTCAAACCTACCTCCTAAACCGCCGGCTCCTCCTGTCACTCCCCTGCATTCTTCAAATTCTGCAGCACCCCCCGCTCTTCCACCTCATCCGCCCAAGGCATTTGGCACCGCTCCTACCACTCCTCTCCAAGAAGAGACTCTTTGTACTGCTGCTCCGTTGCTGCCTTTTGATTCTGATACTCCAAATCACTTTCCTGTGATTGCTCCTGCACCCCCAGCCCCCGTCATGCTGACCCAAACCGATGTTCTCGATGGGTTAACAGGAGGAGGCAATTTTCTTCCTATTGCCCAACAGTTGGCCCTTGATCCTATGTATTGGGCAGCCACCACAGCCTCAGCCCAAGAGGCTCTGGCATCTGTCCCTGATGACAAGAATGAGCGAGATGGCCGATGGGGGAGCATCAGACAGGGTCCTGCAAAGCCCTATGGACAATTTGTTGATCGCTTGTACAATACCTTCAAGCGGCAAGTTCAGGACCTGGCAGCACAAGAACTGATTGTACGCCAGCTTGCGTTTGATCATGAGGACTGTAAGCAAGTGCTGCGCCCTTTGATGGCAACATCAAATATAGCCATTGCTGATATGCTTAAAGCCTGCCAGTCAGTGGGCACTGCTAGCCATGGCCTGCTAGCCACGGCCTTGTCCTCCGCCGTGTCCCAAAATCCTGCAAAGGCTACAACCTGTTGGATTGACAGTGGCTAAAGAAAAATCCAGCGGACTTTACCTATTACGTGCCTGGGACACCAGCTGACAGCATCTGCAGCCATTCCAGTCACGCCTCAACTACAGTTTCCTGATTTTAAACTGGTGGATTTACAACAAATTCTTGGACAGCTGAATTGGATAAAGAGTTATTTGGACCTGCCCACTTCCACTTTGTCTCCACTATTTTCTGCCCTTAAAGGACACAAGAATCCAGCGGACAAGATCACAATCACCTCTGCAATGGAAGAGGCTCTTCCACAGCTGTTCCAGTGTTTCCTGGCATGCTGAAAGGCCATCTTCATCCCTACTGCATTGGCCCCCCTTTTCCCTGGGAAGCCACTTCAACCACCAAACATCATTACAGTTTTGCTGCCTCCTAATAGCAACCATCCCATCTGTATCATCACGCTTCATTGGGCTTGGACTTTTGACTCAGCAGTACAAGGAGCAATACATCAGACTTATTTACAGCAAATGGGCTCCTGTATCTGCAAAAATGGTTGTGTGACTTCTTTTGGATTGTGGTTTTTACATGTCAATAATTGAGCCACGAAATATCACACAGGTTGCTCGGAAGTGGCCATTGGACTAATTTACCATTCTCATCCTTATTGGCATCGCTTGGATTTTACCCCCCAGATTTTTTTTTCTCCTCCCTCAGGAGTCCTGCCCTATGATGTGTTCCCCTGAGCATGTACAGAGGGCTGTCTTGGAACTATTGTGGACTCTTGGCAAGGGAGGGGGTGAGGGATTTTAGTGTGTTCCAGTTGTTTCATTTTTGTGCTTTGGCATGGTTCCCGGACAGAAAGCAACTTGCAATATGGTTTTTTTAGCAAGGCCCACAAAGACAATGGGCTCTGTTCTCGACCTTGTTGCAATCTTTTTAGTTACAGCAAGCGGAATATGCTTGAAGCGGACTATGCTTGGCTAGTGCCTTTTTTAGCTGCTGAGAAAAATGATTTTTAAAAGCTTCTTGAAGCTTTGAGGTTTTTTTGGTGGTGGTATTCTAGTATTCCAGTAAATGCTTCATTTAAGATTAGCAATAATATAAAGGACAATCGTATAAGTTTATCACCTGTGTTTTGTTGCTTGCAGAAATCCCCTCTGCCTTTTCTGGTACCTGCACGTTAGGCATAGTGGTACCCTTGGTGTATAAAATAGATAAGCTCCCAGCGGTCCGTTTGCGTAACAGAAGGGAAGTACAATCACCTATTTCTCAATATACAGGGACAGCCATTTCTAGGTCTCTTCTGCCTTCTTTAGGTGCAGCCATGAATTACCGTGATTTGCATAAATTGGCAAACTGGACAGAAAATTTGTTTAATTCCACCATTTTGGCTTTAAAAATGATTAACAAAGAAATATCAGAAATAAGAAATGTAGTTCTTCAACATCATTATGCTTTAGATGTGATCCTTGCTTCTAAAGGTGGAATTTGTGCCTTAATTCATTCTCATTGCTGCATGTATATAACTGATCAATCGACCAATATCTCTGCTACTATTGATCATATGGAACAAATGATAGCCCATAATCCTTTGAATCCACCTGAAGGTTTTGATCCATGGGAGTGGTTATCTTCTTGGTTACCTAATGGATTATGGTTAAGAAAAATATTATTGATTGTAATTGCATGTATTGTTGGCTTCATTATGGTGTGTTGTTGCATTCAATGCATACCCTCTTTGATTTCCCAATGCACTGCATGGTGGTACCGACCACGGCCCACCACAGGGGTTACAAGAGGAATTTATGTTGCAAAGTGTAGACGCTTAGGCAATGAAGTGTACTAATGGTCCCTCTTTTTTCCTCTAACAATATAAACAAGAAAAGAGGACATGTGGGAAAATGATTGCTTGTACATGAGAGCATGAGCAAAGTTCTTATTGTTACAGGGTGATTTCATAGCTAGAAGCATTCTTGGAGCATGAACAGCGCGTGAACAGCTCGTGCTGTCCTATATGATTGGCTAACGTAGCATGGCCTGATCGCTCGCATGGTCTAGTACCAAGGTCTTTATCTGCTGGCTAGAACAAATTGCTTGTTTTGTATTTTTTGTATCTTTCTATTTCACACATTTCACACAATAAAAGCTGTGCTGCATTAGCCCTAGGAGCAGCCATATTTCCCTAGGAGCAGCCATATTTCGGAACCTATCATGGTGTGAGACTGATTTTTCTCTGGATGCCGAGCTGTAACTCGACAATAGAGTGACAGTTGGTCTATCTAACTGAACACTCAAAGGGAGGGGCCGATTCCAGAGCACAGCACACAAGCCCCGCCCACCAGATGCCAGACATTCTACTAATCAAATTAGGCCCCAGTGTTTTTCTTACAAGGGCTGGGGTAGTCCCCTGCCTGAAACCTTGGACAACCAGTGTTGATCATAGGTCAGTGGTTACCAAATAGATAAGAACTGTGGACCCTCTGTTTTTTAAAAACCAAGCCATGGACCTTCTGGGTAAGTTGGGGTCTGTGGACCACCAAATGGGAACCATTGGTATAGACAATATAGTGCTAGATGGACCACTGATGTGACTTGGTGTAAGGCATTACCAGTTACTCAGAATCATAAAATGTAAAAGATTAGGGAGTGAAGCAAATTAAAATAATGATGTCATACCACTCTGTACATGACCCAGGTCCTTCATTACTGAGGATCACTAATTAAACTTTTTTGTACTATACCTCTCTCCTCACCCAGGCCGTTTCCCTCACACTTTTTGCCGCTGGATCTTTGTTCACTGCACATTCCCATCAATTCCAGGGTGGTCAATATAAACCACTTTGGGAAAGACTGAATCCACTTCATTTTGGGAAGCTAACAAGTAGGGGAGAGATAGAAAAAGTCTGTCTTTGTGGAATATTTCCAGAGGCCTCCTGACAGAGGTGATCATACAGTGTGACCAAAAGACACTTTCCCCTTTTGAAAGAAAGAAAGAAAGAAAGAAAGAAAGAAAGAAAGAAAGAAAGAAAGGGCTTCAGTATTTTTTTAAAAAAATCAAGAAAAAGGAAAGGAAGGAGAAAAGTTAAATGGGATTTGTGGGGTGGACAGTTGTAGCCCAAACAGCAAGTGTCCTGCAATTACTTCACACAGCTGAACATCCTTTAAACAGATTCCATGCCGTTAAAGTTTCTAGTCCTCATGGATGAATGCAGAAGTATAATCTCAGGGGCTCAAGGGTCTAAGGATTTTACTATTTTAGCAGAAGGTGGGGAAGGGAGGGGAAAGGGCAAAGAAGCAAATATATGGAAATTTACTCAATCCACAGAGTTAGCCACATAAATTATGCACTTGCAAAATTCAGCTGTTCACAACACATACACTAGCACACTTCACAGCATCCACAACTGTGCTCGCTTCTCTGAAGTTGCTATTTTTATTCTTATTATCCAGAGCATCCAGAATGACCTCATCCATTATCAGATAAGAAATGCTGCAGTGTCTGGGTCTCCTGTTTTAATAAGGCAAACCAAAGAGTAGAGTCTGGGCACTGTGCAGTTTAGAAAAAGTTGTACCTTTGTGTAGGATCGGTGAACCTCATTGGTTACATTTGGCACCTAATGCAAACAGAGCAGAAGCCAGATGAGAAAGAAGTCAGTATTTTCATAGCTGGCAAATGTTTCGCAGTCACCCGCTGATGACTCGAGCATCAGTAAGCAGAAATATATATGGTTTTGGCATGGTTACAGTCAACTGTATGCAAAGCATTGCTTACTGTTGCATTGTGATTCATGGATTATCCCTGCATCAGGAGCATAAGTGGCTGCCTTCTTCTGAACCAGACCATTGCTCTATTTAGCTCAGTACTGTCTACACTGACTGACAGTAACACTCCAGGGTTTCCCAGTCCTCCCTGGAGATGCTAGGAACTGAACCTGAGATGCCAAACGGATGCTCTGACACTGAGCCACAGCACCTTTCTAAACTCATTCCAGCACAACTATCTTTTTTGGTTAAAGGACGTTTTTTGGCTTTAAATTGGTGGTTTTGTGAATGCTAGGGGTTTTTTTGGGGGGGACATTCCCACCTTACTTTTTTGCTGCTGCCACAATCAATTTCACTCTCCTCCTACAGCAGTGATCACTGATTGGCACCATTTCTTTTTCTTCCTCACCTGAAGCTCAAGCATAAGGGTCATTGGTTCCACCATAACAGGCCAGCTCCATCAGGCCTCCTCAGCCTTCAGCTATCATTTGGGGGCAGCTGTTCCATCAGACTGCCTCAGAGGAAGAGATATGGAAGCTGAGCTCATTTCACTAGTTTTGCTGGAGGCCCATCACCATCAGGAACCTCCTGCCTCTGAACTGCTAAGGCTGCAGGTAAGGTAAAGGTAAAGGGACCCCTGACCATTAGGTCCAGTCTGGGGTTGTGGTGCTCATCTCGCTTTATTGGCTGAGGGAGCTGGTGTACAACTTCCGGGTCATATGGCCAGCATGACTAAGCCACTTCTGGTGAACCAGAGCAGTGCACGGAAACGCCTTTTACCTTCCCGCCGGAGCGGTACCTATTTATCTACTTGCACTTTGACGTGCTTTCGAACTGCTAGGTTGGCAGGAGCAGGGACTGAGCAACGGGAGCTCACCCCATCGCGGGGATTCGAACCGCCAACCTTCTGATCGGCAAGTCCTAGGCTCTGTGGTTTAACCCACAGTGCCGCCCACGTCCTGTTAGGCTGCAGGTGGGGCTGTCAAATTTTGATTGTATGTTAGCCACCCCGGTTACCTTTTCAGCTGAAAAGTGGGTACAAATTCTCTAAATAAATAAATAATGTGGTTTTAAAACTACCAGAACTCAAAATCAGAAGCTTTGGGGCTTGTGTGCAGCTGCACCATGTGGTGGCCTAGGTGATTTAACAAGCTCAGGGCATGGACTGACTCCACCCACCCAGAATGGCCTTTGGATCTAATGGGACATGACAGAGCATAACATTGGCACCAACTCTAGGGGGCCCTGGGTGCCTGGGGCCCCCACATTTTGTGTGGGGGAGTGCTCAGCACCCACACTGCAGGGCTCTGATATGAATTCCAGTTTCTACCAGAAGTCACGTCGGAGGCCTGACATCTTGAGACGCCGCAAAGCCTCTGACGTGACTTCCAGCAGAAAACCAGAAGTCGCGTCAGAGGTCTTGTAACCTCTGAGGCCCTGCATGGCCTTAGAAGTGATGTCTGAGGCCCTGTCAGGCCTCTGACATAACTTCCGGTTGGAGAAAACATTTCAACTTGGTGCTAAATTGCAACTACACTTGGTAGGAGTTCTTAAGCAGAAATCAAATCATCATTTGCTTTGCTCTTTCTACCTTCCCACTTCAACCTTTCTTTTCCAACCCTTTACAAAGTTCCACCTGAGTCCAAGCTTGGGGAAACTTCTCCCAGAAGTGGGATCTGTCGTGGTGAGCTCCTTTGTCCAGGAGGCTTCCGCAGGTGCTGTAAGAGGCTAGACAGGATCGATCTGCAACTCCAGCATCTCCCATCCAGAAGCTCAGCTGTCCCAGCGCACCCTGGAAAGCAAGGGAGAGTTTGGGAAGGGTTAAAATATAATGAGTTTTCGGAATGCAAGTTTTATTACTGTATTATGTACTCATGTTTTGGGTTATAAAACAGTGAATAATAAAAAAGTAACAAGATTGTAGGGGAGCAAAGTTCCAAGACACATGAACTTAAGTCACTGCCTATTGTTCACCTTTCTAGGTTTCTGAAAGGTGGGTTTGAGGAAACTTGTCTCAAGAAGGGTACTGAAAAGTGGGAAAAGATTCAAAAACGACAACCAAAACGATCAAGAGGTTGGAGCAACTTTCCTATGAGGAAAGGTCACAACCAGTGCTTTTTATCTAGGGACACTCAAGCACTGGTGGAGGAAGAGGGGGGCAGGGGGCAGCATGATCCCGGTGGGGTTCTATTGCAGCTCCCCCCCCCCCGCACTGGGCGACCCGCCCCCGCAGGCAGCATGCAATGCCCCCAGAATGCACGCCACGTCCCTGTGGGCAGCGCCCCTGCCCCGAGGATGCATGCCCCAACCCTATGGGCAGTACACCCCCTCCCTGGGATGCGCCCCAGCCCCGCCCCCACCTGCTCTCCACCCCCAGTGCTGGTGCATGAAGTTCCACGACTGCACTCAAGGGTACACAGCACCAGCACCCTTTTTTCCTAGAAGAAAAGCACTGATTAAAAGTGTGGCACTGACTGTAACAACTTCGTGGTGAGTTCCGGCACCTTTTTCCTAGAAGAAAAGCACTGGTTGCAACATTTCAGAGTTGTTAAATTAAGAGCAGGGGCGGAGCTTCATGCTCCGGCACCGGGGGGCGGGGCTGGTGCGCATCCCAGGGGCATGGCACATGTCCTGGGGGCGTGGCACGCTACCCACAAGGGCGTGGCACGCTGCCTGCAGGGGCATTGCACCCAGCGCGGGTGGAGGGCAGCCACAATGGCACCCCACCAAGCACTCACTGCCATGGGTGGTGCGCTCCCCCCGCCCCACTCTTCCTCCGCCAGTGATTAAGAGATAAGGGAAGAATGGCTATGATAGAAGTGTATACAAATACAGTTGTACCTTGGTTCCCAAACGCCTTAGGAGTTGAATGTTCTGGCTCATGGACAATCGAAAACCGGAACTTAGTGTTCCGGTTTTTGAAGGTTCCTTCGGAAACTGAACATCCAGTGGGGCTTCCACAGCTTCCGATTGGATGCAGGAGCTTCCTGCAGCCAATCAGAAGTTGCGCTTTGGAAGTGGAACGTTTTGGAAGTCGAACAGACTCAGGTCCTGCTTGCAAGCCTCCCATTAGGGCATCTGGCTGGGCACTTTGAAGACAGGAGGCTGGACTAGACAAGCGCCCATTCCAGCAGGGCTCTTCTTATGCCCTTAAAGCAGATATACATTCCTACCAGTATCTGGATAAAAATGGACAGTATGTGTTAGGAAGAACTCATTATGGGCAGGGCTGTAGCTAGGGGGTGGTGAGGTGGGCCCCCATTAGGGGTGCAGGTGGAGGAGGGGGTGCAAAATCAGCTACAATATGTCCATAAATATGTCTATAAATAAATATATTGATTATTGGCTCATAAGAAAAGTTTTTAAATAGAGGGTGAACTGAATGGGTGGGGCTGGAGGAGAGGCGGAAAGAAGAATTAATTTGTCTGTGCTTAGGGGGTACAATCTGGACAGTTCTGCCAGGGCAAGATCACCTAGCTATGGTTCTGATTATGGGAACTGTGGTTGCTGAACAGTTTCCTTGTGCATTGTAATAGACAGCATTTCTATTTGGGAACAGGGAAAGCTGCCTTATTCCTTGTGATTTTCATGCATGGTAGTAGGCGGTGTCCTGAAAAGAATAACGCAGCTGCAAACTCATGCCGTTCCTCACCTCAAAAGGGACCTCAAAGGGCTCGATGAGACCTCCAATAACCACCAGGCCCTCCGTGGCCACCCCCATGCCAAAGTAACCAGACCAGGCAACGCTCTCCAGCAGGCAGCAGTCCACATATAGAGCCAACCTGTTCAAGGAGATGCTAAGGGCCACTCTGTGCCAGTGTCCATCTGACAGGGAGGAAACTGGGAACCTGCAAGTGACAGGGCCAGAAAGAGCAATACATGAGTTAGGCAACACACAGCAACAGGGAAGTATGCTGGTAGATGTGTGACAGATGGCAATGGATGGAACATGCCTCATTCTGCCTAACACTAGAGCCAGCCCTCAACACTCTTACCTTCAAAACCCAGCTGCCTCTGAATACAGGGATGCCTTATACCAAGTCACACTACTAAGATATACTAGAGATTGGGACCTTCTGCATGCCAGAGAGCTATGGCCCTACCACTGAAGAAAACTCACCCCTGGGAGGCCATTCCCAGCACCCACTCTGATGTAATTTCAGCACTGGGGGATGACCTTTTAATTCTCCCATGCAAGTGTAAGTTGTGAGTTTCTGAGACTGGGCAATGCATTTTTAGCATTGCATATTGTGACTATATCTGGGCATTAACGCTAAACCACTAGTGGCCAACATGGTGCCCCACAGATGTTGCTGTTCAGCTGCCACCATCCCTGACTATTAGCAGTGCTGGCTGGAGCTGATAGGAGTTGTAATCAAGATTACCTGGTGGGCAACATGCCAGCTACCCCAGCTCTAAGCACAGGGTTGAGGAACCAGGGGCCACATTCCGTTCTGGGCAACTTACTAGGAGCCACCTGCCAGTGGTGGGTGGGGCCAGAGGCAAAAGTCGGCAAAGCAGCAATTGTAAATGTTTACCTTCATACAGTAGGGAAGTTTCAGCATGCCCTCACACACACCTTCTCTGTCCTCCATCAAGGCAGCCAAGGGGCACCATCAGAATTCATTGATAAATTCTGGACAGGCAAGAACACTCATAGAGAGTGCAAAGCAAGGCTGGTGAGGGGCATGGACTGGACAGACTTCTGAGGTCAGATAGGAAGCTCTTGCCTCTGGATCTGAGGTTCCTTAACTCTGATTGTGCATTACAAGAACACAATTGTGCAAGCCTCAGGTTCACGCATGACACGTTCCCTTCCAATCTGGACCTCTGATACCCCAACTCTTTTGATGCTGGCAATCCAATATATCTCCACTTTCACTGACATCTCCAGATATCTCTACCAATGGTCCAGGAAGGGGCTGGGGAACCTTGTTCAGTTCACGGGAGGCATTCCCTTGTGAACAATCTTCCAAGGGCCAGGGGGACAGTGGTGAGGAGGGCCAGAGGCAAAAGTGGGTGGAGCAATGGACATGACTCTTACCCCTCCACACTAGGATATATTGCAACCACATAAAGTCAGAGGTTTCCAAATAGACATGAGCAATCCTTCTCATACACATATCTCTCCAACCTCCCTCCATCCAAGCAAGCAAGCAAGCAAGCGGCATTGTTAGAGGTCAAGGGCACATTCCAGCCAGGCAAAAGCATACAAGGAGGGTAAGAAGCAGGGTCTGGTCCAGGGGAAAATCAGAGCTGCTATTATTATGATGATTATGATTATGATTATGATTATGATTATGATTATGATTATGATTATGATTATGATTATGATTATGATTATTGATGTCTTAGTTTGTTTTTTTTAAAGGAATTATCTCTTTTTCAAGTTGTGTTTTCTAAAGATCAGTTTCATTTGTTGTTTGACAGTGTTGCATGCAGTATTAGGTTGGGAAGAAAAGAAGGGGAAGAGGAGGATGGGGGACGGTGAGGTTTCTATTCTTCTACTTAGTGTATGTGTGCGGTTTTGTGTCAGTGTCACTTGTGTGGGTTCTCTTACTATTCACTTGTTGTATTTCCTTGGTGGTGAGAGACGTTGGGGGTGGCCTAAGGTGTGGTTGGTTGTCTTTGGTTGGCAGTAGTGAGATTTGTTTTTTTATGTGAGTCAGGTGTATGCATGTGTGTATTTTTGAATCAGGTTAGCCAGATTAATTCGTATGCTGTTGGAAGATACTTGTAGTTGTCTTGTTGGGCTGTGTATGTGATAAAGGGGAACCATACTGGGGTGAAGGCATCCTCTTCTATTGTCACCATGTCAGTTTCAGTTTATTGGTTAGTTTTTCTAGTAAGGCTGTTTCCTATACTATTTAATACCATTCGCTTAGGCGTTTGCTTCCTTTGGGTGGATTGTGTATTTCTTGTAGGAAGGCAATGTCATGGTGTTTACATATGAGGTGATGCATTTTCTTTTGATAGGGTTTCCCAACCCCTCTCACATTTAGTGTAATTGCTTTTAAGCTAGCCATTCTGCTTATCCAATTTATAGGACGATTCCCTGCCAACGCATCTGGGTTTTCCTGACTCTTTCACCTTATATTGTCTATCAAACCAATTAAATTGTGCTGACATAAAGTGTGATGGGTGGGGAAGAGGGGGGTTAGAATTAGATTTGGGTTAAAGGAGGGGTAGATTACAGAAAATAGCCTATATGTAGTTATATAGGTGTTTATTTGGGATAACTTGGACCATCTGACTTCCAGCCAGTTGGTCCTGGGTCTCATCCGACATGGAAGGCCTTGTTTAAGAACAGGACCTCTTCCCTGTCATTTGTGACAGGGAATGGTCAGTGAGATGATGTTCAGCACCTTTTGTGATGCCTGTGTTGGATATAAGGTTTATAAGCAATGTTGCCAGTGTTATTAACAACATTATTGGCTAGTTGGGGTGGGGATATGGGTATTGGCATGCCCTGGTGCCACAATTGTGCTTGTTGTGTGTCTGACTTTAGCCGCTTGTTGATTGTTTTATTGAGGTTGTGGGTATTGTTTTAGTTGGTATGGGTTTCTTTCTTTGTTTTTATTTTCTTTTACCAGCTTATTTTGTTTGTTTCCTTTTGTGGTGAAGGAAGAGATTGGGTCGAGGGATCTATGTGTGGTTCTTTTTGTGCTATGAGTAGAGTCCTTGGAGCAGTGGTTGAGAGTGTGGGTTGTTGGGGTGGTTGGGAAGTGGGGAGGGTGATTTTGTGTCGTCTGGGTTGGTATTGGGGTGGGGGTAGGAGTGGAGGGATCTCTATGGAAGGATGGGGTGGGGGATAGTGGTGGTGGTGGCAATATTAATTACATGGAGGAGAGGGGAAAGGGAGGGATCAGGGCTTTTTTTCAGCTGGAAAGCACCAGAAATCAGTTCCAGTACTTCTCAGGTGAGTGCCATTGCCATTATAAGAGAACAAGGGAAGTGCTCGTGGTGAGTTCTGGCACATCTTTTTCTAGAAAAATAGCACTAGGCAAAAATTTAATAGCCCAGAGGTTTGTCTGGAGGAGAACTGTCCCACTGATTCTGCTCCCTGATCGATGTTTAGCACAGATGGGTTTGGCTTTCTGTCTGTGCAACAATGTGATGCAATATTGAAGAAAAATATGGCACTGAGCTCACTCATAATGGTGCCCCCTTCTGGCAACAAATACCAAGGTGTGAGGGGTAATCCTGATCTGAAAGAGGATATTGCTGCGAAGACCGATGATAGTCAAGAGACTGGTGTTCTCCTTCAAAGAGTACCTGAGCATCAGCAGCAGACTCAGCTCATCTGCAAAGCTAAAAGAGAAGCAGAGCGTGAATAACAGAATAGCAGTGTTGAATAGTGGCTAGAGCCTTGTATTTTGACTAGGAAGATTGAATCCCTTACTCAGCCATTAAGCTTACTGGGTAACCTTGGGCTAGTAACTTTCTCTCTCTCTCTTAGCCTAGACTTTCTTGCAGAGATGTTGTGAGGACAATGTGGGGTGGCCCATATCCATGTACAGCAGTAGAGTGGTATAGAAATAAGGATGAGTGAATCTGTCAATTTGGTTTCTTATTTTTCCAGTCTTAAGTCCTGCTCACCACATTTCCATATCAGTTTGGGGAGTAGGCCTACAGAAGGCCAACTAGAAAGAGGGTGGTTTGCACAGTCCTAGCCTCTGCCAGGTCTGTTCTGCCAGCCAGCAAGAGTGTGTGAGCCATTTCTGTCTGTGTCAGTCTGCTTGTCCTGTGAGACATCTGCCTGCAGGTAAGAGAGAAAGTGGTGTGATTATAGTATGGGGCTTTGCTTGATTGCTAAATAAAGCTGGGCAGTAGGTGTGGCCCATGGCCTGCCTTACTATTATAACAATAGGCCCTGCCGTAGTCAGTGGGGTCCACTGCAAAGGGGTTGACACCAAAGAGGTTGGGGAGCCACAGGGCATGGGTGTCCACCACTGTCAGTCAAGATACAGAATTCTAGGCCAGATGCTGTGGGAGACAGGCCTGTGAACCTCAGTCATGGTGAGAGCCTGGTTGAATAGAAGTTTAGTTTGGTGGGGTTCCCCCTGAGTGAGAGGCAGGGAGAGGAGAGTAGTTGTGGACTTAACCATCTTCCTCCTGGTGGGGTGGGATGTTCATGCTATTGTGTCTTAGTTTACTATCTGTGGCCCTAATCTCCCAGTTGGATGTGGTGATGGATGATGGTGTTCAAATATGCCTAGGTGGGCATATACCAGGGATTGTGAAAATGCTACCTCAATTCCAGTAATTGTGGGCAATTAGAATGGAGGGGCTGACTACCATATGGGGCAGAGGCCTAGATGTTTGGTCTCAGTTCCTCATCCTAGTCCTCTCATTCCTCTAGAAGATACTGGTGGTCTATCCACTGATCCCTCTGGTTTAGTGGTGCTGTTACTGAATGCCAGATTGGTTCATAAGAAAAACATGCTCATCCATGATTTGATTGTGGATGAGAAGGCTGATCTGGTGTGTATTACTGATACTTGGGTTTGTGAATTGGGTGGGCCTAGCCTTACCCAGCTGTACCCACCAGGGTATGTGGTACATCACCAGGTTAGATTGGGGAGTCAAGGAGGAGGTCTTGCTATTGTCCACAAAAGCATTATCTCCTTGACCAGAAAACCTCTTCATCTTTGGACAGACTTTGAGTGCCTGCACCTGGTGCTGGGCCACAGAGATGGACTGGAGATACTGCTGGTTTACTGACCACCCTGTTACCCAACAGCATTCCTAACTGAGTTGCCTGAGGTGGTCTCTGGAGTATTGTTGGAGGACCACAGGACCATAGACCTGGGTGGCTTCAATATTCATGTGGAGGTAGAGATAAAGGTGAAGATGTTGGGCACCTGACACTCACTTCTCCCCAAAGGCTTCTACAGAAGGGATGCTGAGCGTTGCATACTGTCCAACCTCCAAGATGCTGCAGTTAGCATCCTCATAGCCATGTGAAAAATTGCCAAAGTCTGTGTTGTGGGAGGCCAGTATGTCCAGCAAGTTCACTTCAACTGTATTGAATGAGAGATGGTGGGAGGGAGAGAGAAAAGAGAAGAGATATTCATTAACATATTCTTTGACTGACTAAAAAAAAACCCCACCCCAGAACAAGTCAGAAGGAAGGAATCAACAATCTAGAGCAGGAGAGCAAAGCCTGAGACCCTCTAGATGTTGATGAACTACATCTCCCATCATCTCCCGCAACCCAGGATGATGGGTGTTGTAGTACAGCAGCAGCTGGAGGGTCCCAGCTTCACCACACCTGTTCTAAAGGGAGTGTAGGGGGGGAGGGCAGCTAAGCCATCTCTCAATATGAAAGGTGGTTGTGGGGAGAAAGGTCAGTGCATGACGGCATCAGGTTCAGTTCCTGCCATCTCCAGTTGAACCAGGCCCCAAGACTGCATGTGGCCCTCAGTGCAATCTGATGTGGTTGTCAGCTGCTCTGCAAACCATCAGTTCAGACCTCTGATTTTTTAACTGATTATATTTCTATGCCACTTTTCAAACAGTAAATAACAATAACATAATAGAACAAAATACAGTACAAACCATATAGAACAAGTAAGAAAACAACAAAAACAATCCATTAAACACCACCAACAAAACAACAAAAAATAAGCTAAACAGCGCAATTAGAGCAAAAGTCACATTATAGGAATCACAAAGTACTAGAGCTTCCATCATCTATAAAACAACACCATTAACAAGATAGCAACCAAAAATTAATCTCAGCACTGCCGAATGCGTACACACACTCTCCACACCCCCATGACTCATAATCTTCCACTCCATTCAGTTCATTAAAAGACAAAACCGTGGCAGCAACTCCTTTCTGAAGGTTCTTTGGGCTGAAAGTGAGGCAACACAGGTGAAACCAACCACCCCATGATGACAAACAAATTCTCTGTCACATTCCCTTCTGGGCAACCTTCTGAGGAGCCACAAGCCAGTAGCGGGTGGGACCAGAGGCAAAAGTGGGAGGAGCAAGGACTGAATTTTACCTCTATGGCAGGCTAGTTTCAACAGATATTCTCACACAGCTTTCTCTGCCCCACATCGAGGCAAGCAAGAGGTGTTTTGGAGCTCCAGGACCCAACCAGGAAAGAAAACACACTCAAGGAGGGGAAGAAGCTGGGCTTGTGAGGGGTATGGCCAGGGGAGAGTCCCCAGGGCCAGACAGAGAGGCCTGGAGGATCTCATCCAGTCTTTGGGTCTAACATTCCCTATCCCTGGGCTAGAGCTTCATATGAACTCCCAAGTCAATTGTCTTCAGTCACATAAAGGCGACATCTCACCTGATTTCTGCAGCAGCTATTGGTCCAGAATGGCTGGTGCAAACCTACATTGCCTCCCTGTCACTCTTCATTTTTGGCCAGAAATTGGACATTCAAGAAGGATCCAAAGCATAGCCAATGAGGAGCCCCCAGAGACTTCCAACCCCAGAACAGACTGTATGTGGCCTGGTACTGTACCAGCCTAGTCTAAAGCAGTTTTTAGTGTTTTCTCCTGCCACTTACCTTTGCTTGCCCTTCCCATAAACTCTGCCAAGGACCACATGCTCCCAGAGGACTGGGTTGACAATGAGCGCACACACTGCTCTGCTGCATCCAAGTCAGCATGAAGGTGCTGGATTGTACAGAGCCAAACACACAGTTGGTAGTGTTGGAGGTGGTGCTGGGGACAGACTCTTACACCCTTGCTTGCCTCCAGCACCATCTGCCATCACTTGGGAAGTGTCCAGATCCTGCTTCTCTGAACTCCCACCAAAGATGAGACAAGGAAGTTGTTTCAGGACAGATAAACAACCCCAGAGCACATTGGGAGCTGTCAGTACGCATCAGTGCACAGCAGGCAGGGTTTTGCCGTTCAGTCGGATAATGAGTCAATTGAGCAGAAAGTGGCTCTAATCCAATGCACATAGGGTAGAGTAACTGTTCTGCCTTTGGCCTTCAAGGCAAGCAGTAGTTGCTTGGACAGTTAAGATATCCATGACAGAGACACGGCTTCTACTACTTAGAGCCACAGGGGTCTTTACACAGCACCATGAGTATAGCTACAGTTGTTGACAAGGAAGATCATTTCCCCAGCTGAGAAATATATGGTTTTTACGGCTCATAATGCTCATCTCAAGGATGAGGAGAGTATAGTGTCCCCAGCAATTTTCTCCAGTGTGGTTTTTATTCTGAGTGGAGTGAATTCCACTCTCCTACATACTACCCAGTCCACAAAACCCTAGTCTTAATATCAGTATCTCTTGAAAAACTGTTTTCCAGGGTCACTTTGCACCCAGTGCAACAGAGCAGTAAACTTCCTACTCCCTAATGTTGAAGCGGCATTAGCAACCTCAGGCCTGGGGGGCAAATTTGGCCCCCAAGTCTCTCTACCCAGCCCTCAGGACTCTCCCCAAACCACACCCCCTTCCGCCCCTTCCTTTCCTTGAGTGTTTTTGTCCAGCTGGGATGCAGGCTTGAACTCTGATAGTGCCTCTTGCTTGATTGAATGCTCTGCCCATGTTTGCCTCTGTCCCAACCACCATTGGGATGTGTCCTTTGGAAGCTTGTCCAGAATGGGATGAAGTCTCCAGGCAGAAAAAAAAGGTTCCCACCCACTTTATATGGCCAGGTAGAAATTGGCTGGCATCTTGCATCTCCCTACAGCTAGTGCATCACCAGGCTGCAGCGACTCACTTCATCCAGCTACAATGAGCAGCGGTTTGCTCTACTGAAATTGGATCTGACTTCCAGAAGTTCCCCTCTCTTCAGTTCAAGCTCCCTAGCCTACTGTACAAATGTAAAATTGCCATTCACTGCTCCACCCACTCTGGCTCTATCTGCCACTAGCACCTGCCCCCTGACACGTTGCCCAGAAGCGAATGTGGCCCTCAGACCATAAATTATTTCCACAAAGTAGAAATTCCATCTGAGAAACATGCTCCTTTCAAATTTTTGATCCTTCTGGAACCAGCCCAAATAGACATCCACAGTCCTGATGTTTTGATTATTTTCCTATTGCCAAGTCTCCCTCGCTCCACCTTTCCAAGCTTACAAATGACACAGAAATTTGCCAGTGCAATCAGTCAAGACTGATTTATGTTGTCTCCAGGTAAGCCTTACAATATATGGTGGGAATATGTGATGGAGCACAGGAAAGAGGAATTATTCATTATTATTATTTATTGAATTTATATACCACCCTATACCTGCAGGTCTCAGGGTGGTTCACATAATAAAATCACAACATAAAACCACAAAATACAAAATAAAAACAAAAACAGCAACAACCCAATAACCCCCTCCAACACATATTAAAAGGGCATAGGATGTCAATCAAATCAACCGAAGGCCTAGTTAAAAGGAACATTTTTGCCTGGTGCCTAAAGGTATATAATAAAAGCATCAGGCAAATTTCCCTGGGGGAAAGCATTCTACAGATGGAGAGCCACTGCAGAGAAGGCCTGTTCTTGTGTTCTCACCCTCTGGACCTCTCCAGGAGGGCCTCAGAAGATGATCTCATGGAAAGAGGTGGTCCTTGAGGTATTGCGATGCTGAGCCATTTAAGACTTTATAGGTCAAACCCAGCACTTTGAATTGGATCTGGAAACTAAATGGTAGCCAGTGCAGTCTGACAGGGAATAGTGTAATATGCTCAAACCGTCTTGCTCCAGTGAGCAACCTGGTTGCTGAATTCTGCACTAGCTGAAGTTTCCAAACCATCTTCAGAGGACGCCCTATGTATAACACATTGGAGTAATCCAACCCTGAGGTTACCAGAGCATAGACAACAGTAGTTAGGCTATCCCTGTCCAGATAGGAGCGTAGCTGGGCCACCAGCCGAAGCTGATGGAAGGCACTCTGGGCCACTGAGGCCACCTGAGCCTCAAGTGACAGCAAAGGATCCAGGAGTACCCCCAAGCTATGTACCCTCTCCTTCAGAGGAAGTGTAACCCTATCAAGAGCAGGCAATCTCCCACCCAACTGGTCTAGGGAACCACACACTAACAGTGCCTCAGTCTTATCTGGATTGAGCTTCAGTTTGTGGGCTCTCATCTAGTCCATTACCAAGGCAAGACAACCGTCCAGCACTTCCACTGCCTCACCTGCAGATGTAAAGGAGAAATAGAGCTGAGTGTCATCAGCATACTGCTGACAATGTACTCCAAACCTCCAGATAACTCCACACAGTGGTTTCATGTAGATGTTAAACAACATAGGGGGATAGGATTGAGTCCTGCAGAACCCTGCAGGGCCACCCACCCCTAGCTTGGAGAGTCACTCCAGAAGGATACAATGTACAGTGGCATTAAAAGCCACTGAGAGATCAAGGAAAATTAACAGGGACATGTTTCCCTTGTCTCTCTCTCGACAGAGGTAATCATACAGGGCAACCAAAACAATTTCTGTGCCAAAACCAGGCTGAAACTCTGTCTGCAATGGATCCAGAAAATTAGTTTCTTCCAAAGGTGCCTGGATTTGGTCTGCAACCACTCGCTCCAGAACCTTGCTCAGGAAGGCGAGATTAGCAATTGGCCAGAGAGCAGGGGGGTGGGGGCGAGGAAGGGGATACTCAAAAAAGCAAACGTCACTGCAGTCTTCCAGGATGGTTGGAAGCATTGCTGCTTGGGCTGCACACCAGAGCATCTGGTGAAGGAAATGATCCATTACTGGGCTTGGCAACGTTACAGAATTGGATGACTTAACAGATATTTCTCATCTGCAATTACTCCGGATCATCCTCTGGATGAAACAACGTGGTCCTAGTATGCATAGAGGTGTGAATGTGGAAATTGAGTAACATTAAATAAGAGACACTTGTACACTGCCATGAGGCTTCCCAATGTTGCTGAAACTAAATCAAGCCTGGGAGCAAAGGAGCCAGAAGACTGGCTTTGGTTTTGATGCTGACTGAAAACAGAGTGTAAAAAAGGGCATCTGTGCATTTTCTGTCACCATACAAAATGCAGCTGCCAGGAGCAAATATTATGGTGTAAAAGCAAAATAAATTGGATGGGAAATGGTTGAACAGAACCCCATGCCTTGGGATAGGGAAGAAATTAAATTCAGTTGCCAATTAAAGGGGAACCCACCTAATTCACACTGGCTGAAACAATACGCAGAACAAAGCATGGCCATCCTTCAAAATTTGCACGTCTCCAAATTTTGCAATACACTCCTCCAGCTGGGTGATGCGTACAAAAATGCAGATTCTCAGGTAATGTGCACATAAACTGACATGCATGCCTTTGTGAAAATAACATTCAAAAATGCATTATGTTAGGGAACACTGCTTTGAAAAAATGTGTGCGTGTGGCAAAAAATGTAAACACAAATGTGTCTATTAAGAAAAATATGCTGACAAATTTTCACAAGGACTTAAAAGAAAAAAAGCACATGGATGTGGAAATGTGGATAACTGAACAGGAAATTTGGTGGAGGGGATGAGAAACAGAAAAAAAATGAAATTGACGAATACACCCATCCCTACACATGCCAACTAAGCATACACAGACCTCACAGAGTTCCTTTTTGTACCCCCTCCTCTTTCACCCTCCAGATGCTGCTGAACTACAGTACAACTCCCATCAACTCCAGGAAGGACAATCTGTGGCCAGGAATGGTGGGAACTGTAGTGCAGCAGTGTCTGGAAGGCCAAAGGTTCCCCCCACCTGCATTAGGATTTCCCCTGCTGCTGATATTTTTAGGGGGTATTCTACAAAGGTCAGCTGACACCATCTTCCTGTGCACCAAAGATGCTGCTTTGCTACATCTTCCTTATTTTACTTCTTCATGCAGTCAAACTATGGAAGTCGCCCCCACATGAGTCAGTGGTGGCCACCAATCTGGATGGCTTTAAAAGATTAGACAAATTCATGGAGCGCTATCAACAGCTACAAACCATGATGGCTATGCTCTACCTCTACAGTCAGAGGTGGCCCCTTCAATCCTTCTGCACAACTCTTACAGGAAAGGAAGACCCAACCTTGGGAAACTCTGTATGAAATTGGAATACACCACGTGAAAAAGAGCCCACAGCAGTGCTCAATGCGCCAATCCGGATGGAACACAGCAGAGAATGAATAACCGAATAGAAGGTGCTAAAACAAAGTTAAAAAGATGGTATGTACTGCAGCCAAGATTTTGGTCAAGGTGGTCACTGCAGCCCTTTGTAATAATGGAATCCCAAAAATCCAAATTAGTCCCACTGCAAAGCCATTCCAGCTAAGCACTGCAAGGGGAGGGGAGAGATGGTCCATTGCGTCATCTCTAAAATTCCAACTCTAAGATTAGAGTCTATGAAGCCAAACCCACCGAAGTCTGACATCATATGTGACATCGTGTTTGGGGCATGGAAAGAGTCAGCTGATTGGTGGCGCCTGTAAACCTCTGTTCAAAATGATTGAAATGAGCCCTATCACAGCTCTTTCGTATGTAGAAAGTGCAGGATACAGCCTGTGAATCTGGTTAGAGAGTAGCATTCAGCTGTTGCAATCACTCAGAGAGAGATGTTGGTAGAGGAGTAGTGTGTCACTTGAACAGAAAAGGCTTTTAGTTCTAAGCTTACCTAACTAATCTGGAGAAGGCTGCCATGTCTGCTCCTTTGTTCTCAGAGGATAGATCCAAAGTGATCTCTCATCTTGAGGTTCAAAAAAGAAATGTGAGGAGGAAGCTGTAAAAAGGTTACAACCTAATACTGTACATATCAGTCTAAACTTAAAAAGAGACCAGGAGATCAGCAAAGAGATCAAAGGTACAGGGACAGTCTGGGAATCTGGAGGTCCCTTACTCTATCTGTTTTATCCCCATGTAATCCCTTCTCAGGTACGTAGTTGAGCTGTACCCAAACTTCCAAAAAAACCAATGTGCACCTGAATTCACAAGCTCTGACAATCAGCTGATCATCAGCATTTACAGACTGCAGGGCACTAGTCTTCACAAGCCCTGATCATCAGCAGATTGTCAAAGCTTGCTAAATGCTCCACACAGTTTGATCTCAAACTACACAGACAAAATCAGGCCACCTGGTGTCACTGTGATATCAGGTAATTGACAGGTTGGTGGACTTTCCTACCCATCAAAATTGCCCAGTGGTAGATCAGAAAGCTAACCATTTGGCCTGCCAGTCATGTCCAATTCCCCATCTCCCCACACTAGTCACAACCTCCCTTTCAAAGCCACCCTAGACCAGTTTTGGCAGGGAGCAAACAGTTCCTACTTTCCTGCCTCCAGCTCTGCAAAGTTAAAAATCATTCAGCAGAATTTCCCAGGCTTCAGACCCTCAGTGGCGAGGAAAAGCTGGGGCGGGAGATGGGGGTGAATGATGGCATATAAAGTTTTATAGTGTTTATATTGCCTAATGTTCCAAAGCCTGCAGGAAAATCTGTTAAGCATCATGATCTATTCCAAACTGCGGCAAGGTTGTGTGTGTGTGTGTGTGTGTGTGTGTGTGTGTGTGTGTGTGTGTGTGTTCCCTTTTGCTAAACATTAACCATCCCTAAAGCATGCAAGTCAATACAAGGCAGCTGGTCTTACATGAGACGGAAGGAAATGGGGAGGAGGTTGCTTATAGCCAGTTGCTTCGGAGGCAGGACTTTCCCCCTGCCCCCCCCAGCTCCACACAACTGATCTCTAAAGCATATGGAGTTGGTAAGTTATCAGAGAATGGAACTGCTACAGACAGATCAGGTTTTTACGAAGGGGCCCAAAGAATGTTTTATGGCTTTGGGGTGGTAAGCTAGATCTCTCTCTCTCTCTCTCTCCTGATTTATCTTTCCCAGTACTGTACTTTCTCTACATTTGGGGGACTGAGCTGAATATTTCTACATTTCAGTTTCAATGGCAGACTCTAAACCTAAGATTAAAGAAAACAGCTAATTCCCAGACACCAGCAACAGCCCAGGGAAGAGGAGTTATGAGTGCTTGCCTATAATGTTCTGATTGTTCCTGGATTTTGTTTTACCTTTTTAAACTAGGGGCTGCTGCCTCTACTCATGGTTCCTGCCAGCCCTGTCTACCCACACCTGCCAAGCCCCTCTCCCTTTACATCTTACCCAAACCCTGCTCCTCTCATTGCTCCTTCAAGCCCCCCACTCCCTCACATATCCTTCAGCCCCCTTACAGATCCTCTGTGTCCCTCCCCCCTGCTTTATTCAAATGTTTGTTGTTGTTTGAGACCACCTTTCGAAACCTTCCTTCTCTTTTGCTCCCCTCCTGACATCATGCGAATCCAGGACTGTGATGCAGCACTATAAATCCTCCAATGGGGACTGCATGATGCAAGGTGATTTGTCTGCATGTGCATTTTGTTCCCCCTCTGCTGTGGTTATTCCTGACCTCCTGACCTCCAGTTGCCTTCCAGACTTTGTGGAATTCCAATGCCAATCATCCCCCATCAGCATGGACTAAAGTCAAGGCTGCTGGGTCTTGGAGTTAAAAATCAACACCTGGAGGACCATTCCTATCCTAGAACCGTACAGAAATCACATAGCTGTCCTCTTGTAAACACTGGGGGCAACTATGCTTTCTCTGGCCAAGAAAGCTCACCAAAGCCAACCAGTGGAGGAAGGAGACCACGAAAGGACACATTTTGCTCAGGATGCCCTTAAGCCTGGCATTGGCCATGGCGCCAAGTATTGAATCTAACTGGAAAGACAGTAAAAAAGATCAGATTTCTCCAGTTCTACTCTCCTACTGTTCCTTTGGCTCACCCTGTCCCAAGATCATTGCTCTCCAATTCTAGTTTAAATTAGGAAAATTCTTTTTCTACTCCTGCAGTCCTTTGGGCTCCCCCCAGGCATGCCAGGTGCCTTCATCTTGCGTGTGGTCAGGCCCAGACAGAGGGGGGGGCACTTGGCCCAGGCCTCCGATTCCAAAGGGGGCCTTGGTCAGCATATTCACAATGCTAGGAAAGCATTTTTAAATGTGAATACTTAAAATAATCCTTTTCCCTATGTATTTTTAAAAAGCACTATTGTATATCTATATTTTCCATTTTGTCTTTATATGCAGATACGGTTTAAGCCATGAAATAAAATTACTTGCCAGCATACCATTTGTGAAAATTATTTATATACTTACTTATTTATAAGACTTCAGTTATCTCCAGGGTAAAAAAAAGGGGGGGGAGGGTCACATTATCTACCTGGCCCAGGCCTCTGCCTGGCTCTGCAAGGCCTTGTGTGTGGTTAGGGCTGTTTTAGCTGCACAGTGGTGAAGCTGAGGCTCTAATACTTTGGCCACCTCATGAGAAGAGAAGACTCCCTGGAAAAGACCCTGATGTTGGGAAAGATGGAGGGCACAAGGAGAAGGGGACGACAGAGGACGAGATGGTTGGATAGTGTTCTCAAAGCTACCAGCATGAGCATGACCAAACTGGGGGAGGCAGTGGAAGACCGGAGTGCCTGGCGTGCTCTGGTCCAGGGGGTCACAAAGAGTCAGACACGACTAAACGACTAAACAACAACAGCTGCACAGTGATCCAACTTGGAGGAAGAGTTTGCTTTAAGTATGAAGAGAAGGGACTGAGAACCTGCGGCCCTCCAGAAGATTTGAGATTCTAACTCCCATCAGCCCCAGCCAGCATGGCACAGGATATACAGTGGTACCTCGGGTTACATATGCTTCAGGTTACAGACTCCGCTAACCCAGAAATAGTACCTCAGGTTAAGAACTTTGCTTCAGGATAAGAACAGAAATTGGGCTCCGGCGGCGCGGCGGGAGCAGGAGGCCCCATTAGCTAAAGTGGTGCTTCAGGTTTAAAACAGTTTCAGGTTAAGAACAGACCTCCGGAACGAATTAAGTACTTAACCCGAGGTACCACTGTATTAAAATGATCAATACCCCACATTTAAAAAGCTACATTTAAAAATAAAATAAAATCAACAGTTTAAAAAAGTTTAAAATATGTCAACATCTATGTCTCTGCATAGGCTTGCCTAAACAAAAATGTTTTAAGCAGGTGGTGAAAAGACTATTTTAAAGGTGCCTGCCTGGTGTCAGGCAGGAAGTTTTGAAGTGTGGGGGCTGCCATGCTAAAAGATTGGTTTCTTACAACTGCAGAGTATGTATTATGTGGCACCTATAACAGTGCCAGTTCTGCAGTGAAGTGGCCGCAAACTGCCATTTGTTAAGGGTGCTGAAAGTTCTGCAATACCATTTTAAAGGGCTATGAAACCGCTTTGAACAGTCAGGCTCCCCCACAAATAAACCTGGAAACTGTGGTATCTTAAGGGTGCTGAGAGTGGTTAGGAGACCCTTATTCCCCTCATGGAGCAACAATTTCCGCAGTGGTTTTAACCATCAATTACACTTCCAGGGATCTCCTAGCAACTTTCAGCACCCATAACATGCTATGTTTCCTGGGATTCTTTGAGGGAACCCATGACAGGCTAAAAATATTCCTGCATTGCAGATTACATGATCCTTGTGGTCTCTTCCAACTCTACAACTGAATCATGGGATTCAATGATTCTATTATAGTGCTTTAAATATATGGTGCAGACTTGGCCTTCAACAACTTAAGGAGCTTCATTCTTAGCAAAGGCTTTGAACAATGTGCTGGAAAGATGAACAAGTGATTTACAAGTTTGACAGTGACAAGTGGGAGATGGGAGGTTGATGGAACTGGGGCCCCTGCAAATGATCAGTTCAGGCATAGAACTTAGTTAGACTAAGTCACAGAAGATGAAAGGGATGTCAAGTGATAATGACAGCACTTAAAATTAAGGGGAAGTGGGGAAGGTGGGAGAGATGAAGAGTGAAAGCTGACCTTTGACCCTTGTGGTCTTTTTCATTTCCCTCCTAAAGTCAGCACATAAGACTTTAGGATCCAGCAGATTTATTGCCAATAGTTATTTCAACCACTCACTCTAGGTCATTCCCATACAGCTGTTTCTACTATTTTATTTATTTACCATAAGGCTGATTATTACTTCTCTTATCTAAACATTGATTCAATGCAGGGATGGAGAGGTCAGTCTATTTCCAGTCTGTAAGTTTTGCTTCCATACTATCTCATGTCTGTCTTGCTTTCTGCGGCTGTGTTCTTTTTAACTACATGAAAATTTGCTTTTAAATAGTACACATTTCCTTCTAAAAGATTCAAACACACACACACACACACACACACACACACACGAGAACTGCACAATCTAAAGGATAGCTTTGTTTGGGAAATGGAAATAAGGTTGGCTTGCTTACAAATGCAGATGAAACAAAATTTGCAAGCACATCCCTTATTCAAGGTTGTCTGCTATAGCATTAAAGAAACCAGCATTACAACTTCTATTTCCAGCAGGTTTTTTGTTTTGTTTTGTTAAAACCCATAGTAATCACGAACATGGAACAAAGGGAACAACCTCTTTTAAAAAGTCATAAAATGCTGCTTTAAAGTAAGTGGTCTATTAGGGGTGGCCAACTCCCAAGAGAGTTAAAAACTGGCAGTGATCTACCCACTTTTTCGGGGTTAAGGTCAAAGTTTTTAGAGGTCCAGGTCAAGGAAAGGAAAGGAAAGGAAAGGAAAGGAAAGGAAAGGAAAGGAAAGGAAAGGAAAGGGGAGAGCCATGTTTTTTGGGGTGCAGGGCAGAAATGTTGGGTTTTTTTAGGGGAGCCATACTTGTTGAGCTTCTTTGGGGGGAACCAGTGATCTTCCACAGATGTCCAGTGATCTACCTGTTGGACGTGCCTGGATAGAATACAGCAGTACTGTGGCACAGGCACTTTAAAGCACTATGATACTACTTTAAACAGTCATGGATTCCCCCAAAGATTTTTCGGGAAACTATAGCTTGTTAAAGGTGCTGAGATTTATTAGGAGACTGCTACTGCCCTCACAGGACTATAATTCTCAGAGTGCCCCAGGAAGAGGGATTGATTATCAAGACACTCTGCTCTATGTGCTCACTCTTTCTAGTTCAGCGATGAGGACCAGGAGCTTTTTCAGATGTTTCTGGGCTCCAACTCCCATCAGCCCCAACTAGCATGGCCATTGGGTCAGGGATGATGGAGTCCAACAGCTGGAGAACCACAGTTTCCCCTTACACAGAGACTATATAGGCCCTCACAGGACAACTGTAAATGCTACCTGAGTGATGAATATGTCCAGTGATACTAATGCTCAACAACAATTAATGCAAATTATTGTTTTCTTTTTTAAAAATAATATTTTTATTAAGATTTTGTAATTGCAAATATCACATACCATTTTCCAATTCTCCCTCCCTGCCTGAGTTCCCTCAACTCCCCCTTCTGCTTTTTTACATTATTTGTTGTATTCTGCATGTATATAAATTATTAAATGTTGTTACATTGTCATCCTCTATGTTTAAATTCAATAAAGTTGTGAAAGTTTATTCAAATCCTGCCAGTCAGTCCATCTCTTTTTGTTGTTTCTGCAAGTAAGTTGTAAATGGTTCCCATTCCTTTTTAAAGTCACTGTTATCTTTTTCATGTAGTTTGTCTGTTAACTTTGCTACTTCTGCATAGTCCACCAGTTTTTCTTGGCCTTGTTCTTTTGTTGGTGTTCCTCCAGATTTCCAATTTTGAGCTATTAAAGTTAATGCCGCGGTTGTCACATACATAAATAACTTGCATTTCCCCTTTGGTAATTCTTGACCTAAAATACATATAAAAAAGGCTTCTGGCTTTTTTACAAATGTCATTCTAAACATTTTTTTTTCAGTTCATTGTATATCATTTTCCAATTTTAAAAAATAATTCTACAGCCAATTATTGTTTTCAATGGTCCTTGCATGATCATAATTACATGAAGGTGTGAATCCATCAATTTTGTATTCTCTGCTCTTCTCATTTTTCTAGTGTGAAGTTCAATTCTCTGCTGTTCCACATATTAGCTTGTGAATTCTATTTTTAAAAGTCCTTTTGAACATTCACCGGGGGTTTTTTTAGTGTGGATTCCTTTTAATACAGTGCTACTGTGAGTCATCAGCTGCCAGTTTGTGGTGACTCCACCACAGTGCCAGGTGGGCTGGGATGCTTCAGGGACCAAATATGGTACCGGTCCCTGACATATGGGGGGAGGGAGGATTGCCTGCCCACCATATCTGAGAAGCACTGCTTCAATACACACTTTTATTGCAATTTACTCTAATATAAAAAAATTGTATGTTATTTACACTAACATATTCACACACTTTTCGCAAGTTTATAAATTACTGTACATGTTACATTGCTGAAGAACTGCAATGCAAAATTCAGAAAAGTGTGAATATCAAAAGCTGATTGTGCTGCAGTTTGCTTATTGTTTCAGAAAGTGCGAAGTAGGCAAGCTGACCTTTAAAAGTGAATTGAATTTCTCCTCTAAGCCAAGCAAACAGACACATTGCCACCCATTTGTGCAACTCCCAAGTGTTCTGTTCATGAGATATATATTGCATTGGATACAAGTCAAGGCATTAACGGTTGGTGGAAAAAACCCAAGTTAAACCAATATCTGCCAAGTGCAAGCCAGAACTGTGGGATGAAAGACAGGGCCCATTACATGGCATCATGAGATTGCCTTCGTGTCCGCTCATTTACAGAATTAAGGCTATGAAAATATCAACAGGCTAACAAGGTTGTACAGGCGACCTATCAAGGGTGGGCCTGTAATCTGCTTATTAAAAATAAGACCCACCAAAGATGCCCATTCAGTGTGACTTTAGCAGCTTAAAGGCTTAGTCTGCTAAGGGAGACGAAACACTAAGGACTCCAGACTGGCCTCTTGTTTTGACAAATCCAGCTAATTGGCACAGGATAACTTTCACTTCAGATAAATCTGAGAAGGACTGGGAGACAATGGCAGAGTCCAGCTTGCCCATGGTGTGGGGGACACCTGGGTTCAAATCTTTACTCAGCCATGAAGCTTGCAGGATGATCTTTAACATGCATTATCTCTTTCACTAACTAGTGAAGCCTGCAACAAAATGTTGCAGGATGGAGCTCCTCTTCAGGAGCTTGGCCAACCACCGTGCCCATTTCCTGGCTACTCCATCCTAGGGGTCAGCAAACTTTTTCAGTAGGGGGCTGGTCCACTGTCCCTCAGACCTTGTGGGGGACCGGACTATATTTTGGAGAGAGAAAATGAACAAATTCCTATGCCCCACAAATATCCCAGAGATGTATTTTAAATAAAAGGACACATTCTACTCATGTAAAAACACATTGATTCCTGGACTGTCCGTGGGTCAGATTTAGAAGGCGATTGGGCCAGATCTGGCCCCCGGGCCTTACTTTGCCTACCTATGCTCCATCCCATTCCACTTTCGACTTTCCATGTCTTCCCCCCTCACTGCCCAATCAGTCAGCATTCTGTTTTCACCGAATGATCCATCTAGATCAGTATTGGTTGATTATTTAATTTTCAGAATGACCCACGTCAGAAGTTTGATTCTGCTTGTTTAGGCCTCCCTTGAGATGGTGATTTTCTCTCATTGGGGGTGGGCACCAATTATCACTGCATATGTCTATCAAGAATAAATTTGCTTCTTGCTTAAGAAATAATACTTTGGATCTATTGTTAGTCCTGCTCAGAGCCTATCCATTGAAATTGGTAGAGATAGCTAACTTAGGTACGTTGGTTTCAATGGGCTTACTTTGTTCTTAATTTGTGTGTGTCCACAGATCTGATTAGTAATTTACATCAACTGACTAGCTGCTCACCCAGGAGCCAATATTATACCAATTCTGTTACAGCTGTAGTACCACTTTGCAACTAATATTAAAGGCCCTGAAATCCCTGGATGTAGGGCGGTGTAGAAATTTAATAAATAAAATAAAAATACCTAGTGCAGGGACTTGAGAAAAGTGTTTAATATTTAAAACAGACACACAATTAAAAAGAAAAAAAAGTTTCATTTCTGTAGATAGGACATGACACTTAAAAAAAAAAAAAAGTTTAATCTTCTGCTTTATCCAAAGCATAAAAAGCACCGAAAATGGAATTTGGAGAGGAAGTTTGATGGCGTGGAGATATCTTGATACTCAGAAAAGAAATCTGAATGCTTAACCATTAAAAACAAAAAGTTATGCTTTTAATGGTATCAGCACAGAATTTCTCAGTAGAATTTTTATTAGCAATGAAGACAATTTGGTCCACCGCAAAAGGGAAATCAGCTTCTTGTATTAACTAAGCACAATCTTTGCTATCTAGAGTTCCTTCATCTAAATCAGTCCCAGGCCACCAGAACTGGACATTCTGGGGTAATGCATAAGAATTCCACTCACCTGCTTCATTGGTATTTCCATCCTGAATTGATTAAATGGAAAGGAGGCATTCTAATTGATGTCAGATGCCTCAGCCCCCTTTTGTTCCCCTCTCCTTTCCACCCACACACCATAGGAGGAGGAGGAAGAATCACTCCAAGCAATGTGGTTTCACTGATCTAGAGACCAGTTGAGGCCACTTAGACTCAATTACACAGGTTCCAAGAGAGGTCAAAGTAAGGAGTGGCTTAACAATGTCCCAGAGGTCAAGAACCCAATGCTGCTGCTCTAAAACTCCCCAGCACAGAGCCCATGACCCTGCTTACCGCATCTGTAAAACCAATTACAGCACAAGCTTCATCTGTTTGCAATCAGATCCTCATTTACAGCAGTTCTGAGGACCTCCAGGTTCATCTCCATGACTTTACAGGTTTTTCTGCTTGTGGGTGAGGTGTCTGCTGTTTTCCCACTCTGAGTCCTTTCATAAGGTAAAAGGACAGTACTCAAATTGACCATTAACCTAATACTAATAAATCAGTATGCTGTTTCTGCAGTAATTCAACCAGTTCTGGGTAAAGCTGGGAGAAACTCTCAATTTAGGCTTCTTTCAGTTTTTCAACCTTAAAAAATTAAAGTCCTCACTAAAATTCATCAGACATATACATTTTTCTATGCAATTTCCCCCAGTTGCAGATTTTTTTTGCAAGCAGTTTCCCTAATGTAAATGCATTTTTGTACACCTGTAGGAATGGTTTTAGAATCTATTTTTATGTACAGTGGTACATCAGGTTACATACGCTTCAGGTTACAGACTCCGCTAACCCAGAAATAGTGCTTCAGGTTAAGAACTTTGCTTCAGGATAAGAACAGAAATTGTGCTCTGGCGGCGCGGTGGCAGCAGGAGGCCCCTTTAGCTAAAGTGGTGCTTCAGGTTAAGAACAGTTTCAGGTTAAGAACGGACCTCCGGAATGAATTAAGTACTTAACCCAAGGTACCACTGTATATGTTATCTTATTTTTATCTTGTCGCACGCAACTTTGAATTTTAAAGCCTCAAACTGTAAAGTGTTTTATAAGTTGGATACAAAACACAAATTTGTACAGAACCACTAGTTTGTGTCTGAATCTTAATGAACCTCAGGATTCTAGGGAGAAAGAGAAAAGGATCCCACAAATGCCACTCTTGAGCTACTATACTGCAGCCAGTAATTTGTCACAAGATGAATAGAGGGAGCATATCTAAATTAAAGAGGACAAACCCGACCTCTACTTGACTTCAATTTAATAAATAGGCTAGCTCTTCCCCTGGGCTAAATTGATTTGACCTGTGCCCACAAACATATAAATTTTACTCACTGCACATTTACCGTAAGGGCAAAAAATAATGACACACATCTGTTCAATAAGGCCATTAAACATGTCATGTCATTTCAGGTATGGGGTGATCAGCATTCCTTGCATGGTCCAAGTGAATGCTACCATTTACAAGTTTTAAAAAGTGATGGAAATATGTAACTCCAAAAAGTGAGGTGAGGCGGAACCCTCAAAAGCCTTCACTAATATGTAGTGGTACCTGGGTTTAAGAACAGCCCAGTTTAAGAACGATTTGGTTTACAAACTCCGCAAATAGTTACAAAACTGGAAATAGTGTCTTGGCTTGAGAACTTTACCTTGGTCTAAGAACAGAATCCGAATGGTGGAAGGCCACCGGCGGCGGGAGGCCTCTTTAGGGAAATCACTCCTCAGTTTAAGAATGGTTTCGGTTTAAAAATGGACTTTCAGAACGGATTAAGTTCATAAACCGAGGTACCACTGTATTTGCATTCAGGACTGGTACCAGGTTTGAGGGGAAGCATTCCTGGCTGAGACATCTCCTCAGTTAGTGAACACTGCTTGAGACAGCTGCCAAAAGCACAGCTGTGCTATGGGTAGCTAGATGTACCTGCCATTTTAATTTCCCATATATTATAGCCCTCACGATGCTATTGGACCACATGAGAAATGGAGAAGCCCTAAGGACCTCTCTCTCAGGTCCTTTAAACTATTCCCATGTTATGGGCCCCTCATGCAGCACATAGTTAAACTCTGGAACCCACACAAGCGACTGATGGCCATTAACCTAGATGGCTTTAAAAGAGTATCAGACATATCCATGGACAAGAGAGCTATCCATAGCTCCTAGCCATGATGACCCTATGACCTGCCTCCACAGTTGGAGGCAGCAATGCTTCTGAATACCAGTGGCTGGAAACTGCAGGAGGGGAGAAGACTCTTGTGATCAAATCCTGCTTAAAGGTTTCCCACTGGGGCAGCTGCCCCTATGATGCCAGCTCCGCAGCAATGATCTCCTGCTTAGCCTCTGCCACTGAGGGGTTGAAGTCCTCCCCACCTCCCCAGTGAGGCTCTGTGTTCCAAAGAAGGGGTGATGGAGAGTGCTGATGGGTCTGCTTTCCTCTTTCCAGCCTCTGGAGTCACAAGGGGAGAACCTCTGTCCCTAGGTTGCCAGCACTACACACACATATTTTCTCTCCTTCTCCTCCTCCTCTTTCTGGAGATGCAAAACCATGACAGACCTGAGAGAATATGAGGGGCCTGCTCAATCAGGCCAATGGCCCATCTAGTCCAACATCTTGTTCCTGCAACAGCCAACCAGATGCCCCAGTGGGTCTGCTATCCAGTCTGCATGGGCAGATTCAAGGGTCCCCCTGCTCAGCCTTGAGGCAGGGTGACGCAGCGGTGGAGGAAGCCGCTTGGGCGCCTGGGGCTGCACCAAAATCTCACAAGATCTCATGGCGCATGCAATATTTTGCTGGAAGTTGCTGCTTCTGCTTCTTTGCAGGCTATGTCACACAACCCAGGTAAGGGAGGTGTCAGTGGGTGGACAACACAGCAGCACATCCCCCCCCCCCCATGGGACATGTCAGCCCCTACTTCTTAGACTTGTCTTTAAACAAGATTTAGACTAGAGAGCCCTTCAGAAAGAGGGCACCTTCAAAGAGGGGGCTGTCCTCTGTAAAGTAGGTCAGATGGCTACCCTATCTGTGAAGCTCTGAAGGATCTGCAGAACCTCAGGAGATACCATAGGAACAAGGACCAACAGATACAAAAAGGCAAATTAACAGCTGCAGAGGAGAATTTTGCTTCAGCTTCTGCCCCTGCTCTGACCCAGATATAATCACCTACCCGCTCATTTATTCATCCTGCTTGAAAATGGCCAGCTAAAATATCCTCCAGGGAAGTGGCTCTTAACCCCTGCTGCCTAGGCATAAAAACTTCATGACCTCTAGCTTTGCAGAAATTCAGCTGCCTGCAGGCATTTAAAAAAGATGTAGTCAAAGTTCAATTCAACTAATTAGGCTTCTCCGTCATGAGCCTAAGAGACATAGACAAGGCTGAGGCCTGAGCACCAATTTATCATGAATGCCCAGCTGTTGGCAGCAGGCAAACATAACAGTTGTTGTGTAGTGGTTAGAGTGCTGGATCAGGACCCTGGGAGACCAGGGTTTAAATCCCCACTCTGCCATGAACTCGCTTTCAGAATAACCCCCTCACAGGGTTATTGCAAGGATAAAATGGAGTGGAGGGGAATTAATGTATGCCATCTTGAGCTCCTTGAATAATAGAATTGGAAGGGTCTCAAGGGTCATCTAGTCCACAAACTGCAATGCAAGAACCTCAACTAAAGAAGGTAGTCCAAGGTAGGACAGGCCACCACCTCCCAAGGGAGACCATTCCACTGTCAAACAGCTCTTACTGCCAGAAAGTTTTCCATATGTTTAGTTGGAATCTCCTTTCTTGTACAGTGGACACTCGGGTTGTGAATATGATCCGTGAGGGAGGCACGTTCACAACCCGCAGCGCCACATCTGCACATGACTGCATCGCGATTTGGCGCTTCTGCGCAAAGCACGATTAAGTGTTTCTCTGCACGCGCGAGCACCGAAACCAGGAAGTAACCTGTTCTGGTACTTCCGAGTTCGGTGCAGTGCGCAACCCGGAAATGCACAACCTGAAGCATCTGTAACCCGAGATATGACTGTAACTTGAAGCCATTGGTTCGAGTTCTACTCTCCATAGCAGGAGAAAACACGCTTGTTCTCTCTTCCATGTGACAGCCCTTGAGATATTTGAAGATGGCTATCATATCTCCTCTCAGTCTCCTCTTTTCCAGGCTAAACATACCTAGCTCCTTCAACTGTTCCTCATAAGGCTTGGTTTCCAGACCCTTGATCATCTTGGTTGCCCTCCTCTGCACATGTTCCAGCTTGTCAACATCCTTTTTAAATTGGGGCACCCAGAATTAGACACAATTGGAGGGGCAGTGGTGGTTGGTACCCATTGGGACGTGGAATGCAGGGCAACCAACAATAGGTGGCACCAGAGCCAATGATACAGCCAGAGCCAATGATATGCTAAGCCAACTGTTACAAGGTTTGTCCCCATCCTTCTCCTCCCTGCTGAATTCTTCAAGGGCAACACTGAAACTAAGGAGGAAGAGAAAGCTGATAGGCAAGATCACCTTCTGGATTGTAAGTAAGAAGGCAGAAAGGTGGGGCCTGGCTGAAGGCAGATTGAGGTTGGTGGGCCTGGGCCCCATTCACCCTAATGGACCAGCCTCCACTGGAGGTATCCTCACAACAATTTTGTCATGTAAATTAGGTTGAGGGAGGCTGGCTGGCTGATGATCACCCAGTGAGCTTCATTTTGAGTGTGGCGGGGGGAGGGGGAGTAGTTGAGCTTTGATCTCTAATCTACCACACTGACTCTGTGAGCTATGCATCTATGACCTGAGCTACTCTTTCCTGGGGCAGAGAAACAAGCATTACAATCCTGCAAGTGCCACCACCAAAGCATTTCCCTTTTAAAACAAAAAGAACCCAAAAGATGGCACATGGCCAAGAGTGGACACAGCTGTCTCTGCAGGCTCTGACACTCTTGTACAGAGAGATCTATTGGGAAGGGCACTAGAACAGCTCCCAGAATGCTCCTACATTTATGGTGAACAGGCTGGCTGCCCTGAAATATTTTTTTCCAAGTCATCAATGCCCACTTTCTAACACAGATCTCCCTGCACCCTTGACAATGATAAATTTAAGCCACCAGCAGCCCCCCTCACCCTTTGTGACCTACCCCTGCCATTAATCAAACAAGACCAGACATGAAAGTAAAAGACAAAAGATTTATACGATCTGAAGAGAAACCAGAGAGGATTGCTTCCAGAAATGGCAAAAAATATATTTCTAAATATATCTGGCAAGGGAAAAAACTGAGGAAAAAAATATAAAATATTGATAGATGCTCTAGAGAGAGGAGGTTTTTCTCTGCTGGATATGAGATTATATTATGAAGCTTCCTGCCTGTGCTGGTTGAAGGAATGGTTGTCATTGAAGAATCCACATATCTTAGACCTAGAAGGTCATGATAATATACTTGGCTGGCACGCATATTTGTGCTATGAAAAGTTGAAAGTACATAAAGAATTTACATAAAGGGAATGTACATAAAGTACATAAATAAACTGTATAATTAGGAAAAAATTGTATAGAGTATGGGATAAATATAAAAAAAATTATTGGAAAGAAAAACACCACTTTGGCTTTCACCAGTAGAAACTATAGGGGTGAAAAAGAAGAATATGACGGGAAACTGGTAACACAGGAATTTGTTAAAGGAGGAAGGTGGAGAATTTAAATTAAAAAAGTTAAAGGACTTATCAAGAATGTTCACATGGATGCAATATCATCATTTAAATGAAGTATTTATAAAAGATAAGAAATGGGGGATTGCGGGACAAGTGTCTCAATTAGAGAGAGAGATCTGTTAAACTATAATGTTAAAGTGATGTCGAAAATGTATGCTACTGCTAGAATGGGAGACAAAAGATGAACAAGTGAAATCATCAATGATACATTGGGCAATAGATATTGGTCACAATATAGAAATGGAGGCATGGGAATGATTGTGGAATATAGATATAAAATTTACAGCATGTTATGGTTTAAGAGAAAATTATATGACAATGCTATACAGAGAGTATCTAACACCTACCAGATGGCAAAAATGTATAAATTGAAATTGAATGAGTGTTGGAAATGCAAAGAGAAAGAAGGTACCTTTTTCACATGTGGTGGTCTTGCAATAATGCTAAAGCCTACTGGGAAATGATATATAATGAATTGAAAAATATGTTTTTTAAGATAACATTTGTTAAAAAACCCACCAAAAAACAACAATTTATTTATGTGTGCAACCACGGCTACGAGAATGATGGAAAGAAGAAGTCCCGACAAGACAAGAATGGCTACAGAAACTAATGGACTATGCAGAAATGGTGAAACTTACTGGAAGAATAAGAAACCAAGACAACATACTCTTTAATAGAGAATGGAAATCTGTTATCAAATATATACAAACAAATTTTAAACAAATTAAGACGTTAGCAGAATTATTGTAAGAATGTGCAGTTGCTAAAACTTATATGAAATAGATGAGAAAAAGTATAAATAAATTTAATTAGGAAATTCTGGGGGAAATAGAGTAAATTTAAAGAACCATAGAAAGAAGGGGAGGGGAGTTAAGGTTCAGCATGTAACAAAAAATTTTACTGTATGATTTTTTTTGTTATAATTTAAAATTTTATATATATATATATATATATATATATATATATATATATATATATATATATATGAATGAAAGACCAGACATGAAAGGCAAATCTTGGATTGACCTCAGCCATGGGTAATGGAAATCAAGTGGATGCCAGGGGCATTTTGACCCACCCTACATCCATCATCAAGATCTTTCAAAGAGAGAAAAGGCAACTCTTAACATCGTCCTGGGGAGAGAGGCAGAAATAAATCTTACAGCTTCCAATTGCTGGGTGTTTCCCAAACTCTTGCTGAAGGCACCACAGCAGAGGTGGGCCAGCTGGTGGGAGCTGGAGTCCAAGAACATCTGGGTGGCCAAAAGTCCCCCATTCCTGATTTACAGTGTTAACAGCAGTGTGGAACCTGCTACCCTCCAAATGCTGCTGGACTCCAACTCCCATCATCCTAGGCCATGTGCTGGATCAAATCAAGGGTTCCTCTCTTCCACCTTATGGGGAGGGGGCAACCCTTGAGGTATTACAGTCCTGACCTGAGCCGTTTAAGGCTTTATAGGTTAAAACCAGCACTTTGAATTGGCCCCAGAAACTACAGTGGTACCTCGGGATGCGAACGGGATCTGTTCCGGAGCCCCGTTCGCATCCTGAAGCAAACAAAACCCGTGTCCACGTGTCGTGTTTCGCCACTTCTGCGCATGTGCGTGATGTCATTTTGACCGTCTGCGCATGCGTGCACGGTAAAACCCGGAAGTAATGCGCTCCGTTACTTCCAGGTTGCTGTGGAGCGCAACCCGAAAATACTTAACTTGAAGCACATTTATCCTGAGGTATGACTGTAATTGGCAGCTCTATGTATAACGTGTTTCAGTAAACCATGGAAAATGGGTGGCTGGGCGGGCGGGCATCTTTTTGTATTAAGAACTGATTCAATGAAGTTGTGAAATAATTCTAAATTCTAAACTTGTTTGTAGATTAATTGCATGTTTGAAACAGATACTGTTTGACTGACAAGCCATGCAAAGTGGCCTGGGTTCTGGCTACTGCTTCTCCATATTCCACCTCCCCTCCCACTGTGCAAAACACTATTGTTGCTGTTCTTGTGTAAATTTTCTGTGTATTTCCTATTTTTTACTAACTTATAGTTTTTCATTAAACAAATGATTTCCCCCCTTTTGTGCAACAGGCTGTGGCTGATTAAGCAATCTGTGGCTTTTAAAATGTGTCAGGGGTATGTGTGGTTTTTTATGCTATATATTTTATGTTTTCCTTGTGTGTTTTATGTTGTGGCCTTTGGCTGAAGGGAGGTATGTAAATTTAAATAGTAATAAAATAGTAAGTTAAGGATTCAATGAGTCAGCCTCTGTCACTAGAGGCATGGGTGATTCTGTCAAGTTTCTCATCTTAAATTTGACATCTTAAATTTGATTCCTCGCACCTCTGCAGTAATTTGCAATTTCATTAAAATTCATCAGCACTTTAGTTGGAATTTCTTCCGATACACACAGTTTTGACCGATTCTGCTGCAAACAATGTCCCCTAATAAAATGCATTTGTGCACCTTTCACACTAATATATGCAGTTTTAAGTACATTTCCCCACTAAGTGATGCATTTTTGGTACATTTTGTTTGGTAGATCAGCATTGATAAATTTGAAATACTGCAAATGTTAAAGGACAGCTCTGTTTTCATAGACTCATAGAATTGTAGAGATGGAAGGGACCCCCATGGGTAATCTAGTCTAAGGTTACCAGATTTTTTCAATGAATCTGGGGACACCTTTCAGCTTCCTACTAAATAGATGGATTTTGTCAGGGGACTGGTTTGTAAATCCGGGGACTGTCCCCGGGAATCAGGAACATCTGGTAACCTTAATCTAGTCCAACCCCCTGTAATGCAGGAATCTCAGCTAAAGCACCCACAACAGATAGCCATCCAAACTCCAGTGCAGGAGAGACAGGGCTGTCTTAAGCATATGCGGTGCTGGGTGCAAAGATCTGCCCGGAGGCCCCCCCGGTTGCCCAGTCCCACATGCGCAGAAGGGCGGAGCCAGCTGGCCACCTCAGCATCTCGCTGGCTCGTTAGCCCCCGAATTCATGGCGTAGAGCCGCCCACAGCAGAGGAGTCTGCCACAGCGCTCCAACCGATGGACGGGCTCTTCCCTGGACTCAACTCTCGGGCCCCGGACTCTCGGCCTGGCACCCTGAGAGCCTGGTGCCCAAGTGCCCCACACCCCTAGTGCCTATGGGTAAGACGGCCCTGAGGAGAGACCACCACCTTCCACTGCTGAACAGCTCTTACTGTCAGAAAGTTTTTCCATATGTTTAGTTGGAATCTCCTTTCCTGTAACTTGAAGCCATTGGTTTCAGTCCATGTGTTGGTTCAAGAAGGGAAATTAGATCGCTTCTCATTCAAACACAAAGTCTAATTTCCCCACCATCCATATCTGTCACACGCGGCCTAGTGCAGATGACATAAGTACCATGAGCTTTGTCTCAAGAGAGACTACAGGGCACACCTATATACAGAAATCAGTTTCTATTCCTTAGCATATAATGGAACAACATGACATCATTTGGCTCAGGATTACAGTCATTCAGCTGTACCAGCAAGTGGGAAATGCACCAGCATTAGACCATCAACCAAAGTTGATGCAAGCTGGTTGAGAGAAGAAGGGAAACACCATGACCCAACACCACCCAGCACTATGCCCAATCCATCCAAACTGTCTGACTCACAGTATTAGGAATGGCCTCCACAGAGCCAGCCAAAACCAGCAGAAGAACCCAGCACCTGACCTCAATTGCAGGAAAGCCAAGCCTTTTCCTATCACGCTTTGTGAGTTCTGCAAATAGCAATAAATAAAATAATAGTCTGCTAGTCCTGTATGTGATGACAGGACGGTAGCATTAGAAAACAATCAAAATTGACAGTTTTGTCCATCTCTGGGACTGTATGGATGGTGACAGGTGTGTAATTAAAATTATCTGCAGAATGCAAAACAGGTCCCTAGAAGCTTCAGATGCTGGATCGCACAGCACTTCCTAAGTTTTACATATACTGTATATGTATTATCTCATTATGACATATATATGATGCCACAGCCATCATAGGCTAATATCTCACTCCATATCACTTTTCTTGTAAACAATATGAGAAAGGTTCTACCTTATCCTTTACAACAATTCTCAGTGGACCTAACAAAACATACATCCCTGTTGGCCAGGGCTGCCCATCCATGAAGCAAGGTGAGGAAACTGCCTCAAATGGCAGGATCCATAGTGGCAACAGATTCCAATGCAGATCTTTATTCCCCTTGTTCCCAATGTGGATCTTCACTCTCTGCTTCTTCCCTGCTGGGAGGGGAGTGTTGTTTTGTTCCTCAGGTGCCAAAATGTCTTGGGCCAGCCATGCTCTGGGCCACAGCTGGAGAATCTGCTTTGCACGCAGAAGGTTAAAGGCTCAATCCCCAGGTTGAAATGGTAGTGGACACTGTCAGAAATCCTGGAGAACCTCTGCCAGCCAGTGCAGACATTCTTGATTGTAAGCGGCAAGTTTTTATCTCTGAATTAAACTTCAATATACTCAAACCTGTGGCCCTTTTGCTTTATCTGCAACACATTAGTCCTTTCAGTCACACAAGATCTGTGCAACAAGTGAGCACATATATTTAATTCACAGAGTAAATATAATGCAGGAATGTCTTAAGTAGCCCCAGTCAGAGGATGGCATGAGAGTACAGGTGCCTTGAGAGTATAGAGCAGCTACCCCTGAAATGGATAAAAAGAATCGCCCAACCAAACTTTTATGAATACAAAGCAGAGTTACTCCACTGAACCAGAATGTGGAGTGGGTGTAGATCATACAGGCAATTCCAAGTTTAATACTTGACATCTCCAGGTAGGACTGTGAGAGAATCTTCCCCACACCCCTGGGGAGGTGCTGCCAGTCAGTGTTGGCAATATTGAAATAGATAGACCAATGGTACAACTCAGTATAAGGCAGCTTCCTATGTACCCATTATAGTGAAATGGTGGTATTTCAGTAGTAGAAAATCTGCTTTGTCACGGGTTCAACCCCCATCTTCTCCAGAGAGAGCTGGGAATACTTGCTGCCTCCTGAAAACTTGGAGAGATGCTGCCCTTCAGCATAGACAGTGCTGAGTTGGATGGTCCAGTTGTTTGACTCAATATAAGGAAACTTTCTATGTAGATTCATCTGAGACATTTAACACCCAACCTGAGCTAGCTTGGCTTCTGGATTTTTATCCTCCCAAGTGGCAGTATATGATCTCACAGTGAGTAATGTCTTCAAGATCTGGAGTTTTAAAATGACATAACAGCCCCCATCCAGGGAAAAGAAAAAAAAACTTTGTCCCTCCTTCCAGCTGTGGTGACCTCTTATTTGTATGACCGCAGACATTGAACATAAAACCCATGTTAAATCTTATTAGCCTGCCAAAGCCAGTACCCAATCACTAACATGTGCTGGAATGACAATACTCTTCACAGCTGCCTATGGACAGGGAAAGGAAGGTTCCTTGTCTGGAACCCTTGAAACCTGCTGCCAGATGGTAGGCAGTGCTGTGTTACTGATACAGATAGGTAGCCGTGTTGGTCTGCCATAGTCAAAATAAAAAAAATTCCTTCCAGTAGCACCTTAAAGACCAACTAAGTTAGTTCTTGGTATGAGCTTTCGTGTGCATGCACACTTCTTCAGATACACAATCTGAAGAAGTGTGCATGCACACGAAAGCTCATACCAAGAACTAACTTAGTTGGTCTTTAAGGTGCTACTGGAAGGTATTTTTTTTTATTTTGACTGTGTTACTGAGTAGCTCAATCCCTGGCTGCAACTCTGCACATGCTTTTGAACTGTATGTGTGTGATGGGGAACCTGTTGTAGCCCAAAAGCCATGTACCTTCTGGGCAACATTCCAGGGGTCAGGTTGCAGAGTTTTGACAAATTAAAGTCTAAGGTACGAGACTGGTTGCATTACCGTCAGATAAATGAGGTATTTAAACAGGACAGGAAAATAGGTTTCCAGATGGAGAGGTCGAAATTAGAAACAGAACTGTTAGAACCCAATACTAAGAACTTGTCGAGAATGTACAATTTGCTGCTGAAATGGAATACACAAGATGAAGTAGTAAAATCAGCCATGATTAAATGGGCACAAGACATAGGTCAGGACATAATGTTTGATGACTGGGAACAGTTATGGAATACAGGTATTAAGTTTACAGCTTGTAATGCATTAAGAGAGAATATAATGAAAATGATCTATAGGTGGTACATGACCCCAGTCAAGCTTGCAAAAATCTATCATCTGCCCAGTAACAAATGTTGGAAATGTAATGAGACTGAAGGTACCTTCTATCACCTTTGGTGGACCTGCCCGAAGGTAAAGGCCTACTGGGAAATGATCTATAATGAAATTAAAAAGGTCCTTAAATGGACATTCTTGAAAAAGCCAGAGGCCTTTCTTTTGGGTATGGTAGGCCAATTGGTGCCAAGGAAGGACAAAAAAATTTTTATGTATGCTACCACAGCGGCAAGAATTCTTCTGGCAAAGTATTGGAAGACGCAGCAGCTACCTACTCTGGAAGAATGGCAAGCGAAGGTGACTGAGTACATGGGTATGGCAGAGATGACCGGCAGAATCCGCGACCAGGGGAGAGAGACGGTGGAAGAAGACTGGAAGAAATTTAAAAAATATCTTAAAGACTGTTGCAAAATTGATGATGGCTGAGATGTTATGGTTATAAGAAATAGAGAATTGCAGCTGTAAATCATAACTTTAAAAAATGCATAACGAAAATGAGTGACTTAACTGAAACGAAGGGTTGCTGAGAAAGGGTTAACATAAGGATGCAGAAAAAGGGAGGTATGGGGAAGTCCGGGAAAGAAGGTTTATGAAAATAAGTTTAAGAAATTATACATGTTTATTTGTCTGTATGTCTTGTATGGTTTTGTTTTGTTATTTGTTTTATTATATGTTTGGAAAATTAATAAAAATTATTATTAAAAAAAAAAAAAAACATTCCAGGGGTCAGGGAACATGCAAACATGGGGAGAGCAACACGGCCAATTTTACCTTTGTACAGCATTCTACTTTCTACACACTCCCCTTTGTCCTCCATCCAGGCAGCAAAGAATGGGCACATTCGAGCCAAGCAAAAACTCTGAGGTTGCAAAGGATGGGGTCAGTGAGGGGCATGGCCTTGGGACAATCCCAAGGAAGCTTTCCTCTGCCCTGTTCTAAAAGGTGGAGATCTTGCACACTGCTATGCAGAATAGTCCTGTATCAAAAGCACAAGTTGCCACCTCCACTTTAGACCAGGACAGCAGCTGCACAGCCTATGGTACTGAATAATGTCCAAGAGCACTTTAGACCATAGAGCTCAAGCCTTACAGACCCATGAGATTGGAAAAGTTATGCGGATCTTTCCTTGAACAAAGACATTTTGGGCAGCAAGTCAAGCCCACCCCACAAAAAAAGAAAGAAAAGAAACACAGACCCATCTCCCCGCTCCCCTGCAAAATACCATAACATAGCGTAGCTAGCAATTTGCAACAGAAGGTTAGCTGTCTGATGTCTGTCATTCATTAAGCACCCTAGCTTGACAGATGCTCTTTTAAAAAAGAAATAAGGAAAACAAAGAATTCTCCTGCAGGTTTCCCATTCACAAAAGAAAGACTTGTTTATGGTAATCTCTTTTTGTTGTTCTGGATTCAGAGCTGATCCTCAGTGCCAGGCTGCAGACATCCAACCAATTGCCTATAAAGGCAGGTGTTGCAATGTGTGGCACAACCGGGACCCATGAGGGTTGGGATCCACTGCTAGCAATTTAGGAAGGATGGTCCAGAGACGCAGCGTTAAATTGCAAGCAAAGCAGAGGCAGGAAGTCATTTTTAGCCCAAGGGCCACATTTCATAGAATCATAGAGTTGGAATAGACCACAAGGGCCATCGAGTCCAACCCCCTGCCAAGCAGGAAACACCATCAGAGCACTCCTGACATATGGTTGTCAAGCCTCTGCTTAAAGACCTCCAAAGTAGGAGACTCCACCACACTCCTTGGCAGCAAATTCCACTGTCGAACAGCTCTTACTGTCAGGAAGTTCTTCCTAATGTTTAGGTGGAATCTTCTTTCTTGTAGTTTGGATCCATTGCTCCGTGTCCATGGAGCAGCAGAAAACAACCTTTCTCCCTCCTCTATGTGACATCCTTTTATATATTTGAACATGGCTATCATATCACCCCTTAACCTCCTCTTCTCCAGGCTAAACATGCCCAGCTCCCTTAGCCGTTCCTCATAAGGCATTGTTTCCAGGCCTTTGACCATTTTGGTTGCCCTCCTCTGGACACATTCCAGTTTGTCAGTGTCCTTCTTGAACTGTGGTGCCCAGAACTGGACACAGTACTCCAGGTGAGGTCTGACCAGAGCAGAATACAGTGGCACTATTACTTCCCCAGAGGCAGGAAGTCATTATTAGCCCAAGGGCCACATTTCCTTCTGCACAATCCTCTGGGGGCCACATGCCAGTAGTGGGCAGGGGCAGAAGTAAGTGGAACAATGATGCAAATTTCATCCTCCTTCAGTTTCTACACACACACCTCTTTAGCCTCCATCCAGGCAAGTAAGAAGAAAAAAATGGAGTTCAAAGGTGCATGCCAGACAGGGACAAACACTCAAGGAGGGTGCAAAGTAGAGACAGGAATTTGATTTGGGGAGAGTCCCAAGGACCAGAGAGGTCTGTAGGGCTGCATGTGGCTCCTGGGACTGAAGTTCCCCATCCCTGGGTTAAGATAATCAGGGCAAATGGACCCCTGATATCTAAACAGATCGGCAAGGATGCTTTGATGGGGAACATTTAACCCACCTGTGTGGACTGGCTGCTACTGGGGAGACTTCGCTGCCTCTGATGCAGTCAGCGCTGGATTAACCATTAAGCAAAATAAGCACATGCTTATTTTCCATTGTCAGATTTTAAACTTTAATGGTCACAAATTGCTCAGCTAAGCATTCATTTTCTCTGTTGAAGTATATTAAAAATCTCAACAGAACAATCATGCAACAATCCTCTGGGATAGCTCAGTGTCCTCTGGGATAGCATGGTTGTTCTGATGGGATTTTTAATATACTTCAACAGAGAAAATGAATGCTAACTGAGCATGAGACTCTTAAAATCAGATTTAACAATCTGATCAAAGACTTTGCAATTAGAAAAAGTAGGAGAATTTCCCCAAAAACATAAATAAAGTGGAAGTATACAAAAACAAATATTATTTTCTATCTTACTGTAGGTTTTGTTTCAATTTTAAAAAATAGCATTTTGTTTTACAGTTAATTATTGTTTATATTCTGAATTAGATATATATAGGGGCACCAAAATCTTTTAAGGGCATAGGGCCTCTAAAGGTCTTCATCTGACCCTGCATGAAGTGAGAGGTTACTGAGCCAGATTGATACCTTGATCCCAGTTCAGCAAGGCTGTGCTACTGCTCTTAACCAAGAGTTGCAATCAGCGCTAGTCCTACTCAAGGTAGACCCACTGAAATTAACAGGCATGAGTTAGATTTATTACTTTAATTGGGTCTACTCTGAGTAGAACTTGGTGGGATGCTGAATCCTGCAGCACAGTTCTTGACAGGAGTGACACCCTGTCAGCATGTAGCAGCCCTATAGTACATGCTTTCCTAGGAGTAAGTCCTGCTGAGGTCAACGCAGCTCGCTTCTGAAGAGATGTACAGCAGGTTGCACCGTAGGGACAATGATTTTGAGGGCGCCTACCTGGGTGTAAGGGACGTGGATGGCGTTGTGGGTTAAACCACAGAGCCTAGGACTTGCCAATCAGAAGGTTTGATTTCCTGCGACAGGGTGAGCTCCCGTTGCTCAGTCCCTGCTCCTGCCCACCTAGCAGTTCGAAAGCACAGCAAAGTGCAAGTAGATAAATAGGTACCACTCCGGCAGGAAGGTAAATGGCGTTTCCGTGCGCTGCTCTGGTTCACCAGAAGCGGCTTAGTCATGCTGGCCACATGACTCGGAAGCTGTACGCCGGCTCCCTTGGCCAATAAAGCAAGATGAGCGCCACAACCCCAGAGTCGGTCATGACTGGACCTAATGGTCCGGGGTCCCTTTACCTCTACCTTTAACACTACAATCGTTAACCTCACTTTTCTGCGAGTCAGCCTCAGTTTATTCAATTGGACTTACTTCTGAGTAGGCCACCCCCACCCCCCCACAAATGCCTCCGCGTCAATTCCCCCTCCCCAAATAGCCACCTGCTCGTCTTCCGCTGACCAGGGGCGCCTCCCTCACCTGCAGGCAGCCCCGAGCCGCCGCCGGCTGCGGAGTCTCCTCCATTCCGCTCTAGATGGCTTTGCCCGGCAGTCGCAGATCCCAAACTCCGGGGCCAGAACAGAAGCAGCGGAAGGAGGAACATCACCGACGGCTTCTCTCGAACAAAGGGCGCTGCTGGAGAACCCGAGGAACCCGGGCGGCGGAAAACGCTTGCGAGAGGCTGAGTGTCGGACGAGCCCGTGTACCAGGCTCAGAAAGGCTTGAGGGAAACTTCCCCGCTCCCTTCCCGGGGCATGGCGCCGCCCCGCGCAGCCACAGCCGCTAAGATGCGCGCGCGGTGGGGGTGGGGGGAAGAGAGAGCGTGGCTGTTAAGGTGAAAGTAACTTTCTTGAGAGTAACTTCGGTTACATTGGAATAGGATAGGAATGAACACTGCAAGGGCGTTCGGAATAGAAACAGCAAGGTGAATTTTCCCACTTTTAAATGAATAAATAAAAAGATACAAGATGTGTGTCTTGTATAAAAGAATGGATTTAAAAACTGCAGAAGCCCAAAACAGTGAAAAGATTAGGGTGCCCCCTCCCGGTTGTGCAATTCGAAATAAAAATAGTAATAAAACTTGGAAGAAAATTTTATTTTTGGAAATGTATGCGAAACCTATGAATGTATTAAAAGAGCTTATGCTTCCATATTTTCTGGTTGCAAAATTATTTCAAAAACAATTTTAGCATTGGGTGAGGGGTTATGGGCGTAGCCAGGATTTATGTTCGGGGGGAGGGCGCAGAACCTCAGTTAAGTGTTTTTATGGATTTGCTTGATTTGGGGAGGGGGGCACCTGCCCCTCCCTGCCCCTCTTGGCTATGCCCTTGTGAGGGGTGCCCCTTCTCCACTGGTGAGCTATGCATGCGCTTAGATGGCTACTGGATAATCCAACACTTGAATATTCATAATTTTAATGTATATTTGTACACAATGTTAGATTTACTCAGAGCAGATCCACTGAAATCCATCAGCTTTATGTAAACTGCACAGAGGTTTTCACTATTCAGTAATACACGTGTTCTGTCAATTTTAAAAAATTAAAAATAAACACCTGCTTAGTGCCAGGAACATAGGAAACTCTCTCCTATTCAGTCCATCAAACTTAGCATTGTCTGCACTGACTGGCAGCAGCTCTCTAGGGTTTCAGATTAGGAACATTCCAAACCCTACCTGGAAATGCCAGGGATTGAACCTGGGACCTTCTGCATGCAAAGCAGGTGTGAGGAATGTAAGAAGAGCTTGCTGGATCAGGCCACCTAGACAAGTCCAGCATCCTGTTCTCTAAGTGGTTGACTTGAGCATAAGAGCACTTCCCCCTCCTGTGGTTTCTAGCAACTGGTATTCAGAAGCATTATTGCCTGTGACAGTGGAGGCAGGGCAGAGCCATCATGGGGAGTAGCCACCAATAGCCTTATCCTCTGTTAATGTCTCTTAACCTTCTTTCTTTCTTTTAAAGAGTCCTATTGGGGGTGAGTTCCACTTCTTAACTATGCTCTTCTACAATAGTGTGTGTGCAACTTCAACTTCAGCAACGACTTTATGGTTTTATTATTATTTATTATGCATATTAATTGCCTCATAACAATGACTTTAGGTGAATTTAAAAACAGCAGCAGCAGCAACAACAACAACAGAAATGCAAATGTATAAAATTGCAGCGCCTGAAATCACAACAGAACAATTTTATTCTGGTAAAATATCAGCAAAAGACACTTCCATTCTCTCTCTCTCTCTCTCTCTCTCTCTCTCTCTCTCTCTCACACACACACACACACACACACACACACACACAATCCATTCCATCACCTTTGAGGTGCTTGCTGTAAAAATGTGAAAAGCAGACTCTCCCCATTCCAAGAAGCAGCAGCAATTCATCATTCAAAACCCTGGTGGGTGGGTGGACACACACACACACACACACACACACACACACACACACTTTGCCTTGCACCTGCATGCATTCAGGGTTGGTGCCAGACAGACCTGTCCTGGGGAAAGCATTCCATAGGCAAGGAGCCGCTACTGAAAAGGCCCCTCCTCTTGTCCAATCTTTCTTTGGCGGGGTCACCCAGAGTACAGTCCCTGATAATCTAAAATGAGAGTGGGAAACCTCAGGCATGGCCTTGAGGACCCTCCTCACACCCTCTCTTCAGCTACACCCTCTCATTATGCTATTTTGGGTCCCTCTCCCTTAACCCCCCCCCTGCAATCCCCGTGACTCTTCCAAGCCCGCTGACATTCCCCTCATTTACTACCTGCAATGGTTAGGTTCACTGTTGAAGAAAGCATACCGCTTAATACCAGTTTCTTGTAATTACAGGTGGGAAGAGGTGATGGTGCACTCAGGTCATTTTTGCCAGCTTCCCATTAGGAAATATGGTTGGCCACTGTGAGAACAGGATGCTGGACTCAATGGGTTTTTGGCTTGATCCAGCAGGGCTCTCCTTGCATGCCACTTCAGATTGCAATTGAACAAAGCTATGTTTGTATGCTTTCTTGGTTCCTGTCTCCCTTAAATCTCCCAGCAAGCATCAGGAGAAAAACCTAAAAAACTTGTTTGCTTAGGTCTCCCTTGAGCTAGTGGTTTCCCCTCTCACTGTGGGTGTCAATGAACACAGGAAAGCTAGGGTGAGTACGCTATCAACAAATGCAGTATTATGAATGGTCATAGGCTTCAGCCCTGGACCCATTGTTGTTCAGAATCTTTATAAATGACTTGCAGGAAAGTATTGAGAAGATGCTAATCAAATTTGCAGATGACACCAAACCGGGAGGGGTAGCTAATGCTGCTGAAGACAGAAGCAGGACTCAATATGAACTTAGTAGATTCGAAAACTAGGTAAGGTTCTGCACTTACGCAGGAAGAACCATGTGCACAAATATAAGATGGGGGACACCTGGCTTAGTAGCAGTACATGTGAGGTCTTCATGGGCCACAAGCTTAACATCAGTCAAGAGCATTATGCAGCAGCAGAAAAAAGCTAACACTAGTCTAGGCTGCATCAACAGAAGTACACGGAAGTAATAGTACTGCTCTATTCTGTCTTGAATTCGGGTGGCGCTGTGGGTTAAACCACAGAGCCTAGGACTTGCCGATCAGAAGGTCGGCGGTTTGAATCCCCACAACGGGGTGAGCTCCCATTGCTCAGTCCCTGCTACTGCCAACCTAGCAGTTCGAAAGCACATCAAAGTACAACTAGATGAATAAGAGTTTGGATTTGATATCCCGCCTTTCACTCCCTTTAAGGAGTCTCAAAGCGGCTAACATTCTCCTTTCCCTTTCTCCCCCACAACAAACACTCTGTGAGGTAAGTGGGGCTGAGAGACTTCAAAGAAGTGTGACTGGCCCAAGGTCACCCAGCAGCTGCATGTGGAGGAGCGGAGACGCAAACCTGGTTCCCCAGATTACGAGACTACCGCTCTTAACCACTACACCACATTGGCTCTCATAAATAGGTACCGCTCCGGTGGGAAGGTAAACAGCACTTCCTGGTTCACCAGAAGCGGCTTAGTCATGCTGGCCATGTGACCTGGAAGCTGTACGCCGGCTCCCTCGGCCAATAAAGCGAGATGAGCGCCGCAACCCCTTAGTCGGTCATGACTGGACCTAATGGTCAGGGGGGTATTCTGTCTTAATCAAACCATACCTGGAGTCCTGTGTCCAGTTCTGGGCACCACAGTTTAAAGATAGTGACAAGCTGGAACGTGTTCAGAGGAGGGTGACCAAGATTGATCAAGAGTCTGGAAACCAAGCCTTGTGAGGAGTGGTTGAAGGAGCTGGGTATGTTTAGCCTGGAAAAGAGACTGAGAGGAAATATAATAGCCACCTTCAATTATCTGAAGGGCTGCCTCATGAAAGATGGAGCAAGCTTGTTTTCTCCTGCTCCGGAGGACCTGAGCCAATGGCTTCAAGCTACAAGAAAGGAGATTCCAACTAAAGATAAGGAAGAACTTTCTGACAGTAAGAGCTGTTCAACGATGGAAGGTCTCCCTTGTGAGGTGGTGGCCTGTCCTACCTTGGAGGTTTTTAACTGAGGTTGGATGGCCATCTCCTTCCAAGGAAGGAGGTCCTAAGCAGAGGTTGGGTGCATCTATCAAGAATGCTTTAGTTGAGATTTCTGCATTACAAGGGGTTGGACTAGATGACCCTTGGGGTTCCTTCCAACTCTACAGTTTAATTATTCTGACCTTGTAAATATTTAAGCTTTACAGTGAATCATTAACAAACTGTCTCTTATCTTTCACAGCAATTTTGCCACCCTTACATTTTTATTTAGTCCATCATATCCATAAATGTGTATACACTAGGGGTGAGGGGCCTTTCCTTTCCTTTCCTTTCCTTTGTGGGGAATCTTCCAGGGGCCACATGCCATTTGTGGATGTGGCCAGAAGTAGGTGCAGCAATGGATGTGACTTTTACCTTTGTGTAGTATAAATCAGATGCTGATACACACACACACAAAAATGCACCCCTCTCCAGGCAAGCAAGAGTCATCATCCAAGTTCAAGGACACATTTGAGCCAAAGAGTTCAAAGAATGTATGAGGGACGAATGAGGGAGAATCCCAAGGGCCAGATAAAGAAGCCTGCAGGGCACATTTGGCCCCTAGACCTGATGCTCCCTACCAGGCCTGGGCACAGCATGTTTGGGGCATGGAGGCGGGAGTCATGTTAGAATAAAATTATAAACTCAAACAAAAAAGCAGTGGTCCCTGGCTGGCTTAGTCCTCTGAGGCCTGGGGCAAATGTACCCGGCTGCTTCCCCCTCGCCACCTGCTGCACAGGTCTGCTCCCCACTCCTGATACAGTCTACGCAGAGAGGATGAGGAGGTGCTGGAATCTGTGTGCGTGGGTGACTGCCCCAAGTAGCAAACCACTGAATTGAAGACGATATCTTCTTAGGTAAAAGGTCAGAGGCAGGAAGGAGTATAACGGGGCTTCCTGTACCTACTGAGCTTTGCTTTAGCGACTTGATCTTCCAGATCTTTGGCATGTTTAGTTGTCCTTTGTGCCTACTTCATACTCCTCAATTCTACTTCCTGGTTTATTCTTTGGTTATGACTTTAATCCTTCAGCCTGATGGCTGCATACCCCTCAACCATCCTGATTTGAGTAGGACATCCTAGAATTACAGAAACCATGATGCTTTCTGATTGTCCCAGGTTTTTTGGTCCAGCACTCTTGCACGAGTCAGCGGGCTTGCTCCGAAGCACTGGACCAAAATACATTTGTCTTGTGCTCTCACACAAATCGGCTGGCTTCTGCAACAGCTCGGAGCCAAAACACTGAGCACCCTGATTTTTATTAGCAGGATGCTGGTGGTTATGTGACTGGTTTGCTGCATGGTTCCTGGCCCATCTCTCCCTCTGTCTCTGTCTCTCTCTCATCTGATGAGATACAGTGCACAAAATCTTAGGCTATAGTAAATATGTTGGTGTGTAGCCCTATATCAATTGAATTTGGTGTGACTTACCTCTGAGGAGCCTTCAGATTTCATCCTTCATTCTAACTCTCAAGTCTCTGCTGCCACATAACTCTGCCATCTCATTTTGGTATTTAGTATTATTGGGCTTTAAAAAAACAAGCAACTTCTAGCACCCCCCCACCCCCTGTAAAAAATAGCATTTTCCTTTTCATAAGCCCAAATACATAAATTTGAACCCCAAATCGCTGGTGCAGTTGGAATGGTGCTGAGCAAGCAGGAGGGCCTGTGAAACACACTAAGAGCTCATGCATCCTGGGAAAATTACAGTGACACTCCTCCAGATTCTACAGCACAGTTCTCCAGCCAAGAAACATATTCAAAAGTGCATGTTACTGCAGTAAAGTGTGCACTAAAATGCATATATTAGTGGAAATATCATACAAAATGTATTAAGGGGAAATGATTTGCAGAAATGTGTGAACTGGGCAAAACTGTAAACAAAAATTTGTATTAGGAGAAATTTGCACTAAAATGCTGATGAATTTTCATGAGGAACTTTTTTTCTTTTTAAATTGCACTGATTTGTAAATGTGGGGAACTGAATTAGGATTGGAAAAATGTGATAAACCAAAATGGAAAGATTTGTTGAAATATAACACACTAAGTTGCCAGTTGCTGTCCCTCCCTTAAAAGAAAGTAGCAATTATAGCTTGCCAAGCCTCTTGTAGACTTAAGAAATCTAAGAATTCTTTATTGTGTCAATTATCTGAGATTCTCTTAACTAATTTTAGATTTATATTGTCCAATAATGTGGCCAGCAGCAGTTTCAGATGTTGTTTGGCCCAGAACATTGAGAAGCAGTCTCCTACAGTATAAGGCTTCACCTTAACTACAATATTGCATATTTTTAATACTAGACTATTCATTTGGCTGGGACTACTTACTGCTTTGGTTTAGGTTGAATCACAGCAGGGCATTGGATTACTCCTTCATGTTTCCTGTAGTTCAGTGCTGATAAATAACTGGTCACAATGATGTCCTATGGCTAAACAGTTTTCTTGGTAAAATGCTATCAGGACTTTCTGCTCTCGATTCCATCGGCATTCTTTAAGTGACATTGCTAATGGTTACACCCCTTCTTCTAGATCTGGTGGGTCAAAGCAATGGGATTGTGAACTTGGCATACCCATACTTACCTTGAGTTGACCAAAAAATAAAAATAAAAATCGCCCCAGTTTATTATTTTGTAATGTAGTCATGACAGTGTACAAGTTGCCAGGGAGGTATGTGCTGCAAGTACCTAATCATCAGGGCTTTGTTTTTGTTTTCCCAGCCAGAACCCACCTCTTAGGTGGGTGCCATTGCCACTACAGTGGTACCTCGGGTTACATACGCTTCAGGTTACATACGCTTCAGGTTACAGACTCCGCTAACCCAGAAATAGTACCTCAGGTTAAGAACTTTGCTTCAGGATGAGAACAGCAATTGTGCTCCGGTGGCGTGGCATCAGCGGGAGGCCCCATTAGCTAAAGTGGTGCTTCAGGTTAAGACCTCCGGAACGAATTAAGTTCTTAACCTGAGGTACCACTGTATAAGAGAACATGGGAGTTTTTTCATGGTGGGTTCCAGCACCTCTTTTTCTGGAAAAATATCACTGCTAGTCACCAATCCAAGCCAGGTAACGTTTCAAGGAAGTACTATTTTTATCTGCAGTGGTGCTGGGCATCGTGGGCCAAACAAATTCAAACTCCGTGCCAGTCACACAAGAACTTCGTCAACATCACTAGTTCTAAGTGGCTACCTCCTTTAGACTTTTCTCATCCAAAAATCATTTCAGCTACCATATGTTTCTCACTGCTATGGCTGTTTTTTATTTTACTTGTAACCCCTCCCTCTACTTTATATAAATGTGATTTCTGGATTCCTGGGTGGGGGAGAGGGATAAGCACAAAACAGCACAGAATGATCTCTTTGCCATTTGGCACACACCACATTCAGTTAGCACTCTTTTCCTAAGGTTTTATTATTTTAATTCAAGGACTTTGCTTCATACAAAATGTAATTGTAGAAACAACTGCAGAATCCAAAGTTTGGCTGATAAATATTACTCAGGCAGCAAACTATTCAATCACAGAATTCCCAGCCCTCCCCATCAAATCCCCAAGCAAAGTTCCAGTTGTGTTGCATGTTTGGAACTTCCCTTCAGGTTTTTTTTTTAAACACTGTTTTTTTAAAATATAAATTTTGCAACAAACCCCCCAATTCATATCAAATATAATTAAAAATTAACAACTGATGAATACATCGTATCAAAAAGTACGAAGATAAACATTTTTACCATGCACATACTTTATATATATATAGATTTATATATATGTATGTATATATTTATATAATATGTATATATTTTACATGCAAATGTTACTTATTCAAAGTACAGCCACCACTAGACTTATTCTGGATGCAGAAAATGGGTTGTTGCATTTAAAGTTTTGGCAATGCACAAAGGGGATTCTGGGAAATCCCTGACCTCTGCTCTAGCAAAAGTTAGCTCTGGCTATGTCCCACTGAAACCGACAGAATCAACCTGTTGCGGCTAACTTGGGTCTCGTTGCTGATTTCTTTTCTTTTTTTTTAAGCAATGGGGGAATTGGGTACTTTTAAGTTTCTGGACTTAATGGGACCCTCTCCTCCTAGACAGTGATGTGTCTTCCTTCAAAATGTGGTATTCTCAGCCCTGAGCATTCTGCTGAGGAATCTAGACCTCTGCTCCCAAACTCCAATGGCACCTCTTTTGTTTAGATGAGACTTAGCCATTGCTAACTTCAACTGTATTGGCACCTTCATGTGCATTGAAAGCAAGACAGCATTTAGGGCTGTTTGCAAATTGAAGGTTGGATATGTCAACCACTGAGATAGGTATTTGCAGTGGCAACAATATATTCAAAACCCACCATGCTCCTTTCTCACAATACCCTCCCACCCGCCCACCCACACGTCCTTCCCCCGAGGATTCCCAGCCTTAATCTTCTTCTAATGCAAGAATTTATTTATTCACATTTCACATGTAAGTTGCAACTGTGAAGCGCCTCCATTTTATTTGTGTGGGGCTCTCACATCCAATTGATTCATATGGGGTTGGTGTGGGGGTGCGTGGGTGCATGGGAGAGAAAGAAAGAATAGAGGAGGAAGGATAAACCAAAATAAAAGTTAAAGCCATTTATCTTCAGCTCTCAATATTTTGCATGCATGCTCAGAGAGGGATATTCTCCTCCCATTTTATTTATTGGAGTATTCCCCCCCCTTTAAAATTTCCAAGAAAGTTTTGTGCCTTTTCTATATGTAAAATGTAGAAAAATGTTTGGTCACGGTCATGCTGTAGCTTGAGACAAGGAAAAGTGTGTGGGGTGGGGGTTGTGGAACCCAACATATAAAAGCTGTGGAATGGATTATGTTTTTTTAAAATTATTTTTTAAAAAAGTTTGCTCACCTCTTTTTCCATTTTCCATTTGATTTGTGAAAAGTGTCATCTTGTTGCATAGCCCTACAGTGTTTTTGTTTGTTTGCTTAAAAAAAAAATCACATCTATGATCTATTAACCATTCCTTTCTGTTCTTTTCTTTTGGTTAATGAAGTTTCTGTATGCATAATTACATGTGGATTAATGAGAGAGAGAGAGAGAGAGAGAGAGAGAGAGAGAGAGAGAGAGAAATTGAGAGAGAAGAGTGTGCTGGAATATAGTCCAGGGATGAGATTGGTCAAAAATCAGAAAACAAAACAAAGGTCAGAATACCCTAGAAGTAAAGCCTTGAGGTGGTATTGGGGCGTGTGTGCGTGTGTGTGCGCGCGCCATGTTTACCTGCCTCTGGTCATTTCACTATTCCTCCATTTCCCCCTTTGGGCCTTTTCTGTCATCATCAGTAGGGTGCCATGTTCTGTTTAACAATCCCAACACAATAAGCAAGCTGTCTTACAGAATCAATCCCTTTCTTAAAATAAAACAGCCTGTCAAAATAGCAATCCTACCCAAACCCTGGCTTGCCCAGGCTGCTGCTCATTCTGCACGGAGTGCAACCTTAAGGTGAAATTAAACTATCAAAATCTGCAGTTAGCTCTTTTTGTGGTTGGAATATACTGGGATATGATGCTGACTCTTTTCCCCGGTGGTCTCACCTCCTGTTTTGGCTGGTGTTTTAAAAAATACTGCATCATAATGTTTGCTATACTTTTGATCTGTCACTAGATGTCACTTTGGTGAAATCTGAAGAAATATTGATACATGAGGAAAACCTCTAACAGTGCTACAGAAAGTTATCCCAAGTGTCTTGAGAGAAGAAATTATCATTAGGGGGAAAATAGGACAATTTCAAAGGTACAGTGAAGTATTTATATTTCCTTGGCCAATTGGTTTATCAGCGTTTATTTTTCTTTTTAAAAAAATGTAGTGGTTGAAACATTGTTCCAGTAATGGTTTGGGATAACTGCCTCCTATTTAAATGGTGGCGGCTCCCTCTTTTATGAAATAGTTGAGAATAGCTTTGAACTTGGAAGATGCTCTTTTTAAAGAGAATAATGTTGTAAATAGCATTGTCCTCACTCATGCCTGCATGTTAAGAAACACCTTTGACTCAATTTATAACTAGATAGGCCCCCGAAAGGCTATGATGTTAGTGGTGCTCAATACTTGAGTGTGATATTAAAAATCTGATTATAAGTTGAGTCAAATGGGTTTCTTAACATGCAGGCATGAGTAGATAACAGCAGGGTGCTCAAATAAGGTTGGGGCAATTTAAAAACAAAACAAAACCAGCTTTCTCTAGCAAAATTTGGTATTTTCTTCTGATTTCTCTTGCAGTTCTCCTGCTTCTGAATAACTGCACTTAACTGCACTTGTAGCAGCATCTAGTGACAATATAATGCACCAGTTCATAGAGATTAAAAAGGGAATGCCTTCAAAAACAGATCATATTTTACTTGCTCTTTCTGACAAGAAAAACCTCTCCAGCACAGTGGAATAAGAGGCACTGTGGTTAAGATCCAAAGATTCCCCTTCGTGAGATCCTTCAAATGGAGGGGCTGCTTGTATGAGAGAAAGATTCATTTCCATTAACAGACGGGACCCTTTTGATCCAGTCCATTATTTTTAACACAAACCAGGAAGCAGAGGGGAGAACTGAGCAACCACACAAGGTAGTCTCCTAAGGAACTTCCCAGGGAAGAAGCAAAACTATGGAAAGACTCATTTGCAACCATGTGGATCTGAACACGTTTGCTTCAGAGACAGACATTGGTTACAAATGAAGGAAACAAACCCATCTGAGGGAGGAGGGCAGCCTCTTCCCACATCTCTTTTCAACTTCCTCCCCCAAACCAGCCTCCCCAGCTGCCTCAAGGTACAGAAATCATAGGGAAATGTGTCCCATGTAGAGTTCACAGGGACATTTCAGTCCAAGGGTGGACTTCTGGGTGCCCTCCAGGCATTGTTGAGTGCTGGTCCTACTCACAAGTAGACCCACTGAAATGGATGGGCACACCTTAGGCTCATTAACTTCAATGGGCTCACACCGAGTAGAGCTTAGTTGGAGTTCATCGTCCCAGCCAGAACAAGCAATGGCCTTGGGGGATGAGCGTTTGGAATTCAACATCAGTAAGACATATTGGCCTACTTTTATTTTAGTCCATGATACTGAATGAAGCAAAGATGCACAGATACCTCTGCAGCTTTCATGACCACAGGGCTCACTTTCCTGGAGCTGCCCAAGATCAAGAAAATTGCAGTAATAAGTTTTATCCACAGGTTGTCTATCCCTTTGTCACATGACTGATCATATATCCTAGGACAGTGAGAGGAAACTGACAGTCACCCTACTTGGAAATGTCATTTGTGTAAACCCAGGGCTTAGCCACACTTCCTTTGTCCTGCTGCTTTCCCTTGGGGAAAGCACTTTTTAGCCCAATCTGAGAAAGCTGGATAAGAAAACCCTGGCAACAGTTTTTAAGGAGCGGGGAGGTTTAGAGCAGAGATGTGGCAAGATGGGAGTAACGGGAAGGGGCCCAATTCAAGCTCCCCTTTCCTTAGAGCTGTAGCATTTCAGAGAACACAGAGAAAGAGTTAAATATCCACTTTCTCCTCTCTCCAGCTGCTTCTCTGCTTGAAATATAGCCCATCCACCCTGCAAAAGTGGCTTTGCTCTTTATGCAACAATGTCAATGTGGCAGCCATCGCATCTTAAAGGAGAACAACTCCCATCAGTCCTGACCACTGGCCATGCTGGCTGGGGCTGATGGGAGTTTACAACATATCTAGGCCATCGTGTTGACTACCACCCCCCTGCACTCAATAACATGTAATGTGCAGCTTAGCATATGTATTTAAATGTGCATTTGCATTTAACATTTAACTCCTGCAAGTGATTTTTTTTTTTTTAAAAAAAAATGCAAATAATGTCAAGGTTTGGTTTGAAAATCACCAGGATCACAGCAGAAAGAAATTCCACTCCTGCTGTGGTCCTGCTGATAACCCATTCTCCAAAGGTGCTAAATGGCAGGGCAGGGGTAATCTCCTCCCAATACGGAGGCAAGGGTTAAACAAAGGCACATTTTAATGTCCTATGTAGTTCAGCCCTGAGAGGATTTTGCCCCACTTTCCTCCCTCAGAGTTATTTCAGACATTAAGGGGGACAAACCTGGATTTGCTCCCAAAGTGTTAAACCCTGGCAAGGAGCCACAGACAATGTCGGCCACACAATTGTGCCTGTATGAAGCACATGATAGTTTTAAGGTGCAGAAAGAGGCTGTGCCTAAGTCAGTCCTGGTTCAATCCCTGTCATCTCCAGGTAGGACGGGGAGAGACACTTCCCTCCTGCCTGGAACACCAGAGAGCTGTCACATGACTAATCTAAATGTACTTGTATATGACAGCTTCTTGTCTTGCTTGTGATGGGGTCACTTTTCCCTGCAAATCTCTTTCCTTATCACTGCCTCTCTCCTCTGCTCACTCTCAAAGCATAGAATCTTGCCCTCCTCAGGTTGGGCTGGGTCTTTCAGCTTTGTTATGTGCAGGTGTTTTATTTTTGTTTGTTTGGTTTTTGAATAACAATGTTTTAGCTTTTCATGAAAGTGCTCAAGCACACGCACACACACACACACACACACACACACACGGAAACAAGCACCTGATGCACAGAAACACACACACACAGAGACAAAAAGAGCAGAAATCTCATCCCTGAGAATCAGAATTAGGGTTTTCCCTCGGGGCTTTCTTGTTTTATCCCCCCACCCCTCAAACCACCACAAAAAAGGACAATAATCACAAGTCTCTTCAATTGTCTTCAACACCCAACAATGTGCCATGAAGAGCAACCAGAGCTTCTGTAACCAAGTTAAGACTTAGATTTGTAGAGCAGTAGGGCCCTGCTTTTGGCAGAAGAACATTTGCCCCTGTTGCTAGATGCTTGTTGAAATCTCTCTAATATCCCTGCACCCCCCCACACACAACAAGATCTGAAAAAAGCACACACAGAATTTTGTACTTGGCCGCCTTCCAATCTATGTGGAAATATTGACTCAGCACTGGTCAATACTTGAAGCCTTCCAAACCCTCCTTGTGGGTCACCCCGCTCCACCACACGCATCCTCCTGATGCATCGGGAACAAGAGATTGCGTCTTCACCATGAGAGATTCCTAAGATCAGGCACTTAGTAGTGAAGAATTGGCGCCTTCAGTATGAAACAACAGTGGAGCTGGAATGACAATAGGACTAGTTCTCTACAGTGGAGGACTCTTGGTTTTGTTTGTTTGTTTCTTCTTCTTTTACTGTACAATTTACAAAAAAAAAATGCACACAATGAAAAGTTAGTTTATCTAACAGCTCAATATAAAACCAAATGACACATTTTCTTTTGCCAGACCCCACCCTTCTCTCTCTCTCTCTCTCTCTCTCTCTCTCTCTCTCTCTCTCTCTCTTCCACTCACTCTCGTGCTTTGATTGTAAACAAGACAAAATTATGAAAGGGGGCATATCACATCCGAAACAGAGGAACTGATTTTTAAGTTGTCAGCAGTAGGAGCAGCAGCAGCAGGCTGGGAGCCATCCTTGCCTGCCAAGCAGCTCTCCTCTCCCAAGTGAAGGGGATGCTTTCCAAAAAGTCAATGGGAAGTCAAACCAATCAAAGTAGTCACAGACGGCAGCATGGCGGCTTCTGTCAGCTGAAAGGCCCCATTGCTGGCTCCCTTGAAAAGGTTTCGTCTTGCCAAATGTCGAGTCCAATGCCGTCATGGGTGATTTTTGCCTCTTAAAGTGTGGACAAGAGAAATGATAGGTTCTGTTTGTAACTGTGACTGTCCCTTCCTCCCCCTCTTTCTATCCAAAACTGCATGATGCTCCAGTCCCAGAAAGTTCAACAGTTTTTTTTGTTTGTTTGTTTTTTGTTTTCTCTCCGGGTCTTTTGCTTATCTTACAGTTTTATTGTTGAGAAAGGAGAGGGTGATGTTAACTGCAATGCAGCAAGAGAGGAACAAGATCTCCCTTGCCCTGTCCTTCCAAAGAACAGCAGTTCCTACTGATCCAGGGCCTTCTAGCACTAAAGGACAGACAGGTTTCAGTATGAGAGAGAGGCGTCGTCTCTTGACAGCATTGTGCGCATGCACAGAGACAAGTCTTCTTCATTTGGGGGGGGGGGTTTCCATGAGGAGGCACTTCTTCCCTCCTCTTTATCCCTCCAGCCCTGAAGCTGTGGGGCTGAACGTATGTGTGCACACATAAACACAGAGCTTTATGTATAATATTCATCAGTTTCGTGTGCAAGAACTCCAGCTTTTTTTCCTGCTAGCACCAGTCATCTTCATCTCGTTCATGGTAATAGCTACGTGCTCTGGTGCTGGTCCCAGGGCCGGAACTGAGGCCCAGTGTATAATGGTATCCATTGGGGACTCTACGGATTTGGTGGGACTGGGACGTCAGGGAGGAGACGTAAGAAGTCCGGGATGACCGTCCTGAATTGGTGGCCACAGCCTCCTCAAAAGTGAGTGTGTCCTCAGGCACAGCATGGTACGGACTGTCACTGTCTTCCCGGTGCCCCAGGTAAGGGTCTGAGCCAATCCGGGCCATCAGGGGCTGCGAAGGGCCCTGGGAGTCACCATGCAGCAAAGCGTTGTGCTCAGAGAGACCCCGGCTCAAGCGTCCCGGGGAGAAAGTTGGCAGGCCAGTTTGGAAACTGGAGAAGTGCACAGGCGACGAGTTGGCAGTCTTGTACGTGATGCTGGGGCGCGGGGTCAGTGGGGTCTGCGGCAGTTGCCTCCGGCCACGGGACGGGGTGCTTGCACCCGAAGTTGACAGCAAGGGGCTCTCATTAACTGAACCACTGCCCTACATGAAAATTGGAACAAAGCAAATGAACAAAAAAAGGAAAAAAGAACAACGAAGGGGAGGGGGAACACCAGACAAACGCAGAGGTGTATGGCAGGGAAGGTGATAGTGGGGAACCAAGCAACAGAAGATCAAGTGACATGAAAAGAAGGGTGAGGGGAATATGTTACAAGATGAAAGAAAATGGAAAGAGAGAGTTTAGACGTGCAGTCGGGGAACGACTGTGTTAAGGAGCAATCTGGAACAGAGGTATAGACCCAGGAAATCGAAAGGGCTGGAGAAGGAAAGGATTCCAAATGGGGGGAACATCCAGTGGGTTAGTGTGACAACGTAGGAGAGCAGACAGTTCTGGGGCAAATGGGAATGGCAAGGTGACCAACAAAATCCTCCCACATGCCTCAAAAGCCCAATAGATTTGCTTCATGACCAGAAGCATTACTGAACATTATGGGACTTTTTTGCTCAGCTTTCTCAAATTTAACTTATGAACCACCTTTCAGATAAATGTGATTCACAACCATACACTAGAACAGCTAAAAATGGGTTTAAAACACAATACAAGTAAACACTCAAGAGTAGACAGAGACGCAACCCCATGCCTCTCCACAATCCATTGGGAAAAAAACTTTTCAAAACAAAAACACCTTCCTGCAATCAGCAGGGCTGAACCACTGACGGGCAGAGCCATAGCTTTAAATGGGCAGAGCCACCTTTCTTTCTGCTACCCCTTCTCTCTCACAGTTTCTTTATGCCACCCTTTCTCCCTCTTTCTCCCTGCCCAGTGGGCTGCTGGTGGGGAGCAAATTGCTCTTGCTAGAGGTTTCAATCGCTCACTTGCAAGGGCCTTAACCACACCCTTTTATTGCTCCATCATTTTTGGCTTCCCCCACATATTTTATTTTATTTTACTATGGGGAGGGGGTAAATTACAACCCTCTTTCTTCGACCACAAAGGAGTTGCTTAAACTGAATCACAAATGTACAAGCAAACACAAGGGCAACAGTGATCCAACCATTACCTGCTGCCCAGCCAGCCTTCTTCTCTCCCTTCAGGAAGTCTCCAACCACATGAAGTTAAGACAAATGCCAAGAATTTGTACATGAGCTTCTGAAGCTCTGACAAAGGCCAAGGCATCTGTTGCTCAGTCATCAGTAGAAGGTACCCACCACCCTCTTCCCACCCTCCTTCTGGCTCCTCACCTGTTTCTGTGTTCCATGCTCTTGCCCTCCAGTGGGCGACGTTGGCCGACTGCGCTCTGATAACTTGGGCTGTGAGTGGTCTCTGCTCCCATATCGGTCGCAGGAGTAAAAGCGCTGCTTTTCAGAGGATGAAGAGGAGTGAAGTTTCCGCTCCTGGGACCGGCCCCTCTCCTGCTTTTTGGTTTTGGATGTTGCTTCACCTACTCATCAAACAAAAAGGAATCCCAGTGTTGTCAGAGGCCCATCTGATAGCATCTTGCTTCCCACAGAAACATGGGGACATGCCTTAAATGTAGGCCTAACTGAGTACTGTCTGCCCTGAATGGTTTTACAGTGGGGTCTCTGTAAACCCTGCCTGGAGATGCCATGGTTTGTACCTTCTGCAAAGCAGATGTCCTAACATTGAGCTTTCCCTAAATAAAAAGTGGCTGTCAGGCAGCTTTCTTAAGGGAATTCCATAAATTGGGCACCCCCATCAAGAAAGCCCTGGCCATGACCCGAACTAAATTGAGATGACACAGAAATACCCAGGGGTGCCCAGTGTGTATGGTATATCCCTTACTTATACGGTAATTTTGCAGGAGGTGGAGGAGGTACAGAATCTGGGCTCTTGCAGGTGTGAGAGTGTACTAGCCCTGACAATAATCATAAGAACATCACCTGACAGCAGACATCCTATCAGAGTATAGCAGAGGGAAGGAGAGAAGGGAAGGGAAACAGAGCTACTCCATTGGCTCAGCTGAGAAATCAGGAATTGCAACCAATGTTCTACTCAGATGAGACCCACTGAAAATAATGCAATTGACTAACTTAGGTGTACTAATTTCAGTGGATCTATGCTGAGGAGGACAAACATTGGATACAACACCAGCAACTTTTCAATCCTTCTCCCCTTGAACTCTTTCATACCAACTAGCCATTGGAAGAACTTGCAACCTATCACTGACAGAGGAAGAGGAGTGTGGGGGCGAGTGCACCGCCCCCGGCAGTGCGATCCCGGTGGGATGCCATCGTGGCTGCCCCCCTGCCTGCGCTGGGTGCCATGCCCCCATGCTATGCCCCCAGGACACGCACCACACCCCCAGGACATGCGCCAGCCCTGACCCCGCCTGCTCTCCACCCCTTTCCTGGTGCCGAAGCATGAAGCTCCACCATTGCAACCTATAAACCTGTACCTGAGTTGTCTTATTTCCTCCTCCCTCCCAGTCCATTTTCTTTTTATATCCCTCCTTTATAAAATATGGTTGCTGTTGTTGTACTTGTAGCCGTTGTTGTTGTTATTTTTATAGTGCCTTCCTCTGAAGATCTCGGGGAAGTTCACAACAGAAAAATATGAAATGAGAATACAAGATACATAATAAAACAAAAACAGACCATTAACCATCCTCCCACAAACAAATTTAAAAAGCCATAGAATGTTAATCACACAAACACCTGGTTGAAGAGAAACATTCTTCCCTGGTGCTCGTTTCCGAGCACAATTCAAAGTGTTGGTGCTGAGCTTTAAAGCCCTAAACGGCCTCGGTCCAGTATACCTGAAGGAGCGTCTCCACCCCCATCGTTCTACCCGGACACTGAGGTCCAGCACCGAGGGCCTTCTGGCGGTTCCCTCACTGTGAGAAGCCAAGTTACAGGGAACCAGGCAGAGGGCCTTCTTGGTAGTGGCGCCTTCCCTGTGGAACACCCTCCCACCGGATGTCAAAGAGAACAACTACCAGGCTTTTAGAAGACATCTGAAGGCAGCCCTGTTTCGGGAAGCTTTTAATGTTTGATGTATTATAGTATTTTAATATTCTTTTGGAAGCCGCCCAGAGTGGCTGGGGAAGCCCAGCCAGATGGGCGGGGTATAAATAATAAATTATTATTATTATTATTATTATTATTATTATTATTATTATTATTACCTAAAGATAGGTAATGAAGGCTATGCATTCAGTCTGTCTTGTGTGTAGTGAAATGTAAGCACACCACCCAACCCGTTTTTTAAGGTACCCTCACCTGCAGCATCACCATCAGCCAGGTGGCTGGGTGGTTTGTCGACAGACTTCTGTTTCCTCTCTTTCCGCCTGTGGCAGCGGTGATGGTGGTGGTGGTGGGTGTGCTCCACTGGCCGGGAATGCTCATAGAGGTGTGTGGCATGGGGACGCTGTGGGTTCAGTGTGGAGATGGAACGCTTCATGGGGCTTGTGTCTGGGATGGGCTGTGGACAAAGGCAGGGTGAGGTTGGGGAAAGAAGAGAGCGCAAGGTAGTTGTTGGTTCAGTGTGTAGCCTCCCTCCTCCCTAGTGCAGTGCCCTCTTTCCATCCCTTAAAGGCAAAAACAGGGAGGTGGGCATCGTTAACCTATCAAATTTACTTTTCACAAGATACGGCAACTGCCACCAGCTTAAATGTCTTTGTAAAAGTACTGGATAGATTCACATGAAGGACAAGAAGGCTATGCTCAACCTCCACTGTTGGAGTCAGTATGCCTCTGAATATCAGTTGCTGGAAATCACATGTGGGAAGAAAGCACTGTTGCACTTAGGCCCCACTTGTGGGCTTCCTATAATGGGCATCTGGTAGGCTGCTGAAAGAACAGAATGCTGGACTAAATGGCCATTGAACTGATCAAGAGAGGCTTTCCTTCTAATCTACTTGCTCTTTCTAGGCAAGGATGAAGAGATTTTTTTTTCTGTATCACAGTGAGGAGGAGACCAGTGGCCCCCCATATGTTGCTAGACTACATGAATTACAAATAATTTGGTCTGATTGGAGTTGGAGCCCAACAACATATGGAAGGCTACAGGTGTTCACCATCCTTTTTCAAAGCCAGCACTTCAAAGCCTTACACTTGTGTAAGGATGAACTGCCCAGGCCAAGACAAGAGCACCAAGTTGCAATCTAATGTATTTTTACTTGCAAAGGAAACTCATCACATTCAGTTCTTAATGTCAAAGGGGTGGGGGGAAGGGATGCTGGGAAGGGATGCATGCTCCCTTATTCCTGACGTGTGGGGGTTTTCTCTGCAGTTATTCAGTGGGAGAGAGAACACACTCTACTTCTCAGGGGCAACTCAGTCTGCTCCTATGGCCCTTCCAGATGTACTCTTTATGAAACTAGAACTCTGGTTGTTTTTCTTTCTGTTTTTTTCCGCACTCTTCCACATGCCATCATGATAATTCCTTTGCTATTCCAGAATATTGCAGTAATCAAACCACTTTTTCTTCTATCGCAAAAATAAATAATGAATGAATGCAACATTTTGTCAAAGAACTGAAATGCTTCTGTAATTTTAAACCCCTCCCCCCACTCTTCTTTTTGACAGGAGGGCATTCCTAGCTCAGACCGAAAACAGGGAACTTAGTAAATTTCTGCTTGTCTAATCTCCAAAAGAAGTCTGGAATGCCAGGTGTTAGATTCAAAATACATCTGCCTGCTTGTAACTCTGATGCTTGCTGGTTGGAGGAAGGGAGGCATAGAAGGGGTGTGACTACAGCCACAGACATTTTCTGAATCCAAAAACATCCTGTCATTGTGAGGGCAGGAAAAAGCACCATCAGCTTCCAAAAAAAAAAAAACCAGAGATCTGTGAGCTGTCATGTGGAAGGTCTGCTCCAAAGCTCCCACATTGGAATGAACAGCAGCCATAGCGCTGTAGTCAGGCCGCATCTCCACCATATACTTAAAAATGTACCATACCACTTTAAACGGTTGTGGCTTCCCCCAAAGAGTACTGGGCACTGTAGAGTGTTAAGGGTGCTTTGAATTGTTAGAAGACCCTTGTTTTCTGAAATTCTCAGAGTCGTTAAGCAATCAAACCCTCTTCCCAAGGAACTCTGGGAATTGTAGCTCTGTGAGGGGAATATGGGTGTCTCCTAACAAGTCTTAGCACCCTTAACACATTAGAGTTCCCAGGATCCTTTGAGGGAAGCTATGACTGTTCAAATTGGTATGATACTGCTCTAAAGGTATAGCGCCTATGTCTGGAAGGGCATTTATTTATGTCAGGCTTCCTCAACCTCAGCCCTCCAGATTTTTTTGAGACTACAATTCCCATCATCCCTGACCACTGTTCCTGCTAGCTAGGGATCATGGGAGTTGGAAGGCCAAAAACATCTGGAGGGCCGAGGTTGAGGAAGCCTGATTTATCTGATATATTCCAGGAATGATCTTAGATTTTGAAGTTGTGCCAGGGCTGTAGCCCAGGAGTATCTGAAGTCCCAAGAGTGACTTACTTCCAACCAACCAGACAGCCTCTGGTACATGTCAGACATTCCCCCAGTTTGTGAAATTCTGAATTAAAAGTTATAAACACACAACTCCCAAAAAGGATGTCCACCCCAGCCACTTATCCATGCGTCACTTCAGTGTGGCTGGGACACCATTTAAACCACTTAGAGATTTTGTGTATCCCTCTCCCCCTGTTCCCAATGGTCAACATGTGAGTGTTGTTATTCATGAAGCCAAAATGGCACCACCCATGGACAAGAATGAGGTAGCCAACTAGCTTAGAGAAAATCTCAACCCCTCAAAAAGAGTGTTAAGTGGCACAGAAATATATGAAATAAATAAATAAATCTTGAGAGTCGGCAGAAGTACAAATATAGATATAGAGAGGGGCGTTGGGAAGTTCTGTTGTGAGAGAAGGATGACCAAATAGCAGCCCAATGAGGCTGAGCATGCACAGTGACCACCACACGCTGGCTGGCATGGGGGGGGGGGACAGGACCCAGAAAAGCAGGAAATGGAATGGAGTTGCTAGAATCCTGAACAGCAGCATTCCACACTCTGAACAGTCCTTAGGATGGCTGCACATGGTCACCATTCAACTTTCCTGCAAGGCCTTTACCTACCATCGCTCTGAGGAATTGTGGGAAATTTAAATAGCAGCTAGATGCAACCGGGCTTGGAGCACTGCCAGCACAATCAGGGCCCATTTAAACCTGGAGCTGGCTCTGCATCTGAATGCAGAACACACTTCATTATAATGGAAGATTGCCATCCCAAGTGGGGAAAGGGGAGCTAAAAGGGTTGACAGCCTGGGGTGCAAATGCAGCCCTCTAAGCCTTTCTATCTAGCCCCTGTGATGCCCCCCAGGCCACACCCCTCACTCCTCCTGCTTCATATTCTCCTTGAGTGTGTTTGCCTGGGTGGAATGTGTCTTTTAACTCCAACAACACTGCTTGCTTGCCTGGGGACAGAGGATGGAAAGAGCTGTTTGTAAAAACTCACCTATTGTATAAAGGAAGAATTCCCATTTATGGCTTGCCCCAAATTTTGCCTCTGGTCCCACACACCACTTGCATGTGGCCCCTGGGAGGTTGCCCCAAAGGAAAAAAACCTTCCCCACCCTTCATTGAACAGACTTTAGAGAGGATACGACTTTTAAGTTCAAGCAAGCTACATACTGCCAGGTAACGCCCCGGTGACCGCACTTTGCCTCTCTGCAAGAAATTCGGACAGAAAATATATTGGAAGCAGCCCCCACCAGCACAGCCATTGTCAGACATCACAGCAGGTGCGCGCGGCAGACGAGATGATGGAGAGGTGGGGAAGAAAGGGTGGGGACGAAGGGGCAACCAGAGAGGGGAGACAAACAGGTAAAGGGAAGGGGGGATGAATAAGAGACAAGAGACAGAAATGGGTGTTAGTCAAACGTTATCCATGGAACTTGGTGAGGAGTCAAGACTGGTGATTGGTTATTCAAATGGAACTTCCAATGGAAGAAAGTGAGGTTAGATCTCCTCCGACTTCTCTGAAGCAGGGTTGTGGATACCCATGGCCCTTCTAAGTGTTGCTGGAACTACAATTTACACACTCCAACTCAACAAGCATGGGACATCCAACAGGGTGGCCCTTCTAGATGTTGAAGGGCTATATTTCCCATCACCCTACCTTGTGAAGCATGTTGGCTGGGGCTGATGGGGGTCGGAGTCCAGCAATGTCTGGAGAGCCAGAGATTCCCATCCCTGCTCCAGAGGGAGGCCTTACACCCAATTCATGCAGAATATTAACAGATGGAAAAGTTTCTGAAACTCAGGCCTTGGGGCCAGGGGACAGCACTGTTGATCACTTGCTAAGGTGCACCGCAATGCACTGGGAGGCACTGCTTAGTAAAGTCCCTGGAAAATGCTCAGTTGCAGAAGCTCCCCCTGCTCCTTCCCATCACTAGTTTCCTATTTGGCTCAATCTGGGGGTGGTGTTGAGAAGGAGGTGGAGTACCAGCAGCTGCTCTTTAATCCCTTTTCTGCTCACTCTCTCCCATTATACATACATCCCTCCAAACCTTACAGGGCTACAACTGGTCCTTCTTGCTGGGGTTGATGAGAGCTGGAGTCCACCAACATGGGGCAGACTATTCGTTCCTCACCCATGCTCTAGCATGATGTAGGAAGGGAGAACAAGAATAAGGAAATCATGGCTTTGAGCATGAGATGGAGACCTCTTAAAATTTCTACCCTATGCATGGACACACAACCCAGGGGGTGAGGATTCAGCTAAATTCCTCTAGGTGCAGGAGGAAATCGTGGGGAAAGAGTTCACCATTAGCAATTGCCAGAGCAGAATTTGTTTCCCCCCTAAGGGATGAGGCGGGGGTGGGTGCGAATGGCAGCTGCCACAAGAAAAGAGTTGGAGAATATTTGGCCTTTTTCAAAGTGTGTGTGAGAAAAAATCTCAGAAAGTGTCTCAGGAAAAAACGTATTCTGAGAAATGTCAGCTCTGTTCTGTTGTAGATTTCAACTCACCTATGATGCTCTAGCCACCCTTCCCACCCACTTCCAACCTTTCTGTTGCTCCAGTGGTAGCAAATGAGAGAGCCCACCCTTGCTGTGGGTGTTTGTGGTCCTTGGGAAACTATATTTCCCAAGCCCAATTGCTCATGGTAGGCTGTGATGCAGCCAACCAGTGATGGAGGGCAAAAGATGGCAAAACCTCCTGCTTGTCACCACTGAAAAGCAAGGAGGTAAGCAAGTGGATCTCAGGGGTGTGGTGGACTGTGTTGAAGAAAGGGAAGGAGAGGTTTGAGAGACAGCATGATGTTGTGTTGTTCCTTTGAGGAATACATGCATATGAGGTCAGAATGATGAGCTTTCCTCATTTTTAAGTGAAGAAATGCAAGTTTCAATGACACCTCTAATTCTAGCTGAAGGAACCCAGGGCAGTGACATCCTGTTGTCTGGGTTGGGAATTGAAGTGGTCCAAGAGCAGCTGGAGAATGATCACCAGCCATGTGTCAATGATGGAATGGTGTGTGAAATGAAAGACTAGACAATGCTCAGTCACACAGGTGATGATTGAGGCTGCATTATCTAAGCACAAGAGGAGGATTTAAAAATATATCTCCTGCAGATGAAATGTTTCTGGTTCTCTTATTAAGGCAGAAGATCCTTAGTAAGTAATTCAATTTGGGAAATGCAACTGAAATCAGGAGAGTTTCATGCCTAGAATAAAATCAATGACCACCATCAATAGAAGCAGTTGGTGAATTATTCCTTATTCTAACTGTGAGTTTGCCACAGCATTCCATGATCCTCTCGTCCTGTGAGGTCAGGTGGTACTGAGTTACAGATCTTATATATGGCTCAGTCTGGCAATAACTGCTGATGAAGCAACTTCTGAGCTCTGCTTTTATGCATTATTCAGCCCAAGCGCTGTTCAGAGCTGTCTAGGGTACTCGTGTCATGCCTCACATTACCTTTTAACCAATACTGAGAGCTCATCCATACTTCAGTCTGAGCCATGCTTTCTAGGCACAGGCCTGTGATTTCTAGGTCCGGGTTTGAGCAGGAGGGTTTTGTTTTTTGTCCCATTGCTGAAGTGGAAAATATGACAACTGCGTTTACATGAATTGATGTTTGTTATGATTCAGCAGTAAACTGAGTATTTTCCTGGAGAAAGTGGCGGGACAAAAAAAGCCCTGCTTAGTCACGGACTTAGATAATGTGGCACAGATGAAGGTGTGGATGAGCCCTGAATTACTGTAAGGGGATCCAACATGCAGTAGACTATGTACCCACCACTTTTAGCTAGCTAGAAAACTCTACCTTACTTACTGAACCTAATTATGCCACAGGATTCATGTGAATTCCACATATATAATTTTCTATTGGGTTTGGAAGCATATCTGGGAGCATGTCTGCATTGCAAATTAAAAAACAGTTGGAGGCTGCCTTCAGCCACTGAATCTTCTTCTACAAAAACCATGAGAACTTGTAGTTCCAGGAGGTTACTGAGAATTCATGTTGGAAGAATGTCCCAGCCCCTTCCTGGAACTCATTGGTGGGGTGGCTAAACAGGTTTGGAAACTGGTTTAGGTTTGTAAGTGTAGCTTTATCTTAACTGTGGAAAAAGAGAAACTTAGCAAAAGAGGAGTGCTCTGTAGGCAGGCTCAGGGAAAACGTGGTACAATTCTGTTTCTACTGAAGAAAGCCGAGTCTGTAGAATGCCAGGCTTTTTGGTGATAGATATATGAAAAGTTATGGATCCCTATGATTAGATGCATACTTACATACCACAAAACCAGCAAACAAAGTTGCCTAGCAAGTAGGATCTGGAGCATGTTGCTTTTCTGTTGACTGCGGATGGATCTCAGAGAAGCTGTCTGTAACGGGGAATGCTTGCTCCAGATCACACCACAATTATTTATGTGATCGGTAAATGCATAATCAAATTGCCCACTGCAGCACTCACATTGATAAACCTCCCAAAGGTCTTCCAGGTGACAAGACAAACAGACAGAAAGAAGGTGTTAAATCGCTGACTTACTGTAAGTCTTCCATTGCCAGTTAAGCCTCCTGCGCTCACCTGAGTTTCTGCTGCCAGGCGGGGCATGGAGGCAGCTCGCCCCTGGCTCTCCAGGCCAGGCTGGTGCTCACCATTGGCCATTGTTGGACTGATCTCTCGCATTTCTACTACCTGAGAGAAATAGGGGCAGAAGCACAGAAGTAAGCAGGGAGCTGGCAAAAGAAAAAAAGTTCTCAGTAATCATGGTAAATGACTTGCTGCATCCTCAGAGGTAGAGGTGAGATATCAAGGGCCCCTCTGCTTGCTCAGCTGAGCTCAGTGGTGTTTAGCTCCTTAAAGGTAAAGGTACCCCTGACTGTTAGGTCCAATCGTGGATGACTCTGGGGTTGCAGCGCTCATCTCGCTTTCAGGCCAAGCGAGCTGGCATTTGTCCGCAGACAGCTTCCGGATCATGTGGCCAGCATGACTAAGCCACTTCTGGCAAACCAAGCAGCGCACAGAAACACTGTTTACCTTCCCGCCGGAGCGCTACCTATTTATCTACTTGCACTTGATGTGCTTTCGAACTAGGTGGGCAGGAGCTGGGACCAAACAACAGGAGTTCGCCCTGTTGAAGGGATTCGAACTGCCGACCTTCCGATCGGCAAGCCCCAGGCTCTGGGGCTTAGACCACAGCACCACCCATGTGACTTCTATTTATACCCAAGACAATTCAATTTATATACACGACAATTCAACACAGTGGTGGAGCATATGCTAAAGCCACCCAGGTCATGCAAGTGGGGTACATCCACGAGGGGGATGGGGAGCAGAGGGAGCCCCCTGTGGCTTGCTTTGCAAAACAGCATGGGGGAGCTCACTTGCATGCCACAGCCCAGGCGAGAAGAGGGGTGAGGAAGCTGCTACCAGCTTTCTTCCTACTCTCCGCCCCCAGGTCAGACCTGACCCAAGAGTGGAGCTGCTCCCTTGTGCATTGCAAACCAGAAGAGAGGGCTGCAGCATTGCTGCCTACTCTTTTCTCTCCGTCCCTGGGTCCACCCCTGGGTCAGGCTAGCCCTGGAAGTGGAGCAGCCGTGGCCAGGTGCAAGAAAGCTGCCACAGCCCAGGAAGTGGGTGGCAGTGTTACCACCAAGTGTCCTCTCTCTGCTCCCAGGTTAGGCTTGACCTAGGAATGGAGCTGTGGCTGGTGCCATTGGGCTGTTGTGTGAGGAAGCTGTCTCCACAGCTTCCACGTATGCCCCTTCAAAACATGCACCCAGTGACACCCCCACCCCATGCTACACCACTGATTCAGTAATGTAGTCCCAAGGATAATGATACCAACTCCATTACAGTGGCATGGGAGTGCTCCAGCCCCTCTGCCAGTCAATTTTTAATCTTCTTACGCAATGATATTGTATTATGTAATTTGGCAGTTCAATTTTCCTGTAAATCACTTTGGGGCACCTCTTACTTGTATAAAGCAATATTGCATAATAAATTAAATTGCAATGGGGTGTTCCATGCAGTGTAATCAATGGAAAGTTGTTTTAGCATCCATATGCAATGTTTCTCTAGATTCCAAACTGAGATTGATTCAACGAAAAAATGGAAGTTTCAGGCACACTGGATTCCACAGCTTCTTTATAAGGAGGAACTGGCCAGTTTGCTAGGGGCTGGTGATGCAATCAGGATAAAGCATCAAGGCACATGCTGTGGGCATGTGTTGGAGTATCTTCCCTTCTGTCAGAAATTGTTTGCATTTTTTAAATTGCCTTTTCAAGCACTGGCTTCAGTACACAGAATATGGGAAGGGGGAGAGGTCTTGTCCTTTGTCTTAGGGAGCAACATTTCTTGGACCAGGCCTGCTGTTCTGTTCTGCCAGATGATAGCAGACTGGAAAGTACATTTCATTGGTGTAGCAGGGCTTTTGGGATTAGCCCAGTGAAGGCCTCCTCCTGTACCAAACAGTAAATTTAACCTTCACCTGTTTGCTTGTCTGCTCAGTGGGAATTTCTTCTGAATGACCACGCTCAAATGCTGGTGTCCTCGTTTCGTAAAACACATCCTGAGTCCGTTGAGTCCCCCATGAAACAGACTCCTTGATTCCTCCTCCCTCTGGCGTTGGTCTGTCATGCAAGGGAGGGAGGGCGAGAGAGAGAGAGAGAGAGAGAGAGAGAGAGAGGGGACTTGCAAAGAATGCAATACTATACACCAAAATCTTGGTACATTGCACCATCTCTGGTGGGACTTGTCCAAAAGCACAGAAATGGACCCAGGATTAGCTTTGCTCTCCTAACTCATAAGGTTGCAGCAATGATCTGTCTTGTAAGAACCTTATAAACCACCTCCTTCTGGCAGCATGCATGGAGCTAGGATAACATTAGAAAGATGCAGAGGGCTTTTCTTGGCCAGAACTCCCTGGAACTTAGTTCTGGCACCTCTCAGGTGGGCGCCATTGCCTTTCTAAGAGAATGAGGGACATGCTCATGGTGAGTTCCAGCACCTCTTTTTCTCGAAAAATAGTGCTGGTATGGCTTTGACTGATAAGCTTACACAATGCTGTAGAGTGACGTACAGACAAACATACCAAAATATACTTTGATTATGGCTGCTTTTTATTTATTTCTGTGAGTGATTCTTTAGCTGTGATTCCAGTATTGCAGGGGATTGGAACAGACGACTCTGAGGGTTCCTTCCAACTCTACAATTCTGTGATTTGATGCTATTATTTTCTGCTTTATACTCATCATGCTGTGTTTTGCTTCATACCTGGTGACTGATACTCATTATTTGCTGTTTGTATTGTTTCATGTTATACATAATAAAACACATATATCTAAATAATGCAATACTGTAGATAAAGCAGGCTGGGGAAACCCTTCCTTGCAGACAACCAACAAACCACAAAGTCAGGTAGTTAGCAGCTGCAGGTTAAGAAGGACCTAGTTATCTCTCAGGTGGCAAACCTGTGCTCAAGCCATGTAACTTCAGACTGCAGGTGGGGACAGACATGATGGAACACTGCTCCATCTTAAAAAATGAAATCAATCTCCACACTTAGAAAACCAGCGTATCAGGGAGCAAGTTAGACAGAAAAAGAAATGGGGAAAGCTGTAGCCCTCAGTATGTTGTAGGACTCTTAATTCCCATCATTCTTGATCACTGACCACAACTTATCCACCCTTGAGCTAAAAAAACTTGTGACACTAGTTTTCTAATTGCAAGGAATTTTGGTGTGCAGAAACAAATTCCATCAGGTGAGCTCCTTCACCCCACCTGCACACTGAATAGACACAGCTTCAGAGCCAGCTCGGCCACTTCAGTGAGAATTTAGCCAGAAATAGTGAGAACTTTCTGGGTACTCACAAGGCACCTCCATTGTTGAGAGAAGCAGAGCTCTTTTGGCGCAGGAAAGCATTGGGGAATACTGAAGGCTGGCTTTGTTCAAGTGCTGCTTTCAATGGGTGGAAAAGGGACACGGTTCCAGTCTGCAAGGTGGAAGGAAGCAAGGATTATCTGCTCTGGTAACAATTCATACAGTGCTGCCACAAAGGAAGAGGTTGGCTCATTGTTGATCTCCACAGTGACATAGTGGCAGTGAAGGGTGCAAAAGACTGTTTACCTGGCAAAGACCTCCAGGTGCTGGATGGGCAGGATCTCGAGTGTTCTTGTTCTGTTTGTAGAAGTCAAATATCATCAAGGCTGCATAGACTTTCCCCACTGTCATGGCTTCAGCTGGACAAAGAAACAAAAAAAATGAAAAACAAAATAAGAGGGGGAAAAGATGGGGTGAACAGAATTGATGACTAGCAAAAGGTGAAGGCAGTGGGAGGGGGAGTCAATATGAATGGAAATCTTAGATGCTGATGAGTTGGGTGGGGAGCTATCCTAATTCTTTCTTAGCCCAAACCTATTGTTTAAAATCAAAATGAGGCCACCCAAAAATTATTCCTCCCATATCCAATCTTAAATTTAGTTTTCCACATTTCTGTAGCAATCCGCATTTCAGTGTAAAATTTATCCAAATATACAGCTTTTTGCAAGCAATTTTCCCCAGTATAATGCGATACTAATGTGATACTTTTCAAGCATGCCTTTCCCCAATATATGAATTTTTTTACTTATTGGCTGGGGAACTGCATTGCAAAATTCAGAGGTGTGTAGGAGAGACAATATGGAGTAGTGGTTAGAGTGTCAGACTAGCTTGCCTCATAGGGTTGTTGTAAGGATAGGGAGGGGAGCAGGAGAACCATGGATGTTATCTTGAACTCCTTGGAGGAAAGGTGGGATAGAGATGTAATAATAAATAAAGTCAGGGGGTGGGAGAAGGAGAAGCAGGTCCCCATCTCACTCCTGCCCCCCAAGCACATGATTGTGTAGGGCTCCCAAACAGATTCAGCACCTGGGTTTCCCCGAGTCAATTCAGCAGCACTGAAAAGTAACAGATTGACATCTAGATCAGAGTGGGGGCCCTTGCACAGTGACCTATTTCCTTTTTTTTTTTTAATAAATTTTTATTAATTTTCCAAACACAAAATAAAAACAAACGAAACACAATACACCAACATACAAACATATAAACATGTATAATTTCATAACTGTTTTTTTCATAGCCTTATTTCCCCGACTTCCCCATACCTTTCCCTTTCTGCATCCTTGTTTTATACTTCTTCAGCAATTCCTCAGTCTAATTATTCAACTCAATTTCTTTTTAGTTTCCCTAAATTTGTTAATTACAGCTGCAACTCTGTTTCCCAACCCCTTGACATTTTAACACTCCTGAATTTTACAGCAAGTTCTAAGATACACTTTAAATTTCTTCCAATCTTCTTCCACTGTCTCTTTCCCCTGGTCACGGATTCTGCCAGTCATCTCGGCCAGTCCCATATAGTCAATCACCTTCGTCTGCCATTCTTCCAGTGTAGGTAGCTGTTGTGTCTTCCAATACTTTGCTAGAAGAATCCTTGCTGCTGTGGTCGCATACATGAAAAACGTCCTATCCTTCCTTTTCACCGATTGGCCGACAATGCCCAGGAGAAAAGCCTCAGGTTTTTTAGAGAAGGTCCATTTAAGAACCTTCTTGATTTCATTATAGATCATTTCCCAAAATGCTTTTATCCTCGGGCAAGGTCAGTGACCTATTTCCTACTCTCCTTATCTTCCCATCTAGTACAGTGGTGCCTCGCAAGACGAACGCCTCGCAAAACGAAAAACTCGCAAGACGAAAGAGTTTTCCGTTTTTGAGTTGTTCCGCAAGACGAATTTCCCTATGGGCTTGCTTCGCAAGAAGAAAGCCCATAGGGAAATCTCCGGGGACCTCTTTTAAAATGCTGGTGGTCGGGAGCAAAGACTTTCGCCCACCGCCGGCCTTCAGAAGAGGTCCTGGACCTCTTCTGAAGGCCGGCGGGGGGCAAAAGTCTTTGCTCCCCCCCCCACCTGCCTTCCCAGGACAGCGGAGACTTCTCCGCTGTCCCGGGCGATCTTAAAATGCTGGGGGGCGGCAGCGAAGGCTTTGCTGCCGCCCGCCAGCATTTTAAAATCGCCCCGGGACAGCGGAGGCTTTGCTGCTGCCCGCCAGCATTTTAAAATTGCCCCGGGACAGCGGAGGCTTCGCTGCCGCCCGCCAGCATTTAAAAATCGCCCCGGGACAGCGGGGGCTTTTAAAATGCTGGCGGTCGGCAGCAAAGAGCTCCTGTCCCCAGAGCTTGCGGGGCGGGAGGTGGGGAGAAGGGCTTTTCTTCCCACCGCCAGCCTTCAGAACAGCCTTCTGAAGGCTGGCGGTGGGAAGAAAAGCCCTTGTGTCCCCCCCCCCAGCCTTCAGAAGAGGTCGGGGGACAGACTGTCCCCGGACCTAGTCTGAAGGCGGTTTCCATAGGAACGCATTGATTGATTTTCAATGCATTCCTATGGGAAACCGTGCTTCGCAAGACGAAAAACTCGCAAGAAGAAAAAACTTGCGGAACGAATTAATTTCGTCTTGCGAGGCACCACTGTATATAGCAATAAAGTACTGACAGCCAGGCCTGGGCCTAAGCCCTTAAAGCACTGTACAGCACATCAAGAAGAGGAATTCAGGAAGATGTCCTTTTTCCTTGCTTTGCTGAAGCATCCCCATAGCTTGCCTATCCCTGCTAAAACATTTCTCAGTGTAAATGTTAATGCTTATGCCATCAATGTGGTACAAAGGGAAATATGGGACTTACGTTTATGAGGTGGTACTAGCAGATCCAAGGTCTTTGGTGAAAGATTGGGCCAAACTAGCGAGATTTCCTTCCTTAGCTCGATGTCACACTGGAGCTGCAGGACCCCTGCCATGCCATGGGCCAAGTGATATAAAGGAAGAAAATGTTTCATTCACAGACCAGGCTCCATATGAAGAGCCATGCTGGACCAGAGCAAAGGCTTATAAAGCAAAGTACGCCTTTTCTTGAAGTGATCAACCAGACGTCCCAATGGGAAGCCCACAGGAAGGACCACATGATTCCCAATATCTGACATTCAGATATGCCTCTGATACGGGAGGTAATATAGCCAGCTGTTATGACTAGTAGCCATTGATAAAACATACCCTCCACACATTTGTATAAACTTCTTTTAAAGCCTTCTAAATTGGTGGCCATCATGAGATTGTGTGAGAACAAATCCTATAGCTTAACTATTATATGAAGTACTTTCTTTTGCCTGCCCTGAATCTGCAAGCACTCAGCTTTCTTGGATGGCCCCAAGGAAAGGCATTATTCCTACCCTGTGGGGAGGGTATTATTATGAGGAAGGGTATTATTCCTACTCTGCAGGAAACTTGAAAAGGGAAAAAGAGAGCAGAGTAGAGAATAGCTCCTCTTCCATGGAGGGGAAGAAGACTGGGCAATGTCAACGCTCTTACTACTTCTCTGAAGAGAAAAGCTCTTCCAGAATGCACCAAAGTACTGAAGCAGATCACTGATTGATTTAGCTCAGTCTGCACTGATTGGTAGCAGTTCTACAGGTTTCAGATAGGAGGTCTGTCCTCAGACACATGGAGTATTGAACCAGGGATCTTCTACATACAAAGTAGATGTGCTACCACTGAGCTTGATGAAGCTAATGCAGGGCTATGGAACCTGTGATCCTCCAGATGCTACTTGACTCAGAGTTCCAGTGACCCTAGGCCAGCATGTTCAGGGATTATGGGAAATATAGTCCAACAACATCTGGAAGTCCTGGTCTAGTAAAATGGAAATTTGCTCAGATATCTTGCTTTAAAATCTGAAAATTGCCCATTTTCATACATCAATTTTGAAAATGTATGGGCCAAAGTCTCCATCCCCATGCCCCATTCATTCCTATTCATGCAATTATGTTATTTTAAGCCAGCGGCTGCTGTCTCACCTGATGCAAGTTTGATTTCCAGGGCAGTGCGGATCAAGGCCATCAGTGTAGATGTGAAGTGGACGCTCAAGTCATCATTTGAGATTGGCATATTCATCCTTACCAAGCGCTGAGAGACAGACAGGCTTCTATCAATGCTGATCAACTTATTTCCCCTCCCCAAACCTCATACTCACCCACCCCACTTTCTAGTACTCAGTTTCATTCCTCCCCAGAGTAAGCTTGATTACCAAGAGCTGACATTCCACAATGCTAACTTTTCATATGCTGACGTAGGTAACAAGCCCCAGATGGGGAAAATAAATATCCACAATCTCCATAGGTTCCAATATTCCAACATCAGGGGAGGGGTGTTTCTAGGACTAAGGTGAAACTTTGAAGCTCCCTTGTTATTTTTGCTATGGGATACAGCATGCTGGTTAAGTAATTTTGTTATATTTATAGTATTGAAATATGCAATGCATATTATGTTTTTGTTTTGCTATGTTATTATGAAGTCATTTTTGTAGTGTTTGTTTGAAATGCATCCCTGTTTATTGTAAGCTGCTTGGAGCATGATTTCTTTTTTTGTGCGCAAAAGCAGCATACAAATAAAATGAATGTATGAATGAATTCTGAGCTTCACTTATGTATTGGAAACTCTCAGCTATAACCTAAATCTGTCTTTCTATACCTTAAAACCATCACACCCTGCATTTCCCTCCTTGGACAGAGTGACCAGCTCTTCTTTCTGTGTTTTAGTACTTCAAAAATGTCAGCATGGCAGCATTTTTTTTAAAATAATCTTTGGCCTAATAACATACAAAGAGTCCTGCAGGATCAAGCCAAAGACCCATCTTAGACTAGCTTTCTGCTTTCACAGTCGCCAGCTAGATGCCTCTGGGAAGACCATGAACAGGACTCTTCCCTGCTTGTTGTTTCCATCAACTGGTATCAAGAGACATACCTATTTTCTACATCTACTCTTGGAGATAGTATCATGGCTAGCAGCCATCAATAGTCTTATCATTCTTGCCATACAGGGTGCTTTTATGCAAGGTTTTATAGTCAATACGCCCCAACTTGAATCCTGGGAATTGTACATTGCCCAGGGCTTTCTGGGGATATGGAATAACTATTAAACAGAGGGGACTATTGCATTGGGGTGGGTGGTGCACTGCCCCGCTAGCTTCAGCCTGTCCTCAACCATGCCCCCAAATGCCTGCCTCTTTCCTTCCCTCCCTCCTCTGATGCCCTCTCACATCTCTGCCTCCCAAAGGCTTGCACAGCTGTGTGTTTCAGCAGCCCTGGCTACAAGCTCCCCAGGTGAAGGATGCCTTTGAGTCTAGCCAGGGGGTGGAGCAGTGGGAGGAGGCACCTCTCTTGGGGGCAGGCAGCTCAGAGACCAGGGGTGGCAGCTCCAACTGCCCAGAGGACTCCCAAGGAGAGGGGAGAAGAAAGAAGGCTGAGAGAACAATCCATAAGGGAGAGGGTTCGAAAGGGGGTGAGTGGCTGCCAGCTCTTCAGGCAAGGGGTGACATAACTGGGCTCCTGAGCCCCACAGGTGTGCAACAGAAAGAATGTAGTTGGTCAGGGGAGCCATGGACTCAGAAAGGTTGAAAACCTCTACATGAAACCATTGATAAACTATTGCCTGTACGAAGCATGTCCTCAAAGGTGCTATCTGGAAACTAGCGAACTGTCAGTGAGCTCTTGGGGAATAATTGCTGACAGAGAGGAAATAAGGCATGAAATGAGTGATAGTACTTCAGGAATAGCAGCCACCACCTTAGTCCATGAGAAACACACCTAGGCGCCAAAGCAATTCAAAACATGCTGGCTTGAATGCAAAGTAGTGCTAAATCTCTTGTAGTGCTAAGGATTTACATTTGTGCAACAGAACTTCCCCTGTGTGCCCCCTAAACCTGAACTGGGATTTCCCTTACCCCTCAGAGCACATTTGGAGAGTGCATAGGGTGGGTCTGGGAAAAGAAGAGAAAGTACCATTGCATTAATGGAATGAGGGCATCAGATACCACCTGTTAAATTCCAATTAAGCTCCCCCCAACACAGATCTAATTTGCCACCCACTTTTTGCTGTCGTCAGCACAGAAAATGTTAGCAGCAGAATCCTACCTTCTTTAATGCAGCCCCATGGTCCAAACTTACTCAGACAGTCCCACTGAATCCATTGCAGTGAGTGACAGGGAAAAAGAAAGGGGGGGAAATGCTTGGAAGTGAAAGAAAAGCCAGTGTGTGTGTGTGTGTATTTCTCTCAGGAGAGCTGTATCCTAATCCAGTTGGGGGGGCTTGGAAATGAGCATCAATTAGCCAGAAGGAAGCCTATATCCCCCCCCCAAACCTCAGAAGACCTGGTTTTTGTGTTGTTAGTAATCTGAGGTTGTTATTCAGATCCATGCAACTCCTGCCTGTGAATTTATCTACACTTACTTTTTGCCCTGCTCTGGCACTGTGGGTTAAACCACAGAGCCTAGGACTTGCCTATCAGAAGGTCAGCGGTTCGAATCCCCGCGACGGGGTGAGCTTCTGTTGCTCGGTCCCTGCTCCTGCCAACCTAGCAGTTCGAAAGCACGTCAAAATGCAAGTAGATAAATAGGTACCGCTCTGGCAGGAAGGTAAACGGCATTTCCATGTGCTGCTCTGGTTCGCCAGAAGCCGCTTAGTCATGCTGGCCACATGACCCGGAAGCTGTACGCCGGTTCCCTCAGCCAGTAAAGTGAGATGAGCGCTGCAACCCCAGAGTCGGCCACGACTGGACCTAATGGTCAGGGGTCCCTTTACCTTTACCTTTCCAGGCACAGGTTGTGCTTTAAAGTTCTAGGTCCAAGCACTCATTTTATTTGCCCCACAGCTTTCCTCACAAAACCCCAGTCTTTAAAGCTGAAGTGCAACAAACAGAATTTAGGGTTTTCTGCAGATTGTTGCTTGGACATGGAGCTTAAAAGTGGGGACTATGCCTGGAAAGTACAGAGGAAAGGTAAGTGTGGATAAGCCCTGCAAGAATGAGGAACTGCTGCATGTTTCACCCCATTGCCAGATTTTGTTTCTTATGGTAACTCACAAAAAGGACTGAAAGATGTGATCTAGGGAATCTTCTGCAACAGCTTTCTCTCTGTGTGTGATCAGAGCATTTTCTGAGATGGTTCAGATGGCAGTCAATGGAGCCCTAAAACTATAGCTGCTTTGCTGACATCTTGTGCTTTGGAAGGCAAGCAGGACAGAGGCTAACAAGTAAAATGTGTGTCTGCATAGGGAAAGCCCATTCATATTTCTACAATTCAAAAAAAGAGAAAAGATTGGTTCTCAGAAGGGAAGCTTCTTAAGTGCTCACTGTACATGTTTCCTTCCTGGCGTTTTCTCATCCATCCTTTATGGATGGATGTTGTGAGCAAGGGTCAGACTGAGTTTCTCTGCTAAGGGAACTTACTACTAAATGTGCATAAACTACTTGAAAGGGGTGGGGAAACATCCAGGTCTGTTCTCTCAAACCACACAAGACAAGAAATCTGGTTACACCTGCAAGCATCTTGTGGCTTAAAACCTGTAGCTCCCTAAATGTTTCATTGGGCTCCAACTCCCATCAATTCTAAGCACTGGCCATGCTAGCTGGGGCTGATGAGAACTGAGAGACCATCTCTGCCATAAAATCAGGTAAGCCACAAGGTCTGGTGTGAAATATTCCACCCCTTTCTCTGTCTGTTCGGCTTTTATTAAAATAGAAGTAAGTTACCAGCCCTCTTACTGAAGATATAAGGAGAAGTGTGCAGGCAATAGTCTACCCAATGGATCACTAATAAACTTCTTACTTCAATTCAAGGTTCCAGGTAAATGAAGGACAGTCTAGCTCCCCCATTTTCCATTTTATGTTTCCTGTCACTCCACATTCCCTGACTACTGAGGAATTTCAGTTATCATTGGGCTTGTGCTTAGTGGTGGTGTTTGCAGATGTGCCGTCTTAGGATGTTTTCCTTCATTTTTCCTTTACTTCTGAAAGCCTTAGTGTTCCTCAAGCATGCTGATGCCTCCATCATTGTTCCTCAGTGACCCCATTTTAGCTCTGACGAACATGTAAATTGCAGAAATCTTGCTCCTGTTTCCGATGGGATTCTCCAACATCCCTACCCCAGAACCCCTTTCATGCTTTTTCCTGCACACATGGATGTTGAGCATGTGGCATAAGACCACCCTCTTCTTAATGCAGTCAATACAGATTCTAATTTTAAAAATGGAACTATGCTACAGTGAGAAAGAGCCCTTTGGGAAGCCCCAGCACATCTCTGGGATGCAGCTCTCCTGTTACACCATAGAACAAAGCTGTAAATATATTACCGCATGCACACCAAGGCAAGCAAGATAAAGTGTCATGCATGACGACTCTGCAGGGATTGGCTCTTGCCAGATGTCGCGAGAATATACAAGCACAGAGAGGGATGGGGCAACAGAAGGAGGTATAAAGGGGGAGATTGTAGCTCTTAAAAAGGTCCTAGAAGAGAAAAGACCACCTAGGCATAGGAATGTGGTTGCTACAGAAAAAGATAGGGAGGAACCAGGATGGGGGAGACAAAACTCTGGATTGCAGCGTACTAGGTTTACTCAGCACAGACCCATTGAAATTTATGGCCCTAAATTAGCCATGCTTCTTCATTTCAATTGGTCTACTCTGAGTAAGGCTAACACTGACTATAAACTTCTGTGCTTGCTATCAAGGGATGGCTATTTGCACCTGCCTCACTTCATCCTCCAGCCCCAACAGCCTTTATAAGACAACAGTTTCCCACAGAAATCTGGGCCAAGGCGTATAGGATGGGTGGGGTACTGGTAGGTGCTACTGTTATTAGCTTTGGACCTACTTTTGGATCCAAAGTCTTGGGTATTTCTACTTGATCTTTTGGTGAGATGTATACTTGCTTTATGCTCACTTACATTTTAATGCAGGCTAAATGCATTGATTTTGTGTATTATTTTGCAGTGCTATACTTTTAAGAATTACGTTCATTATGGTACTACTGTATTTTGACAGGGTTGGTGAACCACTTTTGGGCACAGTTGTATCCTTTTTGACTCCACAGGCCAGATCTTAATCTTGTAGGACAAAATTGACAGGAGGGTATGGTTGCCCACCTGTCAGTCATCTGATTTCACTTTGAATGAAAACTGTGTAGTGCTTTAAAGGGCCTGAGGCTTCAAGATTACTACCAATCAGCCAATGAGCAGGACAGCTGAACTCTACTTTCTGCACATGTTCTATTGGGACCTTGCTCATTCAGCTGATTCAGCAGGGTTTCAAATCGGGCCCATGAAACCATTTCCCCCAAACTCCGCCTGCTGACAGTGACATGACTGCCAATGCACAGCCAGAAGCCTTAAAGGGCTCTGAGCTTTCAAGGCCATTTACATTACTCTGCTCCTTAGTGTTGTGGCCCCAGGGTCTAACAATGCTCAGAAGAGTGTGAAGTCTAGGCTGCTCTATGTAGGTGCTGTTTTCTGCCATCACCCTCCTGCAGCATCTCCATCTTCCCAATCTCTCAGAAGTCAATGGATGCAAAATTGTGCAAGGGTTGATTGAAAAAGAAGAGTCAATTTCCCCTAGGGAAGCAGGACAAACTGCAATTGACAGCCTACATAAGCTTTAGCTCCCTGCTGAGACAACGTCCTGCTATAGCTACAATACAGCCAGTGGGTCCCACTGGGAGCTGTCCATGGTCCTGAATTCACTGACTTCTGTTAAAGATTCACTAAGATTTTGCCTGACTTGACCTGAGTGTTTCTTCCAGAAGAAATTCAGCTTTCACTGCACCTGCTTCTCCTGTGAGCCTAAAGCCCTGAACAGGGTACAGGTTTTATGAGCCTCTCAATAGTATGATGTACTTAGATAGTGGCCATGGTAAGAAGGAGTTACTGAATGAATGCAACTGGCATCCTAGGCAACTGAATCTTGCTTATCCTGGGTTCATCAATGTAAATTCATCGGTGTCTTGCTTGCCTTCTCACTGCGTTCTTGCCTGCAAAATTGAGAGGCAAGAAACTATCATACAACTGAGCACAATCCACTTTCTGATTGATTAAATCCTTGTCTGGAGCAAATTAAAATGCATTAGTGAGTTCACTGAGCTCAAGTGAGCCAATGATTCTATAGCATTTATTTCTTAAGAGTGTATTTAAGGAAGCTTTTAAGGTGTCACCTATGTTTAATTTACTCTCTCCTTCAGAACCACCTCTTCTAATTAGCAATGAGTTAATTAAGTTAAAACTCTACACTGATCCTTATCCAGAAATGTAAAATATTGGTCAGTCTCTTAAAATAGAATGCTTGGTCATATAATTTTAAAGCTTCTATGCATTTTGGTCTATTATATAATTGCATTCAGATTTGCATAAATTTATTTTATATTATTTTATATTAATATTTATTAAAAGAGGGGCAATTGTAATTTATTATTATTATTTTAAAATTGTATACTGCCCTATACCCACAGGTATCAGGGTGGTTCACGACATAAAAACACAATATAAAAATACAAAATACATAATAAAAACAAAATAAAAATTACAACCCAGTAATCCCCCCTGCCCAACACATTTTAAAATGGCATTGGATGTCAATCAGCTAGAGGCTTGGTCAAAGATGGACTTTGCATTTTAAGTTTGTTTTTGTTGCATATAGTTGTATTTGGAGCTAAGTTTTATTTGTGTTACCTTGTGTTGCTTCCATAATGTTAACCTTTTGTTTTGTGATGGTCTGATGACTAAATACAAATAAACAAACCTGATCTGATCTGAATAGACTGTTGCAGAAAGGCAATGCAAAAGTTTGCAGCTGTTTTGTTAACATGGGAATCTCTTACTCTGCTTGCACTGGAACAAAGGTGAATCACTGTTTCTGTAGTTACTGGAGGATTGTTTTACATCCATACTCTCTAGGAACAAATTTTCTCTGCAGGAAATAATTTCCCTTCCACAAAGAGGATCATGTTCATTTAAGACAAAGATCCCATTCTGTATGGACTTAGGTCCTGCAGGGGAAGCGGTAGCAATCAGCAGAGTTTATTCCAGTCAATTCAGGACCCCGGGCAGCTCCCAGTAGGTCTTCCTAGTTGAGCTGTAGAATATGTTGTCCCAGCAAAGGGCCAGACACGTGAAGGTTTAAGAAGGTTTGCAGCACTTTTCTTTCTAGTGGCTCAATCGCCTGCAAGAACTATCTACAATCCTTAAAGGATTTGTAGCTGAATCTTCAGTTCCATGCACCTGTGTGTTTGAGAAGCTGGAGAAGCTGCAGGGATGTCACTCCCAGAGTTTGATGGGTGAACCCCATCCTCAGGCAGGTACAATGGGTGTACCAGGGTTGAACACATCTACTGCTTTGACTTGAATGTATTAATACAGAAAGTAGTGCCATGGAAAATCAGTTCTCAATCTACATAGCAGGGGTAGATGATCAAGTAATCTCCGTATGTTTTGGACTACAACTCCAGAGACCATGCTGTCTTGGGCTGATGGAAATGGTAGCCCAACACACCCGGAGGACACAGCTTGTCTATCCCTGCATTCCAGATGCAGTGCCTTTCCCTTGCATTCTGAAGTGGTACAGTCCTAGGAGAACTGTTTCACATGCTTTTTCTGAAGAAACATGTTGGCTTTCAGTGGACACAGAGCTGGAGGCAATGCACCCTAAGGATTTGTTAAGTCTAAGCACATGTTGCCATGAAGACAGCCTTGTTTAGGAATAATTGGTCTCTTACTTGATGCAGACAGAAAAGGAAGGGGAAAGGTAGAATCCAAAAAATGAACCAGGATATAAATATATTTATGGACAGGTAGAAACTCAGCTAGCTAGAAAGGTGTAATGGGCACCACAGCTGTAATGATTTAGTCAGAGATGCAGAATGTTTCAAACTAGAACAGGGGTGTCAAACTCAAATGGATTTAAATGGCTTCATTTCTTAACCCACAGGAGCCCGGAGACTCACCCATAAATTCCCCTTCCCATAAAATATTAAATTTACATTCTCTCTCCCTCCTTGCCATCTTGCATAAGAGGCACCAATAGAGGTGGACTTCCAGGTCTCTTAAAGGGAAGGTGACAGATTGATAGGAGAACACTGAGTCAAACCATGGGAACATAGGAAACTGCCTTGTACTCAGTGAGACCACTGGTTCAGATAACTCATTATAGTCTACACTGAACTGGCAGCTACTCTCTAGAGTTTCAAGCTTGGTGTCTCTCCCAGCTCTACCTGGAGACACAGTGGATTGAACATGGGGCTTTCTGCATGCAAGACAAATGCACTAAAATTGGTCCATCTAGCTCAGAATTTTCTATCCTGATTGGTAATGAGTCTACAGAATTTCAGAGGGGAGTCTGTCTCAGACCTACCTGGAGGTGCCAAGGAGTGAACCTAGGATGTTCTGTATTATCCTACCAATAAGCTATGGCCCCTCCACCAGTAACACTTTGGTGGAGCATGAACCCCTTTTAAATGTTCAGCCTTCGAGCACTTGGATTTGAGTACACAAACTCTCCAAAGCCCCTACCTGAACTCTGCATGCCTATGGGGGCACTTAGAATCTGCCTGCTGCTTGAACCCAAAGGACCAAGTAGGAGATCCAGTTATAGGACCCTATGGGCACAGCTCCACATTTCTGAAAGCCGTGTGATGGCAGTGGAGGTTGCCCAATTAAGGCGAGTGAGGCAGTGCCACCACTAAACTCAATCTGCCCTCAGATGGCCTCCATCTACCTGCCTTCTTAATTACAATCAGCCAAAGCGGTGGCTATTACTGCCAGCTTCCACCTCCTCAGTCTCAGTTTTGTCCTTGTAGAACTCAGCAAAGAGGAGGATGGGGGAAAGGCCACAATTAGTTGGCTTTGCCTATTATTGACTTTGGCTCAACCAACCATCTTCTCTGACTCCACCTGCCACTGATCTCACTGCCTTCCACCCTACCAGTCCCAATTAGCACCAGCCTCTGCTGCCAGTGTGTTTCCTGTCCCAGTAGCCTCTTTGTTGTACAGCTGCTGTGGGCTGGGCCATGTGTTGGACACCCCTGAACTAGGGAGATTATGAAGCATCTGAAATAGCTTAGAAGACACCACAAATACTACAGGAAATGGAGGCAGTTCAGCCTTAGCAACAACAGAACAGATGGCACTGGTTGTCTGGTCTAACCTTATAGGCAACGCGAGCTGGGCATTTCTTTCCCAGTCCAAGTGGTGGGGACATGTGTCTCAGCATCTCATACATGTCCGTGTAACTGATACGCCCACTTGGAACCAGAGAGATAGAAAGAGAGGGAGAGAAAGAAGCAGAAGCCAGAAGATGGGGAGGGAATCACAGGTGGGGGAAGAACCAAGTTAGAGCCAAGTGTCAAACAGAGGGGAGGGGGACCAGGGATGAAGTGGAAAGCAGACAAGAGAGGAAGAGAGAAGGAGAGAGATCTGATTAATTAGATTGTTTTCAGGGAGTAGAAACAAAACAAAGGGAGGTTAATAACAAAGAGGAGGGTTAAATCAGATGGTTTCTTTTCCAATTTCATCTCTTTGAGCTGGGGTAGCCAACCTGGTGCCCTCTAGCCATTGTCAGACTATAGCTGCCATCAGCTGCAGCCAGCATGGGAGTTGGAGTCCAGCATCAGCTGGAGAGCACCACCTTGGCTATCCCTGTCACTGAGCATCTCTCTTTCCATGTGCTCATCGTCTTCTCTTTTTTCTTTTTTCTTAAAAAAAGAGAGGTTCAAATCCCTGCGGTAGCAGTACAGAATGATTGAGTGTGGACAAAAGCAGGTGGGAAGGAAAGAGGTTTGAAACCATGGGTGGGAGGGGGAGCATTCCCATATATTCTGAAACAGGTGGTTGTGCAGGTGTCAAGGGGCTGTACTCATCATGCCGAGGAGAAGCGATACACAGCATTATGGGACAGTCAGGCATGGCTTTAATAAAATGGTTCTCCTTTCCTGGGCAGGCTTTTGTTGCTTAGATTGGAAGCGAGGCTAATAATGGGTAAAATGGAGGCAAAAATAAGGAAGATCTCCACTTTCAATAACACAAGGCTGGCATCAGACTTCAGAGGGACCTTGGCATACTGACAACAATGCCCCCACCTCCCAATGTCCCTGCCAACCAAAGCAGGGACCAGCGCTGCTTGTGATGGTGGATGCCACATAGTTTCTCAGCCTTGGGCAACAACTGCACTCCTCACCTTCCACTGGATCCCCAGACTTTTTTCAGCCCTGTCCATAGAGCCAAGAAACAGATTTCAGAGATTGATAGGCCAGGACATTACATTTGGGGACACCTAAATGGACAAGCAGGGACGCGGGTGGCACTGTGGTCTAAACCACAGAGCCCAGGGCTTGCCGATCAGAAGGTCGGTGGTTCAAATCCCTGCAATGGGGTGAGCTCCCGTTGCTCGGTCCCTGCTCCTGCCAACCTAGCAGTTCGAAAGCACATCAAAGTGCAAGTAGATAAATAGGTACCGCTCCGGCGGGAAGGTAAACGGCATTTCCGTGCGCTGCTCTGGTTTCACCAGAAGTGGCTTAGTCATGCTGGCCACATGGCATGCTGTCTGCGGACAAATGCTGGCTCCCTTGGCCAGAAAGCGAGATGAGCACCTCAACTCCAGAGTCGTCCGCGACTGGACTTAATGGTTTTTTTGCTGCTGCATCACACTGTTGACTCATGTTAAACTTGTGGTCCACTATGACTCCTAGATTCTTTTCACATGTACTGCTAGTAAACCAGGTGTCCCCCATCCTATATTTGTGCATCTGATTATTCCTGCCTAAGGATAGACCCATACTTTGGTCCCTATTGAAATTCATTTTGTTACTTTTGGCCCTCAAATCTGTTAAGGTCATCTTGAATCCACATTCTATTTGCTAGCCCAGCCTGGCACCATCTGTAAATTTGATGAGCACCTCCTCAATCAATTAACTCAAAACTTTTGGAATGCGGTAGCCTGCCCCCAACTCCTCCCACCCCTGTTCTGGAGAAGGGAACCTTTTCAAAGCTGACTGTCTCATAAAGCTGCCCATGTCCAGGCAAGTGTGCATCATTGTGTGTCAGGAGAGATGCTAGATGGTAAAGGGTAAGATCAAAGGGTGGGGGTGGGGCTTGTCAATCATTCTTGTTCAGGCAAAGGGGTTAGTTCAGTCCAGTTTATTCTTCTTTTTCTTTGCCTTTGCAATTCAAGTTTGTTTGTTTGTTTTTATCAAATTAAAGGTTCAAATTCAAGGCAAACAAATAGAGGAGAAATATACTGGAAGGGTTTCCCCCCGCTGAAATGCCAAACCTTGTATGCCACCCTGTGAGGGCATTTCCTTCCTAAGCCCAGAGGTGGAGCAATAGCTCGCAACAAACTGTACATCTCCTTATAATGTATCCGGCAACTGGAAAGGAAAAAAAATCATGAGTTATGACCAAAAGGGGGGGGGGGAGAGAAATATATGGAAGAGAGATGGCTCCATTCCAGAGCCTCCTGACGTCACCCCCCCCCCCAAAAAAAAATAGAAGAAAGAATGGGAGAGTTGTGTTCAATTTCAGAGTCTCCAGATTTCCTTTACAACAAGCTGTGGAGGGAAATATTTCAGCAGCAGTGGAAGATAGACATAGGACTGCACGATGCCATCCACTCAGAAGCAGCCCTATTGAATTCACCCAATCCCTAGAAGAATTTTAAAAACATCCTCAGTTGTAAATTAATTATTAAAACAATAAAGGGAAAATGTGTTGGTTTTTTTAATGAATACAAAAAAGGCACACTGGAACAGAGCAAGCTGCCTTGTACTGAGTCAGGCCACTGGTCCATCTTGCGCAGTGTTGCCTACTCTGGCTGGCAGCTGCTCTCCAGGACTGCAGATAGGGATCTCTCCCAGCCCTACCTGGAGATGTCAGGGATGGAACCCAGCTTCTTCTGCAAGCAAAGCAAATGCACTACTACTGAGCAATGGCCCTTCAAACTGTCTGAGGCACAGGAAAGAGTCAATCATGACAGGTAAATCAGGGACTGTAGCTTTGTTTTCCAGGCCTGCAGGTTTTGCAGTTCACTTCCATGGTGCTTGTGTTCTGCCTCCACTGTCAGGGGCAGTTTGCTTCTGAATGCCTGCTGTTGGGAATCAAAAGGGTGCTGTTGCACTCATGTTCTACTTGGGGCTTATTATTTGGGCATCTGGTGGGTCTCTGTGAGAACACAATGATGGACAAGGTGGGCCATTGGCCTGATCCTTCAGCCAGGCTAATCTGGTGTTCTTATGGCTTAAACCAGTTAACAAAACATGAAAATGGAGTGATGTGAATGTTAGGGAAGTGCAAAAAAAGAAGTCCCTGAGTTGTCAAAAAACTGACTTGCTAGGATAGAGGTGGGGAACCTCTGACCCTCCCCCCCAAAAAATGACTACAATTCGCATCAACCTCAGCCAGCATGGGTAATAATCTGAGATGGTAGGAGTTGAAGTTTGGCAACATCTGTGGGTTCCCCATCTCTACAGCAAGAAATTATAGTGAAGACTAACATTTAGAAGGTAGCATCCACCAGGGCTCATATTACATTCTTGAGTAGCTGTCATAAGCAAGAGCAACTCTTGGAATCACAGCAGCGTGGATTTGGATGGGGTCTTTGGGAGTCATCTAGTTCACGCTCCCTGCTCAATAATGCAGGGTGAAGCTGTATTAACCCTGACAGATGACCATCCAGCCTCTGCTGAACCTCCATCTCATGCATGGGACTATTTTGGTATGTCTGTTGCTATTTGGTTATATAACAGTGGGAGTCCGACCCTGAAGACTGGAAATAAAAGGAATAATGTGGTGTCTCTGGACTGTACCACGGCATTGTACAGGTGGGAGTGGGGCGGTAATGGAAGTGGGTGGGTGGGTGGGTGGGTGCACGCGTGCACGCACACATGCACGCACGCCCATGCAGTAAGGTGAGCCTCTACCTCCAATTTGAAATGGTATAGTCCAAGCACAGAACTCTTATGATTCCAAGGGTTGTTTGGGGGAGGCAGTGTAGTTTGAAATCTGTTTATAATTATGGTCAAAAGTCCTCATATGATACTGTCTGCATGGAAATGAACTGCAAAACACCCAATAATGGGAGCATCGAATGCCAGCCCTACTCAGAGTAAACCCACTGACATTAATAAACTTGACTAGCTTAGGTCTATTAATTTCAATGGATATACTCAAAGTCGTTGGATACAACCTAGTGGATTTTATCCAATGATAGTCCGACTCAGAGTAGACCCATTGAAATAAATGAACCTAAGTGGCCCTTGCCCACTAATTTCAGTGGGTCTATTGAGTACAATTAACATTGGCTACAACTCATAATCATTCCATCTGTGGATTGTGTTATCACCTGTGAGATGGGCAACTTCCCATGCCAGTTCAGTAACCATCACAATTCACCTGGCAGCTGAGAAGATAACCAGCATGCATTTCGTTTCTTTTTTTAAATAAAAGGGGGGAGGATCTATCCTTTAATACTAGACATCTCCAACCTGATGCCCTCCAGAGGTTTTGGACTACAATTCCCATCGGCCACAGTCAGCATGACTGGCAGTTGGGGATGATGAAAGTCATCATTCAGAATACCTGGAAGGGGCCCAGTAATATTCTGAAAAGGGGGAGGGGGAGAAGCAGAGGGGAGGGGGAGAGAGATAAGGAGGGAGGGAGAGAACCCAAGTAATAGCCTTATATTCTTCTCAGAACAGAACAAGTTCAAATACAATTCTTTTAAGTCCAGAAACTGACAACCGGAAGATGGCATTATTAAAAGATCAAAATGTTATTAGATCAACCCACCTCACACAGAAAACATTTAAAGTAGAGGCAAAAAGGCATTTCATCACATTTCTAGAAACATCATTAGCTTGATTTCTCTTTGTTTTAGTTCTTAAGCTTCTTTCCACATCAGCAGAAAGGAAGTTTGTGGATCTATGCATTGCTGTTATTCTCCCTGGTCCCATAAAATTGACTTCCCATGTCTACTTACCTCTCCATTGATTTCCACCTGTGAGTGGAGTCAGACAACCATATTATTCATGTGATCATTGCAAGTAGTGCACCCTTGCAATTAACAGCTCACCTGGGAGATTACCTGGAATTCTATCCAGAGGGAGTGAGCAGGCTGGTGGAGGAAGGAGAGACTGCCTTGACCCCTGCTTGCCAATCTCATTAGCTGCTATGCTGGACCCAGAGGAAGTGGTTAGCACCCTCCCACACTGAGCACAGAAATGTAGCAATCTTCCTTTCCTCCATCAGTCTACTTCGTAGAAGACACATCCTGGCTACCAGGGAGGGGACTTCTGGAGCCTATGAGCCTCTTAGATAGGGATGAACTTACCGGTCAATTTAAGTTTCCCTCTCATTTTTCTAATTTCAATTTGTTTTGCATTTCCGCAGCATCTATCAATTATTTAGTTCTATTTTATTTTAAATCCTCCGAAAATTCATCAGCATTATAGTGCTAATTTTCTTACTAAACTCATTTTTGTCTGCAGTTTTGACTATTATATGCATTTTTGCAAGTAATGCATATTATATGTTTTATTCACCAATATATGCATTTTCATGCACACTTTACTGTAATATGTACATTTTTGTGACACGTTGTTTGGTTGGGAAACTGCATTGCAAAATTCAGAGAACTGCAATTTTTGGAAGAAGAGCTGTTTTGGTCCATGTGTTGCTTCAAGAGCTGCAAATTTGGTAGTTTCTTATGAAGATACAAATTAAATTGAATTCCTCCCCCATCCCTATTATTAGGTTTGGATAAATATGCTGACTTGTAACTTCTGGGGCCTGATTTACAAGACTATATTAGCAGGCAATGAGTTTGTTGCATTTTAAATATTTAATTGCATCAATATTCTCATTGACATAGGTCAAGTTATCATCAGTACTCAAATTATTGGGGTAGGGAGATAGAGATGCCCTTAATGAAATCCACAAACTAATCTGTTGGTTCCTTCATTTTCAGTCCTGCCCACTGCATGCCCTCTAAGATGGTTAGTGAAGGCAGCCTTTAAAAAAAGGAACATAGGAGAAGCCCTAATGGAACAGACCAGCAGTGCATCGAGTCCATCATTCTGTTCTCACAGTCACCAACCAGCTGCCCCAATGGGAAGCTCACCAGCAGCACCGGAGTGCAACAGTGCTCTTCCTATCAGCATATGGCATTCAGAAGCATTAAAAGAGTGTTATGCTCATCCTCCCCCCATAATTTGAGCACTTCTTTTAATCTCTGAAAATGTCAGTGGCAAGAGGACTGAGGGGGTGAGATGATTAATGGGTGAACTCAAAATGCACAGATTACCCTGATGTGTGAGAATAGATAAATTTATTGAAATGCTGCTGTGATTATTAATACTCAGCATGGGTTTCTCAAAAATAAGCCATGCCCAACCAATCTCATTTCTTTTTTTTTTGAGGAAATTACAAGCTTGGTGGATCAAGGGAATGCTGTGGACATAGTGTATCTTGATTTCAGTAAGACATTTGACAAAGTCCCTCATGATATTCTTGAAAGGAAGCTGGTAAGATGAAGGAATTAAGGAGATGCTCATCAATTTTGCAGATGACACCAAAGTGGGAGCAGTAGTTAATGCCACAGAAGGCAAAATCAGAGTTCAAAATGATCTTGATGGCTTAGAGAACTGGGCGCAAGCTAACAAAATGAATTTCAGTATAGACAAAGATGAGGTTCTGCAGTTAGACAGGAAGAACCAGAAGCACAAATATACGATAGGGGACATCTGGCTTACTAGTGAAAAGGATCTAGGGGTCTTGGTGGACCACAAGCTTAACATGAGTCAACAGTTTGATGCAGCAACAAAGAAAGCTAATGCTATTCAAGGCTGCACCAACAGAAGTATGGTGTCCAGATCAAGGGAAGTAATAGTACCACTTTGTTCTACCTTGGTCAGATGACACTGTGTGGAATACTGTGTCCAGCTTTCGGTACCACAATTTAGGAAGGATGTGGACAAGCTGGAATGTGTGCAGAGGAGGGCAACTAAGATGATCAAGGGTCTAGAAGTCTAACCTTATGAAGAACGGTAGAAGGAGCTGGGTATGTTTAGCTTGGAAAATAGGAGACTGGGAGGAGATATGATAGCCATCTTCAAATATCTTAAGGGCTGTCACATGGAAGAGGGAACAAATTTTCTCTTGCTCTGGAGGGTAGGACTTGAACCAATGGCTTCAAGTTACAAGAAAGGAGATTCTGACTAAACATACAGAAAAACTTTCTGACAGTAAGAGCAGTTTGACAGTGGAACAGTCTCCCTTGGGAGGTTGTGGACTCTCCTTCCTTGGAGGTTTATAAGTGGAGGTTGGATGGTCATCGGTCATGGATGCTTTAGCTGAGATTCCTGCTTTGCTGGGGATTGGACTAGATGACCCGTAGGTCACTTCCAACTCTACTATTCTATTATTTTAAGGTGCGCTTGCAAGAGCATACGTACCAGGCTGCAGGGTCGTACTCAGCCCAGACGCGGATAAACTCATCAAGATGGTGGGGTCCTAGGATGGAAGAGTCTCGTGTCAAGTACTCAAAGTTGTCCATAATTACAGCCACAAACAGGTTCAACATCTGCAAAGGGGAAGGTGAGGGAGATGAAATTGGGGGTGGGAAGGAGGAAAGACATTAGCTTCTCTTATTAAGGAATCAATGCAAAAACAAAAGGATAACTCAAAAAGGAAGGAGTATAAATAAACTATTGTTGTTGTTGAAGAGAAAAAGGCAGAGTCTGAAGTGTCAAATGCAGAAATCTGTGGACACATTCGCTCATACATTGAAAATGCTATATCACTTTAAACAGTCATGACTCATCCCAATTTTTTGGGGGGGGGGGCCTGTAGTTTGCTAGCGGTGCTGAGAGTTCTAAGGAGGCCCCAATTCCCCTCACAGAGCTACAATTCGCAGAGTTCCCCGGGGAAAGGGGGGTTGAAATTGTAGGGAATAGGGGCGTCCTAACACCCTTAACAAACTACAATTTCCAGTATTCTTTGGGGGAACCATGACTTTTAAAAGTGGTTCCATAGTGTTTTCAATGTATGGTGTGAATGTGTCCCGAGTCGCCTTTCAATGCCTTTCACACGCTTTTGCCCAACTGGGAAGCATCCTTGAACACATCCTTGAATATTGCTAAGCCCCCTTGCTTGCCTGGATGGAGAGAGAGATACGAGGTGTGCATACATAGAAACCACTGAGTTTGTGCTGCTGGAACGCAACCTACTGGTGGGTGGAAAGGTTGTCCTGTCCATTGCTGCACCCACTTCTTGCCTCTGACCCTCCCCGCTACTAGCGTGCAACCCCTGGAAAGCAGTACTCTGGCTGATAAAGGTTATCCCTCTTCTGAGCTACAGTGAAAAGGGGGTTTATCCATTTCCTTGTCCGTATTGTTCTATGGCTTTGCTGAATTCTGCTCTACATCCTGCCCAGAGCCACGCTGGGAACATTTTACTGACTGACGAAATAACCGCCATCTCCCACTCCATGAACAAAAGCCAGCCAGACTGGTCATTGAATGCTACTTCAATACTGCCAATGGGTCATCCTCCTCCACTCAGCCTAAGGACAGTAGGCTAGTTTAAGTGGCAGGGAGCTGCTTGAATGATACACACAACACTGTTCTCTAGCAATTAGCCACTGGTAACTGCCTCCCAACATGTTGGAACATTATGCAACTGTCACCACAATCTGCCTAACGGTAGGGCTGGCTACAATATAACTCCTCTCAAATTTCAGTTTAACTAGGAGAATTGCATTTTTTTAAAAAAAAATCATTCCAGAATTGGGGCATGTGCAGAGTGCTGCAGCTTTCATGTTGATAGGACACTGCAAAAAAGAAGAAGCTGATTTGATATGATAGCATGTCTGTCTGGCTGCATTGAAACATTCCTTAATCAGTGATACTACCTGCACATTGGTGAAACATCGCACAGAAAGAAACTAGATAGTTTCTTTGTGGTGTGCTGTTTCACCAATATGGCAGAGTGTCACTGATTAAAGGATGCAGTGATGCAGCCAGTGCTTTTCTTCTAGAAAAATAGGTGCCACCACTCACCATGAAGTTGTTAATGTAAGTGCCACACTTTTAAAAAACAAGAAAAAGAGTACTGGGTACCATAGAATATCCCCCAGAAAAAAACCTCCACTACATATAACCATAAATACTTATTTACCCTGGCTTTTGATACTTAAAATGCCTATCTCTGAGGGGCTGAGGACCTTGAACGTGGAGGGTAGCTGCAGCACAGGGATGGGCAAGCAAGACAAGCGGAATGACCAACTCACCAGAAAGGAGCAGAGGAAGATGAAGGAGACAAAGTAAAAGTAGGCAAAGTCACTGCCGCACTCATTTTTGCCAAGGTTGGAGAGCTTATCGCAGGCTTGGTTGCTGAGACATGCAAGCATGATTTCATGCCAAGCTTCCCCAGTGGCGCTCCTGAAAGCAGAAAAAAGAAGTTGTCTTATTGAACTAAAAAGAAGAGTACAAAATTATGCATAGGGTGAAGAAGGGAATAGAGAAAACATTTCCTCTTCTTGGAAAGCACTAGAACTCATGGACGCCCGATGAAGCTGAATATTGGGAGATTCAGGACAGGCAAAGGATGCAGAGTTAAAGTATGGAACTTGCTCCTGCAGGAGGCAGTGGTGGTCACCAACCTGGATGGCTTTAACAGAGCATTAGGCAGATTCATGGAGTGTGTAAACTCAATGGCTATGGTCTACCTTCACTGATGACAGTAGTAATGATTTTGAATACCAATTGATGGCAACTACAAAATGGGAGGATGCTATTGAGCTCTGGTTCTGCTTTCGGACAGCCCATAGCAGTGGTGTAGCGTGGGGGGTGCAGGGGGGGCCGGCCGCACTGGGCGCAACATCTGGGGGTTAGGGTTAGGGGGCGCAAATCCACGGGTTAGGGGGCGCAAATTACTTGCCTTGCCCCAAGTGCTGACAACCCACGCTACGCCACTGGCCCATAGGCATATGGTAGGACACTGTGAGAACAGGATGCTGGGCTAGGTGGGCCAATGGCCTGATCCAGCAGATCTCTTATGGTTGCTTATTGGCCTTGTACATGTATTGCATGAGTAAGCCATCTGCCTGTGGTGTACCTTAACATTCTTTAGTGGGTGGCAAAGAATGTGCAAGAGGGAGTAATCTCAGTAGAACTAGAGAAAGCAACAGTCACATCTACAATAGCTCCCTCACTGTATAGTATATCAAAAAGGTTGGGAACCTTTATCAGCCCAAGGGTGGTATTTCTTTGGCAGAGGGGAACTTCCTGGAAATGCATGTAAGTGGTGGGTGGGACAAGAGGCAAAAGTGGGTGGAGCTATCAATGCGATTCTTAGCTTTTTACAGAAGGCTACATTTTACCTACATAGAAGTTAGAGGTTCCCCAACACATACACACACACACACAGAGAGAGAGAGAGAGAGAGAGAGAGAGAGAGAGAGAGAGAGAGAGACTCCTCTACCCCTCCATCCTCCATCCAGGAAGCAAAAAGCATTATCATAGTTCAAAAGCACATTCCAGCTGTGAAGGAGAGCTGGCAAAGGGTGTGGTATGGCCTAGAAAGAGACTTGAGGTCCTGTCAGCGAGGCATGGAGAGCCACATAAGTCATGACATAAGGACCACACAAGTGAGCTCCCCCAGACCTGATCTGCTATAGGCTTTTTCCCTAACTTTGGCCCATACAGGTGTTTTGCTCATGTGTTAAAACCTACACACAAGCAGAGAGAGCAAAGATGTGTGTGTTAGGTTCTGCTGTGCCCTGGTTGTCCACCAAGTGGGGCAGAAGTAAGGAGTTCTTGAAGTGATAGAGCCCACTCCCACTTCTACAGTTTAGAAGCCTGCATAATTGGGTTCTAAATCACCCAGGGGAGTGTCACGGGTACAGGGTGCTCCCTTTGTTAGACCTTTACCCTCTAATGTTGTTTTTAGTGCTGTGACTTGCCCTGGGACTTCCTGTTGGAGGCTAGGAAATAGATAGATATAGATAGATGATGATATAGATGATAGATATAGATAGATAGATAGATAGATAGAGATATAGATGATAGATAGATAGATAGATAGATAAATATAGATATAGATGATTGATTGATAGATAGATAGATAGATGATAGATAGATGATAGACAGATAGATAGAACACAGAGACAGATTGCTTGAACTGGACTTTTCTGTCAAAGAGACCTGTGTTTTCTGTCATATCGGGGAGTGGGGGAGAGAAATTAGATCTCACAAGCTTAGAAGCAAAGCACCTAATCTCTTTATGGAAAATAAAAGACCCAATTAAATTAAGTTAGGATTTGTGCACATAAAGGATTTGTGTTCATTAACAGTTTGAATACCACAGGATTAATGCCAGGTAATGCTGAAGTATTAATGAACACAAGCCGTCTGATGTAAACAATTAAGTTTGCATTAACTTCTGCTTGGAAGGAATTGAAAGATGCAGAGGGCAGGTAGAGGCAAGGCCCTCTGCAGCTTTTATCAACATAAACTGAGCATGGGAACAGATTATGCTAACACCCATCACCCTCCCAGCTAAACAATTGGATATTTGCATACATAATCATTTAAGGACGCTTTCATGTCATGCATGACATTTTTACAATCAACAAAATATCAAACCAGAGGTGGGGAAATTTAGTCTGTCTGTGGGCCACATTCCCTTATGGGGAACCTTTCAGGGGCCACATGCTAATTGTGGGCAGGGCCTTTTTTACCCACATTTTTGCATGCTTCGAAATCTTTTTTGTTTCCTTGTGCTTACCCCTCCCCTCCAGCTTCTGTGGCTTTAATATCTGGCCGATTTGAATCTTTCAATTGGTTGGTAATCATTTTTAATGGATGTTTGTCAGGAGTGCTGGATTCCCAGCAAGAGGCTGAGAGGTAAGATGTAAGTATTTACATAAACATATGGTCAGGAGCCAGCTCTGCAGCTGCCAGTGAGATTGTTCAGCCAATTGGAAAGAAACATCCACCTTCTAGCAGTGCTGAGGAAAGCATGCAGCTGAAAAATAGAGAAGGAGCTGTCTGCATTTCCCCAGAGAGTCCCTAACTGAGGGCTTATCACTTACCTTTCCTCTGTGCTTCCCAAGCAGGGTCCACATTTTAAAGCTCTGTCTGAACCCATGAAAACCTACTCTTTAAACTGAGTTGCTGCAAACAGTAATCCACAGAAAACCCAAATTGACACGTGCTCCAATTCAGTGGTGAAGAACGAGGTGTTTTTTCAGGGAAAGCTCCAGGGCAAAAAGAGAAAAGAAAAGGTGCCTGGAGATGGAGCTTTAACGTATGCACCTGTGCCTGAAAAATGTGGATAAGCCCTAAGAGCAAATGGAAGCAGGCAGAGGTCCTACCTCTGAGGATGGGGAAGCCAGAAAGGTGGAGGATGGAGATACTATGAGAAAACGAGACTGGGAGGAAGGAAAGCAGTGAACTGAAGATGTGGACAGAGGGGAAGCCAGGGTGTTGAGAAGGTATTCCACAAGGCAGGGAACCTATACTGAAGGAAGGCCAGGGGAGGAAATAAAGCATACAGACCAGAAATAAAGCATAAATACACCAGAAGAACCTGCTGGATCAGGCCAATGGGCCATCTAGCATCCTGTTTTCACAGTGGACAACCAGATACCCCAGTGGGAAACCCACAAGAAGGAACTGAGCACAAGAACATTCTCCCCTCCTGGGGTTTCCAGCAACTGGTATTCAGAAGCATTACTGTCTCTGATTATGGAGGCAACACACAGCCATCATGGATAAATGTAAAGGGACCCCTGACCATTAGGCCCAGTCGTGGCCGACTCGGGGGTTGCGGCGCTCATCTTGCTTTACTGGCCGAGGGAGCCAGCGTACAGCTTCTGGGTCATGTGGCCAGCATGACTAAGCCGCTTCTGGAGAACCAGAGCAGTGCACGGAAATGCCATTTACCTTCCCACCGGAGCGGTACCAATTTATCTACTTGGACTTTGACGTGCTTTCAAACTGCTAGGTTGGCAGGAGCCATCATGGATAGTAGTCATGAATAGTACTCTCCTCCATGAACTTGTCTAATCCTCTCTTAAAGCCATCCAAGTTGGTGACTACCACTGACTCCTGTGGGAGTGAGATCCATGGTTTAACTATGTCCTCCATGAATAACTACTTTTTTATATGGGCTCAATAATAACATGAGGGCTCATCAAGTGAGCACTGGACATAAGAGAGCCTGCTCCCAGTGTTCTGATGTTCCTATGCACTGACAGATGAGGTGGGACCTTGCACAAACAACTTCAAGACCATCACACAAAACAAGCAGGCACTGGTGGGAACTTTGGTGTCTCATCGTTACTGTCAAATTGTTGGTGTGAATTGGTCCAACTATACTGGTCCTGGCTGGCCCATTCCTGGGAGTTGTTTCATTTTAAGTGAACACACAGATAATGATAGTTTGCTTATGAAGGGCCTCATTTCCTTCCATTGACACCCACCCCAGAAGGCACTGGCAGAGGAAGAGGGGGGCAGGAGAGCAGTGCGATCCCAGTGGGGTGCCATCGCAGCTGCCCCCCGTCAGTGCTGGGCGCCACACCCCCACAGGTGGCATGCCATGCCCCCAGGTCATGCGCCAGCCACGCCCCCACCTGCTCTCCACCCCCTGGTGCCGGAGCATGAAGCTCCGCCACTGCCAGAAGGGTCAATGAATTTGATTACAGAGAGATGGTTTATTGTTTACCGGAAAAGCAGCATCAGGGCTTGCAAAAACGTTTGGAAATTGTTGTGTCGATTGATGGCAGAGTCGTCATTCAGTGCAATGTTTCCAAAGACCTGGGGGTGGGGGAGAGGAAATGGTCAAAAAGCAGATTAAATGGAAATCCAATTGGAGGTAAAGTTATCAGAGAAGCAAGCAGAACTGACCGTGGTTCTGAGCAGCAGGCATATTGCTTAGAGATGGGAAAATATTTCAAATTCAGTTTCTCTCAATTTACTACCCCCCATCTTCAGTTTGCCTGTTGTATTCCCCCCCCTTAAAATCTGCATGAAATTTTGTATGTTTTTTCATGCACTTTTCCCCTAATATATTGGGGGAGGGGGGGATATATCTTCCTTTCCACCAGCAGGGTGGAATTGACGATCTAAACCAACAGTGTATTAAATCTGTTTTATACCAATTTAACCATTGTGGTTTCTTTAGCTTGGTGAAGGTACTAAGGTTTTTTCTGTGAACAGATCCCCAACCTACATTATGCAATGGCACATTCTAAAACAGGAACTCTGCAGCTTTTTCTGTTTCTGCCTTGAAATGAGAACGATATAAAAGAATTCAGAGAAATGCAAAATCCAGAACATAAGTAGATCCCAAAGTAGGTAATAATCAGGTCAGTTTGGAATGCACAGATATAAAATTCCTCAAGCATTCTTAGACTTGAGTTGTATGCAGCCATGATCAGAGTTGTACTGGATACAAACTACTAACTTCAAAATGAACTTCAAGATCAGGATGAAGGAATCTGTCAATTTTGGTTTCTCTCTGTTTCCCCCTTTAATCTTTAATCCAGTTCTCTATGTTTTCACAGCAGTTTGCATGCTGCTGGATATTTCTTTTAACCCTCATGAAGAATTTGTCAGCAGTTTTGTGCAAATTTCTCCAAATATGTATACGTAGTTTTGACTCAGGTACACATTTCTGGAAGCAATTTCCCCTCATATAATATATGTATGTTATTTATTTCCTCTAAGATGTTGACATCAGGCAGGCACTTTGCTGTTCTCCTTTCAACACCTGCTTAAAAAAAACAATTTGTTTCTGCAAGCCTCTCCAGATGTGTTGGTGTTGCAATGTTTTAAACTCTTTTACACACACACACACACACAGTATTTTTCTGTGTATAAGACTAGGTTTTTGTCCTAAAAAATAATGTCAAAAATTAGGGGGCGTCTTATATACGGGGCCACCTCCCCCCATTTTCTTAAATCTGAGTCCACCAAAATAGGGGGTGTCTTATACATGGGGGCATCTTATAGATGGAAAAATACTTTCTATCTATCTATCATCTATCTATCTATCTATCTATCTATCTATCTATCTATCTATCTATCATCTATCTATCATTTGCAACAATCGAGTGGCATATTAAATTTTGTTAAATAAAACAGTAAGATATGCATTTTTATGCACACTTTCCCCTAATATATGCATTTTTTTGAAAACAACAATAGCAACTGGATAACTGGATAGCACGTTGGCTGCAGTGCTGCATCACCAAGTTAATCACAAAACAATGTGAATAATGGAGGGTACCCATGTTTCAGTTCACAGATTGGTTTGGAAAATGCAAATCAGGCAGCTTCACATTAAAATGCAAAGATTTGGAATTTCTTCCCCCATCCCTACTCCAGCCTGGTGCATTTGGTATGACTACTGCTGCAATTTACCTGCATGCCAATAATGGCATAGATGAAGAAGAGCATGGCAATGAGAAGACACACGTAAGGCAATGCCTGTGGGTGAAAAAAAAAGGGGGAAAGCATCAACACCTGCATTGATACATCTAAGAACAAGAATGTTTAGTATGTGGCCACACCTGGACAAGGTTTCACATAGAAGCATAGGTTTATTGATACCCCAGAAGAATATAAAAATCCTAATGGTTTGGATCCAGGCTAAAGTTCAATTTTGCACTATACATTTAAAGAAGTAACATCATAGCATGTTAAACACTCATGGCTTCTACCAAAAAATCCTGGGAACTGTAGTTTGTTGAGGGTGTTGAGAGTTGTTAAAGGTAAAGGTAAAGGGACCCCTGACCATTAGGTCCAGTCGTGGCTGACTCTGGGGTTGCAGCGCTCATCTCACTTTATTGGCCGAAGGAGCCGGCGTACAGCTTCCAGGTCATGTGGCCAGCATGACTAAGCTGCTTCTGGCGAACCAGAGCAGTGTACGGAAATGCCGTTTACCTTTCTGCCAAAGCAGTACCTATTTATCTACTTGCACTTTGACATGCTTTCGAACTGCAAGATTGGCAAGAGCAGGGACTGAGCAATGGGAGCTCACCCCTTCGCAGGGATTCGAACCGCTGACCTTCTGATCAGCAAGCCCTAGGCTCTGTGGTTTAACCCACAGCGCCCCCCGCGTCCCCTTGAGAGTTGTTACGAGTCCCCTATTTTCTCTCTTGCTGAGCTACAATTCCCAAAGTGGTTTTACAGCCAATCCCTTTCCCTAGGGAGCTCTGGTAACTACAGCTCCGTGAGGAAAATAGAAACCATTATCATCACCCTAAACAAGTTACAGTTTTCAGGATTCTTTGAGGGACGCCTTGACTGTTTCAAGTTTCCTCACAAAACTCATGACTGCTTCCTAACAAAAATTCATATGGGTCTTGGTGCAAATTTTGCCTCACATACATATTATTGTATGCAATATGGCCTGTTATTCAAAATGTTTGCAAAGCAATTTTGTCTAGTATAATACCTCATATGTTATTTTTACTAATATATGCATTTGCAAACATTTTGAATGTATCAGTATTTTAGTAAATGTGTTTATGTATTTCTTATACATGTAACCGGCTGGATAACCGCATTGCACAATTAAATGAACCACGAACTTCATTTTTTAATCATTTTTTAAAATTAAATTTTCCAAAAAATTAACACATACATTTCAATACATAGTGAAACATTTTTTCTTTGTTTTTGTTGCTGTTATTGACTTCCCACCCCCTTATCCATGGTGGCTTATTTCTCTCCCTCTGCAGCACCTTGTCTTCTGTCTGTTATATCTAACACTACTATGATCTTTTAAGTTCTTCTGTTGCTCATAGTTCAAATCCTGATCCCGTATTCATCATATTTCTTTAAATAGTCTGAAAAAGGCTTCCGTTCTTCCACAGAAGCATGAATTTCAAAGCATAACTGTGATTCGGTTAACTTATTGTTTTGGGAAGTATGCGTTAGGTTGGATTCACCATTAAAAAAGTCAACTTAGGTATTCAAATTTATCCCAGATCCCTGACTACAACATGTCAGATAGATGGCTACCTACACTCTGTTAAAACCATAGGTGGGGAACCTCAGCCAAATATCACCTTCCAGGCCCCTCTATCTAGCCCCTGAACTTTTCCCAGGCCACTTTGCTTTGTCCCCTCCTTGAGTGATTTATGCCTGGCTGGGATGTGTCCTTGGACTCTGATAATGCCTCCTGTTTGCCTGGATGGAGGATAGATAGGGCTGTGTGAGTGTGGGTACAAACCAGCCTGCTATACAGAGGTCAAATTTACATCTGTTGTTCCACCCACTCTTCCCTCTGGTCCTGCCCACCACCCATGGCATTTGGCTCTTGGGAAGACTGCTGAGAAAGTGTCCTCTACCTCACCTTGAAAGACTGGACAAAGGTCCAGAGGAGGATCCGGATGGTGTAGCCCTGGCGAAGAAGCTTGATGAGCCTGGCTGCCCGAAATAGGCGGAGGAAGCTGAGGTTGATGAAATTGTCCTGCGGAGAGGAAAGGGTTTTGTGTCCTTCAGACACAGATGGGATCGGAAGCCACAGCCCGCAAAAAAGAAAAGAAAATTACCAGCTTCGCGTTCTAAGCAGCAAATCGGCCACCAGAAAACCTTCCAAAAGAAACATTTGTCAGTGCAGGTCACTCCACATGCAGCATGTTTGAGAAAACTCCTCTCCACAAGAGTCCCTCCCTTGGCTATGGAGAAGGTAGCCAAAAAGAAAAAAGAAGAGAAAGGCGGAGGGGAGAGATCCCTCTTATGGATTCCTGGCCTTTCAACCCTCCCACCCTACACGTTAAGGAAAAGTAGTGGGGAAGTATTATCAGCTGTGATTGTGTAGGCTGTGACTAGGGGATGTCTAAAGCAGCCTGTGTCAACCAGGGACCCCTCATATGTGACTGGACTACTGCACCCACCCAACCTGACCATTGGGCCATGCTGGTTTGGGGCTGATGGGAGTCGGAATCCAAAACAATGTCTAGAAGGCACCAAGCCAGGGAAGGCTCATATGAAATGAACCTGCCTATGCCTAAAAAACAATGTCATGAAAGGTCAGGTGAGAGCCTCCTCCATGCTATATGAAGGGAGAGGGCAACTTACTTTGAGGTAGTTCAAAACCATGTTAGCAGTTGAGCTTGGATTTTGTGTAAAATCTCTCCACTGCCCCAGTGGTCTTCTTGTTTGATTCTGCCTTATTCTCTGATTAACAACAAATAAGTCCTCTAACTAATCCAATCCAACAAAAATGATGTTGGTGTATGAGAGCAGGGGACTTCCCATCTATTGGTGAAATAGTCTCTGGGTTTGGTGTGAAGCCAATTAAATCAGAATGGGAAATTTTAGCAGCCTCGTTTCAGTTTGTTTCCTTTCTATACATATAAAAGCCCACTTTGGGTTTCCTCAAGAACAGAGCAGGGAGAGGTACCACAGTCAGACAGGGGCCTTGAAGGAAAGCTAAGCAGGTTAAAGACTTGGTTTCCCCCCACCACCCTTCATCTTTTACCATTTGTAGGGGTGGGGAACCTCGAGCCCAGGGCCCCTCGGAGCTTTCTGTTTGGCTCACAATGGCACTGTTCTGCATCCTGACCGCTTTTGACTGGCTAAAACATGTCCTTCAACTCTGATCAATCGTTTTGCTTGCCTGAATGGAGGACCGAGACAGATGTACGTACAAACTTAACTATTATTCAAAGGCCAAATTTTACACTCATTGATAGACCCACTTTTGCCTCTGGCCCTGCCCACCACTGATAGGTGGCCCTTGGAAGATTGCCCAAAAGAAGATGTGGCCCTTGGGCAGAAAAAGGTTCCCCACCCCTGTACTATTAGATGCCTTCCAGGATGAAAGCTGCCTCCCCAACCCCACCCCACACACCTTGCTAACTTGAGCTCAAGAGACTCACAGGTTTATCCAGCTATTTATTCATATGCCAGTCAGCTGATGGTTGCACCAGCAGTGCTACATTCCACCAGCTCTGTCAAGATTCAAGGGAAACAGCCGCTAAGCATGCATTTGGCTTGGCCGGCAGTTTTCTGTTTGTTTCTTTTTAAAGAGGTAAGCAGCTCAGAGTAGGGTGTCTACACCATACATGGGACTCAATCCTCAAATAAAGAGAAAAGAGAAAAGCAAAAAAAAGGAATAGATGCCCACCGAATGAGTAGACAACACTGAGCAAGCTCACAGCAAAGCAAAGCAAAGCAAGCAAGAATTCTCCTGGGCTGCTCAAGGTGGACAAATGGAAAAGCTAATAAATATTAGTTTCGGTTGTGTTATTTTTAAGCTGTTCATTTGTTTCCCACCCGCCCCTGCCCTCAAGTTAATATACCTGCCTTTCTTTCCTGATGGAGGTTCAAGGTTTCTGACAGCATCAAAACAACATAAAAATTGTACTTTTTAGCAAAAATATGAATTCAAATTGCCTTCATTTTCTTTTTAAATAGCTGTATAGTAGTAGTAGTAGTAGTAGTAGTAGTAGTAGTAATAGCAGCTTCTAATCTGCTTTTGAAGACTACAATTAGGAAAGAAAAGGAATATATATGCAGGGTTGCAATTCTGTCCTTGTAAACTCAGTTTTGATGAATTTACTAATCATGTAACTTTAAATTGTGACCATTATCAGTGGCTGATGCCCTGGCATCCCTTTGGTGTAACATCAGAGTGCAAGTAAAAATTTGGAGCTGCTCCAAAATAGTTTTAATAGAGCATTCTTGAATATGACACGACCAATTCATAATTTTTTCAAAGACACTCCCCTACTTTCTTTAAATGTGAGCTCCAGCTTCTGAGACTAAAAGTGAGCTAGAGGAAGAATATCTTCTTTGCGACAAATCAATTAGCAAACTTAAATTCTCAGCTATCAAATTAAAGACCAATATGTGGCCAGGATGCTAGACTGTTGAGTAAGTGTATGTGAAGCGGGTGAAATGTCCACATCATGTTAAATTGTTAGGGCAGCCAGTGCAAGATAATTTCTCTACTTGGGGTTCTGTTGGACTTGGGGATTTGTGGCAGCTGCACTCCCAAACCTGCTGTTTGTTCCACATATTCAGCTCCTTTCCATAAAACTGTTGTCTGCTGTTGAAGACTACATCAAAAACTGGGGATAAATAGCAGCCCTGGAAAATTAGAGTTTATCAGCATTTACAAAGCTCTCACGGGACCATTCTCAGCATCAGTTTGCAGAGAACTCAGCGGCTCGAGCAACAGAAACAGCCAGCAGAACCAACTCCTGTCCAATAAGTCAAGGCAGTCAACATGCACAGAGAGAGGTAACTCAATACATCTGTATTTCTAGTTTCCAACAATATTGACTATAATGTCAGTCAAGAGTGGCTCAAGACCCAGGACTCATATGCCTGGTCTCGGATTGCCTATTCCTTCACTACCTTTTAAAAAACTTTTCTTTAAAAAAGCTTTGATTAGAGCAGAGATTGTCAGCGTGATGCCTGTGAGTGAAGATATGTTCTTGGGAAGACTCCCATGAAGTGTCTGAGCCCCTCCAGAGTCCTCTTGGTCATGACATGGCAAGGATGGTTACCTTTTTCCTCCCCTGAAATACACTTAGGTATGAAGGAGGAAGTGGGAGGAATGATACTTGGAATGATACCAGATCTGTTGGATCTGGATCTGAGTAAAAGCCTTGGAATAGTGAATTGGGTGAGCATGTGCTGGAGAGAAGAGAGAAGGGACTAGAGAGGGTGTTCAAGGCAGTTGCTCAAAAATCTGTAAAGTGCAGTCAAACCCCAGCAGTGGCATCGCAACGGGCGGTGGGGGGGTTGCACCCCGGGTGCTGTGTCTGGGGGGGTGACAAGAAGGCACCCCACAGGGGCTCGCGGTGGCATAAGCAGCCATCACGCCGCTGCAGCTGCATGTGGAGTATCCTCCGTTTGTGGCTGCAACCACGAGAAGAGGATCCCGCCACTGGAGGCAAACCGCTATGTACAGCGCATGTGCAGCGTCGCTACGCACCGCACATGCGTCATACGTAGCGATGCCACACATGTGCCCTACGTAGCAATGCCCCGCCCCGGGTGTCATGACGTTTTCGTTCACCCCTGAATCTTATAATTTAAATTTATAATTTAGGTAAAGGTAAAGGGACCCCTGACCATTAGGTCCAGTCGTGACCGACTCTGGGGTTGCGGCGCTCATCTCGCTTTACTGGCTGAGGGAGCCGGCGTACAGGTTCCAGGTCGTGTGGCCAGCATGACTAAGCCGCTTTGGCAAACCAGAGCAGTGCATGGAAATGGCGTTTACCTTCCCGCTGGAGCAGTACCTATTTATCTACTTGCACTTTGACGTGCTTTCAAACTGCTAGGTTGGAAGGAGCTGGGACCGAGCAACGGGAGCTCACCCTGTCACGGGGATTCGAACCACTGAGCTTCTGATCGGCAAGTCCTAAGCTCTGTGGTTTAACCCACAGTGCCACCCGTGTCCCAATTTATAATTTAAATGGAGGCAAATAAACTTTTAAGTTTTCATATGTAGACTATTAACATTTCTTGCAAATAGATAGCAGTTGGGGTAAAGGGCCCAGAAAATCTTTTTGGCACACCATAGCTCAGTCAGAGTTGGGGGGGGGGGGTTCCACTGCTCTCTGAAAATCAGCTGAAATTTGCATCTATGCATATACATTAGCATATGCATATATTATGGAAATGTGTTGTGGGCCTGTGTTCTGAGTCTTATAAGTACCCAGCAATTTCCACGTTGTCAATTTCAATAAATCAGAACAGACCCATTGAAACCAATGGATCCACGTTAACCATGGCTGTCTAAAGCCCAATGATTTCTATGTGTGCATAGAAAGAAACAATTAATGCAATTCAAATATAAAACGTTTAACACCAGAACTAGCCTTTTAAAACCGGACCTCAGAAAAGACAAGGCAGTGAATGCAGCAAGCAAAGCATAATAATGTTGTTAATTTACAATGCAGATGCGAGTTCCCCCTCTCATCAGTTATAGGAAGACAAGGAATGAAGAAAGAGTAAAATGGCTACTGGCAAAATGGCAGATTCTATCCAATTACCAAGTAGCCAATAGAAAGATGATGGTACAAAGCAAAGCCCAGTCACGACCCACAATGCAGCTAGACAGACAGGGAAGCTTTATTTCCCCATCACCAGTGCAATCAGAAATCTCACAAACAAGGAAAGTGAAAGCGAAACAAATATCAAGGAAAAATAAAAAAAGCAAGAAATTTAAATATTTTGTTTTAGAAGAAATTCAATGCAACCAACCGTGTCCTATATTTGATGTTTTCATGGATGAATATTTTGCAAGGTTATTTACAAGTTTTTGAATTTAGATAATATTTTTTGGGTTTTTTTGGTTTTGAGCGGCAGGGCAGGCAACATACAGACGGAGACATGGGTTTTTCGCATTGTATGTTGTTGATTGGATGGCGTGATTCAGCAGGAAGGGAAGGGAGAAATAAAACAGAAACAGAAAAACAAAAGAGAAAATGAGTCATTGGGAACAAAAGCATAAACTTTGTACGGGAAAGGGGAGTGAAGGTGCTTATTTTTAAAAAGTTACTTTTCTAAGAACAATAAAGGCCTACAAGGAAACACAGTGCAATCAAACCATTTGCATTTTGTACCATAATGCAAATTAACACACACTTAACAAACACCTTTTGGGGGTGTCCTTTTTAATATTGTTATTATTCCCAGGCAAAGAGAGAGATGCCAGTTTCATAATTTGCATTCAGAGAGATCCTGTCACAAACGTTTCCAAGTTTCCTTATGTGGCTAATGGCCAGTTCACACCACTGTGGATGCTTCCCAGCTGTCACTATTTTGGAACAGGATCCAATCACATGTCAGATTCATGTTGCTCAGTTCTAGCTGATTAGGAGTTCTTGCACAGCAAGCCTGATCACCACCCCCATGAACCTTTCATGATAAGGAAAGTGACAGGAAAACACACTGGAAAGTATAATGCTTGCTCTAATGTGAGGGTCGGCAAGGCTTACCGGCCATGGGCCAGATCACTCCCGCGGAGATCATGTGTGGGCTGGACTGGCACAATGTGACACCGGAAATCGTGTCTGCGCATGTCCACATTACTGGAAATCGCTTCTGCGCATGCCCAGATGCCAAAAATTGTACCCATGCAGAAGCAATTTTCAGTGTCTGGGCATGCACAGACGCAATTTCTGGTATCTGCACATGTGCATATGCGATTTCCGGCGCCATTCTGTAAGTCCCTGTGCTGTGCTGCTTTAGCGCAGTGTGCGGGGGACTAGCTGAGCAGGCAGCTCAGTTTGGGGGTGGCCTGTGGGCCGGTAAAACAGTATTTGTGAGCCTAATCTGGCCCATGGGCCGCACATTGCCAACCCCGGTTCCAATGCAACATCATATAATCGCCCCACAAACAATTCAGATTAGACATTCAATTTTAAAAAGCTAACATGGTGTAATCTTGCTGCAAACAAATCAGGAGGAATACTCAATGAACTGGTAGCTGGCAGCACCTAGTGTGTGCTCATTTGCACTTACACATGTGGTGGGAAAGCCAATGGGATATGCAGTCAATATAATGCCATTCTACAGGATAGTTTGATTAAGTTGTAGGTGCACACCATGTGCACCAATCACTGTGCCCTGAGACTCTGCAGTTTCTCAAATGCCCTTCTTATATGGTGCTTGCTTGGGCTAAGAGGCAAGGAGGGCCATATTTTTTCCCATTGTTTATTGATTATTCTTTTTTATTCTATTGGTAGCTTTCTGGGGACACTGAAAGAAACTCTGAGACTAAGTTCCTTACTGCTTAGACAGTCAAACATTATACAGATCTAGTGCAATCCTCTGCAATGCAGAAATCACAACTAAAGGAGCACTGACAGAAGGCTATCCAGTCTCTTTTTAAAAACCTCCAGTAGAGTTGAACCCACCACCTTAGGAGGTAGTCTGTTGTACTGTCAAACAGCTCTTACTCTCAGAAACTTCTTCCTAACAATCAGAATCTCCTGGTTTAAGTAGTATTCTGGAGCAGCTTGCTCCATCTACTATGTGACAGCCCGTCAGGTATTTAAAGATGACCTCTTAGTCTTCTCTTTCCCCATGCTAAACATGCATGCTTACATGATAATCAAACATAGCTATGACTAATTGTTAGAGGAAACACTTGTCATGAATATGTTCTTTTGCTCCCATTGGAGTCACACACCAGAGCCTACATTAGCCTGTCTCAGCACGGTTCCTCCAAATGTTGTTGGGACTACAACTCCCACCATCCCTCACTACAGGCTATGCTGGCTGGTGCTGATGGGAGTTGGAGTCCAACACTTTCTACATTAAAATTTGCCCTGTGAAATGCAATTGAATCCTGCCCAAAAAGCAGTTAGTGGTGTAAATCAATTTGATCCTTTGCAGTCATCAAAGTTAAATTTAAAAGTCTTCCCTGTAAATCAGTTTGAAGTGAGTGCTGGCAGGGAAACTGACATACCTCCCTTTTATTTGCCTGCAGAGATAGATAGATAGATATAGATAGAGAGATATAGACAGAAGAAAGAAAGAAAGAAACATAATTCAAAGCACTCACAGAGGAAATTACAAATGACACAATAATGATGCTAAAAGAAAAACAAATTTATTAACACATTTTTTCTCCTTTTATCTTTATGCCTTGGCACATCTGCTGGTTGCTGAGCCACTCCTAGGGAAAAAAGGGCAGTGGATGACCAGGTAAGCTGGCATTCTTGGATGAAGGTACTAGCTCTTGGATAGCTGCCCTGGAATACAAGCTGAGCTCCCTGAAGCCTGCGATTCTTCTCAGAAGTGGCCCTGTCCACATAGCAGTGAGCTGTGTGGTCAAACTAAGGTCATGCCCAGATTATCTCCCAAGATTCCCCTTCCTATATGTGAGAACACAGGGTATCCAATGTTAACTCTACTTAGAGATGACCAAGTGAAATTTTTAGGAATGGCTAACTTAAGTACAGTAACAGACCCACGCTGAGTAAAACTTAGTTGGCTGCAACCCATAGGTCCATCAAGCTCAGTTTTGTCTAGGTTTACTGGTCACAGCTCACCAGGATTTCAGAAAGGGACCACTCCTATGCTCTAACACTGAGGTATTGATTTTCCATTTGTCTTGCTTTGACCATAGGAAACTGCCTTCTTCTAGGGCAAATCATGTTTTTCAACTATCTCAATATTTGTCTACTTTGAATGGTAGTGGCTTTCTAGGGTCTCAGACAGAATTCCTCTTCTCCCTCCAAAAAGCCCTGTTCCATTTTAATTTCATTTCACTGAATTTCACCAACAGTTTGTTTTTTTTGTGGGGTGGGGTTTACTATTGTCAGTGAAAATAGCACAACTTCTTTATATTTTCCTAAGGTCTTGGCCAGTGGCTATTCTATGTTGGCTGCCATTTTGAATCCTTTGTGCTGCCCAAAATCTTCTGTTGCTGCAAGATAATGTGTGGTATGTGTGTGGTGGCCACACAAAACAGTGGAGAATATTCAGATAAATCCTGCAAAGTGGACCACATTTTCTACGCATGAGCGGGATGTGTGCAAAAGAGACAGTAAATTTCAGCAATTCTGTTTACTGAGAAATTTTAGCTCAGCTCTGAGTAAAATTCCTGAATGGAGACATCATAAAAATGGGGTCCGAACATTCCAAAATTGCTGAGCTTGCACAGAGCAACTGGGAGAGAGCAGAGGAGGTGGGAATGGCTGCATACACAAATACCTCCTACCTTCCTTCACTGTTCAGAGACATAGTTTCATAAAAGACATGTTGACAGTAAAAGAATATAAATTACTGGTATGTTGACAGTAAAATACAATAAATTCAAACCACAGATGGTTGAAAAATACATCATTGTACCAGTGACCAAACCAATTCAAAATATACACAGTACTGCCTGGGATAATGCTGTTGGAGGGTTTACAAAAGTATTATTTCACTCCTATACATCTATACAACCAATGATTTCTTGGCTGGGTGGCCAGCTCCAGAGGGGGAAAAGGATGTGGCTTCCAAGACTAGCAGAGGGTACATAGCTCCCCAAAGTGGTTTGCTGGGTGGGTCAGAGCTGCAAGGCTAGTTTCCTGGCAGGTGGTTACTGGTAGGGAGAGGAGCAAGGTGGCAGGCAGGTCAGCATGGTGCAAATGCACTGGCGAAGTCAATCTGGCACTGCTGCTGGTGCATTTTCCCTGTATGAATCTTCCTGCTGCCTTGCCCCTCTCACTCACCAGTAAGCAACAGCGATCCATCTGCTGGGAAGCTGGCATAGAGTTGCACTTCTCCATACAGTGCTTCTGGCTCTATCACAGTGCAAGGGATGCCTAAGAAGGCTGAGGATGCTTCAGTTTGGAACAGTCAACTTCCTATTGCAGATTAAGGGAGCACGTTGAAAAGTGCTCTGCTGGAGTCCCCATAACTGCTGCCAGTCCTAAAGCCAGCACTGTCTAAAATTCAGCCAAGATCTCTTTGTTTCCCACCCCATCCATTCTCCCAGGGTCTAACTAGCCTGTGTTACAATAACCACTCTTTATTCTTTTTCTTTGTTGTTAATGTTTCTTTTCAAAGAAGAGTTTTCAGCCTCTTCCCAGCCGATGTCTCAGTAAAGACTCTGTCCTCCATTTAAATGCTTATAAAAATGCCTTTCGTAAAAATGTAACAAGACTTTTTTACACTACACAAAATATAGAGCAGCAATGAAACATCAATAAAAATCTCAATGAATACTGATTGGTAAAAAGATAATTTACTATTTAGTAATTAGTATGGAAAGAGGGGGAAAACTCCTCCTATTGGTGCCACCGGTGCTAATTACTAGGGTGTGTGTTCACCAAGAACTCAGCTGGGAAAGGAATGCTAAAATCTTCTCTCTTCATGTGCTGTGGTGCTGATGATTATTCTCCTCTGCATCTGGAATTTTATTTATTTATTTTAAAAAAACAGTGACAAGATTGCTCATCACATTGTTATTGTCAGGCCCTCTGATTCTGTGTGCAATTTAGGAGAAGGATCTGGGATTGCAAGACCTGCTGGGGAATGACCAAAAGATGCACTGCCATAGACAGGAGAAAGAGGTTAAGAAAGAGCAATTGAAATAAAAACATACATATATCAAAGACGAGCACAAAACCAATTGTTCCTAACCTAACAAAGCAGAAGGACACGGTCAAGAAGGAAGCAAATATGAGGGGTGAGGAACCTGTGTCCATCTGTTGTTGGATTCCATCTCCCATCAGCCACCCAACAGTCAGGGTTGGTGGGAGATGGAGTCCAGCAACAGCTGAGCCTTTACCAACCACAGGCCTCTAAGAGGCTGTTGATCCCCAACTCCCATCTAGCCCAACCTGCATGGCCAACTTCTGGGTGGGCAACAGCTTTTGGAAAGGATGACCTGAACTATTTGGGAAGGGTTTACAAAATGGCATTGACTTCAGAGAAGATGCTGGGGACTGTTTAATGCAGCTATGGCACCTTCCAGCATAAATTATGCAAATTAAATGCATTTGAAATTGGGTTCCTGGTCCATCAGAGGGATTGGGGAAGTGCTTTGAAAGGAACTAACTCTATACCCTGACCACTAGGAACTCTACTAGCACAGCACTCCTCCTAGTTTCCTGAAATATTGTTCAAGGTTATCTTCATTTTATTGAGGACAAGAAACATTGGGGGGGGGGGAGCAAAGAAAACAAAAAGGTGCAATTCCCAGTGGATTGTATCCAATTAAGTTCTACTCAGTGTAGACCTACTGAAGTGAATGAACTTAAGTTAGTCATGACCATCAATTTTCTGTGTAAGACTACATTGGATACAACCCACGGTATTGAACTATACACCCAAATACCAAATCCCATACTTAGGCTTACTTTTGTATGGAATCACAGAATAGACCCAGTCCTCTTTCCATCCAAATCCCTCTGCTAAGTGACAGAAGTGCATTATTTTTTTAATAATTAAAAAAATGAAGGTCAGTGCAAATGTAATTATGTAACACAGACCCTTAAGTTAGCACTAAGAAACTGGGACCAGGTTGGGAAATTACAAACAGACCCTGTGCCCCAGACTCTCCTCTACTGCAGACAATTCCCCCCCCCTTTACAGACAAATTCCTGAACCAAACCCCTTTACTATGGTTAGAGGAGGGAACCAGGCAGTTTGAGACAAGACACCATAGTCACTCTAATGGAATCCTCATGGTTCTGGGAATTAGGTGATCCTGCAAAGGGGAATCCCATTCTCTGGAGGCCTTTGCACAGGAGAGAGGAGAAGTTGACTTTAACGATGGTTAATACAAAACCAATACTAATTATGGGACATAACATCTAGCCATGGTTAAGAAGCATGGGAGAATCCCCTGCATGTGAGAGGAGAGAGGGTGAGAGGAAGGGGAAGAGGGCATGTGATTCCATAAGCTGCTCCTGTTTACTTACTCTAGTAACCATCTAACATTATATACCATTTATACCAGGAGTAAATAAATCCCCCCTTAGGTAGTTTATTCAAAAGCTCTTAATATTTATCCTAAATTTACATTGCAATTGTTGAATGTTGGCTTTGCAGCTCAGGTTCCTTCTATCATTTCTCCCAGTCTTCTGACAGACATCATTTCATAATGACCTGCCAACAGACTGAGGAGAAGATCATTTGGCCTGCATTCCCGCCCCCTTACACCATTTTGTTGGCTAAAGAAAGAAAGTTTGCACAGTCTGTACTCACCGCAATCTCTGTTACTAAAATATCAGTAATACTTCCCAAGACTGTGACAAAATCAAAGATGTTCCAGGCATCACGAAAATAATTCTGTAAGATCAAAAGCAACAACAAGCAGCATTACTCAGAAGTTTAAACTGCATACTAGGCTGCAATCCTCACCCCACTTACCTGACAGCAAACCCCATTTAATTCAATGGGAGTTACATCTTAGTAGACATGGGTAGGCTTGCATCCTAAGTCAGTTCTCTCCAATCTGATGCCTTTCAGATGTTGGGGGACTACAACTCCCATAATCCCTGACCATCAGCTGTGCTGGCTGGGACAGATTAAGTAGAAGTTGAACGACATCTGGAAAGCACCAGGTTAGTGATGGCTGATCTAAGTCATTTCTCTGGAAACTACAGACCTCAATAATTTGTTGTGTGCACCATGAAGTTTGATGGGAAGAGTGAGTTTCCTATGTTACACCACCCCTGAATTGCAATTTAGCTAGGAGGATCTCTAAAATGAATTGCAGAATTGCAGCAGCCTCATAAAGCTACAAATGCTACAAGCCTACAAAATACCGTATTTTTCGTTCTATAGGACGCACCTTTTCCCCTCCAAAAATGAAGGGGAAATGTGTGTGTGTCCTATGAAGTGAATGCATGCTTTTGCTGAAGCCTGGAGAGCGAGAGGGGTCGGTGTGCACCGCCCCCTCTCGCTCTCCAGGCTTCAGGCAGCTATCCGCAAGCCTTCTGAGCACGGCGGGATAGCAGCCTGAAGCCTGAAGCCTGGGGAGCGCAGCCCGGGCTCCGAAGACTTGCGGATAGCAGCCTGTTCTGGGGGCTGGCCCTGCGGCTGGGGGGGGGGGAATATTTTTTCCCCTTTATTCCCCCCCCCCCTAAAATCTAGGTGCGCCCTATGGAGCGAAAAATACGATATTTTACGCCATCTGCTAAGAGGTTGGAACCTAAATTTTGATGCTGGATGCAGAGAAGGGGAGGCATCCTTCTTAGTTTGATCTATGGTCCTGACTAGGGAAGGAGCAGAACATAAGAAGAGCCCAACCAAACTAGCATCATCTTCTCACAGGGGTCAACCAGGTGCTCCAATGGGAAGCCCTCGAGGAGAACCTGAGCACTTGCGATTCCTGTCAACTTGTATTCAGAGGCCAACTAATTCTAGTTTCCTCCCCATTGCCATCCTCATTGCTAACAGGCAGTGCTACTCTCTTGCACTGGTTTTAAGTAAGGAGCCAGGCAGATGGAGACTGGTTGGGAACAGAATGAGGTTGGTGGGGCAGTGTCCCATTCACCCTAACGCAGCAGCCTCCACTGATCAAGAGACGTAATGGAGCAGCCTCCAGGCTTCCAGTAGTGGAGGCAGAACATAGCCATTGTGAGGCAATGACTTTGGAAAGGCCACAGATTTCCCCCACTCCTGCTTGACAAAATTCAGCAATAAAACAAAACAGAATGGTACACTTTTGAAACGAAACCAGATTCATTGGGAACAGCAAAAACCCAGGAAGAAATATGAAGAAGTGGAATTTCAGGAGCATTTCTGGTGCTGGATGAGAGAGGACAATGAAAAAAGCCAGCTCATACCAGGGCGCCAAAGGCAATGATCTTCAGCACACACTCCAGAGAAAACATGGATGTAAACACAATGTTGAGGCATTTCAGCATATCTTCATATGGCTGTGGGGCACCATAGAACTAAATCAAAGAGAAAGAAAACAGGTTACTGGAAAACATGGGTTGCAATCACTCATGCATTGCAGGGTGTTGGACTAGATGGCCTTTACGGCCCCAACCATACAATCCTATTATTCTCAAACTCTTCTGTAAAGGGTTTTTTAAAGTTTAGCTTCATCCTCGTTATTCTTTTTTTTAAAAAAAATTAGTTGTTATTAATGATTTTGTTGTGTTACAAAGTAGACAAATAAGTGGAGAAGAGTACAACTGGGGGTAAAGAGGGAAGAGTGATGGGGGTTGTTCTTTCGTTCTATTGCCTAGTGTTAATGTAGGGGTTTGTGTCAGCATGACGTGGATAGGTCCTTTGTATATATATTGATTTGTATGCTGTTGCAGCGGGGATAGGTCATTGACCTGTTGTGCTGTGTATATGATAAAGCGGAACCACACTGGGGTAAAGGCATCCTTCCCCCCCCCCCCCGTGTCCTTGTGCTAATTTAAGTTTTCTGGCTAACTTTTCTAGTAGGGCAGTTTCCCATGCATTTTGGTACCAGTGGTCTATGTTCACTCCTGATAGGTCTTTCCAGTGTCTGGTATCTACAATATATAAAATATTACTCCAAGACACCACAATTAAAAATCAACGAGAACACATCATAGGATACGAAATAAACTCAAAAACGTTTTCTAAACAACCATTTAAATTCATCTCAGTCAAAAAAGAGAGAACACTCTGAAACTCATCTACGATGCTACCTAACACCAAGGAAGTTTTCACTAATATACCCAGAAACCTCATCTAAATGCTGGAGAGGCTGCACCTCCATAGGCACATACCTCCACCTGTGCTGGGAGTGCCCCAAAGTGCAATCCTTTTGGATATCAGTGATGCAGAAAAATCTCCAAAGTATCAAAACAGGTAGTAGAAGTAACTCCAGAATCAGCCTTATTAAATACCTTCCAGGATAACAATGCACATGCACATGACAAGGAACTCATAAGTCACTCACAGCAGCAAGAAACACCCTCCTACTTATTCTTTATTGTTGAAGTTTGTTAATGTTCATGCAGGAGCCAGGAGATGTATTGCCTTTGTTTCCATCATAGCAGGGATGTGGAAAAATGTGGCCCTCCAGATGTTGTGGAACTACAACTTCCATCACCCTTAATCATTGGTCATTGTGGCAGGGGTTGATGAGAGTTAGTCAAACAACACTTGGCTGGTCAGAGGTTCCCTGCCCATGCATTAAGAACATATGACGAGCCTATTGGATCAGGCTAGTGTCCAATCCAGGTCCAGCACCCTGTTCTTACAGTGGCCAGCCAGATGCATATAAGAAATTTGAAAGCAGGACCTGAGTGCAACATCACTCTTGCCTCCTGCAGGTTGCAGGAGTTGGTATTCAGAAGCTTATGGCCTCCAACAGTGGAGGGAGAAAATGACCATCAAGGACAGTAGCAGTTGCTAACCCGTTTCACTAAGTACTCATTGAATTAGCACACCCTCACGAGAACTGCTAGCTCCCCTGCCCCCTTCTTAAAAAAAAAAAAGGCAAGGAAATCAGCAACCTTCATCATCAGCACAATGGTGTTGAGTGCGATCATGACCATGATGAAATACTCGAAAGGAGGAGACACCACAAACTTCCACATCTTGTACTGGAACGACTGCTTGTTTTGAGGCATGTAGCGGGTCAGGGGTTTGGCACTTATGGCAAAGTCTATACAGGCCCTCTACAACAAAAGGAAGAGAGTGGGGGAAATCAATTGAGAAAAAGATCTGCTCACAGTTTTCACCTGCATCCAGAGTTAAGGAAAAGCTTCCAGATCCACAGTTGGCTCTTTTACATGCCTAGCCAGGAGTAAGCTATGAGGAAGGGCCATAGCTCAGTGGTAGAGCATATGCTTTGCATGCAGAAGGTCCTAGGTTCAATCCCTGGCATTTCCAGGTAGGGCTGAGAGAAAACTCTGCCTGAAATTCTGGAGAGCCATGTGCCTATCAAGGCAGACTGTACTGAGCTACCTGTTTAAAGTGTCTGACTTATACGGACACTTCTTATTAGGGGAAGGGTCATAGTTCAGTGGTAAGAGCATCTGCTTTGCATGCTCCCAGTAGGGCTGGGAGAGACTCCCTGTCTGAAACCTTGCCAGCCGGCATGGACAGTGCCAAGCAAGGTGGACCATTGGTCTGACTCTGTATCAGACAGCTTCCAATGTTAGCACAATGGGATGGGTTAAACAGCAGATGTCCTGGCATATAATGGAAATACTTTGATTTGCAAATTGATGTTGAGATATCTAATTTTGTCAGGGAGGCAAAAATCCCTCAGGGCTGGATGCTTAGCTAACCCTGCAAATATGAAAAAAGAGCCTTTCTCCATCTGGTATCCTGAGAGAGTACCTCATTTTTCTCAAGGCTGCATTCAGACATCACTTTGTCACCCTGCTCCTGGAAGGTGATGATGATCAAAGCCACAAAGATGTTCACGAAGAAAAAGGGGAAGACGACAAAATACACCACATAGAAGATGGACATCTCCATCCGGTACCCAGGGCTTGGGCCTTGGTTCTCATACGTTGCATCAACAGAATGCTTTAAAACACTGTGAGAAGGAGGTAGAGAAGGAGCAGGCAGAAATTTGGATGAATGGCTGTAACTCTGCATCTACTTTGCATGCAGAAGGACCCAGGGCTTGGGAAATACTCTTGTCTGAACCCCACCCCATCCCCCACCCCACCACAAGGCACTAACGTGCCATACAAACTTACGTTGGCCACCCCTCTCCTGTGGAGACAGTGAAGAGTGTCAACAGAGCCCAGAGGACATTGTCATAGTGGAATTCGTACTTCTTCCATTGCCTGGGCTGAGCTTGCACATCATCTTTTGCATAATCCAGATACTGGCCCCTGGAAGGAAGATGGGACACAGAATCAAAACAGGAGAATGTGGCGCTGGGCCTCACTTATGATCGGTGCTGACACCCTCCATGGGTCACCATCCCTCAAATATGCTGCCTCCATTAACCACCATTGTAATTATTTACTGCTCTTTTTCTTCCTCAGAATGTAAGTTTTGCATTGTCAGTGTGGACAAATGCTAAGCTATATAGCATCAAAGGTTGACTCTGTATATGGCAGAATCCTGTTTGCAAGTGCATATTCAAAGGCTTCAGTATGATCTGGAAACCTGATTGTTCCAGATTGTGTGGAATTTTTTTTGCATAAACAAGGGCTCTATTCTTGCAGATGCTCATGCTATATATGTGTGGATGCCAAGCTCATCACCCCATGTGGTCAAGGCTGGAGGCAGCCACATGGTCTCATTCATGCATTGGTCGACCTGTGGGTGATAACTTCTGAATGGGGTGTTTGTGTTAGGAATAGAAGAAGATGAGCCTGCTGGATCAGGCCAGTGGCCCATCTAGCCCAACATCCTGTTCCCACAATGGCCAACCAGAAGCCTATGGAAAGCCTGTAAGCAGTGCTCTCTGCTCCAGCAACTCTTCTTCAGGATACTGCCTTTGACTGTGAAGGCAGAACACAGGTAGTAGCCATTAATAAAGATCCTCCATGGATTTGTCCTTTAAAGCCATCCAAGTTGATGGCCATCACTAACGTATGTGGGAGCGAGTTCCATAGTCTAACTCTACATTGCCTGAAGAAGTACCTTGTTTTGTTTGTCCTAAATCTTCCATCATTCAAGTAGGACTTGAGCAAAAAAAAACCCTCTCTCCTCCTGAGGTTTCTATCAACTGGTCACCAGAAGCATACTGCTTCTGATACTGGGGATAGAATATAGGCATCAGGGTTAATAGCCATTGACCCTGATTGCTACATTCTATCTCCACAGTTGGTGGGTGGTATGCTTCTGAATCATTGTCTGCTTGCCACCCATGGAACCAATGAGCAAGTAGGCAATGGAAGCTGCTTCTCCTCTTCCTGCTCACCACTACAGTTGTTGTTATCTGCTTGTTCACTCCCTCTGGGCATGAGGGAGAGGCCGGTGGTCTGCAAATAGTAAAGAGATGCAGGAGATCCAGGAGGCCCTTGTCACTGCACCTCTTGCTCAGACCTTAGAAGAACTAGTTCAAGTTCAAGTTCAACTTGTCTCCCAAGGATCTAATTCCAGTTCATATTTGTCCTTTGACAAACCAAACCAGTTCACATTTAGTTCATAGTGCAACCAAATGGTCATTGGGCAAATTCCCCCCCCCCCCGGCATTCAGAATATTACAAACTGCTGTGCTGAAGTATAAAAGCAGGAGTAAGAAAACATCAAAACACACATACAGGATGGAATATAAATTGTTTATTTCCCCAACCATTATTATTTTTAAGTTCAAAGGCATTTATGAGGAGTAGAAAAACACATGTAAGAGAACAAACATGAAGATGAACTAGAAATCATTCAAATTCTCCAAAAGTTAATCCACGTTCAGTTCACCCAGCAGTTATGAGTACTTTTGGCTGTAGTTTAGAGTTTTTGGCATTAGTTCACTGAACTTCATTAATCTGAACTAGTTCACTTCAGTCTCTGGGGTAAGAGCCATAGCTCAGTGATTGAGCATGGGCTATGCATGAGTATGGTCCCAAGTTGAAGTCCTGGCATCTCTGCCTGAGACCCTCTGCCCCAAATCCTGGAAAGTTTCTGCCAGTCAGTGTAGAGAAACTGAGATAGATAGATCCAGTGGTCTGACTGTACAAGCTACCTATGCTTCCTGAGTTCACTGCTCTTGCAGGGGCACAGGACCTCAGCAGGAGCCCAACCATCCCAACCCTTCACACTGGAGCTGCTCTCAAGCTCTAAATTCCTGCACTGCAAGAGAGAAACACTAGAACTTGTAACAGGACTAGATTACCCTTAGGACCCTTCCAACTCAACAATTACAAGTTCTTTCTATGAAAAGGCACTTGACCACCTTCTAGTGACGAGGTCCCTGAGCTTCTCACACACCAGTCACAAGGAAGGACACAGCAAAGGAGATGCCCCATCCCTCCAGCCAAAGCTTAGCTCAGGTCTTTTCAATCAGGCCATACTGTGCATCAAAACATATTTATCTGTTTGATCTGGGCACCTGCAGTCTTTTTCCAGCTCCTTGGACTCGTCCGTGCAGTAGAAGAATCGCCCTTTGAAAAGCTGCACCGCTATGACTGCAAAGATGAACATGAAGAGCATGTAGACAATGAGGATGTTGAGGACATTCTTCAGAGAATTCACCACGCAGTCAAAGACTGCCTGCATATAAGAGGGGGAGGGGGATTCAGAAACAGAATCCATGGTGAAGTATAAATCAAAGCAATTTACAGCAATAAAAACATAAAACCATACAATAAAAACCATTAAAAATGGACAGCAATTAGCCATTTTGGAAAGATGTATTCTTAATTGCCTGCATAGGCCTGGTGGAATAGAAAAGTTTTCAGCAGGTGTTTAAAGTTGGCAGAGAAGTCGGCAGAGTATTCTTATAAAGCCAGATTGGCTTGCATCCTGCCCTCTGCAATGGGAAAAGCTCCTTCTGTCTGTGAAGTGGGATTCAGTGGATATGAAGAGATATGGCACAGGTGACTGCAGAGGCAGGTCCAGGGATAAGGAATAGCAAGGGAGAAAGTGGAAGAAGGGACTGGCAGCAGGGGTCAAGGGTAACAAATCAGTAGAGAGGGAGAGAGCAGCAGCAATTGGAGAGGCCAAGGTAATCATGGATGGATATGAAGAACAGAGATAGGCAAATCTATCAGTTTTCATTTCTCTTCATTTCTCACTTTACCTATCTTAAGAGCAGCTCCTCATCAGCTTTCAAAAAAAAAGTCTTCATGAAAATTCATCAGCATTTTAGTGTGGTATTTTTCTCTCAGTAGGCACATTTTTGTATACCAGTTTGCCCAATATTTACATTTTCCCATAACATGTTCACTTTTGAATGTCCCTGCACTAATATGTGTATTTTCATGCATACTTTCCACCAATATTTTGTCCACATTATTTTCCCTAATTTTTGTCTGCAGCTGAAGAACTGCAGCGCAAAATTTGTCCAATTTTGAAGTGTGTTTTGGTCCTTGAATTGTTTTGGAAAATGGCAAATTAGGTCAGTTTGCCTTGAAATGTGAACCAAATCAAATTCCACCCCCCCACATGCATACTCAGAAATGAGATTATGCACTACCTCATCTGCCGGGGCAGATGGGTTGAGGATTACATCATACCTTCAGCTTTGGCAAACGTTTGATGGTCTTCAGAGGCCGAAGGACTCTCAGAACTCTCAGGGACTTGATGGTGTTTATATCTTTGCCTTTGTTCCCTCTGCAAGGCAAGAGCACACAAAGGACAAATGAAGACCTTTGATTCTTGCAAGATTCAGGCAAAAGCCTGGAAAATCCTCACCCCAGGCTGGACATTGCTGCAAACCTAACCAGGTCCACTCAGAAGTGAGTCCTACTGTATTCAATGGGGCTTATTTGTGTGTAAGTGGGGTTTTCAGCCCAACAGTGCAATCCTAGCTGTGTCTACTCAGGCATAAGTCCTGTTGAATCCAATGGGACTTACCTGCAGGCAAGTGGGGTTAGATTGCAGACTAAACCCTCCCCTCCCCCCTGAACTTGGCTCAATCTCTTTTGGTGTGGCATAACAACATAGCAAAATGCAGGTAAATTTTCTTTTCTGCAAGGTTGAACAAGAAACAGAGGGCACAACATATGAAGATATGGTTATGGGAACTCCTGCTGGGGACTTCTGCCCCAACTCAACTGCCCCCAGTATATTCCAGCCTTATATTTGAATTTTCAGCTTTTTTCATTACCCCCACCCCAGAAAGTCCCCACTATACAGAAACTCCAAGGAAATACATGCAACCAGACATTCCACCCAGTTGCTCCCGCCTCCTAATCTTTCAGCCAATGAATGCAAAGGCACTGGGATGATTGACAAGTACTTAGGCAATAAGTACCTAAAAATAATTTGAGATTAAATTTTATTTTATTAAAATTAATCCAATGAACCAAATCACTTTAAGAAGCATACCTCTTATATTGAGATGTTTGCTGAGATTAAAAATTCCCCTATTTATGCCCACTCTCTCATACTCCAGGCTATTAAAATGTGTAACAGCCTACGTTTGCCAACCATGCCCAGGCATTTGATGAAGACCCTTTCACAAAATGTAGGGGAGGAGGAAAATCTATTTTCAAAGGGAGGGAGTCAGCAGAGTTGTTATCCGTGTCACCATCAGAGCAGGACTTCAGGGCAGACGCCCATGGCCACCATCAGCAGGATGAGCAGGAAGGTACACAAACTCAGCAGTTTGCATTGTTAAGTTACATACATTACCATCTGTAGAGTGGTGGAGGTGTAGGACCATTAAACCCTGAGTCTAAAATTACCCATCTGCACCACTGCCTAAGATTCTTAATGGAAGGAGGGTGGCGGTGGAATCAGATCTAACCTTTCCCTTTCAATTGGGGTGGGGAATCTTTTTGGCCCAGTGTGCCAGATCTTCATCTCCCCCACCCCCTGGGACAACTTTGGTAGGTGGGCAAGGACCACCCACCTGTCAGTCAACTGGCATAATGATGGCAGGTGATTCCCAGGCGGGTGGTCTTGCCCACCTGGCAATGAGGAGAGATTGTGGGGAGATTGTGACCAAGGAGGACTGAACTCCACATGCATCATCTGATATATCAGGGGTTCAGTCTTGCTTTCTCCAGGGATCAGCGTTGTAAGCACCCAGTCCAGCCATGTTTCTACATGACAGGTGTACGACAGATGGGCAGGGTCTTTGGAAAACAGCCTTGCAGGCCAAATCCAGCTCACAGGCTGGAGGTTCCTCACCCACTGCTATAAATATATTACCCCTCACAGGGGAAACCTTTTGGTGACATACAGCTAGCCTGAAGGATGCATCACAAGGAAACGCCTCCCTAGACTAGGGAGCCTGTGGCCACCTAGATGTTCTGGGACTCCATTATTCCTATTTATTGACCATGCTGGTTAAGACTAGCAAGAGTTGGTCCAACAACACATGAAGGCTCATAAGTGTCTTATCCCTGCTCTAGGCAAACAGAGAGAGAAAGAAGATCATGATGGTGAACCAAAGAAGACACATGTCCCTCAGTCCGAAAGACTCCATTGGTTTGCTTGCTTTTCCATCTCATGGGCCCTGCCTAGTTTCCTCTTAAGACGGCATGCCACTCAAACCATGCCAAGCCATGTAATATATGCACACATATTACATGCCTGTAGTGATAAGCAGTGGTAACCTCTGAACTGTTCATGCACATGTGTGGGTTTGGAGAGGTGGTGGTGGTGGTAATGGTGGAGTTATAGCCAACAGAGGTTGGTGGCATTTCTTTCTTCTCAAGCGTGCAAAGTTCATTTTTAAGGCAAGGGTCTCTTTGCCTCCATATCAGCATCTGGAATGGGAGGAAAAAGGTCCCCCACTCCTATATTAAAGTAGTGAGACAGGTCAATCTGCTTGGGAAAAGTAAATGAAGTCATTCAGAAGGGCTCTTTGTTAAGAAGCAGTGGAGGTAAGAATGGGAGGCTCTGTCAAGTTTGGTTTCTCTCAGTTTCACATTTTTCGAATCTGGGTCATTTCTCCAAGTTTCAACATGTATGCAATTTTTTTTAAGTCGTTCAGAAAATTCATCAGTATTTTAGTGAGCATTTATCTAAATATATACACTTCTGTATGCAATTCTTCCTAATATGCATGTTTTTACAAAGCAGTTTCTCCTGATATAGTGCATTTTTGCACTTCATATGCACACTTTACCCTGTTATGTGCATTTTTGCACACTTTACCTAGCTAGAGATCTGCACTGCAAAGTTTTGCAAAGTTCTTATTTTGAAGGCTGGCTGATTCATTTTGTGTATCGTTCTGTAAATTGTGGATTAGGTAGTTTGGGGTTTAAATGCAAACTGAATAGAATCTCTCCCACCAGAATCTCCAGTCTGAAGGTAGTCTTCAGCTGCAGCTAAGTCTTACTATGGCTAGAGTGAATTTATTAACTGGCAAAAAGCCAGTTTGCTTGTTGTCATTTTTTGATGACGTACAGTCAATTCATTCTCCAGACAGACAGAGGAGACCAAGTAGTTTGGCCTCTTAAAAGGAGGCAATTTCATCCAGGGCAGGTGTGGGACATCTCTGGTTCTTCAGATGTTCCTGAACCCCAACTCCCACCATAACTGGCCTTTAGTGGGGCTGATGGGTGTCATAGCTGAGCAACATCTGGAGGGCCAAAGGTCCCCCACACCTTGTCTAGGGATATCCATACCCAGGAGTTAAATAGAAAACAGACTTATCTGTAGCAACTTATAATACACATACCTATACAAAACCTCATATGCAAAACCTCTTTTGTTCCAATGGAGGGAGGCAAGATAAAATGACCCACATTAAAATCATAGCTAAAAAAAACCTTGGTGAATAGGAAGGTCTCTACCTTATGCTAAAAAATAAACTGCACAAATCAGGTGGCAGGTAAGGCTCTCTGGGGATGATGTACCTTCCCTCTCTTTACCTGAGTCTCCTCTTTTGACTTCCATATTGCGTTGATGAGATTGCTGTATTGTATGTTTTATGAATGTTTGGATTTTAATGGATTTTAATGCTTGAGTCTACCTGTGAACTGCTTAGAAGCCTATTTTGACATTAAGTGGTGTACAAATTAAATAGCAGTACTGTTAATAACAACAGCAAAGGAGCCATTATCTGAAGAACTCTAGGCTTGGTGACCATGTACCTCACTTCTTTAGGATCACTTAGGACACCTGGATCACAGCCTCTAAAGAGAGCCTTCGGGGGGGGGGTGTCATCTTTCAGATAAGTTTTTTATGACTCCAAAGATTAAAGCCAACTCTTCAGGTTGATTTGTAGGTTAAAGCTAGCACTGGGAAAGATCCTGGGAGCCATTGTGGCAAGTATAGCATTTGCATAATACAACTGGCATAATGTCCAGGCCCAATTAACAATCCAATTTTGGTCCTGTTGCAATTCTAGGCTTGATTTTAAAGGCACTGCAGTCATTGAAGTGGACGGCTCCCAGAACAGCTAAGCTCCGGGGCAGCACAGAGGGCATGGCTGCAATAGCATAAACCCAGCTGAAAGCTAACATGGGCAAAACATGAGCCCATTAGCTGAGGAAAGGCAATGTCACCAGATACTGAGAAAAATGACAGGCAGTGATGGAATCAGCATGACACAGATTGCCAGGAGGGTGTGGCTGTGTGAATGTGCAGGCAATCAACAAGCTGGCAAGGGACAACAGTAATGCATTACCCCATGAAACTCCTACAGAGAAGATCCCAGCGAGAAGAAGAGAAAGAAAGAGCAGAGTGTCAGTGGTGGGGAAGAAACACACATCTATGCAACAACTCCAAAGCAATGACACAGAAGGTAACACCAAGGAAATCGGACCTCCACCCTCTCCATTTTCACAAAGCAAACGGGAAAGTGAAACAACCATGTGCTTGCATAGGTGGCCAAAGACATATTTTCAGTTTAGTGGCATGGATGGAAAGTCCTTTTCAGTCAAAGTGGCCTTCCAGATCATCCAGCTCCCATTACTCCTGACTTCCCATCCGCTCTGACCATGGGCCATACTGACTGGGGTAGATGGGAGTTTGTGTCCAACAAGAACTGACAGGCCCCAGGTTGGACTTGGGCTGAGGAGCCCCAGATGCAAATGTCTCTTCAGGCTGTGAAATTTATCAGGTGATTTTGAGCCAATCGTTTTTTCGCAGCCTAACTTACCTCACAAGGTTGCTTTGCAGCTAAAGGGGAGATTTCCCCAACCACATACACTACCTTGAGCACCTTTGAGGAAGGTTGGGTTAAACAAAATGTCAGCAATAATAATACTATGCACTGATTGTAGGTTTTATGTTAGCCGGTATCCCACTGGAGTTAGCCTCTCCTCTCATTTCCTCGTCCATCAATTGCAGCTCATCACTTCTGGTTCAAGCCACGGAACAGCAGGCAAAGGATAAACTATATGAGAGTGAGGCAGTTTTGGTTTTCACTGTTAACATCAATTTTTGTCAAGTTTCTTATTTTTCTAATTTTCTAATCATAATTTTAGTTCCACATAAGTTCGCTTTTCTTTTTTAAGTCCTCATGAAAATTCACCACCATTTTAGTATGCATTTCTTTTGAAGGATACCTTTTCACAAGTGCCTTTTTAAGATATACGCAGTTATACAAGCAATTGCCCCTATTACAAGGGTGCAGAACCTCCAGCCCTCCAGATGTTGCAGGACTACAATTCCCATCAGCCCTAGCAAGCACAACCAATGGCCAGGGATAATGGGAGGGTGTAGTTCAGCAACATAAAGCAGGTCAAGGATTCCCCATGTGAACCCTATTATCATGCATTTTCCACTAATACATTGCTATGCAAACTTTACCCTGGCATGAGCATTTTCAAACACTAAATTCAGAGAAGTGTGCATGTTGAAGAGGGGCTATGTTTTGATTCATATGAGAAGTCTGAATTAGGTAGGCTCGTCTTGAAATGTGAACTGCACTGAATATCTCCTCCACCCTTAGTTAGGAAATCAGCTCCACCCACCTTCGCACATACACACACGTTCCACTAGCTGCCTGCTTGCAATGCACTTATATGAAGGTAGATAATTATGCCCAAAGCTCGCTATACTCCATAGATTCAGATATCTGAGCAGCTGGGATCTGCCCAGTTCATTACTTTTTTGCGCTTTCCTGGTCAGTGGCAGCCATTTTGGGGCAAAAACCATGCAGGGAGAGAGGGAGAAAGCAAGATGGGGAAAATTAGAGAGCAGGAGAGATGGGACAAATCAGTTTTTCCTTTGTCTCTCTTTTGCTGGTTGGCTCCAGCCATTTCAGGAAGAAACCATGGAGAGATGGGGTGGAGAGATCGGACAAATCCTGGATCAGATTAAGTTCCCATAGGAATCAACTGAAATCAGGAATTTGTTATGTGAACATTCGCCTAAGGAACAGTTTCCAGGAATTGCATTACATTTGGTAAGTTGGACCTGTGTGTAAAAAGCCATCAGAGAAGAAAGCATGATTTCTGGGATACAGACACTTGAAAATGGAGAAGTAATTTCCTTTCCAAAATAGAATTATAAATGCAAACAGGCAGACCTGGAGTCTTGGGACCAACCTAGACGTTATGTCGTGTATGCAGTTAAGCTATTGCACGAACAGCTTTCAAAATGGAAACTGCCATCATAAGAACCTGATATGAATCAGGCATCTGGTAAATGGTAGCAGGAAGGACAAAAGTCCCCTCTGTGTTGGGGTCCCAGTCCCTATTGGGGGTTCTATACCTATTTGCATTTCTGGGAGATAAAATCTATTCCCTTCAGTGGGAACTTTAACCCAATGTAAACAACAGGCATGCCCTCCCCCATCCCAATACAGATCAGGACCACAGCAGGAGACAAAGGCCCAAACTTTCCATGATGAGGTTCCCATCCAGAATGGGTCCCCAACACCTGCAGATTTAATGGTAAACACCACTGAACATCATTGGGCTTTCTTCCCAGCAAAAGGCATTGATTTGTATGGTAAGGTTGCTCAATTTGATGCTGTTAACAGAATGTCAAGATAACCTTCTCCTCCATTTTCACCATTGCGGATGAAATATTGATCAGCATTTGGAAAATCTTTACTCTGAAAGCTCTACAGCGTCGAAAGTATATTACTAAACAGGAGAACATTGCTACAATATTACTAGTAGCAGTATAATCACAAATACCACAAAAGTGTTTTCTTGCGGCCCAGACTGGAGAAAACAGAATGCAGTGCACTTGAACAGCAAGTATCTGTCATTGATCTATTAAGACACAAACACAGAATGGAGTGGGATGGGGAAAGATAGAGGCGAGCATCCTTGACTGCTCTTGATTCTGACAAAGGCAAGAGTGAGACTAAAGAGGAGGAGGGAGAAACAGACAAGCACTACCACCCCCTCGACCACTTATAAATAAGAAAGCAGACTGAGGCTGGCTTTTGCCCTGACTCAAGCAGCCTCTACTTGAGTCAGGTTAATATGCTTCTTTTCTTCAGCTGCCGTTCCAGCTATGAGATAGGAAGCAGGAGTTGTGTAACACTTTGCAAGAACAAAACATTCGATATTTGGCCTATTGTAAATAATTAAATTTACAAGCTGCCAGGTACCTCCCCTCTCTTCCTCCTGCATGGCAGAGAGGAAAACTTTGGAATCTTTTCTTTTTATTTCACTGAACCACAGCACTCCATTTTGCCCAAACACTAAGAGTGGTTTGTTTCATCACAAACCATGGGTCATGAAGCTGGCTTGTTTAAATGAACCATGGTTAGCATGAACCATGATCTCTGGTTTGATGGAAACGAGACACTGTGGTTAACTAAAACTGGAAGCTTCTGAAGTCCTCCTCTCGGCGTTGTGGGAGGAGAAGAGAGGAAGGTATATATATATATCGAGAGCATGTCACACTAAGACTGGAGCACCCAGCATGTCTGATCACAACTCGTGTCATCATTCAGAGCCAGTATGGTGAAGTGATCTGAGTGTCAGACTAAGACTTGGGAAACCAAGGTTCAAATCCCCCTTCACACATGAAACTCACCTAAGGCCAGGCATAATCTCTCAATGTAATCTACCTCACAGGGTTAGTGTGAGAATAAAATAAGGACAGGGGGAAACATGGAGGGCACCCTGAGTTCCTTGGAAGAAAAGTGGGATATAAATATTTTAATAAATAAATACAGATATACATAAATCCCACCCCATGCTGGATGAGGCTAGCAGAAGTTGAAATTCGGAAGGATAGCCACATTCCCTACACACACACTAAAGGGCAGCATTTACAGAGTCATGGAGTTCAAGGAACTATTACCTTCTTTACTAGTGTTTTGTGGGCAACTGATATGAAAATAGCAGGCAGGAGACACGTATGCTTGGGTAAGAAACCCGCCAAATTGCAGACGAACAGCTCCAGGGTCTTGTCTTGTTTTGTGTGTGTGTTGGGCCCCTTTAAATTTGATTTATTCATATATATTTTTGAGGGGGAGAGAATTAGAAGGGATCCACGTTCCTCCCCTGTAGAGTTACAAGCAGCTATTCAATGGTAGTGCCTATATGCTAGGGCTGCCATATGTCCGGACATTACCGCGATTTGAAAGGTGATTTAAAAAATAATAATAATAATCTTTTAATTAGTTTTACATAAATTTATACATTATAAACTTTAACCATTTCAAAACACATAAATAAAAAGGTTCTTTTGAACATTTGGACCTCTTCCCCTCCCATCAAAGGCGGAATTGATGTCCAGGGGGAACTTCCGAAAAGCTCAACGATTTTGGGGTGTCCTGGTTTTCACTTTATGAAATATGGCACCCCTACTATGCAGAGCAATGGAAGTGCCTTGCTGAGCAAAGTACCGTATTTTTTGCACCATAACACTCACTTTTTTCCTCCTAAAAAGTAAGGGGAAATGTCTGTGCGTGTTATGGAGGGAATGCCTACGGATTTTCCTCCTCTAAAAACTACGTGTGTGTTATGGTCGGGTGCGTGTTATAGAGCGAAAAATACGGTAGGTTGAGAGTGATCGAGGAACAGAATCAGCCTTGCCAGTGCTAACCCAATGTCACCACACTACAGACGTCTGGAGGGACACTCTTGCACTATTGCACAATGAAAGCAAGATAATGCTCCCCACCTGACCCCTGGGAACATTTCTGATATTAAAAGTTTTAGCAGGATGTGACAGGCTATGCACCGTTTGGAAACAAAGTAGTATATTTGTCCACCGTTTGGAAACAAAGTAGTATATTTGTGGGCACAAAGAGTATTGAAAGTGGGACCCCCAATCAAATGCCCCATATCATCCTGAATGCACAATAAAAAGGACACCAGGAAGGGCCCCAACTTATATCACAACACTTCCAGTTTGTAAGGGTAACCCGCAGGGCCATCTTTACCCTGGGATGCAAGGGGTGCAGGGCACCTGGGCACTGAATTCTGGGTGGTGCCAGGCGCCCACTGCTGAAGCCACCTAAGCTCTTAACTATCTACCTGTTCTGAAATAATAAATAATTTTGATCAAGCTAGAAAAACAAACACACATATATATAGGTATCACCGAAATGTATACCTACATCCTTGCACAAATTAATTGAAACAAATCACATTTTCTATCTTGCTCATAATCCTGTACTCAGAACAAACATGAAAAGTCAGTTGATCATTAAGGTGTTGGAAGCCTGCAGCCAATAGAAGGAATGATGCGTTCACCACAATATATTGAGGTTCTATGAAACAGAGTTATTCCAAAGCCGGAAAAGAGGTATCCTGATGGTACTAAGATATTGCAGCAGAACCTAGGCCCCTGTCACACATCAAAAGAAATTCATGACAGAGCAGCAAATACAGGTACTTGATTGGCCAGGGAATTCCCCGGACGTAAATCCCATTGAGAATTTGTGGGCTATATGCAAAAGTCGCCTCTGTGCTGTATGACTACACAGAAGCTCATTCAGGCACTGATTCAAGTGTGGTAATCAGCGCCTGAATCAGCTTCTGAAAATCAACAGTGACTGTTCGAAACTAATAGATTCCATGCCAAACTGTGTTCAAATGCTGCTTAAAAATAGCGGAGGTCGCATCTGTTACTAATGTACGTTTATGTAAGTTTTGTACAATAAACTTTTAATTCATTGTTTGTTTCAATTAATTTGCACATGGGGTGAACTGTTTCACTAAAGGACTTTCAACTTTGTCCGCTCATTTACCAAAGACGCGCTTGTCATTCACAACGGCAGCGCTTGTCAGACGAGTCAACGACGGCATGTCATTCTCAACGGCTCCGTGCACGCAAAATTAACTCTTACAAAATATTATGTTACATATTGTATTGAGCTGCCTGCTGGCTGCATGCAAGCCATGCGAGATCAGTCATGTCAAAGGTGCCGCTGACCCCAAGTGAAACATTGCAAATTGCGTTTTAATTTCATCACTTGCAGTTCAAATTCGTTTAGAGAAATCGTTTAAAAAATAATGTTTATTTTCGCTATTTGTCGGCATTTTCTTTGACTAACTACTTAGTACTTAGGGCTCTACTACACATGCATTTCAGCAAGCGATTTTAGTTTTCCATTTCCACAAAAACATGCCCAGAACACACACACACTATGAATTCCGTGAGCTGCATTTTTTCTTCATTTTACGACAAATGCTAAAGTTAATTTGGGGGCTGAACTAAATTTGGGGGCGCTGGGAGGATCTTTGCGCCCTGGTGATGCATATGCTAAGGATGGCCCTGGTATAGCATGGAATAATTTTAACATATATCCCTCCCACCTCCATGGCTATATGACATTGTTTTTGGTGGACTACTTCATATTTGATGTTTAGAATATTTTCAGGTACATTTGCCAAGACTGTTTATGAAAGTCTTAAGTTTTAAGACAACCCAATGCTGTAATAGCAATCGCTCTGACTGTAAACTGTGCCACCTAACAGCCTTTAAATATACATATGCAGATATTATGCAGACCCACTGTCTTTCCTGCCCCCTTCTTTTTTTTAATAAGATATTTATTATAATTTCACAAATTATACAGACAAACACAACAATACAAACAAACACAAAAAAGAACAAGTATAATTTCAAACCCTTATTTTCTTATAACTTACTTCTCCGACCTCATACCTCCCCTTTCTGCATTCCAATTCCAATTTTAATTCAGCAAATCCTCACCCTTAAATTTATCTAATTTTTAACCTTTCTTTTCTTTTAACTTAATCCTTACAGCTGTAATCCACTTAAATTCTAAATCAGCATCATTCTAACATTCATTAATTTTGCAATATTTCTTAAGATAGTTCTTAAATTTCTTCCAATCTTCTTCCACCGTCTCTTTTCCCTGGTCTCGGATTCTGCCGGTCATTTCTGCCAGTCCCATATAGTCTATCATTTCCTGCCCCCTTCTTGGCCATGCATGAAGTGGCCACAAAATCCACCTCACCCTTTGCGAACCCATAAAACTATGCAAAGGAGGGGGGAAATATATCTGAAAGACCATCTCCATCCCTAATGACCTCCTCAGGTGCTAAGATCTGTAGAGTTTCTTGGTAGTTCCATCACCCTCAGAGTGCAAGGAATGGAGTTCCAGGGCAGGGTCCCTAAATTGTGTAACTCCCCCTCCACAGAGGTGCATCTAGCATCTTCACTGTACAGCTTCCACTGGATGCTTAAGTTGCACTTCTTTAACCCAACCCACCCCACAATTTGACAGGTAAAGTATTTTGCATTGTAGGACCCACCTCTTTAGTTGAATTTTGTGTTCTGTTCCATATGGCTTTATATGTCTTATAATTGTAATGGGTTTATCACTTTTTATAATTATATATTATATGGTTGTAGCACACCCTGGAAATTTATGGTGGGCAAGAAATCTAATAAAATAAATAAATACATTGAGACTATAGTCCCACTCAGAGTAGGTTCATCGAAATTAATGAGCATAACTAAGGCTCCATCTGCACTATTTATTAAAAGCAGTATCATACCACTTTAAACAGCCATGGCTTCCCCCAAAGAATCCTGGGAACTGTGGCTTGTTAAGGGGGCTAAAAGCTGTTTTAATTCCCTGAGTAAAACTTAATTGGAGGCAATCCATGACTCCAGAGTCTGCATGTTTGGGGTCACCCAACTGAAATGAGAATTGCTTAACTCAACCACCCCCAAAAATAAGGTGTCACACCCATTGACATTTTGAGTTCAGTGTCACCCTGCTTCTTGATCCAGTAAACCCACAAAGTCCATAAGCGAAAACTACTTACGAAAAGGCGAAAGCCACCAGAGCCCCACTGACCACAATAAAATCCAGGATGTTCCAGAGGTCACGAAAATAGGCACCAGAATGAAGTATCAGGCCCAAGTCAATCATCTTCAGAGAAGAAACCAAAGCAAAGCAGAGCACAGCATGAGATATTCAAGGGTGCAACAGATTGTGTGTGGCATGCAGAGACGGATAGAAAAAAGACACGGGCAGATATGGGGGATGGGCTTCCAGATCTTGCTGGACTACAACTTCCATAATCCTTGACCACTAACCATGTGGGCTGTTGGCTGATGGGAATTGGAGTCTAGAGGGCCACAAGTTCTCCATCCTTGGACTAGAGAGTCACAAGCAAGAGGTGCAATAAAATGAGCGGAATGCTCATTCTCATAAAAACATAAAAAGAGCCCTGCAGCTGGATCAGGCCAATGGCCCATCTTATCCAGCATCATTTGCTCACAGTGACCAACTAGGTGCTCACAAGCAAGACATGAGAGCAACAGCTCTCTGCCCACCTGCGATTCTCTGCAACTGGTATTCAGACACACTGAACGTGGGAGAAAGTGGCCATCATGGCTAGCAGTCATTGTTGCATTATCCCACATTGCATTTCAGTCTCTCCCCACCCCACGCCACCCCGCCCGACAATCAAGTCCATGTGCAGAAACCACTGGCCATTTATTTTGTACAAAGGCTATTACTTACAAACAATACAAATCTGTTAGGAGTATTAGCATATATAAGGAGTGGGGAACCTTTTTCAGCCAAGGGTGGCATTCCCTTCTGGGTGGGACCAGAAGCAAAAGTGGACAGAGCAACACGTGCTAATTTTACCATGGTGCAGCAGGTTAGTTTCTACACACACTCACACACCCTTCTCTGTGCTCTGTAAGGAGAAGCAAGTGGCCCCATCAGTTCAAAGGCACATTTCATCCAGGGAAAACCCCTCCAGCACTATGCATAGCAGGGCCAGTGATAAGTGTGGCTGAAGATCAAATGGAAAGATTTGGAGGGCTGCACCCACAGCCCCACAGCCTGAGGTTCCTGGGAAGATTATCATAACTTAAGGGCAGTTTCATATGAAGGGAAGCTGTCTTTCAGATATTCTGAGCTCAAACAATTTAGGGATGTGTAGGAAAGCAACCGGGACATGGGTGGCGCTGTGGGTTAAACCACAGAGCCTAGGACTTGACAATCAGAAGGTCGGTGGTTTAAATTCCCGCAACAGGGTAAGCTCCCATTGCTTGGTTCTTGCTCCTGCCAACCTAGCAGTTCAAAAGCACATCAAAGTGCAAGTAGATAAATAGGTACCACTCTGGTGGGAAGGTAAACGGCGTTTCCGTGTGCTGCTCTGGTTTGCCAGCTTAGTCATGCTGGCCACATGACCCGGAAGCTGTACGCTGGCTCCCTCGGCCAATAAAGCGAGATGAGCGCCGCAACCCCAGAGTTGGCCACGACTGGACCTAATGGTCAGGGGTCCCTTTACCTTTACCTAGGAAAGCAACCAGCACCTTGCATTGGGCCCAGAAATGAGCCAGAAGCCAGTGCAGTTGAACTAAGGCCAGTGTAACATGGAGAGCATCTAAGCTGTTGCATTTCTGCACCAGCTTCCAAGCACTGCAGCAGTTTCACCTCCTTGAAGTCCAAATCTACCCTCAAGTGACCCTTTCATCAGCAAAGGAGCACCCCCAAAATACCACCAAAAGCATTGGTGGGTCTGACAGCTGTTTAACCCCCAGTGAAAATTTGCTGAAAATGACTTCTGGTGAAGGCTTATAGTGAGGAGCACAAAAAAGGGGTGCCATGCCATTCCAAAAAGAACATGAGGGTAGTCTAAATACAGAATCAGCAGTCTTCTTGACTGCTACATTAGCCATGCAGCTCCCTGCCTGCAAAGGCCCAGCTTGCTTCCTGTTCCTCTGTGCAGACAGATCATAAGAGTACTGGAGAGATATTCTTACCTTTATCACCATCTCAAATGTAAAGACACCTGTAAATATGTAATCCAGGTACTTGAGAGCCTAAAATCAGAATGGGAAGTTTGATGTTAAAAAAAGGAAGCAGCGAAAATGTAATTAGATGAGAAAAAGTCATGCTTCTAAGGAGATAGAACATTTTACTACTAGGATTCCATATGGGTTGCTTCAAGGCTTTAAAGGGTTCCCCCACTTCCTCCTAGAGTACTCAGAGAGTGATAGGATCTGCCTAGGCTAGAACTAGAAATCCTGAGCTCTCTGAACATGTGCCCCAGGTGGTGAGCCAGGCTGGGGGATGTCCCTGCACCAGGAATGGGGAAACTTTGGTGCTGATAATTCCCATCAACCTTCAGCAACATGGCCAATAGCCATGGCTGATGGGAGTTGCAGGTGCATGGTGCCTGTGGAAACATGCAGAAAATATGTGGGAGATTGTAGGGTTGTTTCCTATAAACATCCACCCCGCCTACTCGGAATGGCAAGTTTAGCAGCAACCTTGCGGAGATTTCATAAGATGCTATTCCTTACCTCATTCCTTGGTGACTCAGCTTGGACGGGGTCTTCCGCTGCCAGGGCAATACTGCTGAGGGCTATGACGATGAGGATGACCATTTCAAAGTAACGCATGTTCACAATGTAATGGCACAGTCGCCGGATTCTGTAAGGGCCAGACCATTTATGTATACGTATTTTAAGAGCACAACAAAGAACTGGTTTTTCCACATGTGACAGCTATATTTATTTTCATTTACTTATTTGATTTCTTTGCTGCCCTTCAACATAAAGTCCCCATGTAGGCTACAATTATTGTTTTAAATAGAAACACAATGCTAAAATCAATTAAAACAAATCACAGTCAAAAAAATAGGATGGGACCTAATTTTAATATCTCTGTGTAAGCAGGCTTGTGCTTGGCATTGCTCAGGAATTTCAAGGAACCAAAATATCTATGCAGTTTTGAAATTAATCAGCCGAAATCTGTGCAGTTTTAAATGGTTCAGTCTGCCATATTGATTCAGAATGGCACTCAACTGCATCCAAACATAGAGTGTCCTAATGCATACTGAGTGTCTGTCCAAAATATATAGTAGATATCCAAGGAGCCAAAGGCCAGAGTCAAAAGGGGCAGCAGCCCAAGATCCATGATTTTGACACAGTCCAGTTTACTTGGTGGAAAAAATAGAGGACCCTCACCCAATGGCTGGGTACAATGCCATGATGACCATAAATCTGTCACTGGCTTATTGGCTTATTGGGCTGTATACAGCTAAGGGCTCATCCAGACTTTCCTTTGTGCTGCATTTTCCAAGCACAGGTTTGTGCTTTAAAGCTCTGTGTCCAAACCCTTTTTCACTCCTGTGTTTTCCCTGGGAAAACGCAGGTTTTGCCACTGAGTTGGAGCAAATGGCAATCTGCAGAAAACCTGGTTGCCATTTGTAAAATGTGGGTTTTCCCAAGGAAAGCGCCAAGATAAAAAAAAAAACCTGCTTGGACACAGAGCTTTAGAGCCCAGTCCTGTGCCTAGAAACGCAGCACAGAAGGAAGTCTGGATAAGCCCTCTGTTTTACACAGAGTAGATCCATTGGGCTCAATAGCTCTAAGTTCATCACGTGTATTACTTTCAATGGGTCTACTTTGAGTAGGACTAACATTGACTGCACCCTTTAAAAACAGTTTAGACATACAATGCAGAAAAGCAGCTGTGAGGACTTACGGGTTTGTAGGACTTAAGATGAACATGGAGCTATATGGCAGGATAGGTTTTGGTCCCTTCTCTGTAAAGTCATCATCCACATCCATGTCTTTCTTCTCTTCTGTTTTAGTTTCAAATTCAATGTTGTTCACTGCAGTTGACAAACACATTGACAACAAGGCATCAAAATGGGGGCTTCCTAATTACTGAAACCAGCAGCAATCTGGACACTGAGTCAGAAGCTGCAGGACATCAGACAGGGAGCTAAAGATAGGGAGACCACTGTGCCTGAAGCTGTTGGACAGGAACCACAAGAGGAACATATCAGACCACCAGAACCTGTAGGTCCAGAGCCAGGACACTCACAGACACATTTCCCTGAGGAACCACACACACCATCAGTCTGGTGGCACATGGAGCGCATCAAGAGGGAGGACACTGGACTAGAACATGACAGTAAAGCAGCCTTTCCCAACTTAGGGCCCTTCCAGCTGGTGAGCACAGATGGGGAACCAGTGGCCTTCCAGATCTGGCTGTACTACATCTACTGTCACTCCTGACCATTGGCCATGCTGGCTGGAACTGAGGAAAGTAGGAATCCATCAACATCTGGAACACACCAAGCTGGGGAAGGATGTCTTAATGATGTGGCTAGTTAACTGCCTGATTTTAGCCAGTTAATTGGTTGTAGAGAAATCCTAACCAGGTCTACTCAGAAACCCTCCTACAAAATACTGACAATCTGGAGGTGGTGACAGTTTCATTGGAGACAGCTGGTTCAGAACCTGAGTGGTGTCCCTCTGCCCCCAGAACTCAGAGTCCTAACCCATCTCAGAAAGAACCATATGGAACATAGTTCAATACTAGAGCATCTATAGTAGCAAGGATGCAGGGAACATTTAGGACTCCAGATGTTGCTGAACTACAACTCCATCAGTCAATGGCCAATGCAATGGAGGAAAATACCAATGTCCGAGATCTTGGAAAACCACTGCCAGTTTGAGTAGATAAAACTGAGCTGAACATTTATTTCATTTTATATTCTGCCCTTCTCCCTGAAGGAGCCCAGGGTGAAAAACACAGCAGTGTGTGTGTGTGTGTGTGTGTATTAAAACATTCTCCAACCAGTGGTCTTATGATTGGCAGAAACAGTATATTTCAGCCATCAAATGCCTCAGTAAGCAGGCATGTTTTTTAAATCCTCCCAAAATTTACCCTCTGCGCCTATCCCCTGGTCCTGCAAAGGGTGCAACGCCACTGGTGGCAGGACCATCAAAGCCTTGCCTGCTGATTATAGAATTTTAGGTACTTGGGTCCCAGGCCATTCTGAACTTTGAATGCTAATACTTACACCTTGAACTGGACCCATCAGCTCACTGGCAGCCAGTGAAACACTTTCAGAAACAGTGACACACCACCCATCCGGCTACCCCACTTACCAGCCCAGCTGCTGCATTCTGCATTAGCTGCAGCATCTGGATCATCTTCAGGGGAAGTCCCACATACAGCACATTACCACAGTCCAGGTGGGAGGTCATCAAAGCGTGAACAATGGATGGAATAATAGTCTGTTGGAGTAACTCACTTGGTATGATGGCGGCTTCCCCAGGAGGTGCCGTGACAGTGACAGGAATGTTCACAGTTGCAGATTTGTCCAGAGATGGCTGACCCATGCGAGTGACGTTCTTCTGATTGTCAGCATCTTCTGGCTGTTCAAGCACCCTCTGCAGACAAGTGCTAGGCAAGGTGTGCAGAGGGGCAACAGTCACACTCCCACTGGCCTCTGTGTCACACTGACCTTCCCTGAGATTACAAGAACAGAGACAACAACAAAAACATCACCGTGAGTCAGGTCTTTGGGGCTGAAGCCCTTCCATAGCTTCTTCAGGCCAGGATCTACCTGTTGACTTCCTGGATGATTTGCAGGAGGTCAGAAAACTCCTTATACTTCATTGCATCAACAAAAAGCTTATAAAAATCCTACCCTGTACTGTATGTGGAGTTGTAATTCTACTACCCAGGGAGGTAAGTAGGTAACTGGCCTTTCCCCCTAAGCTGCCATTTTGCATCTGGATCCGTGTCCCTCCCCACCCTATTTTGTACCTGGCTGTACAGTTCTGCAGGACCTGCTGCTCAGGATGCCTCAAGGCACTTGGGGTATATTTTAGAGGGGTTTTTAGAGTCAAGATTTAATTATGGAGATTCTTAGCTTTGCTGTTATCAGTATTGATAAGGTGCAGCAGAGACTGTACTTTTTGAGAATACTAAGGAAAAACCATCTTCCGCAGAAACTGCTGCTTGCCTTCTATCACCGTGCCATTGAGAGCGTGCTCACTTATGGCTTATGTGTGTGGTACGGAAGCTGTACTACCCAGGACAGGATGGGGTTGTGCAGGGTTGTTAAGGCAGCAGAGAGCATTGTTGGCTGCCCACTCCCCACCTTAGAGCAGATTTATGCCACAAGGTGCCATAGGAAGGCACTGGACATAGTAAAAGATCCATTGCATCCTGGTCACTGTCTCTTCAAGCTCTTGCCATCGGGACGGAGATACAGGACGATGAAGACAAGAACGAGCCGTCTTAAGAACAGCTTCTTCTCCAGAGCGATCTCGGCCCTGAATGGGAAGCCCGGACTTTGAAAGTCATCTAATCTCCCTTGCTGTATTATACTGTATTGTTTAATTAGTGTTTTTATGGAGCAGTCAAGTAATTTCGTTGTCCCCGAAGGGGGCAATGACAATAAAGATGATATTATTATTATTATTATTATTATTGTTATTATTATTATTATTATTATTATTGATTTTTTGTATGTAAATTTTGAGATCTTATTATAACCTATGAGGGGATTGCTTAATTGTGTACTTACTTCAGCTGTTCTTCTTTATTGCTTATGACTGCTTGTGGATTTTTTTAATTGTGTAAATCTGTCCATGTTGTAAGCCACCTTGAATATGGTTTAACTATGGAAAGGTGGCATACAAACACATGACAATGATGATGCAGTGTGAATATAATGGTGGTAACCCAGTGTGGTGTAATGATTAGTGTTGGACTAGGATGTAGACTAGGATGTGTTGGACTAGGATGTCCCATCACCTCCTGGCAAATAGAAGGAGAATAAATGGAGGCAGTGAGAGATTTTACTTTCTTGGGCTCCATGATCACTGCAGATGGTGACAGCAGCCACAAAATTAAAAGACGCCTGCTTCTTGGGAGAAAAGCAATGACAAACCTAGACAGCATCTTAAAAAGTAGAGACATCACCTTGCCAACAAAGGTCCATATAGTAAAAGCTATGGTTTTCCCAGTAGTGATGTATGGAAGTGAAAGCTGGACCATAAAGAAGGCTGATCGCCGAAGAAGTGATGCTTTTGAATTATGGTGCTGGAGGAGACTCTTGAGAGTCCCATGGACTGCAAGAAGATCAAACCTATCCATTCTTAAGGAAATCAGCCCTGAGTGCTCACTGGAAGGACAGATCGTGAAGCTGAGGCTCCAATACTTTGGCCACCTCATGAGAAGAGAAGACTCCCTGGGAAAGACCCTGATGTTGGGAAAGATGGAGGGCACAAGGAGAAGGGGACGGCAGAGGACGAGATGGTTGGATAGTGTTCTCAAAGCTACCAGCATGAGTTTGACCAAACTACGGGAGGCAGTGGAAGACAGAAGTGCCTGGCATGCTCTGGTCCATGGGGTCACGAAGAGTCGGACACAACTAAATGACTAAACAACAACAAGGATGTGGAAGGCCACGGTTCAAATTCCCATTTGATTACCTTGAGCCAGTTCTTGTGGGGATTAAATGAGGAAGGGGAGAACCATGAACAAAAGCTTGAGCTCTTTCGGAGGGAAGAGGTGGTCTAATAAACAACAAATTGTGGTGATTGGTACCAGAACTCATTTGTTCTGCAAAACATGGAATGAAAGGAAAATTAAATCCTGAAACCGAAGAGTCTTTCTGTGGCTGCTTTAGGTGTAACAGGCTTCTGAGAAGAAGTTATTTGATTGAAGAACCCAGCTTGAGAGCACACAGAGAAACACCATTGCCACCATACCCCTTTCTCACTACATTGTGAACTGTGAATCAATGATAGTAGAGACTTCTGATTTCTCAAGTCATGTTAAGCAGAGGGTTTGTTGTCGTCCAAGATTCCCAGGCTTTATTCACATTATGCATTTACGTGCCTTTGGACAGCTTCAAACACTATGAAGAACAGAGCTGCCAGATTATTGACAGAGGCTGTCTGTCATGAGCTTATTCAATCTGCTTTGCTGTTTCCTACTTTGTTTCCAGGCATGACCTGGACTGGCCTGAAACATTTTTTTCCCCTTCCCGAAGTGAAGGGAAAGATGAGGGGCAGAGAATGTTTTTCATCCTGGAGGCTATGTTCCTTTCTGGACAACCATCAGGGTCATAGACAAAAGTAGGTGGTTTCTACAACATAGACACCTCTCGTCTATCCTCCATCCAGGCAAGCAAGAGTCATTCTTAAACTCTGAGAATGGGCATATCCCAGCCAGGGGGGAAAACACCCAACAAAGGTATGGAGTAGGATGAGTGAGGAAGGACATGTGACCTGGACCTGGGTCACCAGGTCCAGATACAGAGGCCCAGAGGGCTGATGTTCCCCATCTCTTGGCATGATGCACACCTGCACACATTCTCCAGATAGAATCCTATTGGACAGACAGGCAAGTCTGGCTTCAGGTAATGGGGTAGCATCCTCATCCAAATGTAAGGGCAGAAGATAAGGATGGAGGAGGAACCTGCCCTACTCAGATTCCAAAGCAGACTAACCTGAGTTTGTCTGCCTAGCAGATTTGGGGGCTGCTTTGTCTCCCTGCCATTCATTTGACACCATAAAGGTAAAGCCACAGCAGTGAAGGGGGTTGTTCCTTTGCAGTGGGGATTACATTTTGCTATTTAGAGTTTTTGTGGTGCTGATGTTTTTATAAGACTTTGCTAAGTTGACAACTGCAGCTATTACCCCTTCCTCTAGTGTGGAATATTGGGTTGATGATGGTTCAGAAACCATCAGAAACCCCAGAAAGTCAATACTGGCCTTGTGCCCACTGGGACTGGTAGGGTGGAAGCCAGGGAGGGCAGCAGTTGGTGGCACCAGACCTAATGACAGGAGAAATCAACTAATTCTTGTTTTCCCCCATCTCCTCTTCACTGTTGAGTTCTTCCAGAGCAAATCTGAGTCAAAGGAGGAGGGGGCTGACGGGCAGTGCCACTCCCTAGATTGGCTGTAAGTAAGAAAGCAGGCAGGTGGGCGCTGGCTGAGGGCAAACTCAGCTTGGTGGAGCAGTGCGCTATTGTTCAAATGAACCAGTTGCTGCTGATCCAGAGACATAGAAAATATTCACTAGGAATAGGCTTTTGCTAAGGAAGTCTAAGTTCACAGCCCCAGAATGCCAAGCGAAGGGGTGCCAAAACTGGCCCCAGGGACATCAGGGCAACCACACAGTCATTGTCTGGCAAAGTGCAGAAAAGGCTTTCTCAAGTCCTGCTGATTAATTGGCTGTGGCATGTAAATTGCTCTCAAGTGTATTATTATAGCTCAGGAACTGTTCCAAAAATCCAAAAATCTTTAAAAACAAGACCCCGCAAGGAGACTCCAGCAGCCAAAATCTATACCAGCCCTGCTCGTCCCTATGCAAGCAGCTAACAGCAACCCTGGGGGAGCCATTTATTCCTAATCAGAGTTTGTACCTTGCAGCAGTATCATTACATTGCAGTCCCTGCATGCATTCCCCCTTTCCTCCAGAGCTAAGCTTTTCCTCCAAAGCTGAGCTGGCACCTTGGCCATGAAGCAATTCTCCCAAGTTATCATAAATGCTGGGGAAAGCAGAAGTGTGTGCGGGGAGATCTGCAGTGATAATTAAGCCTCTGATTGGAGCCACTTTATTCATTTATTGCATTTATATCCCACCATTTTTCTCCAAAGAGCTTAACATAGCTCTCCCCCCTCCTCAGTAAACCTCTACAACAACCCTGTGTTAGGCTGAAAGGTAGTGTCTGGCAGAAGACCTCACCCAGACATCTTCATAGCTGAGTGGGGATTTGAACCATGTACACCACATTGAGATCATTGGAGACAAAAAAGTGGGATGGAAATGCAATGAATGAATGAATGAATGAATGAATGAATGAATGTGCAGGGCTAGAAAACCTCTTCCCAGTGGTCCAAAGTGGCCTCCACCCCTCTGTCTCTCTTTTTCTCTTTCCCCTGAGACTTGTTCCTGTCCATCAGCTCTTCCCTCTTCTCTCCTCAAAGCACTGGTCTGGCTGCAGTGTGTGCTTGAACTGTGGTAGTGGATGGAGGATAGCCCCACCTCTGGGGAAAAACAATTGCCTACAATTGGTGGTGGCTGGGTCTGGCAGGGAGACCAAGAGTAAGAGTCAAAACTGCAGAGCCTCCCACTGATTGGTTGTAAGTAAAAAGGCAGTCATGTGAGGATTGGCTGAGGGCAGACCAAGTGTGGTGTGGTACAGCCTCATTGTCCCCAAACTGACCAACTCCCACTGGCTCTCAGGTAGAAACAGCTTCTGACTTTTAGCCTTATTGGTTGGTTGCAATTATATGAAGGATTACAAAGGTTATTGTTTAGTCTGTTAATTTGGATGTATAAAGACAATGTAGGAAAGGAAACAAGAAATAGTTACTTCCTTTTGGCCACAGAGGCAACCTGCAATCATTGGAGCCAACTAAGAATGTTGTTAAATACTTAAATAAAAATGTAAGCAACATGGAACAGGAAGGCTTTATCCAGTATGTTCTAATCAAAGCAGACCCACTGAAGTTGATAGACCTACGTTAGTCAAATCAATTATTTCCAATGTCTACATCTTTGGGACTGGGAATTGCCACCCTGTTTACATTCTTGCCTCCATCCTGCTTGCAAGAGTTGGCAAGGAGTATCTATTATTTGTTTGTTTGCTTAACATCCCACATTTTCTTTAAGGAGCTCAAGGTGACAGTTTCTTCCCCCCTCCTCATTTCATCCTCACAGCAACCCTGTGTGGTCAGGTAGGCTGAAAGCAGGTGGCAGGCCTAAGGTGACCAAGTGGAGCTTTGAAACATACTTTCTGTGGGATGTGAAACACAGAGCAGTCAAATACAACATTCCTAGAGAGGGATGTTTGTCCAGCCAGTAGATAAACTTCCTGTTTCTTCCTGGGTTGGGACAAACTTCCTCTACATGTGACCAGAGGTGGGCGTGACCTTACCTGTGCAGGTAACAAAATAGCACAGGGCAGGCAGCCATCCCTCTCTCTGACTCCATTCCTTGAAGAAGCAACATCTCCTTAGCCTGAGATGCTCTCTTGGCCTCCAGCCAAGAGAGGACAAAGGAACTATCTCCTTATGGGATAGATTCCAAGTGTGTATACAGGCATTTTATAACCTAGGTCTGCCTTCTGGGATCCATCTGTGAACAGAATGTGTGAGTAAACTATTTTATACTTTTTATACAAGACTGTGTCGTGTCTATTCTTTTTAGGAGGGAATAAAGGGGAATTACCAGGAAACTTATTTTAGAGGCTTATGCAACTCTGGCAACAAGTTATCCACTGTGTAAGTTTAAAAGGGGAATGTTACTCTGCTAAATTATAGAACTTGCTAACACAAGTTGAAAAGGATTAAGCAATATATCCTCTCCTGCCTCCCTGAACATTCCCACACTTTCTCAGGTTCTAGTCTGACACTCTAACCAGTACACTGAACTGTGGGACTCAGCATGTTTCCTGAGCCCCAAAAATGGACCCAGCCCTTGAGATGACCTTCGTCCTGCACAGACCAAGCACTTCATTGGGACAGAACCAGACTCACCTTGGCTGGTGATTCCTCAGCTCCTTCTCTCCTGCCTCTCCCTCCTTTTCCCCGTTTGGCTTGTCCACTGAATCATACGTGGACAGGGCCTTGTGTCGCATCTTGTGCCGTCTGTGGGGTTCTTCCCCTCCTTCCCCTTTCGAGCCAGGGTCACCTTCCCGGTTCCCAGGCCTGGACCCACCCCGGTGACGTGAACGACGCTCCGTCTTGGCTCCGTTGATGGTTCCATTGCCTTCTTTTGCTTGCCGCTCGGCTGAGTGCCGGTGACCCCGATGGCGTCTGTGCTCCCTCTCGGCTCCTTCCTCCACTGACCCACGGCGGTGATGCCTCCTACCACCTTCCTGGCCCCGGCTGCGCTCGCTTTTCCCTTCCTTCCCACTCCTCTCGCCCTCTTTACTGCGGCTCCTGTGTGTTCGATGGCGCTCCTCTTTATGGTTTGGGCCAGATTCCCCATTCTCATCCTTCGGCACACTGCTTTTCTCCTGTTCTCCCCCCTTGTCCTTATCTCGATGTCGGTGATGCTTCCGCTGACCCTCAGTGCTCACAGCTGGTGGGGGCTTCACTTCCTCCGTGACCTCTTGCACATCAACAGGACTCAGCTTGTTGATGTTATTGTTGCGGCTGTCACTCCTTGGCTCAACCACTAGGGGGCGGTCCAAGTGAGTTTTCATATCTGGGCGGATGTGAAGGTTGGTAGCATAACGAACTCGATCTTCTGGGTCCAGCTCGTTGTACAGGGCTTCACAGCTCGTCCGGAAGTTGTGCATTCGGATCTGGCTGGTTCTCTGCTCCCACACGGATTTGGACTTGGAGGCATTCTGCTGCTTGCTATAGAAGAGAGAGAGGCAGAAAGAAAGGAGCAGGAAGGGGAAGATGGAGAAGAAGGAAGGGAAGCAGGGGGAAAAGGTGGTTACCATCTTACCCATAGCACTACAACAGCAAGATCTGGGACTACAATGTGAAGGAAAAATGAACGTAGGGGTAATGACAAGATGGCTGGTAGAATACATAAGAAAAGGTAGAATCTTCCAGAAAACTGTAGATGTCCTCTTTGATACTGTTTGCTCCTGATCTTACACAAGTCACTCAGGCAACCTTTCTGGCTGAATATGCAGTACAGACAGTGGAGCCACTGCCCTGTCAACCCTGGCCTGGTTTCCTACTAGTCTGGTGGTCCTAGGTGATTTTAACATCCATGCCAACGCAACCTTACAAGGAACTGCTTGGGACTTACATGGAATACATGGCCTCCATGGGGCTGTCCCTGCATAAATCTGGCCCTTCTCATAGCCATGGATTTACCTCTGTGGACATGGGTGATTCTATTTATCAAATGGAATAAAAGAAGTGCCATGGTCAGATTACTTTCTGAAGCTACTAGACTTCTATTGCAGGCTACACCTACAAGAAAGAAAAGTGGGAGGCTGCATAAGGAGCTTACCGGTGATCTGAGAGTTAAGAAGGGCATGTATAAGAAATGGAAGAAAGGGGAAATCACAAAGGAGTAGACAACAGTTGCAGGGAAAAAGTCAGATTGGCTAAAGCTTGGAATGAGCTCAGGCTTGCAAGAGAGTTTAAAAATAATAAAAAAGGTTTCTTTGGCTATGTCCAAAGTAAGAGGAAAAACAAACAAGTGGTAGGTCCTCTGTGTGGAGAAGACAGAGAAATGCTATTGGTGACAGGGAGAAGGCGGAATTACTAAACACCTACTTTGCCTCTGTCTTCACCCAAAAGGAAAGTGATGCCCAGCCTGGAGATAACACAATAAATTATGTAAGGAGGGAGCTGAAGCCCAAGATAGGAAAAAAGGTAGTAAGGGAACACCTAGCTACTTTAAATGAATTCAAATCTCCAGAGCCTAATGAGCGGCATCCAAGGGTACTAAAGGAGCTTGTGGATGTAATCTCAGAGCCTTTATCTATGAACTGTGAGAATTCTTGGAATAGGTGAGGTCCCTACAGACTGGAAGTGGGCAAATGTTGTCCCCATCTTCAAAAGGGGAAGAAAGGAAGATCCAGGTGAGCTTAACATTAATACCAGGGATGGTCTTAGAACAGATAATTCAACAGTCAGTCTGTGAGCATTTAGAAAAGGATGCTGTGATTACTAAGACCCAGCATGGGTTTCCTAAAAAATAAGTCATGCCAGACCAATCTCATTTCTTTTTCTGATGGAATTACAAACCTGATGGATCAGACAAATGGTGTGGGCATAGTATATCTTGATTTCAGTAAGACTTTGACAAAGTCCCCTATGATATTCTTGAGAGGAAGCTGGTACAATATGGGTTGAATGAGGTAACTGTTAGGTGGATTTGTAGCTGGTTGACTCACCGAACCCAAAGAGCACTGAAGCCAAAGAGTACTCATTAATAGTTCCTCATCATCCTGGGGAAAAGTGACAAGTGGGGTTGTCCTGGGCCCGTTGTTGTTTAACATCTTTATAAATGACTTGGATGAAGGAATTGAGGGAATGCTTATCAAATTTGCAGATGACACCAAACTGGGAGCAGAGCCATTTCCGAGTTTGGGAGGAGAGGGGGTTGCGGGCTACCCCCTCCCACACACGCGGGGGATGGCCTTTTGCCCCCACGAGATCCAGGGAATCCCCGGGCGTGCGTTCGACCCAGCCCGCCGATTGGCGGGCTGGGGAGGCGTGGCCTAGCCTACTTAAGGCAAGGCACGCCCGGGGACCGCCCTCTTTCCCCTTGCCAGCTGAGCGGTTTTCCCATCCCACCCACCCTTAGGCTTAGCTGGCTATGACCTTGCTATGGACTCCGGTTGGTTGCCGCAAGGGGGCCTAGTAGGAATTTTTCGAATTTGGCACACTTTCAGCCTTTTGGTTTTTTCGCCTACCTCGTAGCAAACGTCACAACTTCCGCGGTATTGGCGGTTAGGCATTGACAGGGGTTAATTGTTATGCAAATGAATGGGGGGGAGGAAGCGCCATCACCTTCCCCCAAGGAAAAGGGTAGTCCGGTAGAGGACTCCGGGGGGCGTTGCCTTGTCCGAAACCTAGGGAGGTAAGGGCCTCCAGCACGCCCCCAAGCAGTGACACCCGTGGGATCCTAGTTGACGTACTTTAACAGGACTCCCATGGCTTGTGGATAACCCTTCCCGGTCTCCATGCCGGGTAGTCAATAGGAGCCAATGCCTAAGGCCAATACCTTTCAATTCTGTAATCAATAAAGTTGTGGCCTTTTTATGCCCATTAACCTTAAATAATGTGTCCAGTGTCTTCATTTCACATGGGGGAGGGGACTTGCCACGCAATAGCTAATGCCGCAGAAGACAGAATCAGAATTCAAATGACCTCAACAGATTGGAGAACTGGGCACAAGCTAACAAAATGAATTTCAATAGGGACAAATGCAGGGCTCTGCATTTAGGCAGGAAGAACCAGATGCACAAATATAGGATGGGGGACACCTGGTTTACTAGCAGTATATGTGAAAAGGATCCAGGGGTCTTGATGGACCACAAGTTTAACATGAGTCAACAGGCTGATGCAGCAGCAAAAAAAGCCAGTGCTATTCTAGGCTGAATCAACAGAAGTATATTGTCCAGATCAAGGGAAGTAATAGTTGCACTCTATTCTGCCTTGGTCAAACCACACCTGGAACACTGTGTCCAGTTCTGGGCACCACAATTTAAGAAGGATGTTGACAAGCTGGAATGTTTGCTGAGAAGGGCAACCAAGATGATCAAGGATCTAGAAACTAAGTCTTATGAGGAATGTTTGAAGCAGCTGGGTGTGTTTAGCCTGGGAAAGAGGAGTCAGAGAGGAGAAATAATAGCCATTTTCAACTATCTTATGGGCTTTCACATGGAAGATGGAACAAGCTTTTTTCTCCTGCTCTGGAGGGTAGGACGCAAACCAATGCCTTCAAGTTGCAAGAAAGGCGATTCCAACTAAACATTCAGAAAAACTTTCTGTCAATAAGAGCTGTTCAGCAGTGGAACAGACCCCCACGAGAGGTGGTGGACTCTCCTTCCTTGGAGGTTTTTTATCAGAGGTATGATGGCCATCTGTCATGGATGCCTTAGCTGAGATTCTTGCATTGCAGGAGTTGCACTAGATGACCCTTGGGTTCCTTCCAGCTCTAAGATTCTATGATTCTATAAATGGTCCATGTTCACCACTTAATGGATCCAAATGACTTCCAGAGAATGGTAGTGGATGTATTATCCCTTTTGATGGCCTCTCAGCTGATATCCTGGTGGCCTGCTGGAGTGAGGAGTTAACCAGGGCTATTGACAATCTGACTATGAGATGGCAAGAGTGCCAGTGGCGAAAAACACACTCTGAATTGGACTGAACATGACTTAGAGCTCAACACTGAGCCTACCAAGTGGAGATAGTGAAGGTGAAGAAGATCTCCTTTGCTGCCTCTATTGCATCCATGGAAAACAATTCCAGGAGACTCTTTCAGGTGGTTTGTAGTCTAACAGAACCACCTTTGCCATTCTGGTCTGGTAGGGACTCCAAGATCTTCTGATTTTGCAGATAAAATTGCTCAAATTTGTGAAACGATAAACTCCATCATGGTAACAGGAATGGGTTGTGAGACTACCAGCAATATGTCTAGTCAAGTTGTATGGGATCAATTTCAACTTGTTACCTCCAAGGATGTGGACAAGCTGTTTGGACAAGTGAAACCACCTGTCTCATTGACCGTTGTCCATCCTGGCTTATAAAAGCAAGCCAGGAAGGACTGGGCAATGAGCTGGGAAGGGGGATGCTTCCCTCTTTGAGAGAGTCTTCCCAGTCCCCCTTAAAGAAGTAGTTATAAAATTGCTTTGCAAAAAAACCCCATATTTGGACCTGGCCATCCTGGCCAATTATTGCCCAGTCTGATTAAGCAGGTGATTGCTGAACAACTCCAGTCATGTCTGGATGATGCATTTGGACCCCTTCCAAATCAGGGTTCAGGTCCCACCATGGGACTCAAACTACCTTGGTCACACTGGTCAATGACCTTCGGTGGGCTAGGAACAGAGGTGAAAGCTGTTTCCTGGTTCTAATAGATCTCTTAGTGGCTTTTGATACCATTGACCACAGTATCCTTCTGGACCATCTAGGAGGGTTGGAAGTTGGGGGGCATGGTTATACATTGGTTTTGCTCCTTTCTCCTGGGCCATGGCCAGAAAGTGATGTTAGGAGATGAGTGTTTGGACCCCTGGGCACTCACTTGTGGGCTGACTCAGGACTTCATCATCTCCCCCATGCTTTTTAACATGTATATGGAACTGCTTGGAGAGATCACCAGGGGGTTTGGGCTGAGTATCCACCAATATGCAGATGATACCCAGCTCTACCTCTCATTTAAATTGGAACTAACGAAGGTAGTGAACATCCTGTGTGAGTTTCTGGAGGTGGTTGGAGGATGGATGGTGATCAATAGATTGATGTTGAATCCAGACAAGACAGAAGTATTGTTTCTTGGGGACAGGGCGTGGGCAGGTGTGGGGGACTCCCTGGTCCTGAATGGGGTAACTGTGCTCCTGAAAAACCAGGTGTGCAACCTTGGGGTCATTTGGACTCAGAGCTGTCCATGGAGGCACAGGTCAACTCTGTGTCCAGGGCAGCTATCTACCAGCTCCATTTGGTATGCCAGCAGAGACCCTACGTACCTGTCCACTGTCTCACCAGAGAGGTATATACTCTGGTTATCTCCTGCTTAGACTACTGCAAAGTACTCTATGTGGGGCTACCTTCGAAGATGGCTCAGAAACTACAATTAACCCAAATGCAGTTGATAGACTGGTGACTTGGAGCAGCCACTGGGACCATGTAATACTGAGCACAATTCAAATGTTGCAGTTTTGACCCTGTACACCTGAAGGAGTGCCTCTGCCCACTTTGTTCAGCCTGGGCACTAAGATCCAGCTCCAAGGGCCTTCTGATAGTTCCCTCATTGCAGGAAGAAAGATTACAGGGAACATAACAGAGGGCCTTCTTGGTAGTCATGCCCGCCCTGTGGAATGCCCTCCCCTAAGATGCAAAACAAATAAACAACTATCTGACTTTTAGGATACATCTGAAGGCAGCCCTGTATAGGGAAGCTTTTAAAGTGTGGTGTTCTGTTGTTTTTGTATATTCTGTTTGAAGCCACTCAGAGTGACTGGAGCAACCTAGTCAGATAGGCTGGGTGCAATAATAAATTGCTGCTTGCTACTACCACCACCACCACATGTTTTACTAGTAGTAGTAGCAGTAGTAGGGACGCGGGTGGTGCTGTGGGTTAAACCACAGAGCCTAGGGCTTGCTGATCAGAAGGTCGGTGGTTCGAATCCCCGCGACGGGGTGAGCTCCTGTTGTTTGGTCCCATCTCCTGCCAACCTAGCAGTTCGAAAGCACGTCAAAGTGCAAGTAGATAAATAGGTACCACTCCGGCAGAAAAGTAAATGGCGTTTCCGTGTGCTGCTCTGGTTCGCCAGAAGCGGCTTAGTCATGCTGGTCACATGACCCGGAAGCTGTATGCCGGCTCCCTCGGCCAGTAAAGCGAGATGAGCGCCGCAACCCCAGAGTCAGCCATGACTGGACCTAATGGTCAGGGGTCCCTTCACCTTTACTAGTAGTGGTAGTATTACTACCAGTAGTACTACCGGTATTTCCCCCCCCCCCAAGAAAAATAGGTGCTTGTATGCACCACATCGCCACCACCGCATGTCCACCCACCCCGTGCTCACTTGCTCCCCCCTCCTATCTTTGCTGCTGCCTTTGCCGCTGCTTCCCATGACTGCAGGCACAGCCTCCCGGAAGTGCTTTGGCACAACCTAAGTGCCTTTCAGAAGGTGCCTCCTAGTGGTGCTTTAGCAGGCTGTGCCTGCAGCCACAGGAAGTAGTGGCAGCAGCAGAAGTGGAAAAGGTGCAAGCAGGTGAGTGGGCAAGCAGCATTGGCAAGATGGTGGCCAGGGGTGGGGTGAGGGAGGTGGCAGTACGGCGTACTGCTGAGTACCATCTCAAAAAAAGCACTGACTACTACTACTAGAATGAGTTAGCTGCCTGTTGGTGGCTTTAGCTTCACATACTATTGGCCTCCCTGCCTTCCACCCTACCAGCCTCAAGGGGCACTGGCTGAAGATGGGAGTAAAAATACTTGAAAGGAAGGAAGGCTGGAAATCTACATGTTTAAAGGTAAAAGCAACCTTCTTTCTGTAACTCTCCAAGAATGAGAAGACGTTATGACTGACAGATTATTTATTTCTCAATTGTTGATTAAGTTGGGCAGGTACCAATAAGTCTGGGGCTGAGCTGGAAGTTCACACATGGAAATTGTTGGACCACTGCTTTCCCCCTGAGATGATAGTGGTGGTGCGTCCCCTCTGGAAGAGGCCCTCCTTGGATCCAGAAGCCAGATGGGTGGGGTATAAATAAATTGCTAGTACTAAAAAAACAAACTACTGCCCAGTCTTTAATATACTCCTCCTGGGCAAAGTGAATGAGAGGGCCAGCTTACTTCAGGTATAAGCCTGGAGCAAGCACATCATCCAAATCCATTACAGTCTGATTTCAATGACCACTTTTTAGCACTGAAACAGCCACTGATTACTTTTATTGGGATAGTGATAGGAGGAGTGTGACTCTTATTGGTTCCACTTCAGCAGCTTTCAATACCACTGACCATTATTTCCTTCTGAAACAACTCAGGACATTAAGAGTTCTGGAGCACTGATTATGGGTGCGTCTGCTTCTTCCTGCAGCGTCAATACCAGAGAGTAGTACCAGAAAGTAGGGGATTGCCAAAACTTCTGAACTTTGGGTTCCCCAGAACCTCCACAAAATGATGCTACATCAGGATACATTAGTGAAATTCAGATGATTCCAAACTTTTACTCAGCCAGTATGTGAAGGGACTTTATATGTGTGCAGGTTCGCCTGCCTTTGCCTGCAGGAATTTCATGTACATACATGTCCCCTGCAAAAGACTTCACAATGTCCCCTCTCCTGTTTCCCATTTGGGGTTTGCCCTATTAATGATTCAGTTTATCCCAAATTCCAGAAGGATGTCACTGCTGAAAACTAAAGCATGCATTCTAAAAACAACAATTAAGAAAGTCATAAAAGATTGATAAAAGCAACTCCAACAAAAATAAAAGGGGAAGGAGCCCTAGAAGGCACACTGAGACCATATAAAAATAACACTAGCTACACCAGCTGATTAAAACCTCTTGGTCCAGCCAATTCAGATTGCACTTCAACAATATATTTAAAAGACTTAAAACCGCCATATTTATTTTTCCTCACACAGGGGCATTACATTTGGACACATGGCAACCCTTAAAGAGGGGGTTAACCATGCCAAATTGCAGACAGGTAGCTTTGGGGGTTTTGTGCTAACTGCCTTTAAAGTTTGCATATATATGGACTCTAACATCATACCTACCGAGCTGGAAATAATACTGCACAGAAAAAAAGCCTTGTCTTAACCAACAGCGCCTGTTTCAAGTTGGTTTTCACTCCTATTAAAGCAATTAACACAGAGTGGGTAAACTGGCCTCCCTGGAACCTGGGCTTTGGAACTCTACAAATGGAACTCAACTCCCCCTAAGAATGCAGTAGGAAATTTACAGGAGGCATAATCACTCAGATATTAAGAGGCCCGCTGAATGTTCTTTGCAACCTCTTCAAGGACCGTGAGGCAAGAGACTCCATGATTTTATCTCTCTCTTCTTCTTCTTCTTCTTTGCATGATAGGACAGTATTCTAGCCACACCAGCAGCACTGAGGGAGTATCTGCTCACTTGAATCCTCTAGCTCCTCCCACCCATATCTGATTCACACTTTTGAGTTTGCTGCTTGAAGAGCCAGTTCCCAGAATTCCTCTTCGCAGCTCTTTGAGGTGAATAGCTGTCTCCTAATGACCTAATGACACGAGTAGCACTGTGGGTTAAACCACAGAGCCTAGGGCTTGCAGATCAGAACGTCGGACGGGGTGAGCTCCCGTTACTCTGTCCCTGCTCCTGCCAACCAAGCAGTTCGAAAGCACGTCAAAGTGCAAGTAGATAAATAGGTACCGCTCCAGCGGGAAGGTAAAAGGCTTTTCTGTGCGCTTCTCTGGTTCGCCAGAAGTGGCTTAGTCATGCTGGCCACATGACCTGGAAGATGTACGCCGGCTCCCTCAGCCTATAGAGCGAGATGAGCGCTGCAACCCCAGAGTCATCCACGACTGGACCTAATGGTTAGGGGTCCCTTTATCTTTACTACTAATGACCCTCAATGTAACAGTGTAGATAGCTGCTCGAGTGCTTGGTGCAGGGGCATGTCCTGCATCTGGGAGCAGGGTGAGCTGCCCATGGGGACGTGGTGAGCTTCTCCAACACTTGGAGCCTCTCCACTCCTCCCTCTCAGCTGTAGGGTGGCTGAGAGAGAGGCAGTAGGCAGACACAAGTCCCACACTGCCGTTTCAGGCAGCGCGGAACCTGGAGGCACCTAAGCCACCACGTCACTCCTAAAAAGTTTGATGAGCCGGATATTATTATTTTTTAAAACTCATTTTGTCAAACCCCCCCCCAAGTGATGACACCAGGGGCGGACCGCACATCCCCCCCCAACACCTCTTCCTCCGCCACTGCCTCAACACCCTTAACAAACTACAGCCCCCAGGATCCTTTGGGGGAGGCTGTGACTGTTTAAAGTGACATCAAAGTACTTTAAATGCAGGGATTGTGCAACAGTATGACAGTGTGATAAACAGCTTCTATCTTTTGCTCTGCTGTTGTGGTTTTTAAATTTTTAACATCTGCTCCTGACTCGTTTTCACTGCTTTAGCTGCTTTATCTTCTACCCCCCCCCAATTTTCTCAAGGCTGAACTTCAGTACTTTCTTTTGTCTGTCCTGAATGTTTGAACATTCACCTTCATTGGATGTTCACAAGTTCTAGTACTATGAAAGAGGGAGAAAAACATCTCCTTAAGAACACAAGCAAAGCTCATCTAGTTGAGCATCCTGTTTTTACAGTGGCCAACCAGATGCCTCTGGGAAGCCCAAAGCAGTACCTTTGATATTGAGGATTGATAACCTAATCTTCTATGAAATGCGGTTCCTTATCCATTTTCTCCTCAATGTGCTTAATTTTATCCACCTGCATCATGTTCCCTCTTACGTGTCTTCTTTTCCTAAAGTAAGAAGACCCCAAATGTTCCAATGTTTCCTCATAAAGAAGTTGCTTCAACCCCTTTGTGTGAGAACATTGGAAGGGGCCTACTGGTTCAGATCAATGGCTGATGTAGTCCTATTTTCACAATAGCCATCCAGATGCCTGTGGCAAACCTACATCACTGCTTCTGACCACGGAGACAGAATGTAGCCATCATGGCTAGAACCCCATGGATCTTCCCCCAAGGCCCCTTCCAGAAACCTGGAGCTACCATAGGTCATCACTTGTTGAATGGCTTCCCTACAACTCAGCTCTGATCCCATCACCTGGTGGAAAAACCAAAGTAAGAAGTGCATTAGACGGAGGAAGTGGGGAGGCGAGGGAGCAAGACAAATAACTTGGAATCAAGACAGGCCACAACACAAGGCTCAAATGGGAAGAGGAAGACTAATGGAAGAGCACATCATATGCATGCAACCACATGAATAAACGAAACAGAGAGAACGACACCACATGACGGAATTGCTCCAAAGCAACTCACAAGCATGGTGAGGTGATGCTGTCCACCTTTTCCTCCAGCAGATTTTCCACAATGAAGTGAATGACTTAAGCAAAGGGAAGGGAAGGGGGAGAGGTCTACTTGTATGTATATATTCATCATTCATCAAATCCATTTATGGAACATTGTATACAGAGAGCAACTCACGGTGAATTAACGCTGGAGACCGACGAGCTGCGTGATACAGTACCTCGTGTTTGCTTTACAAAACTGCACATGCAAGAAACAGAAGAACAAAAAGGTGAGAGGGAGGGAAAGGAAACAATTCCCAAGAGAATTTAGGAACATTAAAACAGCTGTATCAAGAGGGAGGCTTGAATAGGCTCCCCAGGTCCTCCATCAGGTTGCAAGCTGGAACGTGCATCTTAAGAAACAAAACAAAACAGAGCCCAGGCAAGCTCTGGGGGAAAGTGAGAGTCACAGAGACACCATCTCTGTGTTGAAAGGGGAGGGAGGAGAGAGAAACCAAACCAATGCAAAAAACATCAAATCAAAATAACAATGGAAGCCATACAAAGGTGGACCCAGAAGCCAACCAAGAGATATTTTAAAAATAGTATAGATTGCACTTGTGGACATTTAAGGCTATTTCCAATAAACCACATCACCATCACAGATCTTTGCAGGTGTAACTGAAGTATATACTCTAGGAATTGTCAAGCAGGGAGTGCCCACATAGTTCCCTCCATACGTTGATGGGCTACAATTCCCAACAGCCCTAGCTAGCATGGGCAATGAGGTTCTGGTTTGATAACATCTGGAGGGTGCCGTGTTGGCAACCCCTGTCCTAGGCCACAGTTACTGCATGGGTGAAAATCAAGAGACACACTTCAGAAGGTGGGCTAGAAGTAGAGCCAGAGGACCTCCCCACGCTGTACTGAAAGGGGCAGGCACTTTGACACCCTCCAGATGTTGTTGCACTTAAAGGGCCATCAACCTTGACCATTAGCCCTGTTGGCTGGAGCTGATGGGAGTTGAGATTTCAGGAATAATTTTATTTTTATTTTTTGGTTACAGCTGGTGGTTTGGACTTTTGTGTTGTTGTTGGTGGTGCTGCTGCTGTTGTAAATAAAAAAAAGTGATTAAAAATATACATCCAAAGGAGGAGTTATTTTGATGCCTAATGGATAGACTGTGCACTGGCACAGGTACCTCCCATGCCTCTGTGGTCTAGTCAGACTTTAACAGAGATCAAGCCTTTACCAGAGATCAAGATTTGTCTTTGGAACTCCTTGCCAATAGAAGCTTGCCTGGTCACCCCTGCTTTTTTTCAGTTGTATTCTGATACAGATGTCTGAACTGTATTGTCCAGAAGGCCTTTGGAACATGATTTCCCACCCTTCGCAACCAGTTTTGATTAACTTTTAAAAACCTGCTTTTGTAGCTGCATTTGGTTTTCTTGTTACACCTTCTACGAAAGTGTGGTTAATAAATATTTAAATTAATTACTATTATTTTTAAAAGTAATAATAATAAGGGATTAAATGGCTGGAGAAGTTCTCTTGCTCATTTCATTCGTTACATTTGCTTATGGATACCAGCTTAGATGCTTTTAAGATCAGGCAAATTAATGGAGGATGAGGTTGTCGGTGGATGCTGGTCACTATGTCTGTATACTACTTTTACATCACTAGAATATGGCTATGAATGGCTGAATAACAGGTGCTGAGGATCACACGTGAGGAAAGCGCTGTTGAACATAGACCCTGCTTGTGGGACTCCCATACCCTTCTGGCTAGCCGCTGTGAGCACAGGATGCTGGAACTAGCTGGACCAGTTGCTTGATCCAGCAGGGCTTTTGCTAGGTACCTTCAGGATCAGAATGCCAGTTGCTGAGGGGGGAAAGCAGGACTGAGCTATTGCCATAATGTTCTGCTTCTGAGTTCCCAAAAGCATTTGGTTGGAGACTGAGAAACAGGATACTGGACCACACAGGCTTTTGGTCAGATCCAGTAGGGCTTGTCTTAGGTTCTTCTGATCTCAGCTCATTTGCCAGTCCTGGCTCACTTACAAGTTTCTCCTTCACATCTTTCTCCTATTAAGAACCCTGTGGGGTGGGTTAGATTGAGTGGTGGTGACTGGTCCAAGGTCAACTAGCAAACTTCATGGATGAGTAGGGCTCTGCTCATGGGTCTACCTGAGTCCTAGGACCCACCTGCACAATACATTTAAAGCAGTATCATGCCACTTTAAATAGCCATGACTTCTCCCAAAGAATCCTGGGAATTGTAGTATTTTATGGGTGCTGCAAGTTGTTAGGGACCCCAATCCCTTCATGGAGCTACCGTTTCCAGAATTCCCTGAGAAGAGGGATTGATTCTTAAATCCCTCTTTGAGTAGAACTTAATTGGTTACAATCCTATGAATTAAATATACATATATTATATACACAAAACTATACTTTTTTTTCAAAACAAAACAGTATCATAGCCCAGTGACCCTTTCACCATATGCAGTGACAGTGACACCTGGATATATAAATAAATTACAATGCAACAACATGTGTGAATGAAATTTCAACATGTGCAATGTACAACTGCAGATACAGAATACACAACAACAGCTGTTGATCTGTATTCTTTCTCTGCAGTTGTACATTGTACTGCCACTGAAGAAGGCCAAGTAGTCACAACATTTGGCTATACACAGTGACCTTGGAAAAATATCCATTTCATGCATTGGACATGTTATTTCATTTTAATAGATGAGGCAACAGGGAGGCTGGAACAGTGCAAACACACCAGCAGGACTGCCAGCACCACCAGTATGTTTGCACTGCAGCACCTTCCCTACCACTTTGCCCTCTCCCTCCCAGTTAGCAACCATGACCCACCTGCTAGGAGGCTCTGTGCCCTTCCCAATTACTGGCAAACTTCAGCTCCATTTGTCTATTATATCTGAGTCAGGTGCTGCTGTGCAATTCCTGGATGCAGAGATGGCCTGGATAAGGGCCAGTCAGAAGAAGCTACCTGATTGTATCTACTTTTACAAACCTGCCTGGGTGCTAAACACCTCAGGTGAACACCTTCTCTCGGTCCCATCAACACCAAAAACATGGCTGGTGGTGCATGAGAGAGAGTCTTTTTTGTGGCTCGGGGAAAAAGAGGGATATATATATACGCGGGTGGCACTGTGGGTTAAACCACAGAGCCTAGGAATTGCTGATCAGAAGGTCGGGGTTCGAATCCCCGCCATGGGGTGAGCTCCTGTTGCTCGGTCCCTGCTCCTGCGAACCTAGCAGTTTGAAAGCATGTCAAAGTGCAAGTAGATAAATAGGTACCACTCTGGCGGGACGGTAAACGGCGTTTCCATGCGCTGCTCTGGTTTGCCAGAAGCGGCTTATTCATGCTGGCCACATGACCTGGAAGCTGGACTCCGGCTCCCTCGGCCAATAAAGCGAGATGAGCGCCGCAACCCCAGAGTTGGTCACGACTGGACCTAATGGTCAGGGGTCCCTTTACCTTTACCTATACATTAAATAGACAGACTGGCAGATGACAGACAGATAGATAGATGATAGATAGATAGATAGATAGATAGATAGATAGATAGATAGATGATAGAGAGATAGATAGATGATAGATAGATAGATAGATAGATAGATAGATAGATGATAGATAGATGATAGATGATAGATAGATAGATGATAGATAGATAGATGATAGATAGATAAGCAAGCTGAATCCTAACAAGATGGAAATCCTGCAAGTGGGTGGTTGTTAGGCCTGAGAATTTAGATGTTTGCTTACTCTGGACAGGGTCACCCTCCCCCTCAAAGGAGCAGTTGCATAGCCTGTGGGTGCTCCTGGAGTCATCTCTGTCCCTGAAGACCCGGATGGCAGTAGTGACTAGGGGGCGCCATTTTCTAGCCTTAGCTGGTATGCTATATATGGATAATTCCTGGACTGGGACAGCCTTGCTGCTGTGATTCATGCACCGGTAACCTCAAGGCTGGACTACTGCAATGCACTCTCTGTGTGACTGCCTTTAAGGGTGGTCCAGGGGCTCCACCAGTCAAGCCAGAGCACTGAGTCCTACTGTCCTCATGTTACACCACTCCCAAAAGCAGGTGCACTGGTTGCCAGTATACTACCAAGCCAGAATTAAGGTTTTGGTTTTCACCTTTAAAGCCCCAAGTAGCTTGGGACCACATAGCCAGGAGGAGCATCTTTCTTCATGTCAACTTGCCCAGCAATAAAATTGTTGGGTGAGGCCCTGCTAACCATGCTGTAATATACAGCGAGGTTCAATTAGTTTTGACTAAAGGGAGGCACCTTTTCTTTGGAACAACTGAACTGAACCAAGTACCCACATTAATGACTTCAATGTGGTTTAATGTGACTACAGTTTTATTCTGGATCCTTTCACTGTAGTTTGTTTTTCTAAAGCATCTTGTTTTGGATGAAAGATAGCAAAAAAAGTTGCAATAAAACAAAGTAAAATAAAATAAAAACAACATGGACAGGAAAGACATTTCAAATGCACAAGAAGTCAATGGGTAGTTCCCTGTGATATAAATCTCTAAGCGTCACCAGTATTATTTTCAGAGCTTTTGTTTATTCCAAGGCAGGGGTGGGGAGCCTTAGGCCCATAGGCCAAATGTGGCCCTCCAAGCCTCTCTATCTGGCCCTCAGGACTCTCCCAAGCTACACTCATACCTCAGGCCACATGCTTCACTGGCCCTACTTTGCACCTTTCTTAAGTGTTTTTGCCTGGATGTGAGATGTTTCTTCAGCATCTGATAATGCAGAGGTGGGAAAACCTTTTTGACTTGATGAGGCAGATTCTTATCAGGAGTACAGCAACATATCATTGACAGGTTGGTCAAAATCCCTCCCATGGATTTGCAACTCTCTTCACAATCCTCCTTTAATCCCCTGCTCTTAGAGGTTTAAAAGGGGAGAGCAGGGAGACTGGCAAAGTGTTAAAGCCTTTTGCAAAAGCGCACTTTGAAGCAGCCCACCTTTCTCCAGCAGCTGAAGAAGGAGTCCTGGGGCTGCTTTAAAGAACTTTGCAACAGCACTATTTGAAGCAACTCACACTTCCCCTTTAAGCAGGCAACTGGGTGGCAGTAGAAGCAGCAGCAGCAGTAGGGTGGGTGTGGGAGAATCCTCTCCCCCACCTTTCCCTGTTGCCACCACCACCCACCCACCCACTTGTCCACTTAAAGCAACCATGTGAGCTTCTTCAAACAGTGCTTCTGCAAGGATTTTAATCCCTAACATCAGTTGATATTGACAAACTGGAATGTGTGTAGAGGGTTACCATGATGATCAAGGGTCTGGAAACCAAGCCTTATGAGGAACGGTGGAAGGAGCTGGGTATGGTTAGCCTGGAAAAGAGGAGACTGAGAGGAGATAGGGCAGCCATCTTCCAATATCTCAGGGGCTGTCATATGGAAGATGGAGCAAGCTGGTTTTTTCCTGCTCCGGAGGGTAGGACTCAAACCAATGGTTTCAAGTTACAAGAAAAACACAAGGCTGGAGCAGAATTTTGAGGGGCCCAGCCCCTCCTTGAACATTTGGGGGAGTTCACCTCCTCAGATGGTGCCTCTGTGTGTAGAAACTAGCCTCCTGTCTGAAGGTAACATTCACATTTGTTGCTCTGTCTGCTTTTGCTTCCGCCCCCACCTAACGACTAGCATGTGCCAAGAAGGAAATGCAACTCTCAGGCTGAAAAAAGAAAACCTGTCCTTCATTGTTCTAGGGCTTATATGGTTCGTCCACAAGATGCTACAGGGGGGCCTGTTTTGTGGAAGGGGGCAGGTGTGGACTCTTTCTGGACCAGAACAAATAAGAAGTGAGTGGCAACCAGGGGACACAAAGAAGAAATAAAATGGGCATGACATTTCCAAAATAATAAGAAAAAGAAACCCTTACGCTGCTATGGAAATGTTAGCTGCTGACAGGGGACTAACATCAGCTACTTCCTTGGCCTTCTGCAGGGCAAGTTTCTGATTGGTGGCCTCTTCCATCTCCTCTTCGTCCTGTTTTGGAAGACAATGGCACAGGCAGGAATGCATTATTCTTGACAGGACATGTTTCTGAGTGGGTGTGTCTAGGACTATCCCATCTCCCTCCCCAATCTATACATGGAATTAAGTGACATATCTCACAATCCTGTTGCAGAAATCAATGTAAATATATGCACCCATAAATTCACCTCCTGTCTTTTGAGATGACTACAGATTCAATGAAACCAAAGTTAATGGAAAAGAGGAATCTAACTAAAAATAATGATGATAAAATACATCTGAGGAAGGACTTTCATTCAGTGGTAGATCATCTCCTATGCATGCAAAAGCCTGCAGATTCAATCCCCAGCATCTCCTGGTAGGGCTGGGGGCAGGGAGCAGGGAGGGAGGGACTCCCACCTAAGAGTCTGCTCTCAGTCAATGAAGAGAATACTGAACTAATTGGACCAATTGTCTGACTCAGTATAAGGGAGCTTTCTGTGTCCTTTTGGGGAAGGGCCATGGCTCTGTGCTGCTTTGAATGCAAAAGGTCCACAGTTCAATTCCTAGCATCTCCAGGTAGGTTTGGGGAGCCCTTTTGCCTGGAACACAGTTGAGCTGCTGCCAGTCTGTGTTGGTAATCTTGCGCTAGATGAACCAGTGGTCTGACTCTGTACAAGGCAGCTTCCTGTGTCCTTTTGGGGACGGGTTGTAACACAGTGGTAGTGCATCTGCTTTGCATGTAAAAAGTCCTAGGTTCAGTCCTTGGCATCTTCTGGTAGGGCAGGGAAAGACTCCTACTTGAAATCCTGGAGAGCCACTGCCAGTCAGTGCAGATAGTATTGACCTAGAGCTGTGGATTCAAGTCTCCACCCCCATCATTCTGCCCGGACACTGAAGTCTAGCGCCGAGGGCCTTCTGGCGGTTCCCTCACTGCGAGAAGTGAGGTTATGAGGAACCAGGCAGAGGGCCTTCTCGGTAGTGGTGCCCGCCCTGTGGAACGCCCTCCCACCAGATGTCAAAGAGAACAACAACTACCAGACTCTTAGAAGACAGCCCTGTTTAGGGAAGCCTTTAATGTTTGATGGACCACTGTATTTTAATACTTTGTTGGAAGCTGCCCAGAGTGGCTGGGGTATAAATAATAAATTATTTATTATTATTATTATTATTATTATTATTATTATTATTATTATTATTATTAAATTTCTGGCTAAGCATCAGGAAGAACTTTCTGACAGTAAGAGCTGTTCGACAGAAGAACAATTTCCCTCTGGAGGTTGGAAACGCTCCTTCCTTGGAGGTTTTTAAGCCGTGTTTGGATGGCCATCTGCCATAGGTGCTTTAGCTGAGATTCCTGCATTGCACAGGGTTTGGACTAGATGACCCTTGGGGTGCCTTCCAACTATGATTCTATGACTCAGCATGAGGCAGCTTTCTTCAGTGGTGTGCTGATATATTTGGCATTGTCAATCGCATCAACACTAAGTTCAGCTCTTCCCTGTGGAAAACATCACTCAGATCAGAGCAGTGGAAGGGCTGCTTTGCCATTAGGCTTTCAAATGCTGCCGTTCCCTTTCACGAATGGGCTAGTGGGCGCATAACGAGCTGATCCCTTGATGTGGTTGGTAAGGAAGTAATTCAAGCCAGACTAAGTGAAAGATAGACCATTAAATTATTGCACACAGTCAATTATTTCACAACTTTCAGTACATACCATATTCTTCCGTGTATAAGAAGATGTTTTTTGCTAACTTTTCTTTTTGTCAGCAATTGGGGGTTGTCTTACACATGGATGGTGAATGCTCAGGGGCAAAAAACAAAACAAAACACTACTTACCTTCCCATGGCTGCCTTGAAGAAGGTGCCAGAAGTGCCAGAGCCATTGTACCTCCTGGGTGCCCGGTTTGGGCTATCTCTCAAAAAAACCTCAACAACTTTGGGTGCACACACACATCCTGCCACCCCAGGATGTCGACCAGGGGTCGTCTTATATGTAGGGTCGTCTTATACAAGTGACTTGCTTGGCAATGGGTTGGTACAGATATTCAAAATGGACTGTCATAAAGTACCCTTGATGTCCAGGGGAAGGGCTATAGTTCACTGGTAAAGCATCCACTGCATTCAGCAGGTCCTGTGTTCAATCCCTGGCAACTCCAGGTAGGGTTGAGAATATCCCTTGTCTGAAACCCTGGATAGTTGCTACCGGTCAGTGTCAACAATACGGAGCTGAATGGACTCATTACTGGATTCCAACTCCCATCAGCCCCAGCCAGCATGGCCACGGATGATGGGAGCTATAGTTTGGCAACACCTGGAGGATAGGGATGGGGGATTTGAATTTAATGCACTTTTGCCTAATAAGCAAACTGAAATGTAGCCATCTTTCAAGAGGCACACTTCTCTGAATGTTTTGATGCAGTTCTCCACATACTCAGATTTTTTATAAAAGATACATGAAATCATGCATGAAAAAGTATATATCAATACAAATAATAACATGCATTGTATTCCATTCGGGGAAGTTGCGTGCAATGTTGTGCATATTAAGGGAAACATGCATTAAAATGCTGATGAATTTTTATGAGGACTTCTCTCTCTCTCTCTCTCTCTCTCTCTCTCTCTCTCTCTCTCTCTTTAACGCAACCTGATGAGGATATGGGGCAAACCATCCTTAAGGCTGCAAAAATTAAGAAACTGAGAGAAAATGAAATTGACAGATCTGTTCATTCCTACTGGGAGACCAGAGGCTTGTCAATGCATGAATGGAAGACATGAATGGAAGATGATGGAGGGGGCAGTTAACAAAGAGTTTTGCAGAGGCCAGGTTACATTGCCCTTTTGGCTTTAAAAGAAGATTGGGCAAATTCATGGAGAAGAGGGCTGTTGGTGGCTATTAGCCATGATGGCTATGCACTGTGAGAAGCAGCAACACTTTTGAATACCAGGTGCTGGAACCTGTGAGAGAGGAGAATGCTGTTGTGTTCAGGTTCTACTTGCAGGTTTCGCACAAGCGAAATCTGGTTGACCACTGCAAGAAATGGATGCTGGACTAGATGGGCCATTGGCCTGATCCAGCAGGCTCTTCTAACATTCTTAATTTGCATGTGTTACATGTAATCATATTTACTCAGCTATAAAACCCCTTGCATTCTCCTAAGTACACCACATAATTGAAGCTCTTTGATGCATCTTCCCTCTCCACCTCTTCACTCTTTTGAAAAGCCCTAGTGATTTCCAGATCCATGGTCTGATTTAAACTGAGAGCATTTCAAAGGAAGCTGTGCAATTTATCAGTGCTTTTGATGCCATCAATATTTAATTGCCCTCCACCATAACACTAACACAAGGCAGCCTTCTGGGCAAGCCACTGGATTCAGAACAATTGAAAGGGGAAAATTGAAAAGGAAGTGGTCTGAACTCCTTTTTTTCAATGTCTTAAGGAGCCTCTCTTTGCCCCAAGCCAAAGTGTTCCTACAAATCTTTTGGGGCTCCTTGAACAGATAATAACAAATCCCCAAGAGGAATAAAATCTCATCAGTTTTTATAAAAAGCAGGAAAGGGAGCTTAATTTCAGACAATAAAAAAATTTTATATACAACGAGGTTCGCTAAGAGGAGCAGAAGGACACAGCAGAGGCTCATAGTTCAAGATTCTGCCTGTGGGTGGCTATTGGCCTCTCTGCATAGCAGTATAGGTAGCTGTCATTCTGAGTCAGGCCAGTGGGTCAATCTTGCTCAGTGTTGTCTACACTGACTGGCAGTGGCCAGAATTTCAGTCAGGGGACATAACCAGCCCTACTTGAAGATGCTTGGGGTTGATCTTGGATGCTCAGCAGCTGACCCATGGTCCTATCATCTAAAATATAAAGTAAGAACCCAGTTCTCATGGTTATGAACAAAGAGCAAATTCAAGGAACAAGCTGACATATACAGAGTCAGGCCATTGGTCAATCTAGCTCGGTTTTGTCTACTATGCTAACTGGTAACAGCTTTCCAAGGTTTTGGACAGTAGGATCTCTCCCAGCCCTACCTGGAGATGATGTTTGTTTGTTTGTTTGTTTGTTTGTTTGTTTGTTTGTTTACCCCTCCCATCTGGCTGGGTTTTCCCAGCCACAACAGAATATTAAAAACATGATAAAACATCAAACATTATGCTGGGCATCAGTGACGTAGCATGTGGGGGGTGGCACAGAGATGGTTGCCCCGGGTACAAAATTGTTAAGGGGTGCAAAAATTCAGCACTCAGTACTGCCTTACTATAGATGCATGCTTCTGTAACTGGTCTCCACTGAAAATGGCTTCTCCGTGCAAACCAAGAAGTGACCTCTTATGAGGAAACTGGTAAAATGTGAGTTGAATGTGGTAATTATTAGGTGGATTTGTAGCTGGTTGACTGACTGAACCCAAAGAGTACTCATTAATGGTTCCTCATCATCCTGGAAAAAAGTGACAAGTGAGGTGGCACAGGGTTCTGTCCTGGGCCCATTGTTGTTCAACGTCTTTGTAAATGACTTGGATGAAGGAATTGAGGGAATGCTCATCAAATCTGCAGATGACACCAAACCGGAAGGGGTAGCTAATGCCACAGAAGACAGAATTGGAATTCAAAATGACCTTAACAGATTGGAGAACTGGGTTGCAAGCTAACAAGATGAATTTCAACAGGGACAAATGTAAGGTTCTGCACTTAGGCAGGAAGAACCAGATGCACAAATATAGAATGGGGGACACCTGGCTTACTAGCAGTACATGCTTCTTTCTATAATGGGAAAGCTCTACACTTGATTCCTCTCTATTAAACTGACTTTTTTAAAAATGATAATAATATAATATCTGAAGCCCAGGCCAGCTTTCTTGAGAACCTTTCAACATCAGATCACTGTGTCGTGCTGCCCCACTTAGCAGAGAAATACACCAGCCCTCTGCAGGGAGAACTAATTGTGGCCTTTATGGACTTTAAATCTCCTTCCGAATCTATTCCCAGATCGAAACCATGGACCAAATAACAGCCATTACTGCAGGATAAATGACTCTTCTTCCTTATTAAAGTTCTGTACAGTGATGGCAAATTGCAGGTTAGATGTGGATTGCAGGACCCACTTTCAGACTGTATTGAGATGGCTAGGGGAGTGAGACAGGGCTTTATTTTGGCCCCCACATTTTTTAGCCTTTCCCTAAATGGTTTAGAGGAAAGTCTAATGGACCCAGATGGTCATCACTGGAAAGACCCCTCTTTTGCTATATGCGGACAATGCGGCCATCGTCTCTCGTTCCAGACCTGGTTTAAAATACCAACTGAGGAAGTTCTCAGATTACTGTTCTGTAAATGGGTTACCCATCAGCCATGAGAAATCCAAAATTTTGGTCTTTGAGACAAAATATTCCCCTTGTAAATGGGTATTAGATGGCCATCTTCTAGAGCAGACTAAAGGCTTCCAGTACCTAGGGCTGTTGTTTCACCACCCAAAGTCCTGGAATTGCCACTGGCAGACTATCTGTCAGAAGGCAGAGATGAGCAAACTTGCTATACTCCATTTCATTTTCACAGTGGGAGGTCACTATCTTCCATCAGCCATAAGGGTCTTTAATGCGAAATCTGTTTCCCAGTTCCTTTATGCTTCAAAAGTCTGGTACAATGGTCTATTTTCTAAGTTAGATGAGTTCCAAGCTAAGTTCCTTCAGTCCCTACTTCAGGTCCCAGAGTGTCCCTAAATCAATTTTGTTGTTGGAAGCAGGTGAATGCCCACTCTCCACCAAAGTGTGGTGGGTTGCCTTGAAATACTGGCTAAAGATCTCAGTATTCCCCTGGGGAAGGGATTACTTTTACATCTATCCGATGAGGAGTCTATCAGCTCATGGTCAAAAACTATGGCCCGAAAAGCCTCCTTGACTGGTCTTTCACCATCCTTTTTACACCATCTGGGCTAGAATATTGCCCTTAAATCCCTGAAGCAGATGTTATGGGACATTTCACACAGCAATCTTCACTCTAGATCCTATGTAACCTGTGGATGGTTTGCATCTGGAATCCACTATTGTCATGATTTTCAGTTACCATCATACTTCATGAATCTGTCTGTACTTAAGCTAGACTAAATGTATTTCCATCAGAAGTACTAAATGGCAGGCTGTCTGGTATACCCTATCAGAATAGGCTCTTCTTATGCTCTCAAGGTGTCAGCTATATGAAGCATATCCTGTTACACTGTGAGCAGTTCAAACAAGCCAGGGAACAAATGATTAAACCCCTAAACTTAACTGGAATATCTGAAACCTTCCACCTTAAGTACCTCCTTGGAAATATGTCAAATGATACTACCCTGGCTGTGGCTAAGTTCCTCTCTGAAGTATTAAGAAGCAGAAACCTACATGCTCTGGATAAAACATAGTGACTGCCTTGGAACCCTTTCCCTGTATTTCTGTTTTATTTTGATTTGAAAATGTTTTCTGTGGGTCTTCAGACTCAAATAAAGTGTGTGTGTGTGTGTGTGTGTGTGTGTGTGTATATATACTAGCAGTACATGAGAATATGATTTAGGTGTCTTGGTGGACCACAAGCTTAACATGAGTCAACAATGTGATGCAGCAGCAGAAGAAAAAAGCTAACATTATTCTAGGCTGCATCAACAGAAGTATAGTGTCCAGATCAAGAGAAGTAATAGTACCACTTTGTTCTACCTTGGTCAGATGACACTGTGTGGAATACTGTGTCCAGGTCTGGGCACCACAGTTTAAGAAGGATGTTGACAAGGTGGAACGTGTGCAGAGGAGGGAAACCAAGATGATCAAGGGTCTGGAAACTAAGCTTTATGAGGAGCGCTTGAAGGAGCTGAGTATGTTTAGCCTGAAAAAGGGGAGACTGGGGGGAGATATGATAGCCATCTTCAGATAATAAGGGCTGTTACATGGAAGAGGGAACAAGTTTTCTCCTGCTCTGGAGGGCAGGACTTGAACCAATGGCTTCAAGTTACAAGAAAGGAGATTCTGACTAAACATACAGGAAAACTTTCTGACAGTAAGAGCTGTTCCAACAGTGGAGCAGACTCCCACGAGAGGTGGTGGACTCTCCTTCCTTGGAGGTTTTTAAGCAGAGGTTGGATGGCCACCTGTCAAGGATGCTTTAGCTGAGATTCCTGCACTGCAGGGGGTTGGACTAGATGACCCTCAGGGGCCCTTCCAACTCTAAGATTCTATGATTCTATGGCAGATGCTGTTAGGCAGTTGAATTAGGGTTGCCATATGTCCAGAATATCCTGGAAATAGCCGGAATACGTCACTTGGGAGCAGTGTCCGGGCAGAAATTGCTGAAATGTCGGGGGAATCCAGATGTATGGCACGCTATGTTGGAAGTCTAGATTTTACCTTAAAAATAGCTGAAAAACTTTTTTAAAATGAGAAAAGACACTCAACAACATTTGCGTCCAGACTTTCGCTTTTTAAATATGGCAACCCTAATTTGAATGTTCATGCGTACTCCATCTGTTTTCCTCTTGCCCGTCCACCCCCTCCATATGGCCCCAGGTGCTGGCAACCCATGCAATGCCACTTCTGGGGTTTGATAATTGGGCCTTCTGCATGCAAAGCACATGATCTAACCCTCAACTAAAGCCCTTCCCCTACAGTAGGGAGAGATTAATGCTTTTCAGATTGCAAGCAATGTGCACACAGGTGTTGTCCCCTCATACCCCGGCCCTGGCTCTCCTTTCATATGCAGAGTAAGAGCCTCCTCTTTGTGGAAGCCTCTGCGGTATGCTGAAATCTATGAAGAGTGGATTTGACTTGAGAGAGACCGTGCCACTTTCAAGCTGCCCCATGCCTGTGCAGATCAGCACCATGACCCCTCTTTGGCATGTATGCCTCTGTTTCCCCCCCCCCCCAACTCATTGCACCCATTGTCAATACTCTCACCCCCTTTCCCCAAGTACTTGGCTGCAAGTATATTGTCAGCAGCTCTGCAAATTCAGTTCAGAAAAGTGCAACCCAAACTTCCAGTGGGCTGGAAACCCTTTACTCATACCCCTGGCAACCTTTGAGGCTTCTTAGTTTAGAGGTAAGGTGAGCAAGGCATTATAGCAGGCTTCCTCAACCTCGGCCCTCCAGATGTTTTTGGCCTACAATTCCCACGATCCCTAGCTAGCAGGACCAGTGGTCAGGGATGATGGGAATTGTAGTCTCAAAACATCTGAAGGGCCGAGGTTGAGGAAGCCTGCATTATAGAGGTGTAAACAGTGATGCATGGCATGGAGAAAGAGATAGAGAAAAGTTTTTCTCCCTTTCTTGCAAAATTAGAACTCTTGGACATCCAGTGAAGCTGAATGTTGAAAGATTCAGGATAGAAAAGGGTCATACAGATGTGGAAAATATTGTGCTATTTTTTCTGATTGCAATGCTAGCACATCTGTCCCATTTTCTAATGTTCCTTTCACACTGCAGTACTTTTGAGTTATGGAACTGTGGCTTTTTCACCACTGTACCAGCAAGTTGCACTAAATTTCATTCATATGAAATTTCATTCAGTAGGTCTGGGCGATGTATTGATACATCGTCCAGGACCAATATGAGCTGGCTTCACCTGGCAGTATATTGAGGGTGAAACTGATGCCGCCCCTGAGTCCTTCTGCTACCAACACCACTTTCAACATTGGGCTGCTGGTAGCAGAGGGACTCAGGAGCAGTGACAGTTTCACCTGCAATGTATTGCCAGGTGAAGCGACCATCGCTCTGCCCCTCATACCACAGAAGGAAAAGCAAGATGTGGCACCAGGCCAATACAGCTTGTTCCTCCCTCGGCTTCTTTAAACTGTTCCCACCCCAGCTGAGCAAGCCAAAATGCCTCACACATGGGGCATGGGGCTCGCTCAGCTGGTGATACATTGCGATGTTGAAAACCTGGCATCGCCCAGCCCCACATATGAATGGGCATGGTGTGACACAACAAATAATTCCACTGTACAGCACCACTATTCCTCCAGCCCTTCCACACATGTGTGCTTCTGTTCTCACATGACTTACCCATTAAAAACAGCAGGAAAGAATGATACACCAGTATGCCACTCCAAATTTTGTCACTTTGCTCCTGCAATTTTCTGGGTTAACTGGAAATGAGCCCTAAACATGCACTAGATTCCTCTAGATTTCTGGAAGAGTCCATCAAGCTCAAATATAACATGGAGAGAATCACTTAAGTAAAATGGAATAAACTGTCATGGGAATGCTGTGATGGCAATGCTCTGCTTCCACTGTTAGAGACAGAAATGCTTCTGAATTCCAGTTGTTGGATTCCACAGAGGTGGGGAAAGTGCTCTTGTGCTTAAATCACGCTTGTGAGTTTTCCACATGCATCTGGTGAGCTGCCAATACTGCCAGCTTGGCCCCACAACTGTGGGTGCCTGGGGCCATGGGTGACATGTGGCATGCATGGCCTTGGCACCAAAATTTGTGGGTGCCCAGCCCCTTCATGGGGAATTTTGTGAGTGCTCAGGCACCCAGGGTCCCAGGGAGTTGGCACCTATGTTGGCCGCCGTAAGAGAAGAATGCTGTGCTAGATAGGCCATTGGACTTTATCCAGCAGCCTCTCCTTATGTTAACGAAAGCAAAAGGACATACTTCTTCACACAGGATGTAGACTAATGATGGAATTTTCTCCCATGAGGTGCTTTAGATGGCTTTAGAAGATTGGATGAATTCATGGAGGATAAAGCTATATCAATGACTACTAGCAATAATGTGTATGTTTTCCTTCCGCGGTTGGAGGTAGTATGCCTCTGAAAACCCATTTGTGGGAATCTCAAGCACTCAGCAGATTCTTCTTTCAGGATTCCCATAGGCATCTGATTGGCCACTGTGAGGGGAAGAAATGCTGGACTAGATGGGCCTTTGGTCTGATTTAGCAGCCTGTTCTTATATTTAAACCAGTAGAGGGTATACAGCAAGGATGTGGGACTTGTGACCAGCATGGCCAATAGTCAGGGATGATGGGAATTCAGCAATGCTTGGAAGACCACAACTTCCCCATCTGTACAAGAAGATGAAAGAAGCTCTGTGGAGCCCAAAGCTCAATTGTATTTGGGGTAATAGGCAGCAATATAAAAGAAAAAAAGACAAACTACCAGCTTCTTCCACCAAGGGATCAGTGGTTCCAACAGCTGCTGAGAACCTTGGTGCATTCTTACACTCACCTTGGTCAACTCCTGTGCATTGGCAAGGTTGTCCACAGCAATGGCCAAGAAGACGTTCAGGAGCGTGTCTGGTTAAGCTGCTAAGGATCTTTTTAAAGAAAACCCTGATATCCCCACAAATCAGTATGAATGCTCAATAAACAGTCTGGCATTGTATAACTTCTCTACAATCAAATCAGGATGAATACTCAATTAACAGTCTGAGTTGTCTAACTTCCCTGCAAGCAAATCAGGATGAATGATCAATAAACAGGTCATCATGAGGTGACCTATGTGCGTGACATAATTCTGATAATGTGTGATCACTGAAAAACATTTTAAAAAGTGACAATTATTAAATGATTTTGAAGCCAGATCTGGTTATATGATCAACCTGAATAAATCAGAACAGTTGCGTTATATAACATAAAGAATATTGGAAAACATTATTTAAAGCATGTCCAATTACATGGTGGGACTTCAATCTGTTGTTTCAGAGCTTGGATAACTGATCAGTGCAAAACCTGGTTAATTATAATCATAATAAATGATAAAAGTATATTTAAATGGCCCTTGATAGATTGTTATAAGTAAAGGTCCCCTGGGTAGGAAGACTATCAATTGTAAATATGAAGATGATACATTGCATGCTCTTCCTTTGCTTTTAAGTATAATTGGTTGTATTCAAGAAACATTTAATTCAGAGTGGACACACTGACATTAATGAACCTAAGTTACGTATGTTTCTTAATTTCAGTGGACCTACTTTGGCACTGGATACCATCTAATGTTATCAGTAGACTATGGAACAACAAGTGGCATAAAACTAGTGCCGGGTTTTTATTGGCTAGTATGATAGCCAGAAATGTAACCAAAACATCATATAATTCAGGGCTGGGGAATCTAGGTGTCAGATAGAGAGGCATATAGGGCTGATTTACCATCTGGGCCTGAGGTTCCTTTTCCCTAAAACAGATCCCTCGACTATTCCTAAATTCTGCACTGTGAATAGTCCTCTAAATGCTTTGTAGTCAGTATTTGAGCTGTGCATGAAATTCATCAAGTCAGAAAATTGCCGCCATTGCGCTCTTGCATATTTTCACCTCCAGCTACCTGCTCTGACTGTACTGCATGGATGTTTCCCCTTGCTTGATGCGGCCTAATTATTTCAAGTCAAGTCTGTTTTGAACAGATAGGCTGAAGTCCCCCGTCCGTCCCCCACCTCTCTCAGCCAGCTAACTTTTACATATCTTTTTAGATGCTTCTATTAACTTTTCATTTGGCAGCTAATAAGGCTGGGAAGTGATGAGAAAGACAGCAGTGTGTCTTGAGCATTAGCAACTGTATTCAAATTGAGGCAGGTAGCTGGAATTTAGGGCAAAAAGCAATTCAGCACAAAGGCGACTTCTACAAAAAGGCTGCAAAGAGAGAGTTGGTCAGAGTTTGATTTTTCTTTTTTAAAAGAAAAGAAAAGGGGGGCAACAAGCACATTTAGGGCAACAAATGGTCCATCATGGGGAGTCTGTATATAGAGAGCCTTTGTCCCTGGATGCTGTTGGCCTACAATTCCCACCCTCTGTTGGCTGGGAATGGTTGGGGGTTGGAGTCTGACAGCATTTGGAAAACGAAGGTTGGGGAGAAGCTGATTTAAAAGCAAAATGCGAAGAGTACGTCTTTGTGCAGATCCACTTGTGATCTGAGCACCACACTGGCAGCATCATCTATATAGATTTTCCAGTTCTGACTGTTAGAATTCATCTGCTCAGGAAAAGAAATGACAAGCCTGGATGAATGTTGGGGGGGGGGCTCTAATGACTGCTGCTGCCACTCAACTATGGAATTCACCTATCTTGCTTTTACCAGGTATATAAGGGCAGGGTTGCCAAAGGCAATGCCTTTGTAGGTGCCTCTATGTTGTACAAAGCACAACATTCAGTATGCACTTAGCACTGCACTTGGAGTCACACACAGTCACTCCGGACAGTGAAAGATTGCAACAGAATGTTCTTGCCATTTTAAAGGAAGGGGTGGTTTCTGTATGGTCTGGCTCACACATAACACTAAGCCAGGTGAGGAGACTCAGGCCCCGGCCCAGGGAGCAAATGAGGCCCTCTGTTACCTCTCTATCTAGCCCTTGGGAATCTCCACAAGCCAGACACAACATCCATCATTGGTCCTGCTTTGCACCCTCCCTGAGATTACCCCCACCCAGGTGGGAATGTGCCCTTGAGCTCTGACAATGCCTTTTGCTTATCTGATGGATGCCCACTACTGACATATGCCAAAGGTCTCCCAGAAGAGAGTGTGGCTAAAAAAAGATTTCTCCCCTCTCTGCTAAGTCATGGTTTGTTTAGTCCAAGTGTGGTTTGTTGGAGTATCCAATCCCAGCCCAGCAGACTAACCAAGGTTCGCTTTTTGTCAACAAACCATAATGTGAAACGTGGCTTGCTGTTGCTTTACAAACTATTGCTATGGTTTGGCATTATGTCTGAACCAAACAGCCTTGCTCAACTATAGTCTTTTGGCTACTTCCTCACCCAAGAAGCCCCCCAAACCACAGAACAGGGGTCAGCAAACTTTTTCAGCAGGGGGCTGCTCTACTGTCCCTCAGACCTTGTGGGGGGCTGGGCTATTTTGGGGGGGGGGGAGGAATGAATTCCTATGCCCCACAAATAACCCAGAGATGCATTTTAAATAAAAGGACACATTCTACTCATGTAAAAACACCAGGCAGGCCCCACAAATAATTCAGAGATTCATTTTAAATAAAAGGACACATTCTACTCATATAAAAACACGCTGATTCCCAGACCGTCTGCGGGCCGGATTGCCTACCCATGCCATAGAGGTACCAATCTGGAAAAATATATCTAGGCTTATTTGCTCATCTGTGAGATGAACAAACCAGCATTTAAAAAACAACAACACATGTCTTAGCGTTATGTGTGTTTGCAGGTTGAAAAATAATAATATATGTTTATTCCTTTTTTCAGGTGGGAGGAAGAATAACAACAGGAAGCTTGCACTGCATAAATGGGACTATCAAAGTTTAGGATTTCACCAGCTGGATGCTCCCCCAGCCCCCCAAACAAACACACTTCACAAATACTACTACATTTCATAATAAATCAATATTTCTACTAATGGGTTTCCACCAGCTGCCCATTAGCACGTGGCTGCTAAGGTTGAATATGCATTTTCTAGCAATGGAGCAGCCTAAAATGCCATTAGCAAATCAGATTTTGGCAGGGCAAGGATACAGTTACCGAACAGTGTCAAGACAATGAAGTAGATGGATGAGAACATTCCTGAGTGGACGCCCCCTTGAGATTCTATCCCCTGGTACATCACTGCATTCCAGTCTTCTCCAGTCAGAATCTGTAAAGTTAATTAGAGTAAAAAATAAGAAAGTGTGAGGGGAGGGTGGGAAAGATAATTAAAACCTTTTCCCAGATAGTTTGGCTTGTTTAGAGCAGTTCTGGGGAACCTCAGCCCTCTGGCTCCCTCTGTCAGGTCTTTGGGCCTGTCCCCAGGCCATACCTTTCACTGGTCTTACTCCACTCTCTCCTTAAGTGCACAGTTGTAACTATAGCCACATCCACACCAGAAGTTTAAAGCACATGGCTTCCTGCAGAGAACCCTGGCAGCTGCAGTATGCTAAGGGTGCTGGGAACTGTTGCTCTGTGAGGGGCAAGCTATCATTTCCAAGATTCTTTGCTGGAAGTTGTAACTGCCAAAGTGGTATAAATATGTTTTAAATGCATGGTGTAGATGTGACCAATGCCTCTAGTTTGCCTGGATGGGGAAGTGTGTGCACATAGGTCTGTGTGTCCATCTATTTCTGACTTTCGCATTGCTACAATGTGGCCTTCGGCCATTTCCATCCACTGCCTCTGACCCTGCCCACCCCTAGCATGTGGCCCCAAAAGGCTGCCCATGAGCGAATGCTGTCCTTGGGATGAAAATGATCTAAATGACTAAGGTCATTTCCCACCCCTGTGGTGATGCCTTCATTAAGAAGGCTCTCCCAGCGGACTTCAGGTTTCTGAGAATGGCGAAAATGAGTGCCAGTCTAATCGACTGACAGACTCAAGCCCCGCAGAGACACAGGGGGAAGCTCCAAGGTGAGGTGCACCCCCTAAAAAGCCTGTGATTGAGCCTGCGGACATGGCAATATCTCAACTCCACGGGAGTGGAGCCTCAAACTCCTACCTGCAGCAGAGATCTTCCAAGAACTACATTTTGGCTGATGGAAATGTAAAGAAGATTAATTATTGGATCTAATTAGGCTGAATTCGGTGCTAGACGGAGGAGTAAAAAGGAAGTCCATCCCCATCTTCTGAGTAATTATCGCTGCATGGAAACAACTTGCAAGTGAGAATGGTATTAATTTTACTTGACTCTATTAGATATATGTCTGCCGATGGGAAAGGTGGATTAAAAGCATCTGAAACCCATTCTTTACTACCTTTTATTGGATTTATAATGGAGAATTGTGGAGAGGAGCTTGCACGACTAAAGCCATAGGTGAATCTGAGCCCAGCAGAGAAAGCTTGAAACAAGACTAACGAAGTACTCTGTGGGGTGAGGATATGGAAGCATATATGGGCTTTACAAGGCACATTTTGGTTGGAGTGGTTTAAAGAAGACTGAGCTTGCTCCTAGTGTGTGTGTGTGTGTGTGTGTGTGTGTGTGTGTGTGTGTAAAGATAAATTGGTACTTTAAAGTTTGGAACTGGCTATAGAGGCTGAATATCAACAGCGCCAGATATTGGACAACATCTGAGAACCCCCTACGCCACCTTTCTAGAGCTGGAAGCCTGGTAAATCTCTCTCTGGTTGTGGGAAGGAAAGGCATTTGGACTCTACCAGAAAAGAGGAATTATAATGATCTTCAACTGTCTGTAACTCTTTATCTCACTTCAAGACATTTTTAGAGAACTGGATCAGTGAGAGTCTTTTACTCTCCTCTGGATTATTAAGTTGTGATTTTGTGTGGACAAACTGCTTTTGTTTTCTTTTTAAAGTAGATATCTGTTTAACCTGAATGTTAATTTGAAAGCTGGATTTTATTTCAAATTGTATACATGTAACATGCAATCGGGCTGGAGGGAGTGGGAAAGTACAAAAGACCATGTTCCTTGGGAAAGTGTTACTTGGTGGCCTTGACAAAACTGACAAGGTACGGCTGGAAAATTGGTTGTCTTGAGAACAAGGGAAAGAGAAACTTGGCAAGGGCAGAGTGAATCGAGTAGAAGGAGTATTGGATATTTTCACTCTGTTCGGACCATTTTTGATTGTTTTAATAATAACTTATTGAACATGGCAATTAAAAAGCAACCAACCCCAAGTTCGGCTAGAAGGACTTCTGTACAGGACATGGGGGATAAGCCTTATGGTGAATGGGTGGAATTCTTCTATGAACTGAGAAGTTGATTAAGGAGATAAAGGAAAATTTGGATAAGACAGCAGATAAACTTATAGCCCAAATGGACAAAAATACTGAAATGGTGACAGAACTAATTATTAAGGTAGAACCAGCGACAAAGAAAACAGAAGTGGTGGAGGTCTTGATGCAAGGGCTGGAGGAAATTTTTAGAAAAATGGAAACTGTGATTGATATGAAGAAATATCAGGAGACACTCGGGGCAGATATGGATGGCATGGGGGGTAGACAGGAAATATTTGGGAATGCCTTGGTGGCAGAAATGAGGCAGAAATTACAGCCTCTGAGACCAAGAGGAGACTGTGAGGAAGGTGAGCAGGATTTTAAATCTGACTTAACTGATAGTTGCCTTCCAGTGAAATTTCAATATGCCAAAGTTAGGAAAAAGAACGGGAAACACTCATTGTATATATGCAAAATAATGTAAATAAATTGATATATTGGCAGGGTCAGACTTCACACTTGCAATCTGCAATGAAGTATGTGTAAGGAAATGCAGAAGAATTTTGTTAATATAAGGAACCAGAAGAGGGAATGAAGGGAAGTCATGAAGTCTAAAGCAGTGTTTCCCAACCACTGTTCCGCGGCACACTAGTGTGCCGCGAGATGTTGCCTGGCGTGCCGCGGGAAAAATTAAAAAATTCGAAAGATATATTTTTTTTAAAGTCAAATTTTCGATTGGGGCGCCGTCACTAGATGACCCCTGGGGTTCCCTCCCTCCCTCCCGCTCTGCGCCTCCCTCCTCCTCCTCCTCCTCCTCCTCCAGGGAGGCCCTTCCTGGCTCTCGGCCAAGGCTTGGCGGCTGCCACTCACTCACTCGCTCGCCCACCTGTCCCTCCATCCCTGCACCCGGCCTCTCCCCCTCCGTCCCCGGCGTGGGGGCTGCCGGGATCCGTAGTCCCCTCGCCCTTGGGCTCCGCGCCCGCGCGGGGTGCGCAAACTACGTTTCCCAGCGTGGCCTGGCGGGCCGGGCGTTTTGTTTGAAGCGCTCTTCTCCCGGCCATGGAATGAGCGCGGCGGCGGCGGCCGGGCAGGCAGGGGCTCTTCCGCGCAGACCCTGCACAGCCTGCCTGCGCCCCCGCGGAGATCGGGCGGCAGGATGGAGCCCGGGATCCTCGCGGAGGCGGAGCGGCGGAGGCGGAGGCTGCCCCCCAGGTAGGGCTGCGTCGGGGGTTTTTTATTTTTGCAATGCTGCATCCGCGCCGGAGGGGACGCATCGGACCGCGGGGAGACCCCTTGGCGGGCGTGCAAGGCAATGCATGCGTGCAGGCGTTGCATGGAGTGCAGTGCAATGCAATGGCAACGCGGCGCCCTGCATGCATGCATGCAACTTCCACCAGCGCTCCGGACTTGGCAGGTGAGGGGGGTCCCCAGTGGGTGGCACAGAGAGCCGGGAGGGCGAAGGGGAGCTGGGGGGAGCAGCGCTGCTCCCCGAGCCGAGCCCGGGGGGAAACTTCGGCGTCGTTGCGCCGGGTGTTGGAAGTGGAGGCTGGCGGGGGCCCCTCACCTGCAAAACCTGGTCGCCTCTCATATATTTCGTGCATTGCATTCATCACCCGCTTTCTCCTCCAAGGAGCTCCCGGGGGCGCGCGTGGTTCTCCCCGTGTTATCCTCGCAACAACAGCCCTGCGAGGTGGGTCAGGCGAGTGGCCCAAGGGAGCACCCAGGGATTGTCCTGGCCAGGTGGGGTGATTTGAACCCTGCTCTCTGCCCGGTCTTCGTCCTCATTTAGCCCCCACATGTGCATGACTGTGCATGACTGAGGTTTTCCCCCCTCGTCTTGGCTATGGTGTGAGTCTGTGCTGTTAATTAATGGGGTTCTGCCTTCGGAGAAGATGAGCCAGCCCTCAAGGAGGTGATTATGTAATTTGCTAGCAATTCATGTCCCTCCCGGCGTGACGCTGCGCGCTGACGTCACGGGGCTGTAATGGTGGTGTGCCTCGAGATTTTTTTCATGAAACAAGTGTGCCTTTGCCCAAAAAAGGTTGGGAAACACTGGTCTAAAGAACCTCAAAGATAAGGTTTTGAAATGTTTTTGTGAATAGGGATGGGGGGATTTGTTTTTTGTAGTTAATTGTGGAAATTAATTGTGAAAAAACCAATAAAAATTATTTAAGGAAGAAGGAGGAGGAGGAGAAGGCTCTCCCAGCTAGTTCTGATGTCATCTTTTGGGAGCTGGTGAATATATTTTTAACCTGTAAAGACTTTGAAGAGATGGGCTCAATAAAAACATTATCCTGCTTTTTATTCTTCTATTGTTGTTGCTGCTGCTACTGTTGTGTTGTGTCTATAGAACTGTGTGTTTCCATGTTGCCTGTAGAGAAAGGAATGACCTCACCCTGTTCCCACCACCAGCATACAATTTCTTCCACCTGCAACTGGAAGCAGTAAAGTCCAAGGAGTCAACCATCTTGTTTCCCTAAATATGTAGATCAGTGCATAGCAAGAATTAGTCCATAGTCTTAATCTGGATTAAATTGTTGGGGGGAGGGGTTAATTGTCAGGCCTTATTTTGAACAATCACTGGACTGTTTCATTTTATTGCACATTTGTTAATAGAATGTGTTTTTCATTAGCTGAGGTCTTGCAACAGCAAATGAATTATGTAAAGCATTTTGATGTTGTCAGAAGACTTGAGCCTGGTTTAGTCTGGAAAGGCAGCACACAGATAAGCAATGATGATGATGACACAGTGCTTTGTAAGGTTATGCACACATGTAAGAGGTGTTGTGAGTAGGTGAAAAGGGGCTAATATGGATTTATTTGGACTATTGTATCTTCTTTCCATTCCATAAGCATCAGAAGTACAGTTGGTGGCCCACCTAGTCCAGAATCCTGTTCTCACTGTGGCCAGCTAGATGTTCATTAAGGGAAGCCTGCAAGCAGGACCCAGGTGCAACAGCAAGTCTCCCCACTCAAAATTCCCAGCAACTGGTATTCAGAGGCCAGAGAGGGTAAGCCTGGGATTGGAGAGGAAGCACCTCTCCCTTGGTGGCCTCCATTTCTGTATGACTTCGACAGGAAGCCCTCCTCCCATGTGCAAAGGCTGCCCAACCCTTGAGCTTCCAGAGCTTAGAATGTCTCTCATTTCCTCTTACCTAGCTGAGTAAGGGTTTGCCTTTTTCATTTGCTTCCTGCCTGATTAGCATTCCTGTCCCCAATTATAATGCTCTGCAGAAACCAGAATGTCAAATGCAATGGGTCCCACATTCCACTCTTTTCATTATCTCCTATGAACTCAGATCCATCTCTCAGGCTATTGTCCTTGTTAATTTAGGGAGCTGATTGTGAAGACAGAAAAGCAGGTCACATCATCTGCTAACCACCACGGCAGACAAGGGCCACAGAGATGGATTCTGGTGACATGACAGAAAAGCCAAGGGCCATGGTTCTGTGTGCTGACAGAAATCACCACACTCTTGCCTGGTTACAGTTGATATCAGCTGGAGGTTAGGGATGGGGAAAGAAAATTCAGGTCTCATATATTTGAGGAAAATGACACACCAAAAACGTGTTATATTAGGGGAAATTACTTGCAAAAAGGTAGTTTTGGGAGAAAATGCATACTGAAATGGCAATGACTTTTCTGGAGGATTTTGTTTTTAAAAAAGTAAACTGGTGTGGAAATATGGCAAACTGAGCTTAAGAATGGAAAAACAAGAAACTGAAATTGAACAAATTCATCCACACCTATTGGACATTTGTTTTCTGAGAGTTCTGTGTTTTGAATTCTCCACCCAACTAAGTAAGGATAATGGCAAGGACACCATCATTGCACATTCATTTATATATCCAGTTCCACTGCTTGACTACCCAGTGACTCCTGTAAGAAACCCCAAGTCAATAGGAATATGAGATTAAAACCCCAATTCAAATCTCTCCTCTGCCAGAAGCCTGTCTCAGGGGTGAGTTACTTCCAGTCCCAGCTAAGCCTGCCAGATACCTTGTTCAGCCCTTGGGGCCATTTCAGCCTAAGCACATACACCTGCCCTATTGTAACAGATGTCATATATGGTACGAGGTGTGGGGCAGGCATAAACCTGGCTCAGCTGATAAGAGGGGTTTAGGCCCTGCTGATCTGCTGCAAAGTCCTATGCAAAGCTGGCCACAAGATCACACTTCAAAAGAGGCTTTGTGAGGCTAGGTAAGTCACGAAAGGCCCCTTTCAAAGTGCTGCGCAAGATAGCATTTGTCATGATCCCCATGAGCTCAACTGGATCATGACTGGATTGGCACTTGCTGACAAATAAGGAAGGTGAGGAGGAAGGTGAGAAGGATGCCCTTGGGGGTGGACAGCCTGTAGAGCACAGGGGAGGAGAGGCACTCCTGCTGGTTCCCTGCCCTGCACCTTCCATGCAGCAGATAGATTTCCTAGCAATAGGGGCTGGCATTGACAAACCAGTCTGTGACATCAGATGACTGACAGTTGCCTGGCTCTTCCCACCTCTCAGATTTGGCCAACGAGAGGTGGGGGACCTAACCATCTGGCCGCCTGGCCAGATCCAGTTCCTCACCTTTTGCTTATCTCTTGGCTTCAGTCTCTGTCCCAAACTAATTGCAATACGGATGCAATATTCTTGGCCTATTTTACAAGGCTGAGAGGCCTGGAGCTAAGGTTGAACGATGAGCTGAGGTTAAATAAGTTGGATATTTTTAGCCTAGAGGAGGAGAAGTGTGTTTAAGAGACAGTCTCATAGCCATCTTCAAATATATTGAAGGGGTTGTTCCATAGACAATGACAGACATGTGTTTTCAGTTGCTTGAGTCACTGTGTTCAGATTACAAGGGAATATGACTAAGTATTAGGAAAAACTTCCTGATGCCACAAGCTGTTTGACAGTGGGACAGACTGCCTCAGAAAGCAGTGGGCTTATCCTTGATTAGCAGCTTTCAAGCAGAGGCTGGATGGCCCCCTGTCAGACATGCAGAAGCAGCAGATTTCCTGCATCAGCAGTGGGGAGGACTATATGATCTCTGAGGACCCTTCAGCTCTTTTGCACCAAGTCAAGAGTGCCCTTACCTGAAACACAGTTAGAATAGCAGTGGGGAAAGTATCAAAGTTTGTGGTTGGTGTTTCGTCACTAAAATGAAACCTAGAAAGAGGCAGAAAATGAATATTAATGGCAGGGTAGAATGCTAATAATCTTTTAAGAGCTGCCTTGCTGGATCAGACCAAAGGTCCCTTTACTCCAGCATCCGGGCTCTTACAGTGGGCACCTATATGCCTTTGGGAAGCCTTCAAGGAGGGCATGAAGGCAAACGACCACCCCATGATTTGTGCCTCCCCCCAAGTGACTGGTATTCAGAGGTACAACTGGGACTTGCAATAAAATGTTGCAGCAGGGAGTGTGCCTGTTCAGGGTTCAAGCCAGACAGCCATGCCCTTTCTCCAGGATGCTCCATAACATTCTCCCTTCCACCAGTCTTCTGTCTGAGCATGCTCAGTCTTCAATAGTCTGTTTTTGGGGGTGGGGTGGGGGATCCTGCTCCCTCCAAGAACACCACTTGACACCATTATGACACCAGATGTTTGGCAGGTGGGTGGGCCTCCTAACTGTCAAAGGTGGCCTGTGGAGAGGAGGGGAAGATAAGAATCTGGTCCATTGGGCAAAAAAATCTACTGCCTTATTTTCAGGAGTGGTGGTACATGGTCCCACCTTATTGCTCTGCTCAACAGTTTGGTAAGCCACGTTTTGCACCAACTGCAGTTTCCAGGCAGTCTTTAAGGATAGCCACTCATTTAATGACCTATGGTGGATGGAAGGGTGCAGCTTGTTACTCTATGGATATATGGCTTAAAGAAGTTCTGTTTCTTGCCATTTCTGAAAAACTGTCATAAAATACATGTCACTGGGGTGATGTGGACCCATGCAACTTTGCTTCTGCTTGGGAGCTGATTGTGATTTATATGACTAAACAATCTTCATGGTTGGCACATTCCCACTAAATATGAGCTTAATTGGCAACATTCATGAATATTTGGGATGTTTGGTGCAAGTATGAATCTTGTGTTGTTATTGTTACTATTACTATTATTATTACTTATTAAATTTGTAGACTGCTCTTCATCCGAAGATCTCAGGGCAGTTAACAACAGAAAAATGCAAAATGAGAATAAAAACTACATGATAAAACAAAACCGAATCAATAACCACCTTCCCACAAACACATTTTAAAAGCCACAGAATGTTAATCAGCCAAATGCCTGGTTGAAGAGAAACATTTTTGCCAGGTGCCTAAAGATATGTAATGAAGGTGCCAGGTGAACCTCCCTGGGGAGAGCATTCCACAGACAGGAGGCCACCACAGAAAAGGCCTGTTCTTGTGTTGCCGCCCTCCGAATCTCTCATGAAGGAGACACATGAAGAAGGGCCTCACAGGGTGAACGCAGGGTCCAGGTTGATTCATATGGCGAAAGGCAGTCCTTGAAGCATTGCGGTCCTGTGCCGTTACGGGATTCTGTTCCACTAATGAATATATTTTAAATCATTCATTCTTTTTAAGCTTTCTATAATTATTAAGATTATTATTTTATTATCTTGTAATTTTATTCTTCCTTATTTCATGACTGTTTTTCAGTACAGCTAGAGTGAACCTAGAGAATCAGCAGCTCGCCACAATCAGCCCTTTGGCACGTTCTTCTCTAGGAGGACCGCTTACTTTTAAGGGAAGAGCTGGTGCTCTGATGTTTTTATTTTAACAATCTGTATGTAACGTTTTATGTGTATATGCATATATTTTCATTCTACTAGTAATGTTCTGCCTTGTTAATAACTGTCCATTCTGGGTTACTTCTTCAAATCTTGGAATCCCCTTCTTTTATCAATTTTTTTTTTTTTAAGGGTAGCCCAATATAGAGTGCATCAAAGCAGTCCAAACTGGACGTTAGTGATCTCCAGCATGGATTATTGAGGCCAAGTAGCCTTTGTCTAGCAGTGGCCATAAGTAGTGAACCAGCCAGAGCTGGGCATAAATATTCCTTGTCATTGAAGACACTTGAGCTTCCAGTGAGAGATTTGAATCAAAGAGTACTCACAGATAAGAACATAAGAGCCCTACTGGTTCAGGCTGAAGGCCCATCTAGTCCATCATACTGCTCTCATAATGGTCAACCAGATGCCTACAGAAATCTGAAATGCAGGACATGAAACAACCCCACAGAGCTATTTAAAAGTGGTGAACCAGCTGGTTCTGTCCAGCTTGGAATCGGGAGAAACTTAAGTCCGTCTGCAACCTGCTGTGAGAGATTAGCAAAACATTCAGAGTGCAAACATCTGAAACTGGAGCCAAAACTATCGCAAGTCCAGTAGGCAGCATGCCTATGAATACCAGTTGCTAGGAATCACAAGCGGGGAGAGTACCGTTCCTTGTAGCCAGACGCCCGTCAAAAGTTTATTGAGATTAATTTAGTGAATTGAACTTACTGTCCTCCAAAAAGCTGCATCCCCAGCAAAGCAAACACAACAATGAAGAGGAAGAGGAGGAACAGCAAGCTGATGATGGACTTCATTGAATTCAGCAAGGAGACCACCAGGTTCCTCAAGGAGTTCCAGTACCTGGGATTCCAAACCAAACCAAGCCAGTTAACGAATGCATCAGGATTTCTGAAAGTGGGTTTTCCAAGTGCATAAATTCCCCTTCACACATCCCACACTAAAAAGAAAGAAAGAAAAAGGAAGAAGAAACTTAAAACATACTTGGTAACTTTGAAAATCCTCAGCAGCCTGAGAGCCCTCAACACGCTGATGCCAAAGGAGGTCCCGGGCTTCACTGCAGCCCAGATGACTTCGAAGATGCTCCCCACAATCACCTGCAAGAAACAAAGAAGTGATGGGCTGATGTGGGGGGAAAAGAAGATCTGATCATCGCCAATGAGCAATTTCCAAAAAGAAGGGGTTGGAACTAAGGTTAGTCCTACTCAAAGTAGACCCACTGAAATTAATGGACCCCAGTGATGTCCATTGATTTCAACGGGTCTTCTCTGAACAGGAATAATATTGGCACCAAACCAATGGGCTAATTTTGTAAGCTTCTTCAGTCTCTGCCTCAGGCAAGGACTGTCTATTCAATCTTTCTATACAAGAGAGAGGCTTTCACAAACTGAGGTAAAGTTGTTTTAATACCAAATACCTGAAGAGGGTTTCTTTTTTGGGGCAGTGTGTGTTAATGGTTCTAATGATATTTCATAGTTCCACTGCTAACTGTGATGCTTTATTTACAAATTCACCACCATCAAAAACCCTGCAAAACAGTCTGCTTTCTGAAGGGTCAGGTGTGTGAGAGGGGAGGAAAATCTCAATAAAGCCTCTCAGAAAAACTTGCAACCACTAATGTGGATTAGAACTCCCATTGTCTTAAAGTCAAAGGAACAGGGCAGGTAATACCACCCTTTGCTTAGCCTTTTGAAGTGGGGATGAGTGCTGTGGCTCTGTGGCAGAGTATCTGCTTTGCATGCAGAAGGTACCAGGTTCAATCCCCAGCATTTCCAGGTAAGACTGGGGATATCCCTACCAGTGTAGACAATCCTGAGCTAGGTGGGCCAATGGTCTGACTGTAGAAGATAACTTCCTATGTTCCTATGTCCTTCCATAAGGTTAAAAGTCTTCTTCTCTAGCAATCACTCATAGCCGAGTAAGATTGTCTTTCCATTCTTAAGTTGGGAATAGAGTAGTTGCTTTGGAAGATGATAATCAGGCATCCAAACAACATGACCAGCCCAACAAAGTTGATGTTGAAGAATCATTGCTTTGACACTGGTGATCTTTGCTTCTTCCAATACGCTAACATTAGTTTGCCTGTCTTCTCAAGTGATATGTAAAAAATTTTTGAGACACTGATGGAATCTTTTGAGGAGTTGGAAATGGCATTTATAAGTGGTCCATGTTTCACAAGAGCACAGTAAAGTTGGAAGTACAATATCTTTGTAAACAAGCATTTTGGTTTCCCTGTGAATGTCTTGGTCCTCAAACACTCTTCACTTCAATTGGGAGAAAGCTGCACTCACAGAGCTCAGTTGATGCTAGATTTCTGCATCATTGTTGGCCCTTATGGACAGATAACTATCCAGTTAGGAAAAGCAATTGACACTTCCCAATGTTACACTATTAAGATGGATTTGTGGTTCAGTGGACGGGTTGTTTTGTGCTTATTGATGCAGCACTTTGGTTTTTTGGATATTGAGCGACAGACCAAGCTTTCTGTAAGCTTCTGCAAAGATATTTAGGATGGTTTGGAGGTTGTCCTCTGAGTGTGCACACACTACGTCATCAGCATATTGAAGCTATATGATGGAGGTTATGGTAACCTTACTCTTTGCTTTCAGCCTACTCAAATTGATATATGATATATGATCTGTTCGATATATGATTTCTACCCCAGTGGGGAGTTTCCCTTTGACAATGTGTAGGATCATGGCGATGAAAATAAGAAATAGTTGGGATGATAATACATCCCTGTTTAATGCCTGATCCCACTGTGAATGGTTCACTTTGAGAGCCAGAGTGGGACTGCCTGCAGTACCCCAGGTGAGAGATAGGGTAGAGCACCTGAATGTGTGAAGGTTGAGTCTTGGTTCCAAACCAGGTGGAAACAGATCCATCTGGAGTATGTGGATGCTTTGTAAACTACCTTTTACCTGTATTTCTGTTTTGAGAAATTCTCTTCTAGTAACTTTTATGGTGATAAACAAGGTTGGTTTATTTGTATTCTTTTATGCAAACTTGCATGGACTAATTTTTTGTATATTTATTTATTCATTCATGTTGTGAGCCACTTTGGGTAAAATTTTGTGGGAAAGTGGAATACAAATTAAAGAAGAAGAAGAAGAAGAAGAAGAAGAAGAAGAAGAAGAAGAAGAAGACCTCTTAGGAGGAGCATATCAATATTCTTGTGTTTACACCTTGGGATGCCTTGCTGCATCATATCTCACTGGGTGCTCTTATACATTTTCCATCGTGTTGCTTTGTCAAACTAAACCAAACTACAAAATACTGCCAGCTCTCAAGAGGCTACAAGAAAGCAACAACTGGGGGATGGATAGAACTGGGGAAACATAATATGAGCAATGGGAATCACAAAGGGAGATAGTGCTTGATCCCAGTGGGATCAGCAAATGATGATGAATTAGCAAGTGATAAAATGTCTCTTCCCTACCCGATAGGAAGCCCACATTGGAGAGTTAATTACCAGCTCTGCATGCAGTGGAGCAAGACAGAAACAGCTGCACCCAGAGGAACAACTCAGGATGCTCTAAATACTAGAATGTTTAAAACTCTATTGACTGGAGGTTCTCCCCCATCTCTTTCTCTCCCCTCCCCCTTGGCATTTCAATTAATTAAGGCAGTGCTGGGGAACCCTGTGGCCTCCCAGATGCTACCAGACTCCAACTCCCATCAGTCCCAGTCAGCATGGCTGATGAGTAAGGGTGGTAGGAGATATAGTCAGGTGACTTCTGGGATGTCTGCAGGCATACCCCTCAACTGTCCTGGTAAAACTGGGACATCCCATTTTTTCCACACAAGAGCACAGTGCCCATTTTGAGTACCATGATTTCACCCCAAATAAGCACTTTTCCGGGGCTGCAGTCTCATGCAGCACCCCAAAACATGTGTTTTTGGTGCTGTGCTCTCATGTGAGTGAACAGCCCCCCTGTCACAATTCTTGGGGGCCATGCTGTTGTGAAGGTTGTGTGACTCACGCGGGAGCACACCCCTGTAAGACGTGCATCCTGGGTTTTCGCCTTGATGTGTTGGAGGGTATGCACGGGTTCCTCATCCTTGGTCCAGCGCACCATTCTCAGTGGGCATCCGCTTAGGAGAGGCATCCCATCCTGTGTGAGAGGAGGAGGATGTATCTTCCAAGGTGCTATGGTAAATAGACGCTGTTGTTCATAAAGAACAAAGAAAGGTTTTTAATTAGGGATGACAAACCTGTGGCCCTCCAGATGTTGTTGGACTACAACTCCCATCAGCCTCAGCCAACCTGATCAATGGTCAAGGGTGATGGAAGCTGTAAGGTAAAGGGACCCCTGACCATTAGGTCCAGTTGTGGATGACTCTGGGGTTGCAGCATTCATCTCACTTTACTGGCCAAGGGAGCTGGTGTACAGCTTCCGGGTCATGCGGCCAGAATGACTAAGCCGCTTCTGGCGAACCAGAGCAGCGCACGGAAACGCCGTTTACAGTCACAACTTGACCACATGACTCCAAGTGCATTCTGGTGTTCAAAGCACTACACAGGCAATCTCCACAAACAACCCTGGAAAAGAAACTGTGTAGCAGTACCATTCCTGTTTATCTTGGAGTAAGGCCCATTAAGGTAAGTGGCAGCCCTGGGCTGTAAAGAACATAAGAACATCAGGAGAACCCTGCTGAATCAGGGCAAAGGGCCGCCTAGACCAGCATCGTGTTCTCTCACTGGCCAACGAGATGCCTCAATGGGAAGCCCACGAACAGAATCCAAGTGCAACAGTTCTCTCCCCACTTGTGATTCCTAACACGTGAGATTCAGAGGCTCAGACAAGAGCAAAACACTTGACCCTTGTTAACTCTGGCCAGCTAGAATGGCATCTTCCCATTTTGTGCAGGCCATCTGTGCTGGCAGCAGGGCCAGCCCAACCTCGGGGGACCTGATGGCGTTGTAGCCTTCTCCTTCAAAGGCTGCAAAGAAGCAGCTAATTAATGTCAGTTTTACTGGCACAAGTGGGCACCTGCCAGAGGCTATTTTGCGGGCCTTGCATACAAGAGATGACTGTGAAATGTGAGAATGACAGAGTGCAACAGCTCAGAAATAGGCAGCTGCAATAGGTTGCCAGTCTGCTTCCTGTGGACACTTGTTGTGCAAGTCAGCTGCAAAAAGTAAAGAAAAATGGAAGAAGAAAAAACAGAGGTACCAAGAGGCCAGGGCTGTTTGCATTACAAAATCCAGAAGTGCAGCTTTGTGGGGGGAAATATAATAAAAATAAACAGAACAGCAAGCTTCCAGACCTCATTGCTAACTACAAAAATGGGCTTAAAAGTGCACAGGGGAAACCTTCTGAAATATCCGAAGGGCAGACTGAGATTAGTGCAGAGCCAGATTTAGAGCAGGGATAGAGGCTCCCACACACAGGGCACTGAACTGAGCAGAGGAGAGGAAAGCAGCAAGTTGTATTTGAGAGTCTCCCCCCAATCCTCCACCTTTCAGTTCACAGTAAGATACGTCTTAAAATGGAAGAGGCAGGGAGAAGGTCCACGAAATCCAGAAGGTTTGTCCTTCCAGGCTATGAGTAGGGTGCCTCCCCCCCCCCCCATACTTTCCTCCTTCCTTTTGCATGAAAGCAGTAAGGTAGGTTTGGAGTCCAGAAATTGAAGGGATTTTTTTTTTAAAAAGTCTATGGCCTTTTCCTTTGACTTTTTGGGAAAAACAAGGAAGAAAAAAAGGGGGGATTTCTAAAGCCTTGAATTTTTATTTCTGTTTGAGAAAGATGTAAAGGAAGGTAGCAGGAATGAGAGAAAGTGGGGAGGGTATTCAGAGAGACCTCTCTGATGACTGTAAGTGTTGTTTGTTTGTTTGTTTGTTTGTTTGTTTGTTTGTTTGTTTGCCTGGGAGGGAAAATCAGGCTAGAAAAAAAGGAGGAGGAGAAGGGAGGGGAGGGGGAACGAGAGTGAGAGCGAGATCGCACCAGCCTCCCACTACATGAGTGCAGCTGGTTGGCCAACACTTGCAGCAGGGTGGGGGGCAGATTTTGGTTTTGCATGGGGTGCCATATTACTATAGTCTGCCCCTGTTTGTTTGTTTGTTTGGTTGGTTGGATGGTGCTGACTGAGGCTAATGCAAGTGGTAATCCACAACATTTGCAGGCCATATGTTGTCTGTCCCTGACTTTGGGTGCTAAATGGAGCAGGAGATCACATGCTCAGATGCCTCCCCAAGACATGACAGAAAAAGGAAGTCCCTCAATGGGGTATCCATCCAAGTGCTTCCTCTGTGGATGTAGCTCAGTGGGAAAGGGCCCAGGATCTCCAGGACTGGCTGGGAGTGTCCCCTGCCTGAAATCCTGCAGAGCAGCTTCTGATCATGGTAGACAAATCTGAGCTAGATGGACCAGTGGTCTGGCTCAGTATAACACAACTTCCTATGCTGAGAATCAGAAGTGACCCAGGGAGCAGAGTATGCAGAATATCAGGACTGCAAAGGGTTGACTTCAACCCATCTATTCTGACCCAAGACTTCTTACCCCAAAGTCAAAGCAGTTGAATGAGGAATGGAAATAGTTCCTTGGCCCCAGGCCATACATCTTCAGAGACATCTCTGTAAGGAACAGGCCGAGGAAGACAAATTCTGCAAAATCTGGAAGAAACAGCAGAAGGTCAAATCAATGATAAATATCCACAAAATTATTTCCTGATATTAGGATGATACCTCTCCTAGATGTGGAGCAGATCCTGCTAGCAGAAAATAACTTTCTGCTGCATGGGAAAGCAGATAATTAGTACATAATGGTGAAGTATTTTTAAGAGCTCCCAAGTCTGGATGTGCTGAGTCTCCAAGAACCCTTATCCAACTTACAATGGGGATGGACTGAGAATAGATGGAGAGCTGACCAGAAATGTCCACCAGCCATCCAAATTATTGGGGATGTTCAAATTACTGTCCATTAGAAAAGGATGTTGCTGTTTCTGGTCAAAGATTAGAATCTATTCAGTGTTTAGCATTGCTGTGTGGCTCTACAACCATATGCAAGCTGCACTGAGTTCCATGCCAACTGAGGGGAGGGTGTTCCTGGCTAACACAGAGTGTACCCCTCTGCTCAGTCTCCCCCTCTAAAGGACAGCAGCCACCAGACTAGAGGGCAATAGTTTCTACAAAGCTGGCCTTATCAATCAGCCTCCAAGTTCCCCTGGGTTCCCTCTGAAGCCACCACAATTAGGGTAGGTTACTGGCCTCCAGGTGTGATAGTGTTAAAGTGAGAACACACCAGTGAAGATTTTACTTAGGGTGGGGGGACAGATGTGAAGATTAAGGAAAAGATACACAACGCAAATGTCATTGGAACCCAGAATATTCCCTTTGGAGCAAAAGGGGGGAGCAGTTTAAAATGTCAGCCTCTTTCTCTGGACTAACCTACCCCTAAACTCATCAGGTTTTCAGAAGGCTCTTACTCTCAAGCATCAGCCTTTCCTCCTTTTTTGCCTCTTCCAGGCACACCAATATTATGTGTCATGCTGCATTCCACCTTGAATTTCAGGCCTCTCTAGTTGGCTATCCCAAGATATAGACTCTCCTTGTCAACCACAAGCTCCTCGCAGTAGACTATAGGAAGACATGAAACCCCAGGCTGGGATGTGACTTTCCTCCCATCCACACTGGTCATTTCAATGCCTTGATATTTGGAAGCTAGTCAGCCCTACAATGTCCAATGAATAAAGAGCTGCTAACATGAATCCCACCTAAAACACAACAGTCCATACAAGTAAGGTCCAGTTCCTTCACAGATACACTGGAGAACAATCAGAGACATACTGTATTATCTGAATATTCCCTTCCCTTCCCCAGCCTGCAACATCCCTGACCATTGGCCATGCTGGCTGGGACTGGTGGGAGGTGAGGTCCAATAACATTTGAGGAGCACCAGATGGGGGGGGGGGAGCCTGTGGCATTCACATACTGTTTTCAGACTTGCCATGGTTGGTCATGGAAGAGGAGTTTGGATTTGATATCCCCCTTTATCACTACCCTAAGGAGTCTCAAAGCAGCTAACATTCTCCTTTCCCTTCCTCCCCCACAACAAACACTCTGTGAGGTGAGTGGGGCTGAGAGACTTCAGAGGTGTGACTAGCCCAAGGTCACCCAGCAGCTGCATGTGGAGGAGCAGGGAATTGAACCCGGTTCACCAGATTACGAGTCTACCGCTCTTAATCACTACACCACGCTGGCTCTCTGGAAAGAATTGTATGCTAGACTAGATGACTAGATCAAGTAGGACTCTTCTTAAGCCCTTAAAATTCTGCAGATTGGTATTCTTTCTCCAGGGGACTGAGAACATAAGAACAACCTGCTGGATCAGGCAAGTGGTCCACCATCCTGTTCTCACAGTGGCCAACCAGATGCTAATGGGAAACCCACAAGTAGGACCTGAGTGTAACAGCTTACTCTGCACTTGTACTTCAGGGACATGCAGCCTCCATCAGTGGAAGCAGAACGTAGACATTCGGAAAGAGAAAAATCTCAAAATTTTCTAGGGAAATTTTGGTTTGCATGATCAACCTGCATCCCGGGCACCACTATTTGTTACGAGCCCTGGCATTGGCCAACCTTTACGAAGCAAATTATTTTAAATCAAGGGAGCAAAGATTGGTTCCAGTGATCATCCATCCATTACTCCTGCCAATGGCTCCTATTTCTACCCTCTCCTTCAGTTGACGGGTCAGGATGAGGATTTGTTTTGACATGGCCCTGGCCCATTTGATTGAAAAATGCAATTCTTGGTTGCTGGTCTTACTCTAGATTTAATTTAAGCTACCTTAAACAGAAGCATTTCATAAAACCATGGGATGAGAAGAAGGGAGTGCATGGCAGAAGGCAGAGGAGAGAGTTTGTGATAAACAGTTTAACTTAATTTAGAAACCTGTGCTCCTGGCAAAGGCCATGCTGGTTACTTTCCTACCCAATATATTTGAATTAGGTAATTAGCATCGTGTGTGTGTGTGTGTGTGTGTGTGTGTCAATCAGCGACAGACTAATTCTATTTTCATGCTGTCACATAGTCTAAGGTCATTAGGATCAGGCACAAGAGATGGTACTACAGGTCTTTCCTGTCCCACAAAAACTGTGAACACTTGTGCAGAGAAGGAGATCCATCAGCATCCAGTTTTTGGCTGACCCACTTCTTGAAATGACACCTAAAATATTCAGCAGACATAAATAAGCATGCTTGTTTCTGAAGCTTCCCTGTGCTCTGCATACTGATATCCACAGGGAACCGGGCTGAGACATCAAAGGCAAACACAAAATCATCAAGAAACTAATTGCATTAATGTAGGCTCTGCATAAAGTGCACAGCTGAATGGGATGGGTTCTAGTCATAAGGTTTCTAGGGGGCAACCCATGGTCCTCCAGTGGTTGCTGGACTACAGCTTCCATCATGCCTGACCTTGGGCCATGTTGGCTAGGGTTGATGGGAGCTGGAGTCCAATGCCATCATTAGGGCCACACTATTCACCATGGTTTGTGTGAAGGACACCTTTCCTTCATCTGTCCAGAATCTCCAGCTAATTGATTTCCCTGGACGACACTGGGTATGCCACATTATTCATCCCAATCTTCATTTCACAAAATTTATATACCTCAATGTGGTTTGCACAAAGAATAAACAATGAGATTATCAGTAAAAAAAAAACAACAACAGTGGAAAACTATTTAAATACAGTGGTACCTTGGTTTAAGAACTTAATTCGTTCTGGAGGTCTGTTCTTAACCTGAAACTGTTCTTAACCTGAAGTACCACTATAGCTAATGGGGCCTGCCACTGCTGCCGCCACACGATTTCTGTTCTCATCCTTAAGCAAAGTTCTTAACCTGAGGTACTATTCTGGGTTAGCGGAGTCTGTAACCTGAAGCATCTGTAACCTGAAGCGTCTGTAACCTGAGGTACCACTGTAGTTCTAAAAATAATTAAAACCAATGATGAGATAAAAACAGATTAAAACACACATCAGCATTCAGTGTAGTTGGGTAGACATGCCTAAAGGTAAAAGGGTTTCGGCAGGTGCGTAAAAGAGTACATTGAAGGCTCCTGCCTAATGTCATTAGGCAAGGAGTTCCGAAGTGTAGGTGATGCCACACTAAAGTGTCACTTTCTTATCAATGTAGAATGGGTATTATGTGGCATCTGTAAAAGTACCAGTTCCATAGACTGAAGCAGCCAGGTGGGCATATGTGGGGTAGGTGATTGTTAAATACTCTTTCTGAAAATTGTTAGCCTTCCTTCATAAGCAAGACACTCAAGTCTCTTCTTCAATAAAGCATGCTTATAAACACCAGTGGAGTCAGTGTTCTGCTATTGTGGAAATCCACACAATCCAAACATGTGCAAACCAGATTCTCTTCAGCGGAGTCTATAGCATGCTGGCTATACAGAGATGAAACGAGACACATCCCATATTTTTTCCTTTCTCCCTTTCCCCCTTTTTTTGCTAAGCACCTTTTCAGTTCCTTTTTCAAAATGCTTGGAAACCGTTGGAAATGTCAAGCTGAGAAAGTTAATCAGAGCATTTCAACAAGCAGAAAGTAGAAAGGAGGCAGAGACGGGGAGTTCTGAGGAATCGCTGCAGACCCACAGGCTCTCAGCAGCATTGAAGTTGATTTGTAACGTAATTAAATTCTCCCTAGAGGGAGAGACATGATTGAATTAGAGGTGCCCAAATCACGCTTACGGTGTTACCAATCCTCCCAGAGCAAACTCTGCTCCCTTCCTGGATGAAGTTCACACATCTTGTCCAAAGTCCAATTACAATCACTTTCTAGAAATCTGTCTAATTAGGAGGCACCCCTGCTCTTCCCATGTGCTGCCAGTGAGAAGCATTATGGGCCACTGATGCTAAAGCTACTTGTGCAAAAATGTTCTCCCCTTCTTGGCTCCTAATATTTTATCAGATTTAATCCATTAGAAGATAAGAATATTCTGCTGAAGCAGACTATGGGTTGAATTTGCCATAGTCTGAATCAAACTATGGCAAATCTGCTCACATCACTCTGAAGCTGTGCCTAAGCAAAAATTGTCCTGGGAAAACACATGTCTTTAGCACTGTCAAAGCTAGCACATTTTTATTTTTTATTTTTACATTCACTGCTAAGTCTCTGAAGAGCCATTTCTTCCCACTCCCTACCCTCACCATTCTTTTTATTTGCAAACAGAAACAAAGAACAAAAATAATAAAAATACTAAGAATAATTAAATAACAACAACCATTGCCAGTTGACATTAACAATAAGCAATGCTGTGAAACATCATTCCTGTCAAGATATGAAAGGTACTCACTATCTGTACTTTCCAGAAACAATTGAAGACATTTCCCCCTACCAATCTCCCCCAGCTGGTTGTATACATTTTTGCCATGGATGTCTACTCTTTGCTATTAAAAAATAAACAAATCTGCTGTTATTTGCCCCCTGTTATTTGCCTACAAAAACAGTTTTGTAACTGTTTTTAGCTGGGTTTCTCTATTATATTTTCTACATCACCCTGAAACAAATGTGTAGAAGGGGATTAAACATTATTATTAGTATTAGTATTAGTATTAGTATTATTAAATATAATATAATATAATATAATATAATATAATATAATATAATATAATATAATATAATATAATATAATATTCCATCAAACCTGATTTAAGCATATATATTAATAAAAGGAAGTCCATATAGGTGTGTAAATGAAACTGCCAGTTATAAGCCATGTGTTTAAACAAAGAAAGGGCACTTCCAATAGAGGCTCTTAGAACCTAGGTAATTAAGAACCATCCTCACTCCCACTAATTTTCTCCATCCTGTAGACATTAGAGAGACCTGGATAAACCTTTTGGTTTTGTTCAAATATATCAATATCAAAGAAAGAAAGAACCCACAGAAGTACTTGGAGGTTAGATAAACAGAGCTGAGACCTATTTTAATGAATTTTGATTCTCCTGTCAAAGGGTTCGTGTTTAGAAAATGAAAATATTTCACTAAAGAGCAGGGCAAATAGCACAAATGAAAGGGTGTCCCTCAGCTTTGGGCCCAACTGAACATAAAAATAAGAAGAGCTCTAGTAGATCAGGCCAATGGCCCATCTATTCCAACATCCTGTTCTCACAGTGGCCGATTAGATGCTTGTATGAAACCCACAAAGAGAAACAGAGCAGAAGAACACTCTCCCTCTCTTGTGGATTCCAACAACTACCTAAAGTTCAATCTGTGTAAGAGATCCCCAAAGACTGGTTTTGAAGGCTCTGCAAAACACAGCTAAAGGATCCTCATGGGCTTTGGGGGCAAGGAAGTCATATCAGCCGTGTCAATCCTGAACTTATCTAACCAAATCAGGAAGCTTTTCAACCAAACTGTGCTAAAACTTTAAATCCTTTCCATTTACCGTATTTTTCCATGTATAACACACACACACACACACACACCCCCGTGTATAAGATGACCCCTAGTTTTGGGGTTGATGAGCTTTTTTGGGGGGGATTGCCCAGAGTTGTGGAGCTTTTTGCAGGGGGGATGCCAAAAATCACTAACCCAACTATAAAACGCTGACAATCACTCACGTCGCTGAAGACAACAAGCATCTGCCCGCTCGCCAACAGCAGCCAGCAATTGCATGCCCATTTGCTGCAGCGACAGCATATCCACAGCAGCCCTTGCCACAGCAACCAATCACCCACCCAATTACCACAACAGCAGCCAATCCAAAGCAGCCCTTGCTGCAGCCACCAATCATCCACCATATCACCGCTGACAAACGATTGCTCGCTGCTCCAGCCAATCACCCGTCCCCACTATGCACTATCCGTGTATAAGACAACCCTCGTTTCTCAACATTAAAGTAAAACAAAAAACAAAAACTTGTCATACAAGGAAAAGTAAGGTATGTTATAGAATCCACCTGGAGAGCAGGTGACTGGTACTGTAGATAAGGATGGGCGACTCTGTCAATTTAGGTTTCTCTAAGTATCCCAGTCTTAAATTCAGCTCACCACATTTCCACATCTGTTCTTGGGGGGTGGGAATGATTTTGTAGGTCCTCATGGAAATTCATAAGCATTTTAGTGCAAATTTCTCCTAATGCATTCAGCGGTATGGAACTTTGCCTAATATACACATTTTTGCAATGCAATTTCCCCTAATAAAACAAGTATTCATTTATTTTTACTAATATATGCATTTTCATATACACTTTACCCCAATTACTGGGTTTGAAAA